>NC_090829.1:59599571-60327071 GCF_028021215.1 Eschrichtius robustus
ATCATTTAAAGCTTGTGTTTCCTTATTTATTTTCATTTTCGATGATCTGTCCATTGGTGAAAGTGGGGTGTTAAAGTCCCCTACTATTATTGTCTTACTGTTGATTTCCCCTTTTATAGCTGTTAGCATTTGACTTATCTATGGAGGTGCTCCTATGTTGGGTGCATAATATTTTCAATTGATATATCTTCTTCTTGGATTGATCCCTTGATCATTATGTAGTATCTTTCTTTGTCTCTTGTAATAGTCTTTATTTTAAAGTCTATTTTGTCTGATATGAGAATTTCCACTCCAGCTTTGATTTCCATTTGCATGGAATATTTTTTTCCATCACCTCACTTTCAGTCTGTATGTGTCCCTAGGTATGAAGTGGGTCTCTTGTGGACAGCATATGTACAGGTCTTGTTTTTGTATCCATTCAGGCAGTCTATGTCTTTTGGTTGGAGCATTTAATCCATTTACATTTAAGGTAATTATCGATATGTATGTTCCTATTACCATTTTCTTAATTGTTTTGGGTTTGTTATTGTAGCTCTTTTCCTTCTCTTGTGTTTCCTGCCTAGAGAAATTCCTTTAGCATTTGTTGTAAAGCTGGTTTGGTGGTGCTGAATTCTCTTAGCTTTTGCTTGTCTGTAAAGGTTTTAATTTCTCCGTCAAATCTGAATGAGATCCTTGCTGAGTAGAGTAATCTTGGTTGTAGGTTTTACCCTTTTATCACTTTAAATATGTCCTTCCACTCCCTTCTCGCTTGTAGGGTTTCTGCTGAAAGATCAGCTGTTAACCTTATGGGGATTCCTTTGTATGTTATTTGTTGTTTTTCCCTTGGTGCTTTTAATATTTTTTCTTTGTATTTAATTTTTGATAGTTTGATTAATATGTGTCTTGGAGTGTTTCTCCTTGGATTTATCCTGTATGGGACTCTCTGTGCTTCCTGGACTTGATTGACTATTTCTTTTCCCATATTAGGGAAGTTTTCAACTATAATCTCTTCAAATATTTTCTCAGGCCTTTTCTTTTTCTCTTCTTCTTCTGGCACCCATATAATTCAAATGTTGGTGCATTTAATGTTGTCCCAGATGTCTCTGAGACTGTCCCCAATTCTTTTCATTCTTTTTTCTTTATTTGGCTCTGCAGTAGTTATTTCCACTATTTTACCTTCATGGTTACTTACCCGTTCTTCCGCCTTAGTTATTCTGCTATTGATTACTTCTAGAGAATTTTAAATTTCATTTATTGTGGTGTTCATCATTGTTTGTTTGCTGTTTAGTTCTTCTAGGTCCTTGTTAAACGTTTCTTGTATTTTCTCCATTCTGTTTCCAAGGTTTTGGATCATCTTTACTATCATTACTCTGAATTCTTTTTCAGGTAGACTGCCTATTTCCTCTTCATTTGTTTGGTCTGATGAGTTTTTACCTTGCTCCTTCATCTGCTGTGTGTTTCTCTGTCTTCTCGTTTTGCTTAACTTACTGTGTTTGTGGTCTCCTTTTCGCAGGCTGCAGGTTCGCAGTTCCCGTTGTTTTTTCATGTCTGCCCCCATTGGCTAAGGTTGGTTCAGCGGGTTGTGCAGGCTTCCTGGTGGAGGGGACTGGTGCCTGTGTTCTGGAGGATGAGGCTGGATCCTGTCTTTCTGGTGGGCAGGACCACATCCAGTGGTGTGTTTTGGGGTTCCCGTGACCTTATTATGATTTTAGGCAGCCCCTCTGCTGATGGGTGGGGTTGTGTTCCTGTCTTGCTAGTTGTTTGGCATAGGATGTCCAGCACTGTAGCTTGCTGGTCTTTGGGTGGTGTTGGGTCTTAGCATTGAGATGGAGATCTCTGGGAGTGCTTTCGTCGTTTGACATTACATGGAGCCGGGAGGTTTCTGGTGGTCCAGTGGCCTAAACTCGGCTCTCCCACCTCAGAGGCACAGGCCCAACACATGCCCGGAGCACCAAGACCCTGTCAGCCACATGGATCAGAAGAAAAGGGAGACATAACAAAAGAAAGAAAGAAAAAAATGAAATGAAATAAAGTTATTAAAATAAAAATTAAAAAATAATTATGAAAGATTTAAAAAAATTAAAAAGAAAAAAAAAAAAAGGAAGGAAAGAAGAGAGCGACCAAACCAAAAGACAAATCCACCAATGATAAGAAGTGCTAAAAACTATACCAAAAAAAAAAAAAAACAACAAAAAAAACGGACAGACAGAACCCTCGGACAAATGGTAAAAGCAAAGCTATACAGACAAAATCTCACAAAGAAGCATACACATACACACTCATAAAAAGAGAAAAAGGAAAAAAATATATATATCATTGCTCCCAAAGTCCACCATCTCAATTTTGGGATGATTCGTTGTCTATTCAGGTATTCCACAGATGCCGGGTACATCAAGTTGATGGTGGAGATTTAATCCTCTGCTTCTGAGGCTGCTGGGAGAGATTTCCCTTTCTCTTCTTTGTTCACACAGCTCCTGGGGTTCAGCTTTGGATTTGGCCTCACCTCTGCGTGTAGGTCGCCTGAGGGCGTCTGTTCCCGCTCAGACAGGACGGGGTTAAAATAGCAGCTGATTAGGGGGCTCTGGCTCACTCAGGACAGGGTGGAGGGAGGGGTACGGAATGTGGGGCGAGCCTGCGGCGGCAGAGGCTGGCATGACCTTGCACCAGCCTGAGGCGCGCCCTGTGTTCTCCCGGGGAAGTTGTCCCTGGATCACGGGACCCTGGCAGTGGCAGGCTGCACAGTCTCCCAGGAGGGGAGGTGTGGAGAGTGACCTGTGCTTGCACACAGGCTTCTTGGTGGCGGCAGCAGCAGCCTTAGCGTCTCATGCCCGTCTCTGGGGTCCACGCTGAGAGCCGCGGCTCGTGCCCATCTCTGGAGCTCGTTTAGGCGGTGCTCTGAATCCCCTCTCCTCGCACATCCTGAAACAATGGTCTTTTGCCTCTTAGGCAGTTCCAGACTTTTTCCCGGACTCCCTCCCAGCTAGCTGTGACACACTAGCCCCCTTCAGGCTGTGTTCACGCAGCCAACCCCAGTCCTCTCCCTGGGATCTGTACTCTGAAGCCCGAGCCTCAGCTCCCAGCCCCGCCTGCCCCGGCGGGTGAGCAGACAAGCCTCTCGGGCTGGTGAGTGCTGGTCGGCAGCGATCCTCTATGAGGGAATCTCTCCGCTTTGCCCTCCGCACCCCTGTTGCTGCTCTCTCCTCTGTGGCTCCGAAGCTTTCCCACCACCCAACCTCCGTGTCCACCAGTGAATGGGCTTCCTAGTGTGTGGAAACTTTTCCTCCTTCACAGCTCCTTCTCAGTGGTGCAGGTCCCTTCCCTATTCTTTTGTCTCTGTTTTTTCTTTTTTCTTTTGCCCTACCCAGGTACGTGGGGAGTTTCTTGCCTTTTTGGGAAGTCTGAGGTGTCCTGCCAGCGTTCAGTAGGTGTTCTGTAGCAGTTGTTCCACATATAGATGTACTTCTGATGTATTTATGGGGAGGAAGGCGATCTCCAGGTCTCACTCCTCTGCTATCTTGAAGGTCTCCTGAAGGTGGTCTTTAAAGATAGCAATATGGGAGGCTCCAGAACTCCTCCTCCCAAATACACACCAAGTGTGAGGCAATTCCCTCGGAAAGAAATCCAGAAACTAACAGAGTGACTCTCACACATTGGTCAAACAAGAAAATACGCATATCAAAATGGGCCACTTTGAGTCACCAGTATCTCCTTGGAAGAATCTTGTACACACATCTGTACCCTAGCTTTTGTGGCTGTCATCCAAAGGACAGGTCCCCAGACAGCCTGTTCTGATAGTCAATGTGGCTTCCATTTAGGAGTTCCACATGACTGCAGGAAACAAAGAAGCATTTAATAACTGGCTATCCCTCCAGAGCTCAGCACAGAGGGAGCAGGCAAAAATGCCCAACTCCCAATTTTTACCTGAAAGGGGCCTAACTACACACTTTCCCAGCTACTGCCTGAGAGTCTGGTTTCCAACCAACTTGCATCTAGGTGCTAAGTGCAATCCTCCTCTATGGGACACTGATGGGTCTAGGCACACCATCAGCTACTGACAGCCACTAAGAAGAAAGCAGGTTGGACAATCACAAAGACATTTACTGAACATTCCATCCAACACCAGCAGAATACACATTCTTCTCAAGTGCCCATGGAACATTCTCCAGGATAGAGCATATGTTGGGTCACAAAATAAGTCTTAATAAATTGAAGAAGATTAAAATCATATCAAGTGTCTTTTTCTGACCACAATGATATGAAAGTAGAAATCAATTACAAGAAGAAAACTAGAAAATTCACAAATGTGTGAAGATTAAACAACATGTTTCTGAACCAATGGGTCATGAAAAAGTCAAAACAGAAATAAAAATAAGTCTTCCAACAAATTAAAATGAAAGCACAACATACCAAAACTTATGGAACGTAGCAAAAGCAGTGCTAAGAGGGAAGTTATAGAGATAAATGCTGATATTATCAAATAAGAAAGATCTCAAGTAAACAACCTAACTTTACACCTCAAGATACTAGAAAAAGAACAAAAAGCCCAAAGTAAGTAGAAGGAAGGAAATAACAAAGGTCAGAGAGGAAATAAATGAAAAAAAAGACCTTAAAAAATAGAAAAGACCAATGAAACTAGGAGCTAGCTTTTTGAAAAGATAAACCAAATAGCCAAACCATTAGCCAGACTCACGAAGAAAAAAAACAGAGGTGGTACTAAAGTAGATAAAATTATAAATGAAAGAGGAGACATTCCAACTGATACTCCATAAATATAAAGGATCGTAAGGGACTACTATGAACAATTATACCACCTATACATTGGACAACCTAGAAGAAATAGATAAATTCCTAGTAACATACACCCTACCACAACTGAAACATGAAAAATAAAAAAATATGAATGAACCAATTATTAGGAGGAAGATTGAATCATTAATCAAAACTCCAGGACCAGACAGCTTCACTGGTCAATTCTACCAAACATTTAAAGAAAATTAATACAAATCCTTCTCAAATTCTTCCAAAAAAGAGAAGAGAACATTTTTCAAATTCATTTTACAAGGCCGTATTAACCTGATACCAAAATCAGACAAAGATACTAAAGAAAAGAAAATTACAGGCCAATATCCCAGATGAATATAGATGCAAAAATCCTCAACAAAATATTAGCTAACTGAATTCCACAGTACATTAAAAGGACCATACCCCATAATCAAGTGGGATCTATTCCAGGGATGGTTCAACAACCACAAATCAATCAATGTGATACACCATATTAACAAAATGAAGGATAAAAATCATATGATCATCTACATAGATTCAGGAAAAGCATTTGAAAGACATCAACATCCTTTCATGATAAAATCGCTCAACTAACTGGACATAAAGGGAACATACCTGAGCATAATAAAGGTCACATAGACAAACCTACAACTAACATCATACTTAATGGTGAAAAGCTGAAGTTTTCTTCTAAGATCAGGAACAAACAATGGTGGCCATTCTCATCACTCCCACTCAACATAGTACTGGAAGTCCTAGTCAGACCAATTAAGCAATAAAAAGAAATAGAAGACATCCAAGTTGGAAAGGAAAAGGTAAAAAATGTCCCTATTTGCAGATGACATGATATTATGTATAAAAAACATTAAACACTCCTCCAAATACTGTTAGAACTAATAAAGAAATTCAGTAAAGTTGCAGGATACAAAATGAATGTACAAAAACCAGTTACATTTCTATACAGTAACAACAAACTATCAGAAAGAGAAATTGAAAAAAATCCCATTTACAATAACATCAAAAAGAATAAAATACTTAGGAATAAATTTAATTAAGGAGATGAAAGATCTCTGCAGGGAAAACTATAAGACATTGATGAAAGAAATTAAAGAAGACACAAATAATTGAAAAGATTCTGTTTTCATGGATTGGATGAATTAATTTGTTAAAATGTCTACACTACTTAAAGCAATTGGCAGATTCAATGTAATCCCTATCAAAATTCAAATAGCTTTTTTTCACAGAAATTGAAAAAATTCCTAAAAGTTGTATGGAACCACAAAAGACCTTGAATAGCCAAAGTAGTCTTGAGAAAGAACAAAGCTGGATAATACATAAGTTCAATTTTTAATTTTTTGAGAAATCTCCATATTATTTTCCACAATGGCTGTACCAATTTACATTCCCACCTACAGTATATAATTGTTCCCTTTTTTCCACATCCTTACCAACATTTGTTAATTCTTTTCTTTTTGATAATAGCCATCCAAGAGATGTGAGGTGATATCTCATTGAGGTTTTGATTTGCATTCCCCTGATGATTAGTGACATTGAGCACCTTTTCATATACTTATTGGCCATCTTTATGTCTTTTTTTTTTTTTTTTGAAAAAAATGTCTGTTCGGGTCCTTTGCTCATTTTAAAATTGGATTATTTATTTATTTTTGCTATTGAGTTGTATGAATTCTTTATATATTTTGGATAGTAACCCCTTATCAGACATATGGCTTGCAAGTACATTTTCCCATTCCGTAGGTTCCCTTTTCAAATTATTGATTGTTTCCTTTGCTGTGCAGAAGCTCTTTAGTTTGATGTAGTCCCACTTGTTTATTTTTGCTTTTGTTGACTGTACTTTTGGTGTCTTATCTAAGAAATCATTGCCTAGATCAATGCCAGAGCTTTTTCCATATGTTTTCTTCTAGAAGTATCAGTTTCAGGTCTTACATTTAAGTCTTTGATTCATTTTGAGTTAATTTTTCAAATGGTGTAAGATAGGGGTCCAGTTTCTTTCTTTTGCATTTGGATATCCAGTTTTCCCAACACCATTTATTGAAGAGACAATCCTTTTCCCATTGTGTACTCTTGGCACCCTTGTCAAAAATTAGTTTATCATACATATGGGTTTATGTCTGGGCTCTCTATTCTGTTCCACTGGTCTATGTATCTGTTTTTATTCTAATACCACACTGTTTTGATTGCTATTGCTCTGTAATATAACCTGAAATCAGGAAGTGTGATGTCTCCAGTTTTACTCTTCTTTCTCAGGACTGCTTTGGCTAGTCAGGGTTTTTTGTAGTTCCATATGAATTTTATGACAGTTTTTTCTATGTCTGAAAAATGGCACCAAAATTTTGATAAGAGATATGTTGAATCTTTTTTGAAGAAGCCACTTTCATAGAAACAGAGAATAGAATGTTGGTTTTCAGGGGCTGGGTGTAGGAGAAAATGAGATGATATAGGTCAAAGGGTATGCATTTTCAGTTATAAGAAGAATAAGTTCTGAGGTTCTAACGTACAGCATGATGACTATAGTTACTAATACAGTGCTGTACACTTAAAAATTGCTGAGAGTAGATCTTAAGCATTCTTACCACAAAAAAAGGGTTAACTATGTGAGGTGATGAATGCATTAATTATCTTGATCTTGGTAATCATTCTACCATGTATATGTATATCAAATCATGTTGTACACTTTAAATACATACAATTATATTTTCCAATTATTCCTCAATGAAGTTAAAAAAGAAATAAGGACAAAGCTGGAAGCAAATTGTGTATCTGATAAGCAGTTATTGTTCAAAGTACTTAAAGAACTATATAACTCAGGAGAAGAAGAACAGTCAATTAAAAAATGGGCAGAGGAACTGAATAGACATCTTTTCAAAAAAGACATAAACATGGTCAACAGGTACATGAAAAGATGCTCAACTAGTCATTAGGGAAATACATATCAAAACCACGATAAGCTATCACCTCACACTTGTTAGAATGGCTATTATCAAAAGACGAGTGATAACTAGCATTGGCAAAGATATGAAAAAAAGGTAACCCTTGTGCATTATTGGTGGGAAAGTAAATTGGTGCAGCCACTATGGAAAACACTGTGAATATTCCTCAAAAAATTAAAAATAGAACTACTGTGTGATCCAGCAATACCACTTCTGGGGATATATCCAAAGGAAATGAAAACAGGATACTGAGGCAATAATTGCACTCCCATGTTCATTGCAGCATTATTCACAATAGCCAAGATATGGAACACACACACACACACATACATATATATATAGAATGGAATGTTTTTCAGTCATGAGAAAGAAGGAAATTCTGCCATTCACGATAACATGGATGAAACTTAAGGGCATTATGTTAAGTGAAATAAGTCAGACAGAGAAGGACAAATACTGCATGTATCACTTATATGTGCAATCTAAAAAAGCTCAATTCATAGATATGGAAATAGAATTGTGGTTATCAGGGGGTGGGAGAAATGGGGAGATACTGGTGAAAGAGTACAAACTTTCAGTGATAAGATAAATAAGTTCTGGAAATCTAATGTACAACACGGTCATATAGTTAACAATACTATATTATGTTCTTACAAGTTGCTAAGAGAGTAGATCTTAAATGTTCTCACCACACACATACAAACAATGTAATTATGTGAGGTGTTAGCTAACACTATGGTGGTAATCATTTTGCAGTATATAAGTGTATCTAATCAAAACACTGTATTTCTTAAACTTATACAATATTATATGTCAATTATATCTCAATACAACTAGAAAAAAAACCTCATTTATTTCTCTTTAATCATTTGAAAAATGAGATTAATAAGTCTCACTTCACAGGATTGTTATAAGAATTAGAGGTAATGCATGTAAAAAAACTAATACTTAATGGGATTTCAGAATTGACAGCTCATTCTTACGACTGACATGTACAATCGCCTGGTAAAGTAGGCAGGGCAGTTATCCTCGTTTCCATTTCCATTCTTCAGTAGCAACTGAAGCTCAGGAAAGATCAAAATGGAAAATCCAATCACTACTAGGTAGTGATTAGGCTTGAATTTAAGTCTTTTGATTGCCAGCCCAACTTTTTTTCTTCTCTCTGTTCTGTCTCCTTTCTTCCTCCCTGCACATGGAAGCAGGGAACTAGCCTGAAGATGAATGTGTTGGAAGATGAAGAGTCTAATGTTTCTGCCTGTGTGCTCCTGTATATCTATACACTTGAACCAAGGAAGTGGGTAAATATGGTCTAAAAGACTCCTCACACTCTTTGCCTAGCTTACCTTTGGCACTTCTTTCTGAAGGGCTTAAAGTGTAGGCAAAATCTATATTCTTATTGATGCACATGTTTTCCCTCAAATACACCAGGCATTTGCATTGTCTATTGCCTCTATTCCCTTTGTTAGCTTCTTCTGAAATATACTTCCCTATTGCATTCCTGGCCTTGTAAACAAAACAAAAACCTGGCCCCAAAACCAAAACCAAACAAAACAAAACATCCTACAAAGCAAAAGCCATGAGCCCAAACCAAAGATCACTTCTTCGCTGTAGCTTCTCCTTACCCTTCCCAAAGAGAAAAGATTACCTCCTCATCTGTGTCTTTTTTGCATCTGTACTTATATTATCCTCACATTTTGGAATGGGTTTCTTTTGCATGTTTGTATCACATTTTTGCCTGAAAGCTCTTTAAGAAGGGGAGCATATGCATGCCACTTTTGTAGTCAGTGTCTAGCATGTTGTCCCGTAGTACACTGTACTTGCTCCACAAATGCAGGCTGATGTAAATTCAATTGAATTTGTTCTTCTGAGAGACGGTAAATAGTGAAAGAAATGTAACTTGCCTATATATAGAATAATTAGAGATGCCAATAAAAGTGTTTAGCGTAAGACTGGCTACTGTGGAGTTGTGATGTTGCTGCTGTATATTTGTTTGCAAATGGTATAATAATATGTATATAAATTCATACATCTATTAAAACACAAATAATATAGCAAGGCAGAGAACATAGATGTTGCTGCTTGGAATTTTCTTAGCATTCTGGGCTTTGCTAAAAAAATAAGAGCTATATTAAGAGTGCTAAATTGAAATTGCCAGACTATCCAGTTATTGGGGGAACATGGTAAGATGTAAAGTTATGCAAATGAACACAGGAAATTGATCAAACTTAAAGAGTGAACAAAATAGAATAAAACCAAACTTGCTGCCCCAAAATGCCATCAAGGTCCTTGCTTTTCTCCCCTGGGGATTTTTTTATCCCTGCAAGATACCCTGGGACCAAGTAAGAGATAATTCATTTCAAAATGAGATGGCCTATTTTTGGAGTACTGCCCTGAATTTTCCCTTTTGCCTATAATAATCTATTGTCCTGGATACCAAAAATAGTGTGTGGCAGGGATTATTTAAAGCTCTTCAGTAGAAGGCAGTTATGCAGCCTGCTGAACTTAGAACAAAAGCAGTAAGTTTCAGTTAAAGGGAACTTTGAAATGGTCTGTGGAGCCATGGAGCCATGTATGCTGGTACCATCAGTACTTTTGTTTTCCTTTATTTTCTCAGAGTTGGAGAAAGCCCCAAAGACCAGATAGGGTAGAAATTTGACATGATAAAGATTAATTGGTAGGCTTTAGTTGGGAAAATCCACCTCAAAAACAAATAAATAAAATGTAAGGAAACATTTTAGAACTGTGATGTTTATTTAAGTTGGATGATGCTGGGGCACCAGGAAGGGCCACTGCTTTTTTTTTTTTTTTTAATTTATTTATTTATTTTTGGCTGTGTTGGGTCTTTGTTTCTGTGCGAGGGCTTTCTCTAGTTGCGGCAAGCGGGGGCCACTCTTCATCACGGTGCGCGGGCCTCTCACTATCGCGGCCTCTCTTGTTGCGGAGCACAGGCTCCAGACGCGCAGGCTCAGTAGTTGTGGCTAGTGGGCTCTAGAGTGCAGGCTCAGTAGTTGTGGCTCACGGACCTAGTTGCTCCGCGGCATGTGGGATCTTCCCAGACCAGGGCTCGAACCGTGTCCCCTGCATTGGCAGGCAGATTCTCAACCACTGCACCACCAGGGAAGACCCGGGCCACTGCTTTTTGCATAAATATCTTTAAACAAGAGTCCCAATCCTTCTGGGCTACATGACTTCTTCACCAAGGGGCTCAAGAAGCTATAATGCTCTTCAACTGTTTGAAGGATGTTTTTGTTTCCTAACACTGCTATAAAAGAATACCAAAACCTTAGCTATAGTAAACCTTTAAAACCTTAACCCTTTAAAACAGCACAAATTTATACTATTAGAATTCTGGATTTCTTAAGTCTGAGATATGATTCACTGGGCTAAAGTCAAAATATTGGCAGAGTAGGGCCCTTTTAGAAGCTCTGGAGAGAGGATCCATTACTTTGCCTTTTCCAGCTCCTAGTAGCCACCTTCATCCCTTGGATGGTGGTCCCTTCCCTCATCTTCAAAGCACATCACTCCAGTCTCTGTGTTCATCATCAGTTTGCCTTCTCCACTGTAGGCAAATATCCCTCTGTCTCTCCCTTATAAGAACATTTGTGATTACATTCAGGTCCACTTAAAGAATCCAGGATAGTCTACGCATCTCAATATTCTTAATCAGATCTGCAAAGTCACTTTTGCCATATAAGGTAACATTCACAACTTCTGAGGATTAGGATGTGGATACCTTTGGGCAGGGGGTGGGGAGCATTATTCAGTCTAGCACAAAGGGCTATCAAGTAGAAGAGGAATTAACCTCATTTTGTGTGACACTGAACATAACCAGCCATGGCAAGACACATTTTTGAAATTTGAAAGGAAGTATTTTGGATTTATTAGAACTTTCCAAAAGTGGAGAGAACTCCCTTGGGTGTATGACAAGATGTTAAACTGGAATTACAACTATGGCACCACAGTATAACACTTAGGACATTCCAAAGAGAAGTACTGGACAGAAACACAGATTTCCAAAGAAGATGACTCCACAAGAAGACTATCGGGGTCAAGAGATTGGAGATGGGGAAGGATTTTCAAAGAGATTTCTTTAGAGGGAGCTTGTCTCTTCTCTCTTCCTCACAGGGAATGTGGCAAGGGTGTTCTCTCCTTTATGTCCAGCCTAGAGGGAGTGGGCTTCAAAGAGACCACTCTAAAAGAGAGGAGCCTTGGACTAGTGTGTGACCAGCAAGAGACTCTGGCCATCAGTCTCAGTGGGTAGTGCAAAAAGAAACAGATGCTCTGTAATGGAAGAAATTGCCCTTTCTCCAATAGTGAGTTGAAGGTGCACGAGGCCCAGAGAACATATGTGGAAACTTTAGTAAAGTCCTGCTTAATACGATTTCTACTGAAAAATGAAGGGAGTCCAGTGGAGGATCTGGATAGGGAGGACCACAGGAAAATCAGAAGCTGAGGAGGGAGGCAGAGCAACAAGGCAAAGGGTGGGACTTCTGGTATCCTGGGAGTCACCTCACAGGGGCTCAGCAGGAGAGCCTCTGAAGAATCTGTCAACTCCATATACTCAGGAACTATTGGTTTTTTTGTTTTTTTGTTTTTAATTTATTTTTGGCTGTACTGAGGCTTTCGTTTCTGTGCGAGGGCTTTGTCTAGTTGCGGCAAGCGGGGGCCACTCTTCATCGCGTTGCGCGGGCCTCTCACTATCGCGGCCTCTCTTGTTGCGGAGCACAGGCTCCAGACGCGCAGGCTCAGTAGTTGTGGCTCACGGGCCTAGTTGCTCCGAGGCATGTGGGATCTTCCCAGACCAGGGCTCAAACCCGCGTCCCCTGCATTGGCAGACAGATTCTCAACCACTACACCACCAGGGAAGCCCAGGAACTATTGGTTTTAATCATCAGCCAGAATCATGGACTGTGGAGCCCACTTAAGGCTGCACTTATGACTCCAACTTTTGTGAGGTCTTAAACTTACAGATATTGAGAGGCTCTCTTTAAGAAAAAGATAAAGCATCACAAGTACAAAATTAGCTAAAAGGCCATGGAAGAGGCCTTTGCAAATGAAGAGCTCTAAAGTTTGATTTCAGTAGCTTTATGGTAAGTTCATGAAGTAAGAATTTTCTGCTGCCTTTCCCCCTTCTCCCTTCTTATACTCCAATGCCAGAAGGGTCTGAGAACAAGATTAGCTAGGCAAGCCAAGAAGAAAGGGTCAGATCACCCACTAAGGGTTGGAAGAGATTTGTGTCTTTGTATGAATACTGAAGTGTTGAAAAGCATATTGAATTGAATATTTAATTACAGAACTGAGAATATACATTTGTGATTTAAAAAGACTGCAGCACTGTGCATTAGCCATGAGTGACCAGAAACCATGAGTTCTACCTATTTCTATTTAGAGGCTGGAATAAACTTCTCCCACCAAGTATCTATTAAAGTGACAATGGAAAGTAAAAATTTGTGTTTTGATTACATTCCATGAGCTGTGCTTATTCGATATACAGGTTACAGGCATTGGTGAGTTCAACATCACTAGTATGCACAAACAGTGATAACTTGTCAGGAACGTGTAGAAGAGCTTGAGGCATCTCAAGTGAGTTAAACTAAGTGGTCTTTAAGGTCACTCTAGTTCTGATGATTTCTGGTTCTTCTATGCTTCTCAACCACTGATAACAGAGCCCTTCCTAAGAAAAGTTTTGACAGGGAAGATGAGAAGCCAGAGAAAAGGCAGAAGATGGTGTTAGGTTGATTATGTATGTTTATGTATGTATATATGATTATACATAAGTGAAATGAATGACTGTGGTGACAAGGGACAGGAAGGAGGAATTAGGATTTAATTGTTATTATAAGGTAGTGAAGTATCATAGTGTTATTTGAAAGTGAACTTGACTGGGCATATACCCTGAGAAAACCATAATTCAAAAAGAGTCATGTACCAAAATGTTCATTGCAGCTCTATTTACAATAGCCAGGACATGGAAGCAACCTAAGTGTCCATCATTGGATGAATGGATAAAGAAGATGTGGCACATATATACAATGGAATATTACTCAGCCATAAAAGGAAATGAAATTGAGTTATTTGTAGTGAGGTGGATGGAGTTAGAGTCTGTCATACAGAGTGAAGTAAGTCAGAAAGAGAAAAACAAATACAGTATGCTAACACATATATATGGAATCTAAGGGGGGAAAAAAAAAAAAAGGGCATGGAGTACCTAGTGGCAGGACGGGAATAAAGACACAGACCTACTAGAGAAGGGACTTGAGGATATGGGGAGGGGGAAGGGTAAGCTGTGACAAAGTGAGAGAGTGGCATGGACATATATACACTACCAAACGTAAAATAGATAGCTAGTGGGAAGCAACCACATAGCACAGGGAGATCAGCTCGGTGCTTTGTGACCACCTAGAGGGGTGGGATAGGGAGGGTGGGAGGGAGGGAGATGCAAGAGGGAAGAGATATGGGAACATATGTATATGTATAACTGATTCACTTTGTTATAAAGCAGAAACTAACACACCATTGTAAAGCAATTATACTCCAATAAAGATGTTAAAAAAAAAAAAGAAAGTGAACTTGGATTAGTTGTATATTACAAACTCCAGGGCAACTACTAAAAGGAAAAAAAGAAGTATAACTGATATACTAAGAAAGCAGAGAAAATGAAATAACAAAAAGCAGAGAAAATGAAATAACAAAATTCCCAATTAAAACCACAAATGGCAGAAAAAGAGAGGAAGATAAAAACAGGAATAAAGAGTAAGGGCAAAAAATAGAAAGTTGTAACAAATATAGTAGATATCAATCTATATCAATAGTGACTTTGAACATCAATGGTCTAAGTACACCAAGTAAAAGACAGAGATTGCCAAAGTGGATGCAACACTCAAGTATATATTGTTTACAAGAAACTTGCTTTAAATATAAAGACACATGTAAATTAAAAGTAAATGAATGGAGAAAGATATACCATGCTAACACTAATCAGAAGAAAGCAGGAATAGCTATATTAATTTCAGACAGAGCAGACTTCAGACCAAGAAGAGTTATCAGTAATAAAGAGGGGCATTACATAATGATAAAGGGGTGAATTCTTCAAGAAGACATAACAATCCTGAAAGTGTATATGCCTACCAAAGGAGCATCAAAATATGTGAGGCAAAAACTAATAAAACTGCAAAAATAAATAGATGAACCACCATCATGGTTGGAGACTCTTAACACCCCTCTATCAGAAGTGGACAGATCTGGCAGGCAGAAAATCAATAAGAACATAGTTTAACTCAACAACATTGTCAATGACCTAGATATCATTGACATTTATGGATTATTTTATTCAACAACTGCAGAATACACATTCTTCTCAAGCTCACATGGAACATTCATCAAGATAGACCGCATTCTGAAACACACTGTAACAAATTTAAAAGACTAGGAATCACATAATACCTGTTCTCAGCCCTTGATGGAATTATACTAAAAATCGATATCAGAAAGATAGCTGGAAACCCCCAAACTAATTGAAGGCTAGACAACATACTTCTAAGTAAAACATGGGCAAAGAAGAAATCTCAAGAGGGATTTTAAAATATTTTGAACTAAATGAAAATAAAAATACAACTTAACAAAATTTGTGGGATGCAGTGAAAGCAGTGCTTAGAGGAAAATAATAAAATAGCATTAAATGCATATACTAGAAAAGAGGAAAGATCTAAAATTAATAATTTAAGTGTCTACATTAGGAAACTAGAAAAAGAAGAACAAATTAAATCCAAAATGATCAGAAGAAAAAAATACTAAAAATTAGAGCAGAAATCAATGAAAATTGAAAATAGAAAGTCTGTAGGGAAAATCAATGAAGCCAAAAGCTGGTTCTTTGAAAAGATCAATAAAATCGATAAGCTTCTAGTCAGGTTGACCAAGAAGAAATGTGCAAGGATACAAATTACTAATATCAGAAATGAAAGAGAAAACATCACTACAGATCCCATGGACATTAAAAGAATAATCAAAGAATTCTATGAACAACTCTATGCTCACAAATTTGACAACCTAGATGAAAGGGAGCAATTCCTTGAAAGACACAATCTACCAAAAGTCACACAAAAAGAAATAGATGATATAAATAGGCCAATATCTATTAAAGAAATTGAATTGAAGAACTGAAGAAATTAATAACCTTCCAAAACAGAAAGCACCAGATTGTTCACTGGTGAATCCTACCAAATATTTAAGGAGGAAAACATGCTAATTCTCTACAGTCTCTTTCAGAAGACAGAAACAGAGGTAATACTTCCTAATTCATTCTGTGAAGCCAGCATTATCCTAATACCAAAACTAGACAAAGATATTAGAAGAAAAGAAAACTACAAGCCAATGTCTCTCATGAATATAGACAAAAATTCTCAACAAAATATTAGCAAATCAAATCCAACAATGCATAAAAAGAATTATATACCACCAGCAAGTGGAATTTATTTGAGGTATGCAACCCTGGTTCAATATTCTAAAATCAATTTATGTAACATATCACACCAACAGCCTAAAAATAAAAATCATATGATCATATCAATAGATGCAGAAAAAGCATCTGACAAAATCCACCAGCCATTCATGATAAATGCTCTCAGTAAAGTAGGAATACAGGAGAACTTCCTCAACTTGGTAAAGAATATCTACAAAAAATCGACAGATTCAATGGTGAGAAACTTGAAGCTTTTCCACTAGGATCAAGAACTAAGCAATGATATCCTGTCTCACCACTTCTTTTTAACATTGTACTGGATGTCCTAGTTAATGCAATAGAAAAGGAATATAAATAAGAAAAGGAAATAAAAGGTAACCAGATAGGGAAGGAAGAAATAAAACTGTCTTTGTTCACAGGTGACACGATTGTTTATACAGAGAATCTGAAAGAATTGACAAAAAACAAAAACAAAAACTCCTGGAAGTAATAAGTGATTATAGCAAGGTTGCAAGACACAAGATTAATATACAAAAGTCAATAACTCTCCTATATGCCTGCAATAAATAAGTGGAATTTTAAATTAAAAACAAATATCATTTACATTAGCACCCCCCAAAAATAAATACTTGGGTATAAATCTAACACACTCTTTCTCTCTCTCTCTATATATATAAATGATCTATATGAAGAAAACTACAAAACTCTGATGAAAGAAATCAAAGAAGAACTAAATAAATTGAGGGATATTTTGTTTGTGTACAGGAAGACTCAATATTGTCAGCATATCAGTTCTTCCCAACTTGGTCTATAGATTCCACACAATCCCAATCAAAATTTCAGCAAGTTATTTTATGGATATTGACAAACTGATTCTAAAGTTTATATAGGAAGGCAAAAGACCCAGAATGGTCAACACAACATTGAAGGAGAAGAACAAAGTACTGGAGTACTGACACTACCTGACTTTAAGACTTACTATAAAGCTACAGTAATCAAGACAGTGTGGTATTGGTGAAATAATAGACAAATAGATCAATGGAACAGACTAGTGAACTTAGAAATAGACCACATAGATACAGCCAACTGATCTTTGACAAAGGAGCAAAGGCAATTCATGGAGCAAAGATACTCTTTTCAGTAAATGGTGCTGGATCCATGGCCATCCACATGCAAAAAATTAAATCTAGACACAAACCTTACACCCCTCAAAATTAACTCAAAATGGATCATAGAAATAAAATTAAAACCCAAAACTACAAAACTCCTAGAAGATAACATATGAGAAAATCAAGATGACCTGGGGTTTGGTGATGACTTTTTTAGATACAACACCAAAGGCATAATTCACGAAAGAAAGAATTGATAAGCTGGACTTCATTAAAATTAAAAAAGTTCTGCTCTGCAAAAGACATTGTCAAGAGAATAAAAAGACAAGCCACAGACTGAGAGAAAATACTTGCAAAAGACACATCTGATAAAGGACTATTATCTAAAATATATAAAGAATCCTTAAGACTTGATAAACAATAAGAAAACAAACAACCTGATAAAAAAATGAGACAAAGACCTTAACGGACACCTTACCAAGGAGGATATACAGATGGCAAATAAGAATATGAAAAGATGCTCCACATGATATGTCATCAGGGAAATTAAATTAAAATAATAATGAGATACCACTACACACCTATTAAGTGACCAAAATCCAGAACACTGATAAATATCAAATGCTGGCAGGGAGGTGAAGCAACGGGAACTCTCATTCATTGCTAGTGAGAATGCAAAATGGTTCAGTCACTTGGGAAGACAGTTTGGCAGCTTTTTACAAAACTAAATATACTCTTACCATATGATTCATCAATTGTGTTCCTCAGTATTCACCCAAAGGAAGTGGAAACATGTCCACACAAAAACCTGTACATGGATATTTATAGCAGCTTTCTTCATGATTGCCAAAACTTGGAAGCAACCAAGAAGTCCTTCAGGTGGTGAATGGATAAATAAACTGTGGTATAGAAGACAATGAAATATTATTCAGTCCAAAAAGAAATAAGCTATCAAGCCATGAAAAGACATGGATGAACCTTAAATGCATATTATTAAGTGAAAGAAGCCAGTCTAAAAAGACTGCATATTGTATGCTTCCCATATGACATCTAGACAAGGCGAAAGTATGGGGATGGTAAAAAGATCAGTGGTTACCAGAGGTTGGGCCAGGAGGAGGGATGAATAGGCACAGCACAGAATAGGTTTACAGCAGTGAAATACTCTGTATGGTACTATAATGGTAGATATGTGTCATTATACATTTGTCCCATTCCAAGGAATATACAACACCAAAGTGAACTCTGATGCAAACTGTGGACTGTGGTGACCATGATGTGTCAATCAATGTAGGTTCATCAATTGTAATAAATGTACCACTCTGTGGGGTATATTAATAATAGGGAGGCTATGCATGTGTGGAAATCTCTGTATCTATCGTCTACTTAACTTTGCTGTGAAACTAGAACTGCTTCAAAAAATAAAGTCTATTAAGAAAATAATTTAAAAAATACTACTGTCCACACCCAAACATTTGCATGCCTTTGTGGGGGCCCCTGTTCAAAATGTATGTGGAAGAATAAGTTTATAGCCGAAACTCATTTTTAAAGTTGGTTTATCTCCAAATGTATGAGTGTTTTATTACTGTTATTATAAATGCCCTTTAATGCAGGCCTTCTCATTCATTAGCTTAGAGAGTTCCAAAGTTAAATGAAAAACAACAGTTTCTTAACAAGCTTACAGACTTTAAAGCCCTTAGAGTGGATGGAAGAAATGAGTGTTGCAAAGCTTTATCGATATTGATAGGATTGCTTTATTCTGAAATGATGACATAAATAAGCCTCTTCAAAGGCTTCACTGAGTCTATCATGGAAATTGCCATGTAAATTTTGGGAACTTGATAAGCTTTGGAACTTGGGCATAAATAATACATTCCCCAGCAAAACTTGAGCCACTACTTTTATTGGCATGTTCACAAATTTCTAAAGCTTCACAATGGCAATTTCCAAAAAGGCAACCTTTAAGCTAACATTTTTTGTGTGTGTATATTATTGTCTGTTTTGAATTGAGGAAATAAATTTTCTCTTAAGAAAGTAGGAAAGTTGATGTTCAGTGTTTACCGTATGCCCAGTACTTTAACTCATTTTATCCTGACAACAAATCGGTAAGGTCAGTATTGTTATCTCTTTTAGATATAAGGAAACTAAGAGGCACTGAGAATAACAGTAGCTAAGGCTTATATAACAATATGTATCAGGCAATGTTTCAAATACTTTTTGCATATATGGGTGGATTTAGATCCTCAAAACAACTTTAAAAATGTAGGAACCGCTATTATGTCTTTTTTGCAGATGAGAAAACTGAAGCACAGAGAGATCAGTGACTTGTTCAAGGTAAGTGATAGAAGCCAGGACGGAGATGCAGGTAGACTGGCTCAAGTCTAACCCTTTAACCACTAAGCTATAGCCTTAAAAATAGCAAAAGGCCTTACAGCAAGGCAATGGTAGAGTTATTTTTTCTTGTCTCTCTAATCTTTTAAGTCTTTCTCTTTCTTCAGGGTTCAAGTTTCCACTAAAATGAGAGTCATTATTATACCCTGACTCTCAGGGTGCTGTTGGGATACATTGTTTCCCTGAGCTGCCATGGCCATATTATTTGTAGTTCTACTTAGCAAGCATTTAACTCTGATTTAGCTGTTTACATGTAAGCTCTTTGAAGACAGAGACTAATGTCTTATTATCTCTAAGCAACTAACATTTGTACAGTAGTGGCTGCTCTGGAAATTTTGAAATGAAAAAGTGGACTATCTATTTCCATTTTTAAGCAACGGTGTTTTCTTTTTTTGTTCTATGCTAAAGGGGCAAATATAACATGAATGAAAAGGTCTGCAGCTGATGATATTATATAGAAGACTGAGTAGTTTAAGCCTGAATTGATAACACTCAGAAGGAAAGAATGTCAACTAAATGCCAAACTTAAGCTAACAAAAATAATGCAATGTAAACTGAAAAAAATTTTAGAATACAATAAACACAATAAAATTACTATCTTCTCTACACAAATGTAACTTCTCTTAAACTCCATTGGCCAATAGGTAATGGAGACATGAGTTTGAAACATGAGCCCCCCCTGTGGAGCCCTGAGCCACTACTCCCTGGTCACTGGGAGTACATGGCCTATATCACTCAGAAGATACCACTTCAGATTCTTCAAAGCTGAGATGCAAAGCCCAGTTCCCAGAGACAGAGACATCTACCTTCTGCTCCTAGTGCTGGGGCTCAGGTGGGTTGGCCCAGGCATGTGTGTTGCAGTGAAAGCAGCACTGAACATGGAGTCATATGATCTGGGCTTAAAGCCCAGTCCTGACACTCCCTAGTTACGTGCTGGGGCAAGTTCCTGATCTGCAGCTTCTTCATTTGCATAATGGGTGTAAAAATAGTGCCACGTTGTGTTGATTAAAGGGTTGACTGAGATTCTGTTTGTGACAGTCTCTGGCCCATTAATCCTCTCAGTATTTGGGCAATGTGAGTTCCATCCATTCCTGTCTTGGCCACCTCCAACGTGCCCTGCTGCTCTGGCTGCTGGTTCCTAGGCTCTCACTACACTGGCTCCCTGAGGTCTTCAGTCCACTTAGTGCTGACTTCACCCCAGAAGCCACTACAGGGGGCTTGAACTTTCCTGCACTCTGTCCAGAGCTCTCCTCAGCTTTGCTGCTGCCATTGGTTCCCTCCCAGCCCCCAATATGCACCTCACTGCAGATTTCATTTTTTCTAGGGGCTTACTTGAGGCCCCCTCCAGCTGTCATCACCACCTCTACAGAGACATTCCAACCTTGTCTGCCTTTGGCTGGCTAATACCTTACTTCCCAGACTCTGTATTCAGCATCCATGCAGTCCATAAACATTAACTGAAGGCCTACTAAGTACCAGGTCAGACACTGGAGTTACTGGGTTGTTGTCTTCAAGGAGCTCAGAATTTAGAAGGAAAATAGACAAACCAACCATAACAGTACAGCGTGAGATGTGTTAAGAAAGAGAGAAGCAGAGAGCAGAGATCAGGGCTCATCTGTAGATCTGTCCCTCTAGTATTCTAGCTTTGCCACCCAGACAGAGTCCTGTGTCTAAGGCTTTGGGTACAGGAAAGAGTGACCACAGATCCCAAAGACTGACAATGAAAAGGCCTTGCAGGGCTGTCATTATAACTTTCTGTGCTGTGTCCTGCGGGTGGGAGTGCATAGGGTGTCTCATGTTCCCTCATGCTAGCAACCCACTTTGCTTCCTAAGTCCCACACTGGAAGTAATCATTTGTGTGATTTCTACCCCTGGTGGCCTCTCTCCTTCTAATATGAACAGGTCTCCCATGTCCCTTAGGCTCTACCATGCACAGGCTCACTTATTCATCCATAAACATTGATCCTATGGCATAAAAGCTGTGCAGAGTGTCTCATGGTTAAATAATGATTCTTCTGACTATAAGACCTGAGCTTTGGTTTGTTTTTCCACCAGAAGTTAGATTTAGGTTAATAGTCAACTCTTTGACTTGCTTCCTGTGCAACCAATGGAAGACATTCACAACATCATTCACAAAAGATCAGGGTGTGAGCTCTTCACAAGTCACGTGAAGATAACTGGCCTGCAAGCGGATTGAGCTCAGAACCTTAACTTCATTAGAGAGAAGAGAGGTCCAATATACAGACTCAGGGCCACAGCTGCTTTCATGATATGGAGTTGTTGAGCCTATTCTAAGAAGTACACTATAAGGATGCGTCTATGCATATTCTTATAGTTTCCATCAACTAACAGATTAACAGAATGGAATAATTGCCGAAATAGGTGAAACAAAGTACATGAGCAAAAGAAGCCATGATTAAAAGAAAGAAATTCTTGTATAAAAATATTTGAAAATTTGGCCCTCAAATCATGGGTTCTTGAGGGAGGGACAGTCCATTCACCTCTGTATTCTCAGCACCTAGGAGATAGTTTTTTGAACATTGCTTAATAAATATTATATAAAAGAATTCACAATTACTTGCCAAAAATCTGAAATAATGAATCTATGAGAAAGTAGTCATTTGGAATAAAATATATTTAATATGGTAAGTCAAATTCAGAATAAAATATAAATCCATCTCATAAAATATATTATAAATGCATTAGACCAGATATTAATATAAGCACAAGTTAAGAACATAAAGGATGTGAACCAAGAGTTGGCAAGGAAGAAAGATCTACAAATGCTTTCAAAGTTGTTGAAAATGTTTACTAGCTGAATTCTTGTATAATCTGTGACTAAAAAGGCAACACAAAAATTTACAATAAAGGGTAGGGAAGGAGAGCTTAAAACTTGGTGAAAATATTTTTCCCTCTGTCTGTTGTGAATTTCTCAATTACAAAGAGATTCTCATATTTTTACTTTTCCCATGTAATCTGTAGAAAATAATGTAAGCTGGGGTTTCAGAATAACAACATCTTTAAGAATTATTTTCATTGTTGTTCTCTAAACCATCCATTTCTGGATTCTTAAAATACCTCTGGCTACTAAACAGGACTATTCACAAATATTTCATTTTGGTTCGTTGAACTGAATTCCTTTCTTGCCCAAGAATAAAATAGTCATTTAAAAACAATACATTGTTTTCTTACAAAATTAAGTACTAAGAAAAGTTAAAAATTAAAAAAAAAAAAAAAAAAAAAGAGCCAAATAAGAAAGTCCTTTGTAAGAGGCTACCTGCTGCTGCAATAGGACACTTGCCCCTCCTCTCTACATTCTGCAGTGACTCTGGGGCCCTCAGAGCCTGGGCATAAATAACCCCAAGTAGCCCCTGATGCAGCGTTCCTGTCTCCAGCCAGCCATCCCTCTGCTTGGCACTGCAGCAGCTGGAAGGTGACTGACATGCCCTCTGGCTGCCTTCTAACCCTTCCAACCACAGCCTACACGTGCATTAAGTTTAATGCCTCCACCCCAATTGCTCTCTAGGACTAGCTGGATGGAAGCTGCTACCAATCAATGAGTAGATCCATTACCTCCTTGAGCACTTAGGCCCAGGGAGAGAAAGCCTGAATTTAGAAATGATAGAGTAGACTTTGAGCAACACCGTGGGAAGGAAGTGCCTTCCTAGGCTGACATACTCCCCAGAGAGCTACTGAGGATGAAGGGAGAAAGAAGAGAAGAATCTCTGAAATGTTTATTTCAGAGCTCAAAATTAAACTTATTACTTGGTCACTTTGCTGTTGTTATTTTCTTTAATCTAGAATATTATCCCAATGAGGGTTAAAACCAAACACAATTTGTCATAGGAATGGAGTTGAAATAATATAATACCTAACCTGATTTCATATCAATCTTAATAGTTATTTTAAAAATATAGGTACTGGTTTTCTCAAAAAAGAAACATTTTGAAAAATTTGAAAATAATCTCTGTACACATATACCTTGAGTTGTTTGTTTTCATTCATCCAATGCCATGTATTGAATACTCATGGTGGCCCCATAGCACTATACCAAGGAAAGTAGTGTGATGCAGAGACCCTTGCTATTCAAAGTGTGGCCCAGACCAAAATATGAACATTAGCAGGGAGTTTGTTAGAAACGCAGAGTCTTAGCCACATCAGACACAATGAACCTGAATTTGTATTTAACAAATTTCTCAGGTGATTTATGTGCACATCAACATTAGTGAAGTGCCAGTGTAGAGCACTCTCCAAAACTTTTTTTTAAAATCATGCATCCCCTACATTTTTAAGTATTACTTAAAAAAAATAATACTCTCCAATATGTGTGTATATATTTACAAATTATGTGTATATTATTGTAACATGTTGCATTATACATTTTGTAAAGAATGCATAAAATAAAAATTAAAATTACAAGTTAAAATATGGACATTCTAGTAATTTCTTGCTGTTGCCTCAATGGATCATTTTGAGCACACACCCATTTCGCAGATCCATGGCCATGAGGACAGTGTACTGGCCTTAAGATATGAAAACCTGGGTTTGATTTCTAGTTTTACCAATTCTTAGCTTTAGTTCTCAGGAGGGTTTGGGATAATGTAGCACAACTCCAGTTGTACGGCATTCTGGGTTGCAGAAAGTAGAGATTATAGAGAAGATGAGCTAGCAGGAAGAGGAGTCATGTCTAGGGAGAGGCTGATAATCATAAGTCAAGTCCCAATAAGAGAAAGGCAGCCCAGTTCAGTTATAGGTAGGTTCACAATCTAAAGGGAGTCTACTTCTTCAGAAGGTGTGAATAGTAGTGGGCAGTGCTTGAAGGCAGGTATTAACCGAGTGATTAAACAGGAAATAGAAACTTGTGAGCAGTGGAAGCAGGTGCCTCATGGGAAGAATGGAAAAAGTGACATCTGGAATTGGGCAGAACTTGTTTCAGGTGCTGGCTCTACTCTTTATAATCTTGGCAGGTTATTTAAACTCTCAGAGTCTCCATTTCCTGTCAAAGATATAAAGAAGCTACCTTGGTCTGTAGAGAAGTTTTAACATTATGTTACCCTAAAGGAACCGACCTTGACTTGAGGTCATTCTTGAGAAAGAAACAGAAGAGGCAAAAAATTCCAGATGAGACCAAACTGTTTTTTCCCAAATGTGATGGTTAATTTTATGTGTCAACCTGACTGGGCCATGAGGTGACCAGATATTTGGTCAAACATTATTCTGGGTATTTCTGTGAGGGTGTTTTTGGATGAAATTAACCTTTAAATAGATAGAGTAAAACAGCTGGCCCTACCCAGTGTGGGTGGGTTTCATCCAATCAGCTGAAGGCCTGTATGGAATAAAAAGGCTGACACTCACTAAAATAAGAGACAATTCTTTCTGCCTGATTGCCTTTGAACTGGGACATTCACTTTTTTATTACTTTGAACTCACACTAAAGCACTGGCTCTTCCTGGGTCTCAAGACTGGGGCCTTCAGACTGGAACTACACCACTGGCTCTCGTGGCTCCCCAGCTCCTGACTCATGTGTAGATCTCGGAACTTAGCCTCCATAATCACATGAGCAATTCCTTATAATAAATGCATCTATCTATCTATCTATCTATCTATCTATCTATCTATCTATCTATCTACCTAAAAATTACTTATATATAATATTTAGAATTAAATAAGGAGTTTTTCAACTCAGCACACAGGACCAATTCCCAGAAAAGCAGAATATAAAGGCAGCTCCTCTGTAGCTGGGATTGAGCTTCTGAGTTACAAGGTGCTGAAAACCCATTCTCATGACGTATTGGATCCCCAGTCTTCAGGTAGTGACCATGAATCCAACTGCTGTGTGGCTGCTTCATGATCAAGAGCCTGCTTTATGCTCCTGTCCCTACATCCTCTTAGAAACAGTATTAGCGGAGTAGATAAGAGTGCCCACTTTGGAACCATGCAGATGTGAGCTTGAGTGCCTATAAACGTTTAGCACACGGCAAGCAAGAATGAGTTGCACTTTTTTCAGGGTCATAAATGATTCTGGCATGTCCCAGTTGGATGACTGATCAGAGGGCTGGTTCTTCCTGGCACCACACTCCTGAGGAGGCAGAGCTGGTCCAGGTTGCCAAGACACTGGGACAGGAGAAAGCCAGAGGGAGAACACTTGGTGGGACAGAGGAGGTATATGATTGAGCATTGATTTAAGAAATTGCACACCCATTAGGCCATCAAAATGCTTGAGGCATCAAGCTCCCCATGTTCCTTAGTCCCCTACACAGAATATCAGAAGACTATTTCCACAATCCCTCAGTTAACAGAGAAAAAGTGAATGCCTTCCTGTTCTGTGGTTTTCCATGACCTTGGACAGAAGATTGGGTGGCCTTTAGTCTACTGGGTGCTCATTACATTCACCTGGGCAGAGGCTGACAATGAGGGCTTGTCACTTTAATTCTCAGAGAAATAATATAGCACTGGTGGATTTCACCAGATTCTGGTTTCAATCAGAATACACATTTGAGTTGTGACCCTACCACTTACTGGCTGTATAATCTTGAACAAAGTAATTAACCTATCTGAACCTCAGTTTTTATCCTGCACAGTGGAGATCATTATAATAACAGTTAACCTTCATGGATGGTTTCCTATGTGCCAGACACAGTGTCATTTGCTTTATGTTGATTATCTACTTTTATTCTTCTGTCAAGCCTGAGTTCCATACTATTACCACCCTCCCATTTTTATAGATTTGGAAACTGAAGCTTAGAGAACTTTAAATAGTTACTCAAGGTTACATCTACAAGGTGATGGAGTTGCGATTCTGCCTCAGTAAGAGAGTTAGTGCTGCCATGATGGAAACCTCAATTTCCTCTTGAGTAGTTTTGAGGAGGAGAATGGGGTATGGAAAAGTACTTTGTAAACAATAAAGTGCTAAGAACATGTGAATAATTCTTTAATGCAGGCTGAGACCACATGTTGCATTCTGCATCTGTCCCCTGATCCTGAGTGCCAAGGGGACAGTTGGGGAGAGGTCAGTGTCGGGGAGCCAGCCAGCAAAAACATGAATGCTGACATAGACCTTGAAGGAGAGGTAGGCTTGGTCTCGTCAGCACCACCTTTATGTAATTTACCTGTGCATCAGCTTCAAGGTGTTACGCAAATTCATTAGCAGAGAAACTCTATGTTTCTTTACAACACAAAAGACAAATTGCCAATGAGGTTCTATTAGCACAAAGAGAATCTTTTTCTATTGATGACTGGGTTGAGCAATTCTCAGAATTGGAATTGTTGATGTTCCTTAATATGACAAAAAGTCTCCATGTGGAAAAAGCAAATGTCAATGTGTTGATCTACATCTTGTGAAGAATGCATGATCATTCAGTTTTAGAATAATTCAATTTCCATTTCAAAACAAAAGAAAGGAAGAAAACATGTCTTTATTCTACAGAACTGAAAAAAATACTTTAAAGAGACTAGTTTGCTTCATTAATTAATCATTCATTCATTCAAAAAGCATTTACTAAGTGCCTTAAATGCACTAAGCCCTGTGGTAGCCTAGGGCTGAGTTTCTATTATTCTGGAATTCCCCAGAAGTTCCAATGAGAAGCATTGTGGGAAACAAAAATATCAGGAGAGTTAGCTTTAATTTGTCACAAGACAGGCTTCATTACCTCTTTCCAAGTGATGATCTGAAAATTACATATCAAATTCAATGCTTTAGTTTGTTGGGAGAAATGCTTCCACTGTAATAACTCTAGGACATGCCACCACTCAGTGCTCACAAGAAGCACTGTGTGTAGTCTGTGTGTAGGTCACAGCAGACTTGCTGCTATAGTGTCCTATGAATCACCACACTGACACAGGATTCTGAAATTTAAATAGCTGCTTTGAAGCAGCAAAGTTCTCTGACTTGAACTTCTATAATAGAAGACCCATCTTTATCGGAGACTTTATTTCCAAATTGATTTCCATTTATATGGGGGCAATTCAGACTTTCTTCCTTAAGCTAGCATCTTAAGTAACATTTAGTAAATCTAGGGTAAAGTAATAACAGTGCCACTTTTCTAAAGTCACTTTACCAGTAGAAGCCACTTCATGTTCTCCAGATATTTGTTGGTAAGGCTGTTATTATTTTTATTATTTTAGCAATCATATGTCTTATGTAGTATATGAAGGCAGTCATCCCTGAAGGAACATTCTGAGCTGAATTCAGGCTGCGTGTCATGTTTTTACATCTGAAAGCATATGCTTCAGAATATACTAAACCTAAGAAATTGTGAGCAGCAGAACAACATGTACATCATATAAACTGTGATGACATTTTGGTAAGAAAAGAAAACTAAATCGTAAAATCCCCAAAAGGAATACTATATATTTTCTGTGGGTGCACATCAATTCATAGGACAAGTATGGAAAGTTATACACCGAACTGATGATAGTATTACTTTGAGATAAGAGTGGGAAAAGTCAAAGAGGGGATCTAAATAGTGATGAGAAGATAAGGAGATAGGTTCCTTCCAGCATTCTTCTCTGTCATCCTTAGGGTGCAGCCTTCATTCTCACAGCCCAATATGACTGCTAGAGGGCCAGCCATCACTTCTGAGTTCGAGGGATGGGAAAAAAAAAGGCAACACAACACGTTTGCCAACTATCCTTTAAGGCAATTTCCCAGATTGTCATATAACATTTTCATGTACATCTTATTAACCTGAATTTAGTCAGGTGATGGATTCTACTTGCAAGGGAGGCTGAAAAATGTCATCGCTATTTCACCTGGCCATGTCCCCAGCTCAAGTGAGGGATTTTACTGCTAAGTCAAAAAGGGAGAATGGATGCTGGGGTAGGAACTTCAGGTCTTTTGCCTCAGTCACCAAATGTCTTTGACTTAACCTGTAATGTTTTAATGTTTTATAAAGGGGTGAATTTATATATTATTTGTATAACTAAAAATCATTTTTGAAATAAAAGGGGGAGGTATTTTATTTTTTGAGACACTACTCATCTGAAAATGTTTATGACACTTTCAAATTGTATATAATTGACTCTTAGACTATAAATTTTGCACAGGAGGAAAATCCAGTTTCCCCTCCAAGCCCGCTGTGATTAGATGGGGTGAGAGGAGCCTCAGAGACTTAAATGAGATTAGCTTTGGGACTCAGGGTTATAAATTCTTGACCTGCACCCCACTCTGATAACCTGACCAAGTAAGTTCTATTCTTCCCTGCCTTGGTTTTTTAAGTTTTAGTCAAATACACATAACACAAAATTTACCATCTTAACTGTTCATAAACTACACAGTTCAGCAGTATTAAGTACATTCACACTGTAGTACAGCCCCAATTTCCAGAACTCTTTTTATCTTGCTAAACTAAAACTCTACACCTATTAAACATTTCCCCAATATCCCCTCCCTCTAGCCCTTGGCAACCATCATTATACTCTGTCTCTATGATTTTGAGAGCTCTAGGGACCTCACAGTAAGTAGAATCACACAGTGTCTTTTTGTGATTGGTTTATTTCATTTAGCTTATTATCCTCAAAGTTCACCCATGTTGTAGCATGTGTCAGAATTTCCTTCCTTTTTAAGGCTAATATTTCACTTTATGTGTATACCACTTTTTGCTTATCCATTCATCCATGAATAGACACTTGAGTTGCTTCCACTTTTTGGATAATGTTAATAATGCTGCTATGAACATGGATATACAAATATATCGTTGAGATCCTGCTTCCATTTCTTTTGGGTATATACCAAGAAGTGGAACTAGTGAATCATACGGTAATCCTATTTTTAATTTTTTGAGGAACCGCCATACTGTTTCCCATAATGAATGCATCATTTTATATTCTCACCAACAGTGCACAAGGGCTCAAATTTCTCCACATCTTTGTCAACACTTGTTACTTTTTTTTTTAATAGTAGCTATTTTAATGGGTGTGAGGTGATATCTCTTCGTAGTTTTGATTTGTATATCCCTAATGATCAGTGAAGTTGGGCACCTTTTCATGTGCTTGTTGGTCATTTGTATATCTTCTTTAGAGAAATGCTTATTCAAGTCCTTTGTCCATTTTTTAAAATTATGTACGTTTCAGGTGTGCAGCATTATTATTTGACATCTGTACACACTACAAAGTGATCACCACAAGTCAGTTATCATCCACTGCCGTATGGTTGACCCCTTTCACCCATTTCACCCACCCTTCAACCTCCTTCCCTTCTGATAACCACTAATAAGATTTATGTATCCATGAGTTTGCTTTTATCTTGTTTCTTCTGGTGTTTTTTTTTTGTCTTCAAATGAAAATATTTAATTGATATTTGTACCTCAAGATGAAATTACATTTTTTTTTTTTTACAATAAATGGTGGGTATTACTCTATCATGAGAACATGCAGAAGAATTAGGCTAGGTCATGGCATATTACTCTAGGAAAAAATCAAAGAAACTATCTAATTAGGTTAATCTCTGTCAATTTTATAATTTCTGTAATTAATCTCAAATGGAATTTCTTAATCAGTTTTTCTCCTTTGATTCTCCAGGTATCTCCATGGTAGCAAATTATTTCAGCACTGATTCATGGAGATTGGATTCTTGAATTCCTGGCAGAGGCAGATGTCTCATTAATGCTGATCTGAGAGACATCTGTGATGAGCCTGTATATCAGGTTTATCTGCAGAGCTGATCTGAAACTGATGAGCAGTTCTTTTTTTTGTTTTGTTTTAACATCTTTATTGGAGTATAACTGCTTTACAATGGTGTGTTAGTTTCTGCTTTATAACAAAGTGAATCAGTTATACATATACATGTTCCCATATCTCCTCCCCCTTGCGTCTCCCTCCCTCCCACCCTCCCTATCCCACCCCTCTAGGTGATCACAAAGCACCGAACTGATCTCCCTGTGCTATGTGGTTGTTTCCCACTAGCTATCTATTTTACGTTTGGTAGTGTATATATGTCCATGCCACTCTCTCACTTTTGTTTCTTCTGTTTTTTTTAAGATTACCATCCACGTTATCACAATTGGCAGAACTACATTCTTTTTTATGGCTGAGTAGTACTCCACTGTGTATATATACTACAGCTTCTTTATCCATTTATCCACTGATGGACACTTAGGTTGTTTCCATATCTCGGATATTGTAAATAATGCTGCAGTGAACATAGGAGTGCACATATCTTTTTGAATTAATGTTTTTGTGCTCCTCAGATAAATGCCGAGAAGTGGAATGGCTTATCATATGGGAGTTCTATTCTTAATTTTTTGAGGAATCTCCACACTGTTGTTTTTTTTTTTTAACATCTTTATTGGAGTATAATTGTTTTACAATGGTGTGTTAGTTTCTGCTTTATAACAAAGTGAATCAGCTATATATATACATATATCCCCATATCTCCTCCCTCTTGCATGTCCCTCCCACCCTCCCTATCCCACCCTTCTAGGTGGACACAAAGCACCGAGCTCATCTCCCTGTGCTATATGCGGCTGCTTCCCACTAGCTATCTATTTTACATTTGGTAGTATTTATGTCCATGCCACTCTCTCACTTCATCCCAGCTTACCCTTCCCCCTCCCTGTGTCCTCAAGTCCATTCTCTATGTCTGCATCTTTGTTCCTGTCCTGTCCCTAGGTTCTTCATAACCTTTTATTTTTTTTAATTTAGATTCCATAAATATGTGTTAGCATACAGTATTTGTTTTTCTCTTTCTGACTTACTTCACTCTGTATGACAGACTCTAGGTCCATCCACCTCACTACAAATAACTCAATTTCGTTTCTTTTATGGCTCAGTAATATTCCACTGTATATATGTGCCAGATCTTTATCCATTCACCTGACAATGGACACTTAGGTTGCTTCCATGTCCTGTCTATTGTAAATAGAGCTGCAATGAAAATTGTGGTACATGACTCTTTTTGAATTAAGGTTTTCTCAGGGTACATGCCCAGTAGTGGGATTGCTGGGTCATATGGTAGCGCTATTTTTAGTTTTTTAGGGCCCTCCATACTGTTCTCCATAGTGGCTGTATCAATTTACATTCCCACCAACAGTGCAAGAGGGTTCCCTTTTCTCCACACCCTCTCCAGCATTTATTGTTTCTAGATTTTTTGATGATGGCCATTCTGACTAGTGTGAGATGATATCTCATTGTAGTTTTGATTTGTGTTTCTCTAATGATTAGTGATGTTGAGCATCCTTTCATGTGTTTGTTGGCAATCTGTATATCTTCTTTGGAGAAATGTCTATTTAGGTCTTCTGCCCATTGTTGGATTGGGTTGTTTGTTTTTTTGATATTGAGTTGCATGAGCTGCTTGTATATTTTGGAGATTAATCCTTTGTCAGTTGCTTCATTTGCAAATATTTTCTCCCATTCTGAGGGTTGTCTTTTCATCTTGTTTATGGTTTCCTTTGCTGTGCAAGAGCTTTTAAGTTTCATTAGGTCCCATTTGTTTATTTTTGTTTTTATTTCCATTTCTCCAGGAGGTGGGTCACAAAGGATCTTGCTGTGATTTATGTCATAGAGTGTTCTACCTATGTTTTCCTCTAAGAGTTTTATAGTGTCTGGCCTTATATTTAGGTTTTTAATCCATCTTGAGTTTATTTTTGTGTATGGTGTTAGGGAGTGTTCTAATTTCATTCTTTTACATGTAGCTGTCCAGTTTTCCCAGCACCACTTATTGAAGAGGCTGTCTTTTCTGCATTGTATACTCTTGCCTTCTTTATCAAAGATAAGGTGACCATATGTGCGTGGGTTTATCTATGGGCTTTCTATCCTGTTCCATTAATCTATATTTATGTTTTTGTGCCAATACCATACTGTCTTGATTACTGTAGCTTTGTAGTATGATGTGAAGACCGGGAGCCTGATTCCTCCAGCTCCATTTTTCTTTCTCAAGATTGCTTTGGCTATTTGGGGTCTTTTGTGTTTCCATACAAATTGTGAGATTTTTTTGTTCTAGTTCTGTGAAAAATGCCATTGGTAGTTTGATAGGGATTTCATTGAATCTGTAGATTGCTTTGGATAGTATAGTCATTTTCACTATGTTGATTCTTCCAATCCAAGAACATGATATATCTCTCCATCTGTTTGTATCATCTTTAATTTCTTTCATCAGTGTCTTATAGTGTTCTGCATACAGGTCTTTTGTCTCCTTAGGTAGGTTTATTCCTAGGTATTTTATTCTTTTTGTTGCAATGGTAAATGGGAGTGTTTCCTTAATTTCTCTTTCAGATTTTTCATCCTTAATGTATAGGAATGTAAGAGATTTCTGTGCATTAATTTTCTATCCTGCTACTTTACCAAATTCATTGATTAGCTCTAGTAGTTTTCTGGTAGCATCTTTAGGATTCTCTATGTCTAGTATCATGTCATCTGCAAATAGTGACAGCTTTACTTCTTCTTTTCCGATTTGGATTCCTTTTATTTCTTTGTCTTCTCTGATTGCTGTGGCTAAAACATCCAAAACTATGTTGAATAACAGTGGTGAGAGTGGGCAACCTTGTCTTGTTCCTGATCTTAGTGGAAATGGTATCAGTTTTTCACCATTGAGAACGATGTTGGCTGTGGGTGTGTCATATATGGCCTTTATTATGTTGAGGTAATTTCCCTCTGTGCCTACTTTCTGGAGGGTTGTTATCATCAGTGGGTGTTAAATTTTGTCAAAAGTTCTTCTGCATCTATTGAGATGATCATATGGTTTTTCTCCTTCAGTTTGTTAATACGGTTTATCACATTCATTGATTTGCATATATTGAAGAATCCTTGCATTCCTGGGATAAACGCCACTTGATCATGGTGTATGATCCTTTTAATGTGCTGTTGGATTCTGTCTGCTAGTATTTTGTTGAGGATTTTTGCATCTGTGTTCATCAGTGATACTGGCCTGTAGTTTTCTTTCTTTGTGACATCTTTGTCTGGTTTTGGTATCAGGGTGATGGTGGCCTCGTAGAATGAGTTTGGGAGTGTTCCTCCCTCTGCTATATTTTGGAAGGGTTTGAGCAGGATACGTGTTAGCTCTTCTCTAAATGTTTGATAGAATTCACCTGTGAAGCCATCTAATCCTGGAATTTTGTTTGTTGGAAGAGTTTTAATCACAGCTTCAGTTTCAGTGCTTGTGATTGGTCTGTTTATATTTTCTATTTCTTTCTGGTTCAGTCTTGGAAGGTTGTGCTTTTCTAAGAATTTGTCCATTTTACTGGCGTATAGTTGCTTGTAGTAATCTATCATGATCCTTTGTATTTCTGCAGTGTCAGTTGTTATTTCTCCTTTTACATTTCTAATTCGAGTGATTTGAGTCCTCTCCCTTTTTTTCTTGATGAGTCTGGGTAATGGTTTATCAATTTTGTTTATCTTCTCAAAGAACCAGCTTTTAGTTTTATTGATCTTTGCTATTGTTTCCTTCATTTCTCTTTCATTTATTTCTGATCTGATTTTTATGATTTCTTTCCTTCTGCTAATTTTGGAGTTTTTTTGTTCTTCTTTCTGTAATTGCTTTAGGTGTAAGATTAGGTTGTTTATTTGAGACATTTCTTGTTTCTGGAGGTAGGATTGTATTGCTATAAACTTCCCTCTTAGAACTGCTTTTGCTGCATCCCATAGGTTTTGGGTGGTCATGTTTTCATTGTCATTTGTTTCTAGGTATTTTTTGATTTCCTCTTTCATTACTTCAGTGATCTCATAGTTATTTAGTAGTGTACTGTTTAGCCTCCATGTGTTTGTGTTTTTTACATATTTTTTTCCTGTCATTGATATCTAATCTCATACGTTGTGGTTGGAAAAGATACTTGATACGATTTCAATTTTCTTAAATTTACCAAGGCTTGATTTGTGACCCAAGATATGATCTAACCTGGAGAATGTTCCATGAGCACTTGAGAAGAAAGTGTATTCTGTTGTTTTTGGATGTAATGTCCTATAAATATCAGTTAAGTCCATCTTGTTTAATGTGTCATTTAAAGCTTTTGTTTCCTTATTTATTTTCATTTTGGATGATCTGTCCATTGGTGAAAGTGGGGTGTTAAAGTCCCCTACTATGATTGTGTTAGTGTCGATTTCCCCTTTTATGGCTGTTAGCATTTGCCTTATGTATGGAGGTGCTCCTATGTTGGGAGTATAACATTTACAGTTGATGTATCTTCTTCGTGGATTGATCCCTTGATCATTATGTAGTATCCTTCTTTGTCTGTTGTAATAGTCTTTATTTTAAAGTCTATTTTGTCTGATATGAGAATTGCTACTCCAGCTTTCTTTTGATTTCCATTTGCATGGAATATTTTTTCCATCCCCTCACTTTCAGTCTGTATGTGTCCCTAGGTATGAAGTGGGTCTCTTGTGGATAGCATATATATGGGTCTTGTTTTTGTATCCATTCAGCCAGTCTATGTCTTTTGGTTGGTGCATTTAATCTATTTATATTTAAGGTAGTTATCGATATATATGTTCCTATTACCATTTTCTTAATTGTTTTGGGCTTATTATTGTAGGTCTTTTCCTTCTCTTGTGTTTCCTACCTAGAGAAGTTCCTGTAGCATCTGTCGTAAAGGTGGTTTGGTGGTGCTGAATTCTGTTAGCTTTTGCTTGTCTGTAAAGGTTTTGATTTCTCCTTCGAATCTGAATGAGATCCTTGCTGAGTAGAGTAATCTTGGTTGTAGGTTTTTCCCTTTTATCACTTTAAATATGTCCTGCCACTCCCTTCTGCCTTGCAGAGTTTCTGCTGAATGATCAGCTGTTAACCTCATGGGGATTCCCTTGTATGTTATTTGTTGTTTTCACCTTGCTGCTTTTAATATTTTTTCTTTGTATTTAATTTTTGATAGTTTGATTAATATGTGTCTTGGAGTGTTTTTCCTTGGATTTATCCTGTATGGGACTCTCTGTGCTTCCTGGATTTGACTGACTATTTCCTTCCCATATTAGGGAAGTTTTCAACTATAATCTTTCAAGTATTTTCTCAATCCCTTTCTTTTCTCTTCTTCTTCTGGGACCTGTATAATTCGAATGTTGGTGCATTTAATGTTATCCCAGAGGTCTCTAAGACTGTCCTCATTTCTTTTCATTCTTTTTTCTTTATTCTGCTCTGTGGCAGTTATTTCCTCTATTTTATCTTCCAGGTCAGTTATCCGTTCTTCTGCCTCAGTTATTCTGCTATTGATTCCTTCTAGAGAATTTTTAATTTCATTTATTGTGTTGTTCATCATTGTTTGTTTGCTCTTTAGTTCTTCTAGGTCCGTGTTAAATGTTTCTTGTATTTTCTCCATTCTATTTCCAAGATTTTGGATCATCTTTACTATCATTATTCTGAATTCTTTTACAGGTAGACTGCCTATTTCCTCTTCATTTGTTTGGTGTGGTGGGTTTTTACCTTGCTCCTTCATCTGCTGTGCGTTTCTCTGTCTTCTCATTTTGCTCAGCTTACTGTGTTTGGGGTCTCCTTTTTGCAGGCTGCAGGTTCGTAGTTCCCGTTGTTTTTGGTGTCTGCCCCCAGTGGGTAAGGTTGGTTTAGTGAGTTGTGTAGGCTTCCTGGTGGAAGGGACTGGTGCCTATGTTCTGGTGGATGAGGCTGGATCTTGTCTTTCTGGTGGGCCAGACTGCGTCCAGTGGTGTGTTTTGGGGTGTCTGAGAACTTATGATTTTAGGCAGCCTCTCTGCTAATGGGTGGGTTTGTGTTCCTGTCTTGGTAGTTGTTTGGCATGGGGTGTCCAGCACTGGAGCTTGCTGGTCATTGAGTGGAGCTGGGTCTTGGCATTGAGATGGAGATCTTTGGGAGCGCTTTCGCCATTTGATATTACTTGGGGCCGGGAGGTCTCTTGTGGACCAGTGTCCTGAACTCGGCTCTCCCTCCTGACAGTCTCTGGCCTGACAGCCAGCCGAAGCACCAAGACCCTGTCAGCCACACGGCATGCATGTAAGTAAATGGCAGCTCTCCTCATCTGGTTATGCAAGCTGGAGAGAAAGGTATCATCCTTGTCACTTATATAATGGGCATAAAAAGATATCAAAGGCAGCAGCTGTGCCCAGTCAGAGTGGCGCAGTGGGCATCGTGCGAGTGGGTGCCTGGCTCATATAGCCATTTCTTATACAGGTGTGAAAAAAAATCAAGAAAAAATAAATCATATCTTTGTGAAGATATTTTTATGAAGACATTCTGTGTATTTTAACAGTAGTAAAGTTTTAAATGTCTAATTTTCAACATGGTAATATTTACAGGGTATATACCTACAGCCAAAGTTTAGTCTAAAGCAAGTGATGGACAACAGAACCCAGTCAATTGTTTGTTTTATATGTTTTATATTTTTAGAATTCAGATGCCTCGATATAGCTCCCATTTTGATAAATAGAAGCACCTTTTTAAGCATATTGGTTTGGCCAAAAAGCTCATTCAGGTTTTTCCATAACATTTTACAGAAAAACCCAAATGAACTTTTTGGCCAACCCAATATTAAAAAACGAACACTGACCACCTATTTTTTTCCAGGCACTGTGCTATCTACTGCATATACAGAGATAAATAGTATTATCTCCACCTTCAAGAAACATCCTAAACATCCCAAATAGCTTGTGTGTCTTCTACCCATTTTCCCTGTCATCAATCCTGGCAGATGGCTTAATTCTATAGAAGGGAAGAGAAGCTTAGCTTGTTCATATGCAAGCAGTTGGTAAGCAAATGAAGGCTATTTTACTTGGATCACATTTCATCACTATCATTTCATGAGCTTCTTCAGAGCTGCCCAATATAGTAGTGAATAGACAAATCTGGCTATTTAAGTTAATTAAAATAAAAGAAAATAAATTAAATCAGTTATTCAGTCACACTAACCACATTTCAAATGATCAGTAGCCACATGAGGCTAGAGGCTAGTGGCTATAGTGTGTTGGACAGTGCAGGTATAGAACATTTCCATCATTGCAGAATGTTCTGTTAAACAGAACTGTTTTAGAGTATGGCTTTTGCTTTTTAAAGGTATTGTCTTTGGTTACAGAGTTAGTAATCCTAATTTTTCATAGCAGCAAATTACTCAATATGTCAGACTGAAGCCCAAATTAGATATACAGATATGCAGATATAGAGATGCATATGCAGATATAGATATAGAAGTAGATATGAATATTTATTGTGTATAGGTACCCAACTCTGACATTCATTCTTAAGGAGGAAAAGGATAAGTCAGTCAGTAATTAGCAGAATCAACCCTCTGAACTTTAAATCTGAGTGGGTGATAGTTTCAGCAATTCTTTGTGGCTTTTACACTATGATTGAAATTTTCCTGGCTGCTGTATTCTCTACAATGATCTTGTTGGAAAGTATAAAATCTGTAATTACAGAATTAGTTCACAGAAGAATTAGACAGGGTATGTGCTTTGTAAATGTCATTTGATATTTGCATGTGGCATTTAAATTCCTCCTAGTGGTAATGAACCACAGAGTTCTTTGTATTGTTTCTGAGTTGTTTTCTTTCGTTAATTTTGATTCTCCTTGCAGCCGGCATTTTAAAAGTTACTGGAAAAGTTAGACTTTTGTGTTTAATAATGCCACTGACATTCAGTAAGCTTAATAAAGAAATGAGAACCCAAGAACTCTGTGAGGAGATTTTAATCTCTGATCTACTGTTTCCTTGAATTAATTACTGGAGCAAGTAGAATGGGCTCCCAAAATCTTATCCTCAGAGTTCAAGGAGGGGGAAGAAATAAAACAAGTACAGATGGACATAGTGAACTGCATTACAAGTGGATTAAATGTCATAATGAAGACATGTTCTCATGCAATTTTTTTGAGTTTTACTATTTGTTTTTATGGTTTCTATTAGTGTGTGACTAGGATTTTAAGTTTTACTTTACATAAGCAATTTTCCTCACATTTGTAAGTCATTCATTTTGGCTCTTGGCACTATTTCTTAATAGTATCTTCAATGGTCAAGTGTTCTTGAATTTTCATTGTCATTAACACAGGTGTTTATTTTCATGAATGAAACTCTTCATCTTGCAAAATCTTATTTGGCTTTAAATAGTTTTTAATTATGTGGATGCTCTGGGTTTGTTTGTTTGTTTCTGTCATGTAAGCAGGATCTTGCATATAGTGATCCTCTGGCCAACTTTGGCACTGCTCTGCTTTACAGACTCCTCACTGGGGCCCTCAGTCATGTACTCATATGCACATGTTCACCCCCATATTCCCTTATAATTAATAATCCAGTGTGATCTGACAAAATACATTCGAATTTTATAACTTCTACTGGACTTCCTTTAAAAAGTTTATTATACTTTTAAAATTGCAGTTCAAAACAAAATTAAAGAACATAGATAAGCAAATTTTTCTTATTTTCTTAAAAGGAATATTCATAGTCTCCTCCTACCCTGCAAAGATAGGCACTGTGAACATCAGGTTTAGGTCCTTTTCTCTATGTATACATGTGTATGCACATATATTCTTCACAAATACAGGATCATATATATTATTTTATAACATGGACTTTTTATTTCACTATTTATCCTGAATATCTTTCTTATCCTATAACCTCTTAAGAAATGATAAACTGTTCTAGAACATCATTTGTAATGCAAGTACATAATTTACTGAACTGTCCGTATCACTGGATATTTTGCTTGTTTCTGACACTGTGGCTTTATTATCAATAACCTTTTGATTTCTTCACTCTAGTACACATTTACTTTTTATATTAGTACAGAAATTTCTGAAAATTATTAGAAATAGCCAAATTTTAGTATTCTTCTATTTTTATATAACAATCTACCTTAATTTTGCTAATCCAAAACAATAATTCATAAGTTATTTGACTCAGCCCTGTGGAATCGCACATTTTCTCAGCATTCAGTTCCTCAGCTTTTTACCCACCTGCCAATGCCTTTTTCCTACACTCCCTCTTGCTCTCATCCTGTCTTCCTAAAAACCTACTCCTATGTATTTTATTAACAGGGATACATAATTAATTAAAAACAACTTAATGTTTTCCTTCCTGAAGTTATTTGCATTTTAACAGGGGTCAAACCCTTATATTAACAAGATTAGTCTCTAATGGAGGAATTGTAGGCATCCACCAGAAGGTTGGAGAAGACCCCTATAAACAAATCACATAATGTATTGCTTATTCTTCTTATTTTAAGGTTTTGGGCGGTAAATGTTACCTGCTCTGTCTACTCATCAGTTAAGCTGCAAATATGCTTGATATACCTCAAGTCCTTCATATAAGTCAAGAGGACAAAATAGAGAGTTAGCAACTTCAGGCACAGATTACCTGCTGTTGCAATAGTAGGATGCCTAGCATAGTGCCAAGCATACAATGGATGCACAAATCTATCTGTTATTTAATTAGTCAACCAACAGTGATTTAGGCCGTGGTCATTGATCTCTAGATTGCTGACTTTATTTGCTTTTGCTGCCAATCGCTGCAATTCTGTTACAGATGATATGCAGGAGATGCTCGTGAGCTATGTTCATGGTTCCTTTATATATAAGAGAAAGAATGGTCCTACAAAATCAGGAACATTTGTCCTGAGTCAAAGGCCATGGGATGAGAAACTGTGACATAGACAAACTCCAGCCCCATTATGCAAAAAATATGAATAAGACATGGCTCTGCCAACATTCCAAAAAGTGAAACAGTTGTTTAAATAAGTCACTATTATAAATACAATAATAGAATAATATGCATGGTAAAATGGTACCAAAAGAATGAACCATGAACTTTGCCTGGAGAGGTCAGGGAAATCTTCACCCAAGAGACACTGCTTGAGCAGGGTCATAAAGGATGAAAAAAAGTTTGTTAGGTATATGGAAAGAGAGGAAGGAACATTGTACAGAAGGGTGAAAAAATGTATCAAGTTCAATAAATGGTAGATATGATCCTGGGCCACAAAGTATCAGGCTCCCAGTAGCAGAGGATCACATTGGATTTATCACACTGGAATTATTATAGAGGCTTTGTGTGCTGTGCTAAGGGGCTGGGGTTCTATTCTCTAGGCCAGTGGTTCACCATCCCAGCTGTCCATTAGTACTGCCTGGGGAGATTTTTAAAAGTACAGATGTCCAGGACCCATCTACATGTGTTTGAGGGGTAGCAGATATGTTAGTTCCACTTTGGATGTGATAAGTTGGGGATACCTGTGGGGCACTGAAGATGAAGATGGAAATAACTCATTAGTGGTGGGATATATGAGCCTGGAGCTTTGCAGAAGGCTGTGAGCCCTAAATTTCTGTGGGTACAGAGCACATGGTACACTAACCTAAGTATAGGTAAAGCTGTGCTTGCGTCTCAACCTAACAACATAGCAGCTCTCTAACCTTGGGCAAATTACTTCTCTTTGAGCCTCAGTTTCTTAATTTGCAAATGAAGGTGCTATGGGAGCCAAATGAGATATAAATGAGAGAGTGCTTTGTGAAGTATTATGTGGCTATGCAGTTTTATTATTATCATTAATGACTCATGTACATATAATCAAAATATTTTCTTTGTGTGCACATGGTGCAGAAGAAAATATCAGACCAGGAACAAGTGATTTGTCTTCAAGTCTCAATTTTGTTATTCTCTACCTGGTGATCTTAGGTACTTTATATCACTCCTTATACTTCAACATCCATAAAGTGAAAGTTGGATGAGATCAGTGGTTTTGAAACTTCGCTCAGCGGAGCCTTAGCATTTTTCATTGAGATACCTCAAGGGCTCCAAAGGGATGGGGCATGGGGAGACTACAACAGTCCTACTTTCAGCTGGCTTATGTATTGAACTTTTCTATGGGGTTCTTTAAAAGAACATGTTTTAAAGCTAGGAACAGAAAAGTCTGAAAATTTCTGAGTTAGATGATCTCAAATGAACTTTCCTTCTGGAACATCCTATGGTCCTACAGTATTATAAATCATTCAGCCTCTCCAAATCCCTGCCTTCTCCACAAGACTGTATGGAGGAATAGTTATGAAAAGGCTCCCAAAGCTGTAAGATAATTCTCTAAAGTTGCTTACTGACAATATCCAGATACCAAGTGATATTATATCCACATCCACACTATGTCACTTAATTGGATTTTTTATTCTTTATGTTTTATGTATAAATATTGCAGGATAGGGATGAAAATACTCATCATACACGCCAACTCTAGTAGCTACCCAGACCCTATGATAACCTGGTTTCTGTGTTTGCATTTGGGTTCCCCAGTAAAGAATGCTGTGATCAAATATTAATTTCCAACATAAGCATAGAAAGAACACAGGCACACATATTAGTATTTTTCATTCCTCTTAGAGGCAAAAATTTGCTTCCTGTGTGGTCAGTACAGCTTGATTCCAAAACATGCCTCTGACTTTCACTTTTGCATATAGGGGTTTTAGTCCTGTGGGGAATTATGCCTAAGTTTCACAGCTGAGCTCTCTCCTGTGGTACCAAGGGAATTCTGTCCTATTTAAAAAAAAAAAAAAAAGTCTTATTCAGTAAGTGTAAGGGAACTTCCTAAACCTGATAAAGGGCATTTTAGTGGTGAAAGACTTACCCCTAAGGTCAGGAACAAGGTAAGGATGTCTTATCTCACTACTTCTTTTTAAAAGTGTACTGGATGTTCTCACCAGTGGGATAAAGCAATAAAAAGTTCCTGGAAAAGGCCTTTTATCCAGAATATATAAAGAATTCTTACAATCCAGTAAAAAGAAGATAAAACAACCCAATTTAAAAATGGGCAAAAAGATTTTAATAGACATTTCATCAAAGACGATATATAGATGTCAAATAAGCACACAGAAATATGCTCAGTATCATGAGTCATTGGTGAAATGGAAATAAAAACTGCAATGATATACCCCTACACATTTGCTAGAATGGCTAAAATAAAAAAGATTGTCTATGCAAAATGTTGGTGAAGACATGGAGCAACTGGAACTCTCACACACTGCTGGTGGAAATGTAAAATGATAAAACTACTTTGGAAGATAGTTTGGTAGTATCTTAAAAAGTTAAATATGTTGGGACTTCCCTGGTGGCGCAGTGGTTAAGAATCTTCCTGCCAATGCAGGGGACACCAGTTTGAGCCCTGGTCCAGGAAGATTCCACATGCCGTGGAGCAACTAAGCCCGTGCGCCACAACTGCTGAGCCTGCGCTCTAGAGCCCGCGAGCCACAACAACTGAGCCCGCGTTCCACAACTACTGAAACCCACATGCCTAGAGATCCGCAACAAGAGACGCCACCACAAGGAGAAGCCCGCGCACCGCAACAAAGAGTAGCCCCCGCTCACCGCAACCAGAGAAAGCCCGTGTGCAGCAACAAAGACCTGACGCAGCCAAAAATAAATAAGTAAATAAATAAATTTTTAAAAAAGTTAAATACATACCTACCATACTACTCAAACATTTCACTCACTTCTAGGTATTTACCCAAGAAAAACAAAAGCAAATGTTGACTCAAAGACTTACACACTATACTCATAGCCACTTTATTTTTAGTAGCCCCAAATTGGAAATAACCCATATGTTCACATTACCACCTGTCTACTAGGTAAATGAATAAATGAATTGTGGTATAGCCATAGAATGGAATACTTCTCAGCAACAAGAGGGTACAACCAACCACTGATATATGCAAAAACAGGCATATACCTCAAAATAATTTTTTGAAGTGAAAAACGCCAGACAAAATATAGATACTATGTAATTTTATTCATACAAACTCTAGAAAATGCAAATTACACTACAATAATAGAAAGCAGATCAGTGGTTGCTTTGGGACAACAGGGGTGGGATGGCAGGGACCAAGAAGGAGCAGGAGGAAAAGATTACAAAGAGACTTTTTGGGGTGATGGATATGTTCATCATTTTGACTGTGGTGATGCTTTCATGAGTCTACACATACGTAAAAACTCATCAAACTATAATTTTTAAACATATGGGGTTTACTGTATGTCAATTAGACCTCAATAAAGTTTTAACAAAAATTAATTACCTGTCATTTTTGGTGAGTATTAGTCTTCTATTTTTACTTCATTAGAAAGAAACCCATGACTTCCTGTGGAACTTGAGCAAGTTACTAACATCACTGGGATTCAATTTCCTCAATTTTAAGAAAGAGTTGACTTCTACAATGATAAAAGATCCCTTCCATCATCTCTAATTTATGATATATAAGCCACATTCAAGAAGATAGAGAAGTCCTAAACTCCGATACTTAAATTTTAATGACAAAGAAATTTTCTTCTGGAATAAGGAAGGGTGGCAGCATTATAATTTGACATATAGACTCTGACTGTGGCTCTTGTACCATCAGCTGCTATGGCTCCTTTTATTGAATTTTCAGTTTGTGAGGCATTTGTGGAAGATTACACCTGAGCCCAGGCTGAGTCGGTCCCAGGATGATAATCAACCAACAGGAGGATCTGAGGCATCTGAGTGCCCCTGGGTCACTTGAGATTCTTTTTAGATCTTATACAATTAATATAAATTTGTAGTGTCCATGAGATTGAAATTGATGTAGGCTGAAAAGCCAGAATGCTTTAAAATTCTGTTCCAAAAATCCTTAAATGTTTATAAACAATGCTTTCTGGAATGATAGGAATTGAAAGGAGTGTGAATAATTTTATTAATATTAATCTTTATTTTCCAAACAATAATTGAAAGAACAAACTAATAAATAATGTTAGCATTCATTGAATGCTTATTTGGTTGCAGGCACTGTGCTTTGCATATGTTATGTCATTTAATCCTCAAAACTCTTCAATATTATATTTACTTTTTTACAAAAAAAATGAAGGATGCCACTCCTGAGATAAATGCCCAGTATCACATAGCTAGTAAAGTGCCAAGTATTAACTATTTTCACCACAGTATTTACAGATCATGAATTTAACCTGAGCCATGTGGGTTTTTGATTCTGTTTCATTCCACTTCTAACTTACAGACTGGCCTTCAAAGTCACTTAACGTTCTTCATGTTCTGAGGTCTGCACTTTGAAAATGAAGATAATGATTTTCTTACAATCCACACACGGAGGACATAAGAAATAAGACATAATCAGATGGCAAAGAAAACTTATTTGCGTTGATAGCAACATCTTCTATAAAAATTAGAAAAATAATTTTCATAGGTTTGGTATTTATCATTTATAGGTGTATCCCAAACGTCAACACAATTAATCTTGCTTTTTTTTTAAGATTAAAATAAAATTGACTGAACACTTCTATCCTTTTAGGAAGTAGAAAACTCACCGCCTTTCCCTACCACCCCACCTTCAGAGAGTTATCTATTAACTGGTGTTTTCCTGGACACCCGTAGTTCTCATTTTCTATTCTAGCTGAACTCTGGGTCTCACTGTTATTTCATCCCCAATGATTATTCTTTTTGCTCTGTCTTACACAAAAATAGGGAGGGGCAAAGATTTTCTTTGATTCCAAAATAATGTCAATTTGTACAGATAACTCCTCTGAAGTTTTAAGGCAATGGAAGAGGGGAGCTACAGCACAAAACTACATAGAAAACAGTTTAAAACAGAGCATTAGACAATTCTTTTCTTAAAACTCTTTCCGTAGCCCTGTTAGCAGAAATTATTCACCAACTTGCTCTCTTCAGGCTCCAGTCTTCTGCCATATAATCTGAGCACTTTTTCTGTCTAATACCTCTGTCATTTTTCTCTTCCTCACTGAAACCCCCATATTTGTGATAACTTTCCATGATGAACAGTTCAGCTAATACTTTAATACATTTCCTTCCAAACTATAATCCTCCATCCTCATCTTCCACACTAACAGGCAGTTTCCTTTTCAAAAACATTTGTCTCCCTATGAGAAATTCAGATGCCATCCACTGACATACACTTTTAAAAAACCTCATTTCATATTTAATGTACTAATACCTTGCTAATTTGCAGTTACTTGTCTGGTAACCTTAATACAAACCAGAAAGTAAGCATAAATGGTTCACAGGAAGCCAAAGTCACCATCTCAGGCAACTTATTTATAAAAATAAAATTGTATAAGAAGTAATAGTAATGATCAAAATGATAAGAAAAACATTAAAAGAGTCTGTCTTACAGATACATGAAAATCAATGAAAGTAGAACACTCCTTCACACCATATACAACAAAAAAACTCAAAATGGCTTAAAGACCTAAATATAAGACATGACACCATAAAACTCCTAGAAGAGAACACAGGCAAAACATTCTAGGACATAAATCATAGCAATATTTTCTTAGATCAGTCTCCCAAGGAGAAAGAAATAAAAGCAGAAATAAATAATAAAACTTTTGCACAGCAAAAGAAACCATCAACAAAATGAAAAGACAGCCTACAGAATGGGAGAAAATATTTGCAAATGATGTGACCAACAAGGGGTTAACATCCAAAATATACAAACAGCTGATACAACTCAATAACAAAAAGCAAACAGCCCAATCAAAAGATGGGCAAAAGACCTAAATAGACATCTCTCCAAAGAAGACATACAGATGGCCAAGAGGCACATGAAAAGATGCTCAACATTGCTAATTATTAGAAAAATGCAAATCAAAACCACAGTGAGGTATTGCCTCACACCTGTCAGAATGGCCATCATCAAAAAGTCTTCAAATAATAAATGCTACAGAGGGTGTGGAGAAAAGGGAACCCTCCTACACTGTTGGTGGGAATTAAAATTGGTGCAGCCACCATGGAGAACAGTATGGAGGTTCCTTAAAAACTTAAAATACAGTTACCATATGATCCAGCAATCCCACTCCTGGGCATTATCCAGAGAAAACCATAATTCGAAAAGATGCATGCCCCCCAATGTTCATAGCAGCACTATTCCTAATAGCCAATATATGGAAACAACCAAAGTGCCCATCAACAGACAATGGGTTTAAGATGTGGTAAATATATACAATGGAATACTACTCAGCCATAAAAAAGATGAAATATTGCCATTTGTAGCAACATGGCTAGACCTAGAAAATATCATACCAAGTGAAGTAAGTCAGATAGAGAAAGACAAATATTATATGATATCACTTATATGTGGAATCTAAAAGATAATACAAATGAATCTATATATAAGACAGAAATAGACTCATAGATATAGAAAATGAACTTATGGTTACCAAAGGGGAAAGAGAAGGGGGAGAGGGATAAATTTGGAGTATGAGATTAACAAATACAAAGTACTATACATAAAACAGATAAGCAACAGGATTTACTACATAGCACAGGGAACTATATTCAATATCTTATAATAACTTATAATGGAAAATAATCTAAAATAATTATATATATATAACCAAATCACTTTGCTATATACCTGAAACTAACACAGTATTGTATATCAATTATACTTCAATCAAAAGAAGAGTTTGTCTTAAATGTAAAACAAAACAAAAGAACGCTCAAAAGCCAAAGTTCTCTTAGTAAAAATGCTTACTTCCATTGTTTAAAAAATGAGCTGTAACTAAGGAGTATAAGAACAGTTCTTGGATATGACATGCTCTCAGATATGATTATAATACATTAATGAACTAATTTCTCATGAGATGGATGAATGATTAGAAAATAGCAATTATGATAAAATAAGGTACACATGAAGATAAGCCAACTCTGCTGCACAAAGTACTGGGAAAGAAAAGAAAGAAAACTGAGACAAAAAGCAAAAACAAAAAATAACCACCACTGGAATACAAAAGCCTAGAATTTTCTCTTTAACTGATAACTAGCAGAGGCAGTATGAAGCTTTAATTCAAATATTTGAAATTCCCTGCTAATTTAAAATCCAATACCACCAGCTAGAATATGAAATAAATTTTGTAAAGGAAAAAAAATGGTTGAAATATTTACATATTTGACCACATTTTAATAAATATAAATAAACAGATGAATTATTAACTTCCTACTTTGTACAGCAAAATCTTCAAGAAGGAGACACCACTGACCTAGGCTTTAAAGGAATAACATTTACTAAATTTAGAGCCATGACACTCCAGGTGGAGGAAGCACAAAACCAAGGCACAAACGAACCAATTACTTTTTATTCCATCAAGAGGACACTAATATCATCATGGATGAGTAGAATGTAGCTCCTGGAATGAAAAGCTGAGGGGTCACTACTCCAATGAAACGAGTGATAGAATGATTAAGTTAAAATAAGTATTTCTTCGGAATACTGGTAGAGTGGATAAAAAGACCTGAATTTTTTCTTTTCTCTTTTTCTTTTTTTTTTTTTGGAGGGGGGTTAGAGGAGGTTGGGGAAGAGAATTCATCACTGACGCAAGTTATTAACAAAAATATGTACATTTAACTTAAATTTACAGGTTAGCCTTATGATGTGACTAATGCCATTGTCTAATACAAATGTCTGGAACACATTTTTCTCTATGTATTTATATTAGTATTTATTATTTCTTTATTATATGCATGTTATGTTACTTATCAAGTAAACCCAAATACATGGAACATCTAAACTTTGTATGCAAGGAAGTAAATAATATACTCAAGCAATCTAGTGCACATTCCAAGAAAAAATGCATTCACCATGTCCCCCAAATCTCAGCCTATTTTTCCATTCTCCTTCAATTCAAAGATCTTGTCTAACCACAGACTGAGAACCACTCAAAGAAGCTAGAATCACTCCAGGGAATTTTATATTTAGCAACACACCTTGGTCACTGGTCTCTGTCCATGCCCCATATTTAATATAATATGCTGATCTTTGAATATTGAAGTTTTCCAAATAATAAAGTTTTCTATGAATGACCTAGACACACGTACACACATTAGCAATTCATTATGTTTAATTTAGACCTCATCAGTGCATTACATCAAGTCCTAAAAAGACACAAAACAATATATTCTGAAAAGTATTGGGTTCTACCTTTTGATATTTTTAAGAGTGCATTCCTTTCTTTCATGAATTCAAATGCTATACTTTCTGGGCTTAACCTCTGTGTCAAGCTGTCAAGATGATAACCATCTGTTTGATTGTTAATTTTTTTTTTTTTTACTATGTTTGACACACTTTTAATGGTTTCTATTGAGTTTTTCTTCCTAGCAATTGTATATGGTGATCAAAATATTTAATATGAGACTTTCCTGTTCTTTCTTCAAGTAGACAGTATAAGCTGTGTTCAAAAATATATTTTTAAAAATCCATATAAGACAGTGTTATGAACATTGTACATGAAAAAGGTATAAAGAATTTAGCAAATTGGCTCTTGTTCCCATAATGAAACTTAAAAATAAGATTTAAAGTAGATTATAAAACAATCTTTAAAAACACACACAAACAAAAATAACTGAGCAAAGAATAGGAAAAAACAGAAATTTGATGACCAGCAAAGTTTTCCATAGTGAGCTCAGAAAAATCAAAGACCAGTTTGCTGAAAGAAATAAAACCTGTAAGGCAATTAAATGTTTTCCAGGGCAATTAAATGATTGCCCCAACCATCACTCTCCTCTTACCTCCTTCTTCCTTAGTCTGGAAAGGAACAGTAGTGGAAATTCTGCAGAGATTCTTATACATTGTGAAAATTACCTAATCAGCTTTGTAAAAGCTATAGAATCTCAATTACCATCATATCTTAATAGGATTTGGAATCCAATTGATCCAAATTTTGTCTAGATGCCATTTGTGTGTGGCAAAATGAACCAGACAATTTTGTTTCTTTCTGAACTATACATTTAAGTTTTTGTACCAGAAAGATGTATCCTAACATCCCACCCCTGTGCTACACTTTCTTTTAAACCCCCAGCACAGCAGCACCAACAGGATTTTTCATGGAGGAAGTACACAGGCTACTGAACAACCAACTATTTTACAGACTGGCTTTCTCCTCAAATTTGGCCCCTAGATGCCCAGAGCACCCACCTGAGCAGACATATCCTACATCGTCAGATGAGAGAGATAAATGAACTCCATAGAGGGCAATATGAATTCTAAGATAGAAGTTGAGAAGAAAAATCAACCCCCTTACTCTTTTTTACAGGACTAGAAAAAGTTGTGTGTGTGCTTACCTGATGGCAGTGAGCTTGATCTCTGTGCCAATGAAACTAATCCTGAAGCTAATGTGAACTGCGCCTGACTTCAGAATAGCAGCTCCTTCTGCTATTATCTGACAGCACTACCCTTTCAGAGAGTCTTCTGGCCTTGTGCTGTGGACATTTGCTTCCTGAAAAGATAGTTGATTGGACAGTTTAACTTTGTGGAGTTTGGGTGAATCTAATGATATTTTCCCCCATATAAGTTGCATGCATGTGAAACTGAACTTATACATGATTAAGAGGAGTCTTTTCTGCCCATTTAGCCTTTGCATCATTTACCAGATGCAGATATCTTAGGAAGACAGAATCTAAAGTTTTAAGTTATTTTGGATGCTTAAGTAAGTCCTGGGTGAACATGAAGGTTGGATGAGTCAACTAGAATTTTAGACTTGGCTAGACTTACTTTGGAACTAGGACTTGCAGCTGGCAACTGGGCAGTGATTCAGGAGGTAGCTGATGCTAAAAGAAAAAAAAAAGAATGTATTAGACTTATACGGTTATAATCAGCTCCTAACCTCTTTAAAAACACCCCTAATTTCCCTTGTGGTGGTTTCTTTTTCCATCCAAATAGTTTCTGGATGTTAATTTTAATCTGATTTCATCGGGACACCAATGTGGGGAGAATAAAGGGCAAGGCAGGTGAGTAGCAGAGGGATTTTTATCTGAGCTCCAATCATTCACTGGTGCCTCTGGTTGAAAACACCAGAAAAATGAAAGCGATAGAAATAGCTAAAAGCAAATTTAAGAAGAGAAGCTGGAATGCTCAAGTCTAAAGGTAGTTACTAGAGGAAGGAGAAGCTCAGAAATTAATGTGTAATTACTGTGTCATGAGAAGAAGTTGGTAGAAGAAGAGGCGGAGGAGACAGGAGGGAATGTGGAGGAGACAGGAGGGAACATGGAGGAAGAAAGGGAGAGAAGGGGAAAAGGTATGAACTTCACTACTTGATTAGAGCTAGGTCCTCAGCTTAAGCTCAGTTTTGCTGTCATAAGATGACCCCACCATCTCAATAACTCACAACATTTCTTTCTCTCTTATACTACATGTCTCTCATAGGTCAACTGCCATAACCACAGAACCAGCCCCAAACTGGCCCTATCTTGTTTCTAACAAGATACTGAGTTGTTTTTCAGAGACAACAGAATAAAACCCAAAGCATGTGCAGAGGAGAAGATCTTGACCTCAAAAAACACCCAGAACCAAAGTTTCTCCCCCCACGGAACCAAAGGCCCGGACGTGACCGGAACCTGAACGCTGGAACCCTTTCAGAAGCGGAGGGTCCAGACTGAAGCCCCTTTACCGTACCTTACTGCAAATGGCCAAGTTCCAAAGTCCCTCCAGGGCTTCTGCATACCAACCCTCCTCCCCTAACTCATAAAAGTTTGACTGAACTCCAGTTTGACAAAACTGAACTGTACCTCCTGTCTCCTTGCTGGTTGTCCTCACAATAAAGTTTTTTCTTTTCTCAAAAGCCGGTGTCATAGTATTTGCTTGTACGTGTGTCAGGCAACAAGCCCTTTGCTTGGTAATGAGACAGGAGGGGAAGGGGCAGGACCCAACCACCAGGTAAATGAAGAAGGGGCACAGCTGTTAGGATGCGATAAAAACTGGCTGGAACCAGCTGAAACCAAGATGGCTTCGAGAACAGTCAGGTCATTGATCTTTAGCTCATTATACCTTTGCTGTAATACTAAAAATCACTCCCCTTACCCCCCGGACAGTTCCGAGATGGACAATGAAAGGCCAAAAAGTGGGTGGTGGCCCAATTCCTGGAAAATCCCCACCTTTCCCCCAAATAACAAGAATATTCCTCCCACTTGTTAGCATGTGAAATCACTCAGCCCATAAAAACTGACAATCCCCTGCCCTGAGGCCACTTTCACTTTCTGAGACAGTCTGCATTCTGCCTATGGAGTGCGTATCTCTCTAAATAAACTTGCTTTTGCTTTTCTTTGGCTCACTCTTGAATTATTTTCTGCACAAAGCCAAGAAGCTTCACTTGGCGGTCTGTCCTAAGGATTCCTGCGGGTCCCAGGACATGACATTTCCCTCTCTTGCCACAGTAATACTGCTGCTGGGCAGCTCATTGTCTTCACTTAGGATGTGGGCTGGTAGACTGGGAGGCCTTAACGGAGGTTTCAGAGGGAAAACAGCATACCAAAATCACAAGACAGAAGCTCAGAGGGACACACTTCATCTCTGCTCACATTTCATTTGTCAAAGCAAGTCAAATGGCCAAGCCTGAAGTCAGTAGGGTGGGAATGTATAGTTTGAAAATATATAATCATCAAGTAATATGTAATAACTAAAAATATTCATGAGAAAAGATGCCATTTCTACCTTCTTGGGAGTAGTGGTCAGGGCATTTCGTAGAATGCCCTTCAGTTTAGGTTTTTCTGATGATTTTCCTCATAATTAGAGGGGTTATGGGTTTTGGGGCAGGAAGACCACAGAGGAGAAGTGCCATGCTCAGCACAGGATATCAAGGGTAGGTACTATCAATATGACTCATCACTGTTGCTATCAACCTTGAGGGAAATCTTGTCAGATTGCTCCACTGTAAAGTTATTTTTCTTCTTTTCCGTACTTTACTCTTTAGATGGAAGTCATTATGCACAGCCCACACTTAAGGAGTGGGGAGTTTTGTTCTACCTTTTGAGAGCATTTCACTCTTTTTACAGGTGAGGGATCTGAGGTTTTCAGAGTTTAAGCCCACGTTAACATAGTTAATTAAGTGGCATCAAGGTTGAAACATCTGTCTGACTTATGAAACTATTCTTTTTTCAGTGCTACACATAAAGAAGCATAAAAATAGGGAAATGATTAGAAAAATAGAAGGATATGTTTATGAGTTTGTTTTACTGAAGCATGTTGAGAGCCATGGCCCCTTGATAACAGAGACATTTAGATAATGATGCCTTAACTTGCTACTCGCTAGCATTGGGACAGGAGAGTTATGCTCCCTGACGTTTATAACGCTATCCAACTATTGTCATAATGTGACCTATGAATCTGTCTTTCTGCAAATACACCCTGACTCCATTCTAATCACTAAGCCACTTTTCAAAAGGGAAACCAAGTTCTCACAGTGCTGTGAGGAGAGTAGAGGATGAAAATGATTTTATCTGTCCGTCTTATGGCTTCTAAGCAGTGTGGGTTTTTTTGTTTTGTTTTGTTTTTGTTTTTTTCTTGATGAGAGTTATAACTCCAGATCTGGCTAATAAAGAGAAGGCATGTTTCTGTCACAGAAATAGCTTTTGTACAAATGGGAAACTGTCACTAAGGCTGAGAAGCAGAAAAACAGGATGGTCTACGTCTGGTGGGTGAAAATTGTGTGAGGTTTTTCCTTCTTACTATGGTGATACAATTCAATGTTGACATTTTAAAGTATGCGTCAGGTCTCATTTCTTTTAAAGTGTCATTGACAATGCAATTCAAAGACAGAAATGACCATGTAAAAGTATTTTGTGTTTTCTTAACGAGGATCAAATCTCTCTTCTGACAAAAAATTAAGTTACAGAGAATGTATAAAGATAAAACAGAGTTTGTGGACATTCTATATATTTCACATGAAGATGGATTTCTCTATCCATTTTTATAAACTGAATAGAGACCACTTGACGTCTGAGTCACATGTGCATACCATACATTTAATTGTAATCATATGCTACTCCTGAACGTGATTTGTTTAAATATTCTCATGTGCAGTGATTTCTAAGTTGACTGAACTCTTGGCTGGCAATCAGGAAGTCAAGTTATTCACCTCTATTTCTCATACTATAGAGACATTTATATTTTCAGAAATAATTTTCTCCCTCAATTGCTGAGATTACCTTGACTTTCTGAGGCTGTTATGTAAATCCTACACAAGGATTGAGCTTTTAGGGCAAAAACTGTTCTGTTTACCATTGTGTCCCAGCACTTAGTACATTCTAGAACACTGTATACACTTAATCAATGTTTGTTAAGTGAATATTGAATAAATATTTTCAAGAGAGAAGCATTGCATAAATTTAAGATAGTCAAAAAATACACAACTACTTCTAAAATGAAAGGCCATGTTTAAAGTCTAAGATCATTAATTTCCTTCAGCTCAGAATAAAGCTTATTTTTATGACACCAAGTATAATAGAGTCTGTATCACATAACTTGTGTGATGGCACATTTTCTTCCAAATATCCTAATCAAAGACAAAAGCTCCAAAGATGGATCTTAATGGCTAACTTCTATGCTATGCCTTCAGGAAGTCACTAAAAGTTTTAACCATTAGGCAGCTATTCATATGAACAGAATCTAATTTTCCTTTTGATAAGCCAATTAAATTATATTTTCTTTATACTAAATAACAAAATTGATTGAAAATTAATACTTAATGCTGATGAGAGTATGTTGAGAGAGTTACTCTCCTCTACTGCTGCTGTGAGAGTATTTTGATACAATTTTTCTGGAATATAGTTTGGGAATATATACAAAGAGGCTTTAAAGAGTTCATAGACTTTTTTAAACAAAGGAGTTCTACTTCTAGATGTTTATGTAAAATAAATCATCAGAGATGTTGTCAGAGATTAATATTTGAGGATATAAGGATGTTTGTTACATAGTAATACTGATCATGAGCAAGTGTCATTTAATTTCATTGTGCTCTAATTTGGGGGGCAATGTTTATTTTTTAATTCAGTGCTAATTTTTTATCACAGTTACACATGATCATAATTTAGAGAGTCAAATTGTTGTACAAGCCTTATTACAGTAAAAAAGCAGAACTCTGACTACCTCTTTCCAATTTCTGTTGCCTAGAGGTAGCCACTTTTAGCTCTTTTAACTGATTCTTAGCATATTTGCCTCCATACTTCCACCAATCTAAAAACAAACAAACAAAGAAATAAGCAAACAAGCTTAATTTTTCAATTTTACGCATTACATACTAACTTCCAACTATGGAAAATTACAATTTAGCTTTCTTTCACTGCCTCTATCCCCAGCTTACACATACACCCTTACTCTTTCCCTTTTTTCTCAACAGAGTTTCATCATAATTTTGTATTATCACTACAGCGTGTATAGTATTATGACTATATAAACACGAGACCTTGCTCAGTCATATTGGGTACTGTTATTACTTTTCCTTAACAAGTTTGGGTTTCCTTGTTTCTTTTTTTTAATTTTTAGGTAATGCTATTGTTGTCCATTCTTAGCTTCCTATGTATTTGTAGTTCTTTTATTTACTTCCCCAGTTGTGCAAATCTTCTTTCAGTACATGCATGTACATTAAGCATCAATGTCATCCTCCTAAAAAAAGTCTCTCATGAGCCTTTCACTTTCCACATCTGGATGTCTGAAGCTTAGCTCTTGTTTGGGGGTCTCCTTTCACCATCATCCTGGGGATTTTCTTTCCACTTCTTGTATGGAATTTCCTTTTTCCTGGATTCCATGTCTTTCTCTCTTAGTTTTCTTTGTTTTGGCAGAACACAGATTCCTGAGGAACTGCACATAAGAGGTAAATTTTTTTTTTTTTACCTTTTTGCGGTCTGAAAATTTAAAAATTTTACTCTGATACTTAAGTAACAGTACGTTGGGAATAGAATTCTAGACTAGAAAACATGTACCCTCAGAATTGTGAAGCCTTTGATCTATTGCCTTCTAGCTTCTAGAGTTGTTAATAAGAGGCTCAATAACAAAGGCTAACATTTTCTCAGCACTGACTATGCGCCAGTCACACGTCTGTATGTATTTATGTTTATTATCTCATGTAATACAACAAACCTATAAGGTAGGTGCTACTTTAATTTCCTTTTTTACAGATATGGAAGCTGAGACACAGGGTTGCAATGACTTTCCCAGAGTTATAGGGCTAGTGAGTATAGAGTCTGGGATTTGAATTCAGCTGAGCTGGATGGCAAGCTCATGCTCTTAACCTCCATGCCTTACTGACAAATTGATTAGTGATATTTTCAATGAATCGTGAACTTTCAATCTGAATACATTTCTTATTATTTTATATTTTGATTTCAGTATCCTGAAATTTCACAATTCTGTGTCTTGTGGTGGGCTTTTCTCATTCATAATCATGAAGGCACAGTGAGACATTTCAGTCTGGAAATGCTGTGCTTCAGTTCTGGAGAAGGTTCTTGAATTATTTCTGTGTTAGTTTCCTCCCTTCTATTTTCTCTGTCCTCTGCTTCTAAATTTGATGGACTGGCCCCACTAATTTTCCTATTCTCTGCCTGTCTTATCTTCCATAGCTTTACCTTTCTGTTTCACTTTCTATAAGCTTTCCTCAACTTTATCCTCAAGAATTTCTATTGAATTTTTAATTTCTGCTATTATATTTTAACGTCCAAGAGCTCTTCTTTGTGTCCTCTGAATGTAGTTCTTTAAAACATTCTGAGTTTTTTTCCCATAGGTTTATTATCTCATGACTATCTCTCATATATTCATATTCACATCAGTCAAACTATTTTGCGTTTTTTAAAAAGTTCTATCCAAGTTGCCATTTTTATTTTCACTTGTAATCTCATTCAGATTCGATGGAGAAATCAAAAGCTTTACAGACAAGCAAAAGCTAAGAGAATTCAGCCCCACCAAACCAGTTCTAAAACAAATGTTAAAGGAACTTCTCTAGGTGGGAAACACAAGAGAAGAAAAGGACCTACAAAAACAAACACAAAACAATTAAGAAAATGATAAAAGGAACATATATATCAATAATTACCTTAAATGTGAATGGATTAATTGCCCCAACCAAAACACACAGGCTTGCTGAATGTATACAAAAACAAGACCCATATATATGCTGTCTACAAGAGATCCACTTCAGACCTAGGGACACATACAGACTGAAAGTGAGGGGATGAAAAAAGATATTCCATGCAAATGGAAATCACAAGAAAGCTGGAGTAGCAATACTCATAGCAGATAAAATAGACTTTAAAATAAAGAATGTTACAAGAGACAAGGAAGGACACTACATAATGATCAAGGGATCAATCCAAGAAGAAGATATGCTGTTATAAATATATATGCACCCAACATAGGAGCACCACAATACATAAGGCAAATGCTAACAGCTATAAAAGAGGAAATCAGCAGTAACACAATAATAGTGGGGGACTTTAACACCTCACTTACACCAATGGGCAGATCATCCAGACAGAAGATTAATAAGGAAACACAAACTTTAAATGACACAATAGACCAGATATATTTAATTGATATTTATAGGACATTCCATCCAAAAACAGCAGATTACACTTTCTTCACAAGTGCACACAGAACATTCTCCAGGATACATCACATCTTGGGTCACAAATCAAGCCTTGGTAAATTTAAGAAAATTGAAACTATATTAAGCATCTTTTCTGACTACAACGTTATGAGATTAGAAATCAATTACAGGGAAAAAAACATAAAAAACACAAACACATGGAGGCTAAACACTACATTACTGAATAGCCAATAGATCACAGAAGAAATCAAAGAGGAAATCAAAAAATACCTAGGGTCAAATGACAACAAAAACACGATGATCCAAAATGTATGGGATGCAACAAAAGCAGTTCTGAGAGGGAAGTTTATAGCAATAAAATCCTACCTCAAGAAACAAGAAAAATCTCAAATAAACAATCTAACCATACACCTAAATGAACTAAAGAAAGAAGAACAAACAAAACCCAAAGTTAGTAGAAGCAAAGAAATTATAAAGATCAGCGCAGAAATAAATAAAATAGAAAAAATAGCAAAGATCAATAAAACTAATATCTGGTTCTTTGCGAAGATAAACAAAATTGATAAACCTTTAGCCAGACTCATCAAGAAAAAGAGGGAGAAGACTCAAATCAATAAAATTAGAAATGAAAATGGAGAAGTTACAACGGACACTGCAGAAATACAAAGCATCTGAAGAGACTACTACAAGCAACTCTATGTCAATAAAATGGACAACCTGGAAGAAATGGACAAATTCTTAGAAAGGTATAACCTTCCAAGACTGAACAAGGAAGAAATAGAAAATATGAACAGACCAATCATAGGTAATGAAATTGAAACTGTGATTAAAAATCTTCCAACAAACAAAAGTCCAGGACCAGATGGCTTCACAGGTGAATTCTATCAAACATTTAGAGAAGAGCTAACACCCATCCTTCTCAAACTCTTCCAAGAAATTGCAGAGGAAGGAATACTCTCAAACTCATTCCACGAGGCCACCATCACCCTGATACCAAACCCAGAGAGAGATAATACAAAAAAAGAAAATTGCAGACCAATATCACTGATGAATATAGATGCAAAAATCCTGAACAAAATACTAGCAAACAGAATCCAACCACACATTAAAAGGATCATAAACCATGAACAAGTGGGATTTATCCCAGGGATGCAAGGATTCTTCAATATACACAAATTAATGTGATACACCATATTAACAAATAGAAGAATTAAAACCATATGATCATCTCAATAGATGCAGAAAAAGCTTTTGACAAAATTCAACATCCATTTATGATAAAAACTCTCCAGAAAGTGGGCATAGAGGGAACCTACCTTAACATTATAAAGGCCATATACAACAAACCCACAGCAAACATCATTCTTAATGGTGAAAAACAGAAAGCATTTCTTCTAAGATCAGGAACAAGACAAGGATGTCCTCTCTCACCACTATTATTCAACATAGTTTTGGAAGTCCTAGCCATGGCAATCATAGAACAAAAACAAATAAAATGAATCTAAATTGGAAAAGAAGAAGTAAAACTGTCACTGTTTGCAGATGACATGATACTATACATAGAGGATCCTAAAGATGCCACCAGAAAATGGCTAGACCTAATCAATGAATTTGGTAAAGTGGCAGGATACAAAATTAATGCACAGAAATGTCTTGCATTCATGTACACTAACAACGAAAGATCAGAAGGAGAAATGAAGGAAACAATTCCATTCACCATTGCAACAAAAAGAATAAAATACCTAGGAATAAACCTACCTAAGGAGGTAAAAGACCTGTATTCAGAAAACTATAAGCCACTGATGAAAGAAATCAAAGATGACACAAACAGATGGAGAGGTATACCATGTTCTTGGATTGGAAGAATTAATATTGTGAAAATGACTAAAATACCCAAAGCAATCTACAGATTCATTGCAATTCCTATCAAATTACCAATGGCATTTTTCACAAAATTAGAACAAAAAAGTTTACAATTTGTATGGAAACACAAAAGACCCCAAATAGCCAAAGCAATACTGAGAAAGAAAAACAGAGCTGGAGGAATCAGGATCCCTGACTTCAGAGTATACTACAAAGCTACAGTAATCAAGACAATACGGTACTGGCACAAAAACAGAAATAATAGATCAATGGAACAGGATAGAAAGCCCAGAGATAAACCCACACACCTATGGTCAACTAATCTATGACAAAGGAGGCAAGGATACATAATGGCGAAAAGACAATCTCTTTAATAAGTGGTGCTGGGAAAACTGGAGAGCTACATGTAAAAGAATGACATTAGAACACTCCCTAACACCATATACAAAAATAAACTCAAAATGGATTGAAGACCTAAATGTAAGACGGGACACTATAAAACTCTTAGAGGAAAACATAGGAAGAACACTCTTTTGACATAAATCACAGCAAGATCTTTTCTGACCCACCTCCTAGAGTAATGGAAATAAAAACAAAAATAAACAAATGGGACCTAATGAAACTTAAATGCTTTTGCACAGCAAAGGAAACTATAAACAACATGAAAAGACAGTCCTCAGAATGGGAGAACATATTTGGAAATGAATCAACAGACAAAGGATTACTCTCCAAAATATATAAACAGGTCATGCAGCTCAATATTAAAAAAACAAACAACCCAATCCAAAAATGGGCAGAAGACCTAAATAGACATTGCTCCAAAGAAGACATACAGATGGCCAAGAGGCACGTGAAAAGCCACTTGACATCACTAATTATTAGAGAAATGCAAATTAAAACTACAATGAGGTATCACCTCACACCAGTTAGAATGGGCATCATCAGAAAATCTATAAACAACAAATGCTGGAGAGGGTGCGGAGAAAAGGGAACCCACTTGCACTCTTGGTGGGAATGTAAACTGATAGATCCACTATGGAGAACAGTATGGAGGTTTCTTAAAAAACTAAAAATAGAATAACCATGTGACCCAGCAATCCCACTACTGGGCATATACCCAGAGAAAACCATAATTCAAAAAGACACATGCACCCCAATGTTCACTGCAGCACTATTTACAATAGCTAGGTCATGGAAGCAACCTAAATGCCCAATGACAGACGAATGGATAAAGAAGATGTGGTACATATATACAATGGAATATTACTCAGCCATAAAAAGGAACGAAATTGGGTCATTTGTAGAGACGTGGATGAACCTAGAGAATGTCATACGGAGTGAAGTAAGTCAGAAAAATAAAACAAACATTGTATACTAATGCATATATGTGGAATCTAAAAAAATGGTACAGATGAACCAATTTGCAAGGCAGAAAGAGAAACACAGATGTAGAGAACAAATGTATGGACACCAAGGGGGGAAAGCGGAGTGGGGTGGAGTGGTAGTGGTGGGATGAATTGGGAGATTGGGATTGACATATATACACTAATATGTATAAAATGGATAACTAATAAGAACTTGATGTATAAAATATAAATAAATAAAATTCAAAAAATAAAAAAATAAAAATCAATACCAGCTTCTTCGCAGACCCCTACACAGCTTCTTATGAAGCTGACCTCATCTTGTGCTATCCCTGATTAATATTAAACATCAATAGCTGAAGGAATGGAGAGAGACTTTCATATCCATCCATTACTGCCAGTGTTCCCACACTGTATTTTCATTGGGAGAAGATCAGGCACCTTTTCAAACATTAAGGCCTGGGCTTTCTTGGAGTCTTGCTCTCTTGTATATTTAAAACTTGCATAGATACTTTCAGTTTGCACAGAGAGGAATTTTTCAGAAAATTCCCTTTATATATCAAAACATCATCTAATATAATATAGCTTTGTATATTAGTTCAAAGAACACAATTCTTTTAAAATAAGGTAGTTTTAAAGCTAAATAAAAATATGCAGTAAATACATGCAGAAAGAAAACACTACAATGTTTAATAGGTATTTTCCTCTGAATTAGAGCACTATATCTAAGATTTTTTTAAATGTCTTTTTTTATTCTTTTGAATTTTCCAAGTCCATCATCTCAAATTTACATCTAATCAGAACTGTTGAATTTCTTCCCTTCTTACCACACAAACCAGATATGTGCACCCTGCCTGGCTTCCACAAATTGTTAGTGATCTCTCCATTTTCCTTTTGCTCAGGCCCAAAACCTAGGAGTCATCCTTGCCTCCTTTCTTTAGAGCAAAGTACATCCTGAATTTGACCACTTCTGATAAGCTCTACTGCCATCTTCCAAAGTCTTACCTAGATTTACTTCAATAGCCACTTAATTGCCTTCCCTGTTTCCATTCTTGCTCATTGCCTCCATCCCCAAGTCAGTTCTCCACACTGCAGCTAGAATAGTTCTATTAGTACACAATTACGACCATGTTGTTCTGCATTTCTTCTCTGATGGCTTCCTCAAGTCTTTCCCTGGGCTGTATGAGATCTGGTTCTGACCTACCTCTCCAGCTTTTTACCATTCCCCTCTTACAACATTCCTCAGGCCACAGTGGCCCTCTTGTTCATCTTTGAAATGACCCTGCTTGTTCCCACCTCAAGGCTTTTGCATTTGTTAGTCCCTCTGCCTGGCACACACTTGCCCAGGTCTCTGCAGAGTCTGCTTCCTCAATTTGTCCCTGTCTCTGCTCAATGTCGTATCCTTAGAGAGGTTCTCCTGACTCTAACCGAAGTATTGCTCCTTCACCTCTCTGTTCTTGTCTGTTTCCTCCCCCTGCTTTATTTTCCTTCATAGCACTATCACTACCTCACGTCTATTGAATGTACACACATTTATAACCTGCCTTCCCCTCTAAGACGTTAGCTGCACTGAGGACAGGGTCAACGTTGTTCAGTGCTCCATTACCAAGCTTACAGCAGTCCCTGCTCCATATATATTTTCTTTCAAGTTATAAAGTAGTACTTTATAATTAGAAATAAAATACATACTTTTGCCTAAGCATGAGCCCAAACCCCAATTATAGACTGAGAACATTCTGCAAGGTACAGCTTTGACAAAGGAAAAGAATGAGCTGTCAGGAGAATTGAGAGGTTAAATGAAGAAAGTGGAAGTTGAGCTGAGCCTGACCTGAACTAAAGCATTACAGAGGCTAAGGAGAAGAAGAGAAATAATGGGAGAAGGAAAATAAGACTGCAGTTAAAAATAGAAAGGTCACTGAAGGCCAGCTTCCACTTCCAAGTGACTGAGTGCCAGAGAGCACCAAATTTTGTAACAGGCTGTGGAGAGGGGCTTGGCACCTGGCACCGGGATGCCAAGGTTATTATTCTGTAACAGAGTTCTGTGGACCCTTTAATGATGACAGCAGGCACTCTGTTAAAAGGTTAGCTGTAGAGGGCACCTGAGATAGAAAGTGAACAGCAATGTGCATGACACGATATGGCTTAAATCTAGTAACTTGCACCTGCAAAAGACTGAAATGTTTGTTGTGTGGAGACTATAAACAGAATAGGCATCCGAGACAGTGCCCCAACTGTTTTCAATAATCAGGTTTACCAGAATCCAGAATGAAGTTAACTCTAAAATATCCACAAAAAGAAAATATTCCAAGAGAGATACAACTGGTAAAGGGAGGAGAAGACAGGGGTTCCCATGCATATGCATAGTCAGTAGACCACCTCTATGCAAATAATGTTGTGAGGGGAAAACAAGAAGAAATCTGAAATGGACTCAGACTCTTTCTTCCTTTCTTTCTCTCTTTCTCTCTCCCTTCCTTCCTTCCTTCCTTCCTATTGTATCTATATGTGGTGATGGACGTTAACTATACTTATTGTGGTAATAATTTCACAACATATGTAAGTCAAACCTTTATGGTATACACCTGAAACTCTACAATGATATGTCAATTATAGAAAGAGAAGAAATAGTGCGTAGATTCTCTCTTTCTCTCCGATATGGCATTACATAGATGAACATATCTATGTGGAACCAATTTAAGATCTGTTGATAGCCATCTGGCAGCACTGTGAATTCAAAGGCAGAATACCTAGAACAGATGAGATCACAGATTGGATGAGTGATCTTATGTGAGTCATTTCACTCCTCTAAGCTTCATTTTTTTCATGAGTAAAATAAGAAAATTTAACTAGACCATTCCTAAAGTCCATTTCAATTCTTGCAATCCCTATCATTATAAACACTGGCATTGATTTGAGCTAAATGAAGTAAATCAAAAGCTCCTAAGGATTGACTCACTTTATTATTCTGCATGTACTTAATCAAATATTCATCCATCATCCATCTATCCTTCATTCAACGAACATTTATTGAGTAACTATGATATGCCAAACACCACTCTAGGAGTTTCAACAAGGTCTCAGCCCTTAAAGAACTCTACCAAAGGGTTTGACACTGTAGTTTTTTAAGGTTACTTTGTTTCAGGACTTAGGTAAGACTCCTTTAGTCACCAGAGCGAGATTGGTTAATTTGCCAAGATGCGGATTTCTATGTATATGTATTTGTATCTGTGTTCTCTTGTGAACACAGATATTGGAATTTTATCTGCAAAGTTTGTATACATACCCACACAAAGTATGTATATACATGTATACATACCCATGTTTTTCCAAGCTACTGAAGTCTGCCAACTGTACTGACAGTGATGAACATAGTATTTATAGTTCAGTCCCACCAATTGCTTCAGAGTTCTAGCCCCTTTAGGTCCCACACTTGTGCAATACTACTGCTTATGTAAGCAACTGCAAGAATCACTGTGTCCACATTGAGGTAAGCCTGCTGGGTGGCTCCCACAGAGGAGAGCCTCCTCTCAGGGAGTTAGGCTGTGCATTAGCCCCTCTTAAGAGTCTGTTCATTTCGGACACTGATGCCCATTTATTAAAGAATGAATTCATTTTTCATTCCCTCCTCCTCTTGAGGATGGTCTCCACCACTTGAGGCTTTTTTAACAGTCATCTCTGGAAATTCATCTTCTCGTTCTTCTGGTTTACCACATATCCCAAGCATTCACTCAGTCAGTTTTACCAGGACTTGATGTTTCACTCTGAAGCTTTAGTTATCAGAAAAATAACAGACTCTTAAGCAACCAAACAAGACTATTTTGGAATTTATGTCTCCTTTTTTAAGGACTGAAGAAAGATACCCCAAAAGGCCTGTGTTCTTTAACACAACCACCACCTACTAAATCAAAAACTCACACTTATTAAAGAGCCAGATGATTATTTCCTCCTGCTCTGTTCCACCTAGTAACCCAGAAATATGTGATTTTAAAGAGAAACCTAAACTTTTAAACAAAAAAAATCATTATTTTTTTACTTAAAAAATAAAAATATACAAACACTGAATAATAGATGAATTATTCTAGCATAAGTAATATTTTTCTTATTATTTTGTGACAGGTGCTTAAAATAGCATTCACCAATGGCAGATGTAGAAATGCACGGCTCAGCTCTGCCTTCAAGGAAGGACTTGCTGTCAGATGCTGGGGATGTGATCAGCAGCCTGCCTCCATCCATTGGTCCTTTAGGATCTGTGTTGGCTGCAGAGAGTCAGGGTGGTACTCTTCTCAGGGCTGTCCCCATCCAATGACTCTACAAGGCAGGGGTGTAAGTGGAGGATCATTTTGGCCCAAGGTGGGACATTCTGATGGGCTTAGATCCCTCAGGAATAAGGGTTTGGGTAGTGCTATCAGGTGCACTGTAGACAAGACTAGATTTGGTACCAAAGTTGAGGAGACCCTGGATAGTTGAGTGGAGGAGGGAGAACATGAGTACCAGTTGTTGGAACCTACTTTAGCTATGGCAGCTACAGCTTGTCCGGCTAACGTCCCTTTTCTAAGTTTCTCTCAGGAAAGGAGGTCCATCAGAATCCCAGAGGATGTGCTGCCAAAACATGTGGAGAAGGAGATCCAGGAGGGACAAGGGATGGACTGTGGTAGACACAGAAATGAGCTGCCCAGTTCCTTCTTCCAGGAATGAATTTCTGCCCGGCTGCAGGAAGCAGCTAATAGCAGACAGTCTCAAATCACTGGCTTCTTCAGAGTTTGCCTCAACTGCAGACAGCCAGGGTCTCACTCTTCCTGGGGTAACTGGTAGCCAATGACTGAGCAAGATGGGGGAATATTTCAGCACAATCCAGAATTCCTCTGATGGTCAATATTCGCTCTGGAGCTCCACAGGGTTGTCAGAGACCTTGCCACACTTGCATCATGATCTGAAATCTCCCAATCTTGCCCAATCTTGCTTTCCTCCCCCTTCCCTTTCTTTCAAAGACCTTTTGCTTGTCTAAGGACCTGCTTCCAGGGAACACAACCAGTGGCATTCACCCCTTCTCCCACTTACATGTAACAGGGCCTCTTACTTTGCCTCCTCACCTCTTATGTTAGTGGGACAAGGAATGGGAGTGGTGGCCAGCAGCACAGAGATCTGATGATCAGAGTCTGGGGTAGTGGGAAAGGGCAGGAATAAAATTATTTCAGTGCTTTTTCACTTTTCTTCTCAGTCCTGAGATACAGGTAACATCATTAATGGCAAGGGAAACATAGACGGTTTGATGTACAGTACACCTTGCTGCTTAGGGTAATAGACAAATCTTTAAGAAATGGATCTATTTTTAAATGTTCTGAGGGGGTTAGTTAAAGGTATTTTATAATAACTCCTTTAGTAAACAAAATAATGCCATTTTAATCTACTTTACAAACACAGATTTTCATATGTTAGAATTATATAAATTATATTTTAAAAAACTAAAATAAAGTAGCTATTCTGATTGATACTACCTCAAGGTTTGGGATGGGGGAGGTTAGAAAACTGCTTCTACTGTTATCCAAAAATGTATTTTTAAAAAATATTTGGACTTCTGTTCAACATTCTCTTTATGTTGAAGACAGAATTCCTTCCTCTTCCCCAACCCCTTAACCTGCCCCCAACTCCCATCCTGTTTCTGGCATGTACTGTCTTTTGAATAGAACTTAGCCCTGCCCCCTTGGCCTGACACACAGAATTCTGGAGAGTGGCTTAGAGTGCTGGCTTTGCCCCAGGATCAGGACAAGGCGAAGGAGGGCCAGGCCAGTTGGTTCAGGCCCTTCTGTGGTATAGCTGAGAACCACAAAGATGGAGCACAGCTTCTTTCCCCCTGGGCTTTTCCACTTCTACACAAAACATTCCAAGTGAGGGCTGAAGAGGCTGATCTCCTCTCCTTGTTTGTTTCTTCGTCTGTACATTGAGGACCCACACAGGCACAGGCTTGCTGTGAAGCTTAACTGAGATAGCGAATATGAGAGGGTCCAGCACAACGCCTGACACAGCAAAGTGGCTCAAAAAGTGGGTGTTTGTTCATATATGTGTTCATTTATTCCTGGCCTTCTATCGGGAATGTCTGAATATATGACATATGCTCATATCTTAGCCCATGTACCTATGCAGCTGGCAGGGTAAAAAAAAGAGGGACTCCTTTAGGAGACAGGGTTTCCTTACGGACTTAAGCTGCTTTGCCTTTATTGCTCTGCTCTAAACTGCACCCCCCACCCCTGGTGATTCCAAGTTCTCCATTATAATAACTCCAAGGTGCTCCCAGTTCTAAGGGGATGTATAAAAAGTACTCAAGTAGTCCACCCTAAATGTCTTTAAATGAAAACAAACCATAAAAACAAAAAACCTTCATAGTCTTTGAGAGTTCGGCACCTACTACAATGAAATACATAAAAGATGTCACTGGTTTGCAAAATCTACTAATTACTTATTATTTGTCATTTATTGATTATTTACTCTATGCTGGGCACTGGCACTTTATATACATTCTTTCAATTCATCTGCCTTATAACATGTGGGATAGAGAAATGGATACTAGAGAAGTTGTGTAGCTGCCATGAGGTCCCTAACTACCCAGCAGGCGATTTCCTATGAAGCTTGATGCAGCTTAGGCTTTAGCTCCTTCACTTGCAGGGGTCCCTTCGAAGGCCCTGTAAGAAGTCCTAGCATGTGTTCACATGGTCATGTTTTTACTAAATTTTCAAAAGTAAGATATTTTAACAGAAATCAGTTAAGATTGTTTTCTCTTTCCATTACAATTTCCTCACCATCACACTCTCCTTTGCGGCACTGGAGTGGCCATAAACCTTTTTGGGAGATGGATAAGGGCGAGTTGAGGTAGGCTACATTTAATTTGGGTTTAGTAGCACCTCATGTTTGGTTAAGGTTTCACCAGCCACCCCAGTGTAGGAATTTGCTGTGTCAGCTTACCCAGCGTCATGTCACAGGATGTAGGGCCAAAAGTTGTAACATAATATGAATCTGCCCTACAGCACCCAGCACTGGAAGTACACAGGTAACAGAGGAGAGACAAGGTTTAAAGTCTATAGACACAAAAGCTAGACTATGGAAATGCTTCCAAATCTTACATTCACATATGGGAGGAGTTTAATACAGGTTTTCCCAAATTTGGCAACAACTCTACAAATCTAAATGACAATACCAATAATGACTTATGGAGGCAAAAGGCATTTTTCTGAGCAATTATTTAAGAAGATTATAGCAACCATGTTACAGGAAGGACTGAACTACCTTTCTATTCTTACGATAGAAAATGATATTGCGAAACCACTGTCATATGAAGAAGTGACTAAAGAATTTGAAGCCAAAAATGTAGGAAAGAAATCATGTTGTGTATATAACTGTCAGGTAGTTAGTAAAAAATATACATGGCTATCTTTCTGAATATTGGAATGTTTTTGGTATTTGTTAGCTTTAAATTTTTTTAAAATGTATTATTATTTCTCTTTCAAAATAAAAATCCACATTTGCTCTAATTTTAGTTTCATATTTTGTATTATTTTTCTTTTTTCCCCATCTTTATTGCTGTATAATTGACAAATAAAAATTGTATACAACTGATGTTTTTATATATGTACACATTGTGAAATAATTGCCACAACCAAGCTAATTAACATATCCATCACATGACCTAGTTACTACTTTCTTTGTGTGTGCATGGTAAGAACACTTAAGATCTACCCTCTTAGCAAATTTCAAGTATACTTTACAGTGTTGTTAACTGCATTCACATTGCTGTATAATTATCATATCTACCTGTTGAACTGACCCTTTTATCATTACATAATTACATTCTTTGTCTCTAGAGACAGTTTTTAACTTAATGTCTATTTTGTCTTATATAAATATAGCCTCCCTTGCTCTCTTTTTGGTTACCATTTGCATGGAATATCTTTTTTCCATCCTTTCACTTTCAGCCTGAGGGTCTTTAAAGTGAGTCTTGTAGACAGCATATCTCTGGTTCCTTTTTTTTTTTTTAATCCATTCAGCCACTTTATACCTTTTGATTGAGAAGTATAATCCATTTACATATAAATTATTGGTAAGTGAGGACTTAATATTGCCATTTTGTTAATTGTTTTCTGTTTTGCAGCTGTTTTGTCCCTCTCTTCCTCTCTTGCCATCTTCCTTTTTTATTTGTTTTTGGTTTTTTTTTTTTGGTAGTGATTTGCTTTGATTCTTTTCTCTGTATCTTTTGTTATACCTGTTATAGGTTTTTATCTTTGTGGTTAGCTCCAGGCTTGCATAAAATATCTTGTAGTTATAACTTTCTATTTTAAGTTGATAACAACTTAAGTTCAATTGCACTGCAGATGTTCACAGTGGTGGTGAGGTCCTGGGGTCCTCCTACTCTCTTTTTCCCCCATGTGGTAAGTCACAGCCAAGGGGATCCTTTTTGGTGCCAGGTCAGGGACAAAGGTATATGCACAGTCATGGCAGTGCCAGCATCTAGGACATGGGTGCCCATGCTGTGGCATCAGGACTTGGGGGAATGTGGTGAGGGAGGGAAGGGTGTGGCACCTCTAGCCCTAGAGGGAGGCAGTGACAGATCTTGCTTAGGGGGCATACAGTGGCATGGAGTCCAAGCAGCTCTGTCAGCGGGGGTCAGCTGTAGTCCTTGGTGGTGAAGCCTGCTGGGGACCTTCTCGTTTCCTTTACCCCCTTGGGAGGAGTCTTTGGTCCAGGGGATCCCTCTTGGACCCAAGCTGTGCCAGGCTGGGGCATGGGATGATTCAGGTAAAATGCTTCCTGCACTTTTCAATTCCAGCATCTTCAGTTTTTGTGCTCCACTATTTTGCTACAGTTTCTTTATTGTAATCTAGAGCTCTGCAGAGCTATTTTCATCTGTGAGTAGTTATTAAATTACTGTTTTTGTGGGGGCATGAGACCTACTAGTTTGCCATCTTGCTAATGTCATTCTTTGTATTGTTTTTCTTAAAGTGGAATTCTTAAATTGGATCAACCCCTGCAGCTAGTAAGTGGCAGAGCCAGATTCAAAGCCAAGTCTGTCTGATTTCAAAGCTACTCCTTGCTATAGTTTTTTCCTTCTCATTCATTTATAGCTTAATTCTAATCCTCCCTGACCATCTCTTGCATGACCCTCTGCTCTCACCTTCCACTGAAACCCCTCCCGCATTGCCAGAGAACATTATTGGGTCACTCTTTCTACCTTCTCCCAAAAATGAGACAATAATTTCTTGCTAACAATTCTATTTCCATGACAATTCTCTCTCCTGGAGGCAATCCCTTATGCCATTTATCAAAATTCTTAAAACAGGATAAGTTTTTTATTCCCTACTGCCATCCCCAGATATAGCTAACCTGCAAAACAACCTCCTACCTTGTCTCCCCGTGTCCTCTACAGCTACATTCCTTGGTAACTTTGGCATCTTCCCCTGCTGGCATCACAATTCCTTGACCGTCTCAATACATATGGCCTTCATCTCTACTCCATTTGAACCACTCACAGGCATGACGACATCCTGCAACTTGGCTTCCCTCAGAATAGCTCTGTATCCCAGATTTATGAAACTAAAATTTCCCTTCTCCCACTCCTAGGCTCTTTTCCTTCATTTATCCTAAAGCTACTAATTACTTTCCTAGAGAAAGGCAATAAGCTGGTTCATTTTGTTCCATAGTGGGTTCTTGCTGACTCAAATCTATTAACTCTTAAATCTACTTAGTATTTTAAAAACATCATCTATATTTGTCTACCTACAAAATTTTCCAGAGAACCTTTTCTCAATCATTTTCTCCTTCATCAAATATTAGTCTATTGGTATTCACTTTCTGAACAAAACTTTATCACATACTTTACAGGAAAGATTGAGGGCACCTAGCCATATTATCTTCTCTCTCTTTCTCAATGGTTTGGCTTTATAAGCTCTTATTTGTTCCATCCATCTCAGAGTAAGAAATTCTTTTTCAAGGCAACCCTTCAAGGATGGCCCCCAACCTTTCTGTTGTCATCTCACTCTTTCTGACACTTTGCGCCATCTGTTTTTTTTTATTTCCTATTGTTCCTTCTCTCTGGATTATTCCTCTATGTCTAGAATGTGCTTTCTATCACTCACTTGAAATAACTAACCAACTTTCAGAGGCATCTGCTAGGATCGAAGGTGCATCCTGGACCTTAAGGATGTCAATATTTCCCATCTTAATTAAAGATCAAGAAGGATACAAAGATGTTAGGGGAGACTTCAACAAGGTTCCAGAGTGCAGAGGAATACAGGAACTGACACAATCTTTAAGGTAACCTACATAATGGTAAGTAATAGAAATTTATCCAAATTTGGGATGATTATCTCTACCAATTTTTATGTTTCAGGACATAGATCTGGGTCATCAGGAAAGAGGGTGCTAAAGCTGCTGCAGAAATTCCTAGCTGAGGAAGATTCTTGGCGACTGTCCTGGACCTCAGCCAAGGTACACAAACCCCTTTGGGGAAGAAAGCAGCTGTAGGAATAGGAGCAGCACTATGCACAGGTGTCTCCGTCTTAGAAGAACACATTTATGCCTCCATATATCATTTTCAAAAGGTGAATAACTGGAAGGACATTTGAGATTCTTCTAGTCCAGAGGTGAGTAATAACCTGTGAGTTCTATTCTGCTCATTGTTGATAAGCCTTCCTTGGCCCACACTGTTTTTTATAAAAATTGCACCAGGGCTTCCCTGGTGGCGCAGTGGTTGAGAGTCTGCCTGCCAATGCAGGGGACACGGGTTTGAGCCCTGGTCTGGGAAGATCCCACATGCCGTGGAGCGGCTGGGCCCATGAGCCACAATTACTGAGGCTGCGCGTCTGGAGCCTGTGCTCCGCAATGAGAGAGGCCGCGATAGTGAGAGGCCCGCGCACCGCGATGAAGAGTGGCCCTCGCTTGCCACAACTGGAGAAAGCCCTCGCACAGAAACGAAGACCCAACACAGCCAAAAATAAATAAATAAATAAATAAAAAGAAAATGTGGTTTAAAAAAAAAAATTGTACCAACACATTAAAATCTAAAGAAATAACTTAAATGTCATGTTTCAGTCCTTAGGAAATACTGGGAGATTTGTCAGCCCAAACTTGAAATTTCAGCATGGCAATCCTTGGTTGGATCTGAGTAATGGCCACCCCTTTAGATGGGGTATGTGCTCTTCAGTCTACCATCATCACTCTCATTCATCCAGGAGGCGTTGGCATCTGAATTTCCAACTCACAGCTTAGTCCAATGTCCTAATATTACAAATGATGAAATTGGGACCCAAGGAGTTTTCACAGTGACTCCAAGGTCACATAAGCTAGTCAAAGATAGTGTTGCACTGATTCCAAGTGCTGTGGTCACATACAACATTGCTTCACAAAGCTGCTTTAGCCTAACAGTCTTTTTAAATTGGGGTATAGTTGCTTTACAATGTTGTGTTAGTTTCTGCTGTACAATGAAGTGTATCAGCTATATGTATACATATATCCCCTCCCTCTTGGACCTCCCTCCCACCCCACCACCATCCCACCCATCTAGGTCACCACAGAGCACCGAGCTGAGCTCCCTGCGCTATACAGCAGGTTCCCACTAGCTATCTCTTTTACACATGGCAGTGCACATACATCAATCCCAATCTCCCAATTCATCTCCCCTCCCACCACCATGTCCACACATCCGTTCTCTACATCTGCGTCTCTATTCCTGCCCTGCAAATAGGTTCATCTGTACCATTTTTCTAGATTCCACATATATGTATTAATATACAGTATCTGTTTTTCTCTCTTTTTTTTAAAATTAATTTTTATTGGAGTATGGTTGCTTTACAATGTTGTGTTAGCCTCCACTGCACAACAAAATGAATCAGCCATACTCATACAGATATCCCCTCCCTTTTGGACTTCCCTCCCATTTAGGTTACCACAGTGTACTAGGTGAGTTCCCTGTGCTATACAGCATGTTCCCATCAGTTATCCATTTTATACATAGTATCAATAACGTATATGTGTCAATCCCAATCTCCCAATTCCTCCCACCCCACCCCTTTCCCCCTTGGTATCCATACATTTGTTCTCTACTTGTTGTCTCTATTTGTTCTCTATTTGTTGTCTGTGTCTCTATTTCTGCTTTCATACAAGATCATCTATATATACCATTTTTCTAGATTCCACATATATGTGTTATTATCCGATATTTGCTTATCACTTTCTGACTTACTTCACTCTGTATGACACTCTCTAGGTCCATCCACGTCTCTACAAATGACCCAATTTCATTCCTTTTTATGGATGAGTAATATTCCATTGTATATAAGTACCACATCTTCTTTATCCATTCCTCTGTCGATGGGCATTTAGGTTGTTTCCATGTCCTGGCTATTGTATATAGTGCTGCAGTGAACATTGGGGTACATGTGTCTTTTTAAATGAAGACTTTTTAAAAAAATTAATTAATATATTTATTTTTGGCTGCATTGGGTCTTTGTTGCTGCATGTGGGCTTTCTCTAGCTGTGGAGAGTGGGGGCTGCTCTTCGTTGTGGTGCACGGGCTTCTCATTGTGGTGGCTTCTTTTATTGCAGAGCACGGGTTTTAGGTGCATGGGCTTCAGTAGTTGTGGCACACAGACTCAGTAGTTGTGGCTTGTGGGCTCTAGAGTGCAGGCTCAGTAGTTGTGGAGCATGGCCTTAGTTGCTCCGTGGAATGTGGGATCTTCCCGGACCAGAGCTTGAACCCGTGTCTCTTGAATTGGCAGGCAGATTCTTAACCACTGTGCCACCATGGAAGTCCCACATGTGTCTTTTTGAATTATGGCTTTCTCAGGGTATATGCACAGTAGTGGGATTGCTGGGTCATATGGTAGTTCTATTTTTAGTTTTTTAAGGAACCTCCATACTGTTCTCCACAGTGGCTGTATCAATTTACTTTCCCACCAACAGTGCAAGAGGGTTCCCTTTTCTCCACACCCTCTCCAGCATTTACTGTTTGTAGGTTTTTTGATGATGGCCATTCTGACCAGTGTGAGGTGATACCTCATTGTATTATAGTTTTGATCTGCATTTCTCTAATAATTAGTGATGTTGAGCATCTTTTTCATGTGCCTCTTGGCTATCTGTATGTCTTCTTTGGAGAAATGTCTATTTAGGTCTTCTGCTCATTTTTTGATTGAGTTGTTTGTTTAGCAATCTACAGATTCAATGCAATCCTTATCAAATTACCAATGGCATTTTTCACAGAATTAGAACAAAATTTTTTCCAATTTGTATGGAAATACAAAAGACCCTGAATAGCAAAAGCAATCTTGAGAAAGAAAAATGGAGCTAGAGGAATCAGGATCCCTGACTTCAGACTATACTACAAAGCTACAGTAATCAAGACAGTATGGTACTGGCACAAAAACAGAAATAGAGATCAATGGAACAGGAAAGAAAGCCCAGAGATAAACCCATGCACCTATGGTCACCTAATCTATGACAATGGAGGCAGGACTACACAATGGAGAAAAGACAGTCTCTTCAATAAGTGGTGCTGGGAAAACTGGATAGCTACATGTAAAAGTATGAAATTAGAACACTCCCGAACACTATACACAAAAATAAACTCAAAATGGATTAGATACCTAAATTTAAGACCAGACACTATAAAACTCTTAGAGGAAAACATAGGCAGAACACTTTTTGACATAAATCACAGCAAGATCTTTTTGGACCCACCTCCTAGAGTAACGAAAATAAAAACAAAAATAAACAAATGGGACCTAATTAAACTTATAAGCTTTTGCACAACAAAGAAAACAATAAATGAGACGAAAAGACAGCCCTCAGAATGGGAGAACATATTTGCAAGTGAAGCAACTGACAAGGGATTAATCTCCAAAGTATACAAACAGCTCATGCAGCTCAGTATCAAAAAATAGCCTAATATTTTTGAAGTTCAGAAGCAATAAGCCTTATCTTAACAGGTACAAAATTCAGGAAACATATTTTGCCATTATTAGCTTTCTACAACTTTTCGGAATAATGCAATTCATTTAGGAAGTCTTGTCACTGGGCAGATCAATAGCTCTGACCAACTTGATTATGTAATTTGCAATTGTGTTTTCATTATAAAACTCATTACCTAGTAAAGCAAGAAAAGAAGAATCCTCACTTATCCTTCTTAGAATCTTTTCTCAAACTACATATTCAGAAGGTCAGAGTTCCTTACCAGCTTTATAGCAACTTTTTGGCTTTTGTTCAGGCAAGGAAAATGTAAGAGACCATAACACTGATTCTATAATTTATTCTTATATTAAATACCTGAATTGACATTTAGACAGCATTATGTATGCCATCCTGGGAATTCTTTATTTCCTTAGCATCTATATACATTTTATCTGTTGCTGCCATAAGAGGTAAAAAGAAGGGAGACTTCTCCATTCCAAATCATGGCATAGGATACATTCTTCCCTTCCCCTCCAGACCCTTCCCTTCCTTTCTCTTCCATGCATTTCTTGTCTTTTCCTTTCTCTTCCTTTCCCTCTTTTCCTTCCTTTTTCTTCTTTTCCCTCCCCTTCCCTCTTTAATCATTTATTGGTTGCTCACTGCATACTAGTCATTGTACAGGAAAATTTGAGGTGAAAGGAGATTGATAAAAAGAAAGGTCAGGTAAATGAATGCATAAATGATTATACAGGAGTATAAGATATGAACAGCAAACACTCTCAGTGCTTCACCCTGTTCTCTTAGATCCCTTACCATACATCAGCTTAACTTTCAAAGGCAACACTGGCATCTTTGTTGGTGTGCTGCTCTCAGGCTTCCAGAACACACTATGCTTATATGTACCACAAGACAGAAGTGCCTGTACTGGTACAAGGGTAACTTGTAACCAATGGCTAGTCAGTGTAGAAATAAAAATACCCATCCCAGATTCCACATTCTTGTATGGGATAATTCTGAGTACTAAATTTTGAACAGTTTTCCAGAGTCTCCCTATGGGATAGTAATTGTCAGTTACCCATGACAGGAGTTGACTTAATAACATATCTATTAAAGGCTGCCTTCCCTTCCCTGATTGCTTCCTTCCTTATCTATACATGTTCTTTGCACCTCTCCAAAAACTGCTTGACTCAAATCCTGTCTCTTTGAGCCTGCTTTGGGAGGAACCCAGACTAAGATAGAGTAACTCATGACTCTTGTATAATGGGGAACAGATCATTACAAGACCAAAGTCATATGGGAACTAGGAGAAAACAATTCTGTCTGGCAGAGTTAGATAAGATATCAATTTGAGGTAACATCTAAATTAGGTCTTAAAAAATAAGTAAGAATTTGCCAAGTGGAGGTGATGAGATTCAATAATACTAACAGCTATACACTTTACATCTGTTTTCTCCATTGATTCTTAGAAAAGTTTTATGGGTTAGGTGCTTACTAATATCTTATTTCTTACAAATGGAGAAACTGGGACTTGGAGAGATTAATCAATTTACATAAGGCTAGTCTGCCTGTAAATGGCAGGGCTAAGATTTAAACCCAGTACCATATGGTTCCAGAGTCATAGTTCTTCACAATACTATACCACACAGGAGGAAGAAAACAGGCTTTCCAGGCAGATAGATCTGAGCTTGAATCCTCCTTCATATTAGCTGTGTGTCCCTGACTGAAAATTAACTTCTAAATCTGTTTTCTCCACTGAAATTGGAGATAATTACTCTGAAGAAAGTTTTTATAAGGTCTAACTGAAATATAATATGTAAAGTATCCACTACAATGCTTGTCATAAGTAGACTCTCAGTAAATAGAGCAGTAGTTGTTGTCATATGTCATATAATATGATTATTGTGGGCAGGTGAAACTGTTAATGTGAAAATTTTATGTGTATCTCTGAACACCAGCCCCTCTTACTTCACGTTATAATACTCTACTGTGCCTAGAGTATAGTATTCATGGTGAAAAGTGGTAAGAAATGAGGTTACAATGGAACTTTAGGAGAGAGTGGCATGGACATATATACACTACCAAACATAAAATAGATAACTAGTGGGAAGCAACCGCATAGCACAGGGAGATCAGCTCAGTGCTTTGTGACCACCTAGAGGGGCGGGATAGGGAGGGTGGGAGTGAGGGAGATGCAAGAGGGAAGAGATATGGGAACATATGTATATGTATAACTGATTCACTTTGTTATAAAGCAGAAACTAACACACCATTGTAAAGCAATTATACTCCAATAAAGATGTTAAATAAATAAATAAATAAATAAATAAATAAATAAATAAATAAATAAATAAAGATATGTATGTCAAGCTAAGGTTGACTATCCTAAAGGAAGTCATAAGTGGTTTTTATGCAGGGATGAAGATGACATGTTTACACCTGCATTATGGAGTTAAGTAGGAATGAGGTTGACTTGTCCAGATGTGTGGGGATTTTTTTTGGTGGGGTGGATAACCTGAAGTCACTAATAATGCTCGATTAGAGGATTGTGGGTCTGGGGGCAGAAAGAGCTTTCAGGAGACTTTTGGGATCTGCTGTAGGATTTTTCCCATTCTCATTGCTCTCCCTCATTTTCAAAGCACAACAAAATTATTAAGTGTGAGTGAATTCAAAGATTGTGTGTGTGTGTGTATGTGTGTGTGTGTGTGAGAGAGAGAGAGAGAGAGAGAGAGAGGACAAAGTAGGTAAAGGGAGGAGAGACAGAAAGGTACCTTGAAACAGCAGCCTCCCTTCCTCAGTCAGTGCCACTCAAGTTTAATGCCCTCAGACTTGCTCTGGACACTGAAGATCAACACACTTGGGTTCCACAGTAGGGAACAGACCTTCCAGGTAATACCTCTCATTTGGCCCTCAGACTTCTATCCTTGAATCTTTCTGCGGACTGTGAATCTTTGGTCTACTCCACTTGATTTCTAACATCGACTCAGTCTGTGGTCTTAGCTTGATCTGGAGAGTGTTCCCCTGAGTCTCAATTTGCTCAGCTGTAAATGGGCAATAACTTTCCTGCTCTCCCCATAGGATCAAATGCAACCTATCTGTATATATTGCAGATCACTATACAAACATCTTGCTTAGTGAGACAAAACTGCTTTTCCACTCCAATCAAGGGAGTCTCCTTCCATTTAATAATTATTTCTGTGAGATGAGATACTTGTTCACAAAAGCTAAATTACTATTCTGTCGAACCACTTCTTTACTTAAAAGTTGCAATCTCTACCTTCCTATTTAATCTTGTGGCAGAAGCCGAAAAAGATCATAAAAATCATATAATTCAATTCCACCTTAATTTAACATTATTTTTTAACATGGGTTTTAGAAAACAAGTCATTCAATTTTGGCTCTTTTGGACCATGAATTTTCCAAATTGGTTACCTGTCCATATCCAGTTTTATTACTTTACTTTCTTAAAATGACTTTTTCCATAATAATTGCTTCTTTTCACAGCCATAAGAAGTAGAACAGCAACTTTATATGATTCATTTAGTTCTCCTTCAGTTTATATCATTCTGCATCTCTTTCAAATGCTGGATTCTGTCACCTCCAAAATGCTGAAGGAGATGAGTTCTTGGCCTTAGAGCTTTTGCTTGCACTGTTCCATCTGGACTTCTCAAACCCTTTCTTTCTTTCAAAGCTCTGCCGAAAATTTTAGGGGAGACTAGCTGGGGAAAATATGGGAATCTCTGTGCTATCTTCACAACTTTTCCGATCATCTGAAACTACTCTAAAATTTAAATTTTTTTTTCAAAAACGGGATCATTTCAATCTGAAAAATAATGTGTGCAGAATTTAGATGTGGATGCTAGTCCTTCGTGTGTGTGTGTGTTTAAGTGCACTTGTGTGTTCGTGTGTGAGAGAGAACAAAGTAGGTAATAGGAGGCAGGAGGTTGGTCTTAGCTAGCCTAAAAAGAAATACTTTAAGGTAAAACTGGAAAGCACTCTAGTTAGTTTGACAGTAGTCCAAGTAGTCAGCATTTTCTCTAAGGAAATCGATATCTAACTATGGTAGCCAGCCTCCAAGATAGCCTTCAATGTTCCACATTTTCTGATATTCACCCTTTTATGTAAATTACTTCCCTATGAAATCAAGCCTGTCCCTATGTGACCAATAGAATATGGTGGAAATGGTGGTATGTGATTTCCCAGGCTAGCTCATAAACGCTGCCACATTCACCTTGGTTCCTTGGATCTCATGCACTCCAGAGGAACCTAGCCACCATACCACGTGGAAGAGTCTTCTCAGAGAGAAACTGAAGCCCCCAGCCAAAAACTAGGACTAAGCTGCTAGTTATGCAAGTGAGCCTCATAGGATCTTCCACTCCCTTCAGATAACTGCAGCCCAGTTTGATAGATGACTGCAATTGCATGAGAGACTCTAAGCAAGGATGGCCTAGCTGAGCCCTCCGTAACTTCTTGATCCACAGAAACCAGAGAAATAATAAATCATCATTGTTGTTTTAAGGTATTGTTTTGGGTTGATTTATATGATGCAAAAACTAAAACACTAATATTTATTGAGTACCTAATATGTGCCAGGAATTCTACCAGGTGCTTTTGCAAACATTATTTCTGTACCCAATTTTTGGCATGGATATAGTTATGTTCATTTTACAGATTTAAACAAATTCAAAGTCAAGATAACTTAGGGTGGGAGGAGGTAGGAGAGAAGGAAGGAAGTAGGATAAAGGAAGAAAAGCACAATTTGGATGAGAATTGGTAAAGAGCTTTGAAGCAAAAATGGATTTGTCATGAAAGGCAGTTCGGAACTCAGTGCCAAATAGTAATTTATTTAAGAGTCCAGCTCCATTTTGTGAACGTTAGAAACAATAAAAAATAATACAAATGAATCTATATACAAAACAAAAACAGACTCACAGACATAGAAAACAAACTTATAGTTACCAAAGAGGAAAGGGAGGGAGAGATAAATTAAGAATATGGGATTAACAGATAAAAACTACTATACATAAAATAGATAAAAAACAAGGTTTTACTGTATAGCACAGGGAACTATATTCAATATCTTATAATAACCTATAAGGGAAAATAACCTGAAAAAATGTATATGTATATAGGCATTGTATACATGTAGCTGTATATATATATATATATATATATATATATATATATATATATATATATATATATATATATAGCTGAATCACTTTGCTGTACACCTGAAACTAACACAATATTGTAAATCAACTATAATTCAAATTTTAAAAGTAATAAAAAAAAAGAAGTGTTCTGTTGGCATATGTATAACTGGATTAAGCCAGAGAGAAAATATAGGTAACGGTGAATCAGTCAGTGCCTAAACTAGGATGGTGATTACAAAAATATTTTGAACTGATAATCTCTGTTCCTAAGAAAGTTATTTATCAAATTTAAGAGTTTGGTCCTTCTTCAAAATTTCATTAAGAAGATCTTTTCTGCCTTTCCTACTAAGAATTCTCATTAATGCTACTTGTAAACATCCAGGGGGTTCATAAATATTCACATATACAAATAGAGTACTGATAGAGTCATATAACTGCATGCATGAGTCAACACCTTGGACTCTATTTCAATAATCTTCAATTTGTAAGGCAGAGAACAGTTTGTTTTCTCATCTGCACAGTAAGGTTTTAGAAGTATGATGGATTAAGTCCTAAGAAGAGAATCTTGGTTTGGAACCAGTAACAAAAGTGTTTCCAGTTTAAAATAAGCAAAGCATAAGATTAAAGAATGAAAGTTTCTTATATTGAGAACTATACCATAACCTATAATTGTATCTCTGGATAGAACTTCTTTTTGACAGATTATCTTTCTTTAGTTACTGAGTATCTGAAGACATCAAATTCATGTGGTCATGAAAGGACACCAAAGCACATTTTCACCATTTGGAGAACTGGCCATGTGTCCCTTTTTTTTTTTTTTTTAACATCTTTATTGAGTATAATTGCTTTACAATGTTGTGTTAGTTGCTGCTGTATAACAAAGTGAATCAGCTATATGTATACATATATCCCCATATCTCCTTCCTCCTGCGACTCCCTCCCACCCTGCCTATCCCACCACTCTAGGTGGACACAAAGGACCGAGCTGACCTCCCTGGGCTATGGGGCTGCTTCCCATTAGCTATCTATTTTGCATTTGGTAGTGTATATATGTCCATGCCACACTCTCACTACATCCCAGCTTACCCTTCCCCCTCCCCGTGTCCTCAAGTCCATTCTCTACGTCTGCGTCTTTATTCCTGTCCTGCCCCTAGGTTCTCCAGAACCATTTTTTTTTGATTCCATATATATGTGTTAAGATATGGTATTTGTTTTTCTCTTTCTGACTAACTTCACTCTGTATGACATTCTCTAGGTCCATCCACCTCACTAGAAATAACTCAATTCCGTTTCTGTCTATGGCTCAGTAATATTCCATTGTATATATGTGCCACATCTTCTTTATCCATTCATCTCTCATGGACACTTAGGTTGCTTCCATGTCCTGGATATTGGAAATAGTGCTGCAATGACCATTGTGGTACATGTCTCTTTCTGAATTACGGTTTTCTCAGGGTATATGCCCAGTAGTGGGATTGCTGGGTCATATGGTAGTTCTATTTTTAGTTTTTTAAGGAACCATACTGTTCCCCATAGTGGCTGTATCAATTTACATTCCCACCAACAGTGCAAGAGGGTTCCCTTTTCTCCACACCCTCTCGAGCACTTATGGTTTGTAGATTTTTTGATGATAGCCATTCTGACTGGTGTGAGGTGTTACCTCATTGTAGTTTAGATTTGCATTTCTCTAATGATTAGTGGTATTGAGCATTCTTTCATGTGTTTGTTGGCAATCTCTATATCCTCTTTGGAGAAATGTCTATTTAGGTCTTCTGCCCATTTTTGGATTGGGTTGTTTGTTTTTTTGATATTGAGCTGCTTGAGATGCTTGTATATTTTGGAGACTAATCCTTTGACAGTTGCTTCATTTGCAAATATTTTCTCCCATTCTGAGGGTTGTCTCTTCATCTTGTTTATGGTTTCCTTTAGTGTGCAAAAGCTTTTAAGTTTCATTAGGTTCCGTTTGTTAATTTTTGTTTTTATTTCCATTTCTCTAGAAGGTGGGTCAAAAAGGACCTTGCTGTGATTTTTGTCACAGAGTGTTCTGCCTATGTTTTCCTCTAAGAGTTTTATAGTGTCTGGCTTTACATTTAGTTCTTTAATCCATTTTGAGTTTATTTTTGTGTATGGTGTTAGGGAGTGTTCTAACTTCATTCTTTTACATGTAGCTGTCCAATTTTCCCAGCACCACTTATTGAAGAGGCTGTCTTTTCTCTATTTTATATTCTTGCCTCCTTTATCAAAGATAAGGTGACCATACGTGCGCGGGTTTATCTCTGGGCTTTCTATGCTGTTCCATTGATCTCTATTTCTGTTTTTTTGCTAGTATCATACTGTCTTGATTACTGTAGCTTTGTAGTATAGTCTGAGGTCAGGGAGCCTGTCCTCCAGAGCCGTTTTTCTTTCTCAAGATTGCTTTGGCTATTCAGGGTCTTTTGTGTTTCCATACAAATTGTGAAATTTTTTGTTCTAGTTCTGTAAAAAATGCCATTGGTAGTTTGATAAGGATTGCATTGAATCTGTAGATTGCTTTGGGTAGTAGAGTCATTTTCACAATGTTGATTCTTCCAATCCAAGAACATGGTATATCTCTCCATCTGTTGGTATCATCTTTAATTTTTTTTATCAGTGTCTTATAGTTTTCTGCATACAGGTCTTTTGTCTCCTTAGGTAGGTTTATTCTTAGGTATTTTATTCTTTTTGTTGCAATGGTAAATGGGAGTGTTTCCTTAATTTCTCTTTCAGATTTTTCATCATTAGTGTGTAGAAATGCAAGAGATTTTGGTGCATTCATTTTGTCTCTTGCAACTTTACCAAATTCATTGATTAGTGCTAGTAGTTTTCTGGTGGCATCGTTAGGATTCTCTATGTATAGTATCATGTCATCTGCAAACAGTGACAGCTTTACTTCTTCTTTTCCAATTTGGATTCCTTTTATTTCTTTTTCTTCTCTGATTTCTGTGGCTAAAACTTCCAATACTATGTTGAATAACAGTGGTGAGAGTGGGCAACCTTGTCTTGTTCCTGATCTTAGTGGAAATGGTTTCAGTTTTTCACCATGTTGGCTGTGGGTTTGTCATATATGGCCTTTATTATGTTGAGGTAAGTTCCCTCTATGCCTACTTTCTGGAGGGTTTTTATCATCAATGGGTGCTGAATTTTGTCGAAAGCTTTTTCTGCATGTATTCAGATGATCATATGGTTTTTTTCTTCAATTTGTTAAAATGGTGTATCACATTGATTGATTTGTGTATATTGAAGAATCCTTGCATTCCTGGGATAAACCCCACTTGATCATGGTGTATGATCCTTTTAATGTGCTGCTGGAGTCTGTTTGCTAGTATTTTGTTGAGGATTTTCGCATCTATGTTCATCAGTGATATTGGTCTGTAGTTTTCTTTTTTTGTGACATCTTTGTCTGGTTTTCATATCAGGGTGATGGTGGTCTCGTAAAATGAGTTTGTGAGTGTTCCTCCCTCTGCTATATTTTGGAAGAGTTTGAGAAGGATAGGTGTTAGCTCTTCTCTAAGTGTTTGATAGAAGTCACCTGTGAAGCCATCTAGTCCTGGGCTTTTGTTTGTTGGAAGATTTTTAATCAGAGTCTCAATTTCAGTGCTTGTGATTGGTCTGTTTATATTTTCTATTTCTTCCTGGTTCAGTCTCGGAAGGTTGTGATTTTCTAAGGATTTGTCCATTTCTTCCAGGTTGTCCAATTTATTGGCATAGAGTTGCTTGTAGTAGTCTCTTAGGATGCTTTGTATTTCTGTGGTGTCTGTTGTAACTTCTCCTTTTTCATTTCTAATTTTATTGATTTGAGTCCTCTCCCTCTTTATCTTGATGAGTCTGGCTAATGGTTTATCAATTTTGTTTATCTTCTCAAAGAACCAGCTTTTAGTTTCATTGATCTTTGCTATCGTTTCCTTCATTTCTTTTTCATTTATTTCTGATCTGATCTTTATGATTCCTTTCCTTCTCCTAACGTTGGGGAATTTTTGCTCTTCTTTCTCTAATTGCTTTAGGTGTAAGGTTAGGTTGTTTATTTGAGATGTTTATTGTTTCTTGAGGTAGGATTGTATTGCTATATACTTCCCACTTAGAACTGATTTTGCTGCATTCCATAGGTTTTGGGCCATTGTGTTTTCATTGTCATTTGTTTCTAGGTAATTTTTGATTTCCTCTTTGATTTCTTCAGTGATCTCTTGGTTATTTAGTAGTGTATTGTTTAGCTTCTATGTGTTTGTATTTTTTATAGATTATTTCCTGTAATTGATATCTGGTCTCATAGCGTTGTGGTTAGAAAAGATACTTGATACAATTTCAATTTTCTTAAATTTACCAAGGCTTGATTTGTGACCCAAGATATGATCTATCTTGGAGAATGTTCCATGAGCACTTGAGAAGAAAATATATTCTGTTGTTTTTGGATGGAATGTCCTATAAATATCAATTAAGTCCATCTTCTTTAATGTATCATTTAAACCTAGTGTTTCCTTATTTATTTTCATTTTGGATGATCTGTCCATTGGTGAAAGTGGGGTGTTAAAGTCCTTTCTATGATTGTGTTACTGTCGATTTCCCCTTTTATGGCTGTTAGCATTTGCCTTATATATTGAGGTGCTCCTATGTTGAGTTCATAAATATTTACAATTGTTACATCTTCTTCTTGGATTGATCCCTTGATCATTATGTCGTGGTCTTCTTTGTCTTTTGTAATAGTCTTTACTTTAAAATCTATTTTGTCTGCTATGAGAATTGCTACTCCAGCTTTCTTTTGATTTCCATTTGCATGGAATATATTTTTCCATCCCCTCACTTTCGATCTGTATGTGTCCCTATGTCTGAAGTGGGTCTCTTGTAGACAGCATGTAGACTGGTCTGGTTTTTCTATCCATTCAGCCAGTCTATGTATTTTGGTTGGAGCATTTAATCCATTTACATTTAAGGTAATTAATGATAAGTATGTTCCTATTACCATTTTCTTAATTGTTTTGGGCTTATTATTGTAGGTCTTTTCCTTCTCTTGTGTTTACTGCCTAGAGAAGTTCCTTTATCATTTGTTGTAAATCTGGTTTGGTGGTGCTGAATTCTCTTAGCTTTTGCTTGTCTGTAAAGGTTCTAATGTCTCTGTCAAATCTGAATGAGATCCTTGCTGGGTAGAATAATCTTGGTTTTAGGTTTTTCCCTTTCATCACTTTAATTATGTCCTGCACTCCCTTCTGGCTTGCAGAGTTTGTGCTGAAAGATCAGCTGTTAACTTTATGGGGATTCCCTTGTATGTTATTTGTTGCTTTTCCTTTGCTGCTTTTAATATTTTTTCTTTGTATTTAATTTTTGATAGCTTGATTTATATGTTTCTTGGCATGTTTCTCCTTGGATTTATCCTGTATGGGACTCTCTGTGCTTTCTGGACTTGATTGACTATTTCCTTTCCCATATTAGGGAAGTTTTCAGCTATAATCTCTTCAAATATTTTCTCAGCTCCTTTCTTTCTCTCTTCTTCTTCTGGGACCCCTATAATTTGAATGTTGTTGTGTTTAATGTTGTCCCAGTGGTCTCTGAGACTGCCCTCAATTCTTCTCATTCTTTTTTCTTTATTCTGCTTGTGGTAGTTATTTCCACTATTTTATCTTTCCGGTCACTTATCCATTCTTCTGCCTCAGTTATTCTGCTATTGATTCCTTCTAGAGAATTTTTAATTTCATTTAGTGTGTTGTTCATCATTGTTTGCTCTTTAGTTCTTCTAGGTCCGTGTTAAATGTTTCTTGTATTTTCGCCATTCTATTTCCAAGATTTTGGATCATCTTTACTATCATTACTCTGATTTCTTTTTCAGGTAGACTGCCTATTTCCTCTTCATTTGTTTGGTGTGGTGGATTTTTACCTTGCTCCTTCATCTGCTGTGTATTTCTCTGTCCTCTCATTTTGCTTAACTTACTGTGTTTGGGGTCTCCTTTTTGCAGGCTGCAGGTTCGTAGTTCCCGTTGTTTTTGGTGTCTGCCCCCAGTGGGTAAGGTTGGTTCTGTGGGTTGTGTAGCCTTCCTGGTGGAGGGGACTGGTGCCTGTGTTCTGGTGGATGAGGTTGGATCTTGTCTTTCAGGTGGGCAGGACCGTGTCCGGTGGTGTGTTTTGCGGTGTCTGTGACCTTTTTATGATTTTAGGCAGCTTCTCTGCTAATGGGTGGTGTTGTATTCCTGTCTTGCTAGTTGTTTGGCATGGGGTGTCCAGCACTGTAGCTTACTTTTCGTTGAGTGGAGCTAGGTCTTAGCATTCAGATGGAGATTTCTGGGAGAGCTTCTGCCGTTTGATATTACGTGCGGCTGGGAGTTCTCTGGTGGACCAATGTCCTGAGCTCAGCTCTTCCGCCTCAGAGGCTCAGGCCTGACACCTGGCTGGAGCACCAAGACCCTGTCAGCCACACAGCAGCTGTGTGACTGCAGGTGAAGGATTCTACCTCTGTGCCTCTGTCTTCTCCTCTCAGCACTCTTTACTGGCTTTTCCTGGAGTCCTTTTCTTCCTTTGATCTTCTTTTTTATCTTCAGTTCCACTGTAGACGACAAAAATTTCTCTATCTTTGATGTCGATTGATAGATGTGGTGACGTCCGGCTCTCCGGGGCCGGGCCTAGGCTGCGCCAGATGACGGACGGACGTTCATGGCTAACTGGGCCCCCCTTCTTGTTCTGCCCGGTTCCCCTCGCCTCTCCTCCTCGCCTGTTGGTGGTGTTGGAAGGCAGGGGTGCAGCATCTGTCCAACCCCCAGTCTCCCGACCCCAGCCTCAGGACCTTGGCAGGCCGGGGTCCTCTAACACTCTTGCTTCTCCTCCTCAGCATGTCTCAGAACTTAATTTTAAAATGGCTGTCTTTGTTACAGCGTCTAGTAATTTCCAGTAAAATTACAACAAATGCTCTTGCTGTGTAGGAACTTAAACGTGGCTCACCAAGGTTGCAGATCCTGAATTGAAAGTCTCAGCTGATCCTGCATAAATACATCTTTGCTTGAGAAATATCTGGTAGTTTATGTCAGGTCAATACAAGATGGAGGCTGTAATCCAGAGAAGATGGAAAGGAATTGGTCTTTGATAAGAGGGACACTATTTTCTCACCTGTTCTGTGTGCCCAGCTGCAATCTGTGTGTCTTCTGTCTTTACCTGCAACTTTCTTACAGGACAGCCTTTGGTTACTGGAGCTGCTTTTGCCTCCAAACTCCAGAACTCCAGCCTCCAGAGGCCCTCCTTTCAACGTGCTGCCTCTCCCCTTCTGCACAGGTCCTGATGTGTCCCTTTTTTAAAAAAGATATCTTTCTACCAACTGCTTGAAATTGATGATTCATGACCTGATCTCAGAAGCATTTCTTTGAGAGGTATTTATTTAGGTGTGCTATTTGGGGATAATGATTGTAAACCTTAGAATTACTTAACATAATGACTTGACATTATTTCCTTTATAATATATGCCACTGTTCTGAACTATGTAGCTATTTGACTTTCATTGTTATCTAACTGGCCTAAAAAGTCATCAATGCATAACTTTATGACTTAGAAAAATTTCAGTGGGGAAGCTCAGCCTTCTGGGCAGTTACATAATACATAATACCAGAGGACAGAATTTTCCCAATTGGGAATTATTGTTGGAAGGTTACATATAGAATGAAAAAGTATAAGATTGTGAGATTGAAGATACTGTTTAAATTTTTCAGCACTTTTTGTGAAAAGCTTGTGACAGAACCAATAGGATCTTTAATTTATAAGCAACAAGTCTAACCAGCTGTATTTTTAAAGGTAACTCTAGCTAATATGAGAAAAATCCCCATATCTCAGAGGCTTAGCATGAGAGAAGTTTATTTCTCACTTAGGTAAATTCTGATTGACAAGTAGCTTTCTACCAAATGGTTCAAGGACCCAGATTCTTTCAACTTGTGGCTCTATAACTTCAACATGGGGCTTCCAAGGTCAGTGTGTTCACCTGCATCAAGCCAGAAGGGAATGAAAATTATGCATGAGAGGCTTTATGGACCAGTCGTAAAAGAATATACAGCATCTTTGATCTTATTCAATTGGCCAAAGTTCACTCACATGGCCATATCTAACTGCAAAGGAGGCTGGGAAATAGAGTCTACCTGAGTTGTCCAGCAAGAAAAGGAAAGATTTAGCCACAGCAGCTAGCAATTTCTACCATAACAACCAACTGCTTTATCCTTTTTAATGTCAGTGCTGGAGTCTAAGTGAGTAGAAAATTTATATTTACCAGTATTTTGGGTAATACAAAGCCACCAGCACTAATTTTTCTAAGTGCTCTGATTTGTCACTGTCTGGCTTTATTGAGTGAGAATAAGACTGTTTCTCTGATTTTGTGCTGGTATTGACATGATTATCCAGATTTATTCATTTATTTATTTTTGTTTGGCTAAGCCATATAATCATGAGCTGTTTATTTGTAAAGTGATTTTCATGTATCCGACTTTATCATTATTGACCTAAGTAGAACTCAAGAAGTCGTTTATGATACCAAATTATCTTACTATGTAAATCACTGAAACACTCTCCTCAATCACGATGGCATCAAAACATCATAAACTGATTCTTCTGCCCTTTCCTTTTTAAAAAATACCCTGATAGCTTTTTTTTCTTTTCTACCTCTAAATAAAACTCTGGAAATCTGTGCTATAATGAAAAGAAACAGCATTCTGTGTTAATGAGAATCATGGGAATGTTCTCAGACCAATTTGTTTCTCAGCTCTAGTTTACCGTAAGAGCTGTTTTGGGTACAGGGACTCTCAAGGGAAATCAAGAGAACCTCAGAAACTTGTTCAGAATTTCCAGGTTAAGTGGAACGGGGAAGCCGTGACAAGTGGCTGTGCCACCTGCAATTTGATGAGCAGCCAGAGGCCCCCAAACCAGAAGCAATTTCCCTATGTATTTGCTAATTGCCCTTCCACAAACACACACAAATCATATTTCAACTCAGCCCATTAAAGAGTCAGAACTTTGAGTGTTCCATTTCATTAAGATGTTAGCATTGCCATTTAAGATTTCATAGACTATTACTGAGGAATAAATTAAAGAAGAAAAATGTTCATTATATACAATGTCAAATAGTCCTTGTTTACTAAATGACTTGAGTAACAGAAGTTAGTCCTCAGACCACCCTGACCATAAAATATTTCTTCCTTCTTAGAACTGCTAAATGACATTTTGTCACAGCACTCAACTAGCAATTTTCATTTGTTGCTCTACATTAATGATAATTAAGGAAGTTTTCAAAAGGAAAGACACACAATCTTATCATCTTAACAAATTAGCTATTTCCAGTTTTTCTAATTTATTTCTCATCCTTATTTATGTGTATTTAGGGTCTTATTGTTATTGTTCTTGATAATGTTCTTGTTGATATCTTTTAACCTCTTTTTACTTCTTTTAGTGTCTTACAGAGCCTGGTTTTGAACATAGTATTTATTAATAAACATTCATTGACAAATGTTTATTGATCTCCTACTACATGCTAGACACTGTTCTGGGTCCTGGGAGACAGTGATAAATAAGATAAAAATTCTGCCTCAAGTAGCTTATGTTCTAGGAGTAAAGTTAGAGAGATAGACAATAAGATGTAAAGATACAAGTTAAATAATAAGTATGGGGAGATGAGACTTGAATGTTGAGAAGGATACAGCTGTGTGAAGACCCAGGGATGAGTGATTAGTCCAAGCAGAAAACACCAGTTGCAAAAGGTGCAGGTTTGGTGTGTTCCAGGTACAGCACAAAGGCCACTGTGGCCAAAATACAGTGAGTCAAGAGAGAAATGGAAAGAGATAAGGTAGGAGAAGTCAGTAGGGGGCTTTGGAGTCCCTGTAGATATTTAAAAATTTATCAAGAAGCCATAGGAAGTTATTAAATGGCGGCATGGTAAGATCTAATTTATGCTTTGATGACTCCAGTTTCCATGTGGCAGATATACAGAAAGGCAAGAGGAGGAAAGTCTGGGTGGACACATGAGTCTGGTCTTAAACTAGGACTGATTCAGGGGAGATATTGAGAAATGCTTGGACTCTGGGTATATTTTGGAAGTAGAGGCAACAGGGCTACCATGAATTAAATGTGTGCTATTAGGAATAAAGTGGAATCAGGGAAGACTCTTAGGCATCCAGGTATCATTCAGGAGTGTGGTACCATTTATTATGTTAGAGATAATTCGACGATATTCATTCAAACATTTATTAAATGATTACTTTGTGTCAGACACTATGTTAGGCATTGTAAACAGGAAGAATCCCCTAAGGAATTCTAATCTAAGCAAGAGTGCTGAGGACTGGCATTAAGGCAGAGGAAGAAGGATGAAGAGGAAATGACAAATTTAAGAAATATGTGGGAGGTGGAATTGGCAGAATATGGTGCCTGATGTTGAGAGTGAGAAAAGATTCTGGGATGATTCGAAAATTTCTGATTTAAATGGGTAGTTGGCAATGCCATTAACATAGAGGGAATACATGATAAGAAATTAGTTTGTGGAGAAAGTCCTTATTACATTAATAAAGGAAGCTAATGATTACTGACCACTTCTTACGTACCCAGCACTGTGCTTAGTACTTAACACAAGCGACCTCATTTATTCTTCAAAACACTATTGATACACTATTATTTTACCTGTTTTTACAGAGGAGTAATCTGGGAATTATGCAGGGTAAATAACTTGCTCAGTGCTATATATATATTAAGTAGGAGAGCCAGGTCTTGAATACATGACACCAGTATTTGTTGATTTTGGATCTAAATTGCCATAGATATCCAGTTAGGGGCATTTAGTAGACTATAAACATGGATCTAGAACTTGGGATGTGACTTGGAGATACAGATTTGAGAATTATCAGCATAAAAGTGATTGTCTGATTCCATTCCTTGTATTGGCTTCCTTCTCTTCCCTGTCTTGCTTTCCTTCACCCCTAATGTGTTTTCTGGGATCACCTTCCAAATAATCTACTTGCACTTGAACCCCTGAACCAGAGTCTGCTTCTGAGGGAATCCAAACCCAGAGAGCAACTGACTGAAAAGTAAATAGAAGGTGAAGAAATAGCAACAAGCCCTTTCTTAGGAGCTTGGCTATGAAAGGAGGGAAATCAATAGAGAAGTGACCACAAGAGAATGTAGGACTACTTTTTAAGAAAGGAAAACAACTAAGTTTATATGCTAGGAGGAAAGAGTTAATAGTAAGGGGAACATTGAAGAGGTCCCGGTAAAAATTCTACTATTTTCTGTGAGGTCGAGAAAAATTTTCGGCTCAGAGGGAGGGGTGGCAGAGAGAAAGTGAAGTGGGGTTTTTAGTGGTTGACGAGGGGTTGAAACCACAGATTTTTGGTGATATCAGTCTGAGTGCTTGCATGATTTTTGTCATCAGAGCTCAGCAATCAGAGAACAGAAGTGGAGAAGAAGATAACTGGAATAATATGAAACTGGATTAAAATTTCCAGAACTGACTTCTTTGAGTAGTCCAAGTGTCCAGGGTAGGAACAACAGTGTCCAGGTGAAAGGGCAATAGCCCAGACATTTCCAGCAACTCTAGTTCTTGCTGACCTGGGCAGGGACCACTTGACTGAGACTTCAAACCCCCAATCATCTCTGCTTTGTCTTCTTAAATCCTCTTTGCCTCACCAATTTCTGACCTACAACTTCTCTGACCTTCAGACTTCATGAATATTCTTGTCTTCTTTTTTTTTAAGTAAAATTAAAGGAGGTATGAAGTCACTGAGTTAAGAGTTGTTGAAGCTAGAAACATTTTGAATACAAAGAAACAGTCCCAGAGAGGTACTCACTTGCCAAGATTATAAAACAAGTTAGTGGGGAAGCCAAGAGACTCTGCTTTTTCTAGTATTCTGAGATGTCTCTCGTAAAGGTAGGAACAAAGAGACAAGAGCAGAGAGGGGAATATGCTGAAAGGAAAGTGTTTGGGCTTTGTCCTTTTAAACAATTTTTAGAATTTGTATTATATTTTTCTTAATTCTTGCTAAGTAGTTTTATTTCCACAATTTATTAATTTGATTTCCATCAGAGACCAAATATAGTAATCTAATACCCTGCTTCTCTCACTGGGGCCATTATTACTTTGTCTTTCAAGGAATGACCTCCCTTCTGCTAAAAAGGATGGGGTGATGCCGTGGATGAGATTGCAACAGTCAGCTTAGGTGTCCGAGACTGAGAGGCCCTCCTTCTCCCCCAAGGAAGCACCTCTGCACTCAGCTCTGTCCCAGAAGGCAAAGGGGGCAAGAGACCAGGAAGGTTAATTAACTCAGATCTCTCCCTTTGGCCGTGGAAATCATTAATCATAGAGGCCACCACATGGCTACTGATCTTTTAATGATGATTTTAATTTGTATACTAAGCAAACAGTCTCAAGAATGTTGCTTTGGGTAGAATTTGTGAGCCGTGCCTAGGCAGGTTATTTCAAAGTCAATTGCACTTTAATACTCTTCTGAAAAGTCGCTCTTTCATTTTGACAACTTCATTTTGTAAATACCGTCATTGGGCTGTCATTTGCTTGGTGCTGGGTAAATTAATCCCAACCAAGGATTTATTAGTTTTAAAAAAAATGAAAAATATTTACACTTAAAATTGCTTTTAAAATTGTAATGGTTGTGAAATAGCCTGGGTTTTAGAACTAGAAAGGACTTTAGATATTATCTACTCCAACTGATTTGCAAATAAAATTAAGATCCAGAATTGTTAAGTGGCTCATCAGAGGTCACAGAGCAACTGACTGGCGGAGTTGAACTGGATCAAAAGTCTGGTATTTTTCCCCTCAAACTATTAATGAAATTTAGATACATTAAGATACCATAGTGCTTCAAAACAAGTACTGTTTTTTCAGAATCAATTAAATCCTACATAGTTGAGTGTTTCTGCATTCCAAATTAGACAGCTTGGCTTACAAGCATTATTGCTGTCAAAAGCCATATTATCTCAAGCTAATTTTCTTAATTTGAAAAGCAAAATCTACTTACTTGTTTTTCATTAAATAATAATACTTGTCTTGCAGTAATGTGGCCCCAAAATTGCAATCATGAAACAGCTTAATTGCACTCAGAACAGTATTTAAAAGAAACAATTATATCTCAAAGACTTTGTAGTGTAATGTATAGGGAATAACGTGGCCTACCTTAATAATAAAAGACAAGACATTTGAAGTGATTTACAGTGTTACAGGTGATCTCACAGCTACCCACATTATTATAAATTATCCAATGATGTTACTATCTTTTTACAACTTAAGACACAGGGTTGTTATATGACTTGTTTCAAAGTCACACAGCTGGCTGGTGACCCTGCCTAGATTAGATCCTAGGCTCTAGATCTGCTGGTTCTCAGTTCAGAGTTTCCCCCACACTATAGTAACAGCCCTTCATTGAACCAAGTGTGATATTGTGGTCACTCTGTGTTCTGGACATTGGTCAATGGATCAGATGTTCACCCAGTGAGTGTAAAAGGCACTGCTAAATTCCTTGATTGAGGTCTAGTCTCTAGGAGAACTGGACAGAAAGCATTGCTTCCTATATCATCAGAGTCCTCCTAAGTCCACTGTGGACCCTGCCAATTCTCTGATTCACTGCAGGGCCACCTCCACCAGGGAGGACCACATCCCTCTTTGGAAAATGCCCATCCTTCATACTGTTAAAAAGAAAAAACACAGGCCCAAAATGGTGTCACTTGTGCTAAATAAAGCCCATGATACCAAACTTAGTTTTAACACCTAACCTAATTGTAGTTTCGACCTTCACCAGAAATGTAATCTTAATCAACCATTCTGGAATTTTCTGGTCAGCATCAGTAAGGTAATCTGTCACATGGACCCTCTCTATCCCACCCCTGGCCCACCAGGGGAAGAAGAGGCAATCTGCATGATAAAACCCATGCAGTCCCTTCATCCCAAAAAGACAATGTCCTGGCCCAAAAGAACTGTTTCTTATCTTTTGCTAATGACTTCCTTGCCCCACCCTTCTTCCTATAAAAACCTTCCATTTTATATAACTCCTTGGAGCACCCCTGTTGTTGCTAGATGGGATGCTGCCCAATTCATGAATCACTGAATAAAGCCAATTAAATCTTCAAATTTATTCAGTTGAAGTTTTTTAACAACATTCTGTGGGCAGCACCACTGATGGCCCAAGAACATGCTCACTAAGGATGGGTAGAGGGTAGAATGAAACGTTTTTAAAACAGTCACGCAGCATTAACAGATAAGGAGAGAGGAGTGTGGAAACAGAAAGATGCACAGAGCTGTGAAGGCTACAGCTTACATGGCGACAGCCTGAGAAGTTCTGGAATGAGAAAGGAAATTTCTCAGGCAGTGGTTTTATACTTAGAAGGCAGCACACTTCTCTGCCCAGGGACACTCCCCCATTATACTCCTGTTCAACATGGCAGGCAAATTTAAGACATTCTGCTCATACTCTTCATTCCAGGTGTGCAATGATAGAAGGCTGCTCATTTTAAGTCCTCTGTGGTCTTGTCAACTCAGGCTAATTCCAAGGACCTTCAAACTGTGGCACATACTTCAGTTGCTTCCATTAGTGCTCCTCCATATTTTAAAAACTCAATCATACCCAACCTTCTCTCTGTAACAGGGTTGGTTTCATGATGGAAAAGAAGGAGGGGGTAATACAATTAGGATAATCTTTGCAGCACTCACCTGTGTTTTCATGGAGTTTTCTCCTACTTGTGATGAACTTCCATTCTAGTGTGTGCCTACTCTCTCCACATGATGATCAAGAATATCCTCTCTTACTCTCAAAGTGTCCCTCTTTGGAACAATATGTAATTTGGTCATCATAGTCATATTTTGTAAAATGAATTTGCAATTTATTTGAACATATTATATAACTTATACTGGTTTTCCTATGCCATACCTTCAATCCAAAAAAAACATATACTGAGTGTTTGCTGCATATATAATATTATTTTAGAAGTTGTAATCCTAAGGTGGAAATATGGTTCCTCTTGCCCAAAAGTTCATTATCATGATGAAAAGATAGACAATGAAAGAAAAAAAAATCAACACTGCTATAAAGTAGAATGATATGAGTTATAAGCAAGGAGGAAGAGAGGATCCTTAGAATTGGGGAGTTTTAAAGGATAAGACTTGAGCAGGCATCCCAGGCAGAGATAGTAAATGACAATAATAACACTAACAGCAAAAGCAACAATAGCAGTTATAATTTATAAATGCCTACTATTTTCCAGGAATAATGAAGATTGCTTTAGAGATATTATTTCTAATCATATCTAAGTTAATCAAATCTGATTAAGTCCTAATTTCTATTAAGTCTAATCTATATTATTGATGTTAGAATCCATGCAGAGCATATGGCTAGAAAGGTTGGGAGATGTCTTGCTATGGAGGACCTTGAACACCCAGTTGAACACACAGAGTAGTTGAGATTTCAACCTAAAGGCAGCAGAAGCCATCTCATATTTGGATTTGAAGTGGGAATATGATCAGACGCTAGTGGTGGAAGGGTGGTGAGAGGGGAAGGAGATGGAGGACTCTCTAGGAGGCTATATTTATGTCACAGATATAATGACGGATTGAAGTAGGTGAGGGGTAATAAAAACTAGGAGACAAATTTGAGACCAATTGCAAAAATGATATTAAGGTGATTTTCAACTTAATAAGATATGAGATTTTCTTGTTTGTCTTAATGAACTCTAGTAAATTTCTAATTTAAGATAAACTGGTGGCGTGTGTGGAGGAATGGGTTGTTGTATTTGAAATTACTCTGCATCTTTCTCCCTTTACCCCCTTCATTCCTGTTTAGCGCATTATGTTTTAAATTATCTTTAACTCACTAGAAAAGTTTGGTAACTTTCAAGAAGAGTTAGTTGCTCTTTGTAAATTATTCATCTCTGGTGTGTGTGTGTGTTTAAATCACTTTAAACCTTGTGCAATATCATGTAAATGACAGTGCGGAACAAGCTGTCAAAAATGGATTTGATCACTGGGAAATTTAAAAAGTAAAATAATTGCAGAGAAAAGAGAATCTGGCTTAAGAGTGAATCTGTGCATGGCAAGGTGATATTAATGATCACCAACAGTAGGACATTTATTTTGAATTGTTTTTCTGGCTTTGGTGTTGGCCAGTGTTCACCCATTCATATTCTCTCAACTGGTTGCTTGATTAGGATTGAACTGCATTAGGATCAAAACCCTCACTTTAATCTCTTTGGCAATATTTTCATATCGAAAGAAACAAGGGCTGAGCTGGAATAAGTTCAGGCTCAAGAATGACAAAAATGTGACCTATATTAACAACTTTGAATCACTAGGATGCCATTTACCCTATTAATGCTGAAATTTAAAAAATTTTATTCCAAGAGTTTGTCTTTAAGTGAAATATTAGACTTTTCAAAATGTATATTCTGTCTTAAAATTATCTATAAATTCAAAGGTGACATCCAAATTCATGCCAGTAATGCAGCTATTCATATTCTATCATTCATAAAAGAAGTTATATCTTACTGTGAAGTGTTCATGAAGAATGTCTCCGATTTCCTATATTAGCTGCAAACAAGAGTCTAAGCTCTAATAATTTATGATGAGCCCCTTTGACTTATGGGTTCACCTCAAATTGAAAATAGATTCCTAAATCATTTCATTTAAAAAGTGGTTATTTCCTACGACACTCTATCAAAATGTATTGTCTGTCAGCTCAAGGATCCTTTAACATTTTCTCAAAGTTCATATTAGTTGGACCATCTCTATAATATTGTTCACTTAGAAATACCCGCACAAGGAACTTCTCTAAGGTTTCTCTTTCAGTCGTGCTTTTCTCTTAATTCTACATTCTCTGTTCCTCACCAGAGGTATCAGAAATCTAAGCTTTTAGTGAAAAGAAAATGACTTTGCCATCTGGAATACATTTGACTAATATCTCTGGAGAATGGGAATTTCAGAAGGGCCTTTTCTTTCTTGTAAATAATTTTTCCTATTTTCCTTTACAAATTAATGACAATAGTTTAAAAAAAGAATTTATTCAAATTTGTATAATACTTTATGCTTCACAGTACCACTTTTGCAAACATTATCTCACTTGATTTTTAAAAGAAACTCTAATGGAAGTAGGGTAGGTATTACTGTTTTGCCTATTTAAAGGTGAGAAAACCGAGGCTCAGAAAGATAAAGATCACTTAAGGAGCAGGTGGTGGAGCTGGGATTTGCACCTTGGTCTGAGTCCATATCTAGCGTGGCTGACACTCTACCCCAAAGATAATGTTTCTGCCAATACCAAGGAATAACAGGAGACTGGTAAATAGGCTACAGGAGTTCTCTAGCAACTGAACATTGTACAAGAAAAGGAAGAACTTTCCTACCTTGCTAGTAACTGCTGACTTGTATACTGTAACATTGTCCAGGCAGCCCTGGTACTTGGCACAGATGGTGAGATCTGTACCTGGGCAGGGCAGAGCATTTATCCATCAGCAGAGAACAGTAGGAGCAGGGTAGTAAAACTTGGGGCCAGGTGAGGGAGGCTGATTTATAAGGGTTCCACAGCAGGGGAGCATGTTACCTTATTTAGTGAGATGGTACATGCCGAGCCCATCTTCTCCCCAGGGTTCACATGCTGCCCAGGAATGTGAATAATGTCAGGTTCAAGTACTGACCATCACGCCTAGCTCAGAACCCCTACTCCTCTCCGGCCGCTAGGTCCTTCCTTCTTTCTTTCCTGCCTCCCTTCCTGATTGTCTTCATTCATTTATTTATTGAGGTATAATTGACATCAAGACCCATTCCTGACTTGAGCAAACCACGCCCAAATCCTCTTTCCTTTTGATGGGGTGTCCACCCCTTCCTGGCAATTTGAATTCCATCTGGTCATCTCTTCCGGGAGACACTGTTTAGATGCTTTATTTTCCTATGTCAGTCATCAGCTGATGGAAATATAAAAACGAGAGTGCAGTTCAGCTAGCTCAACCCACCAACCACATCTAATTTTTAGCTTTGGCTCAACCAGGACACCCTTGACATTTAGAAGTAGCATTATCAAATAATACTAAATTAAGGATCTGACACAGAGGACCATGTACACCATTTTTCAAATTTTTACAAGATTCATAGATTTGCTTTGGAACTTGTACCCAGATTTGAGGGAAGTTTATGTAGAGCTAGTAGGAGTTTGGAGCCAGTGAGAGTCAAATATTTCTCTTTCAGAAGTTTATAAGAATAAATATAGCAAAGAAATTCTCCCCTCTCCTCCCAAAACACTCTTCCCACTTTTCTAAGAGTAAGTCAAGAGCATGGATGGGGTTTTATATTTCTTATTATTTCTAGCTCTAGGTCACCTAATTCTCAATACATAATATATGTTCAGTACATATTTCTTAAATAAATTAACTTTTTCTTACTATAAATACCTTTTTTTTCCCTCCAAATTACTGGTTTGCTAAAGTAGGGGAAGCTGAAGTACTATAAAAAATTTCAATGTTATTTCCTCAACTGAAATTAATGCTGCATAACCTAGACTCTCAGATATAAACAACTTTGGAGGTTGGAGTCCATTATTAACAGTAATGCTACCTTCTATCAAAGTGTGTGGTTGCAGCCTAGTTCTATTGCAAATTGGTGGTAGAAACATCTAGCTATTTAATAAAAATTGGTGCTCCCTCTTTCTTAGTGGAGAGTCATAGTTGAGAAGCAGCTGCCCAGCTAGTGATTAATCTACTCATGCCTTGCATTTGGGTTGGGCTATAGAAAAAGTTTTTATCAAAGGAAAGAGAGCAGAAGTGCTGTGAGTCACTTCCAGGCAAGGCTGTTAAGAAGAAAACACCTGAGAGGACAGTGGACCTTCATAATGGAATAGCCTAAGTCCTTGAATCTCCTTGTAGAAGAAGACTGCCTTCCAAACAGGAACATAAACATTACACTATTAGATGAGCATAGAATAACCTTATAATGTGCTGAGCCGTTTAAATTTTGGTATTTGTTTGTTGAAGAGCTAGAGTTACATTGCTTCAATGTATCATTTGGAAGCAATGTGACTAAAAATTTAAAAATTAGCCATGCAACAATTTCAGGTATCCTGTTTTTAAATTATAAATTTATTTACTTATTTATTTATTTTTATTTTTGGCTACGTTGGGTCTTCGTTGCTGCACATGGGCTTTCTCTAGTTGCGGCGAGCGTTGTGGTGCATGGGCTTCTCATTGCGGTGGTTTCTCTTGTTGCACAGCATGGACTCCGGTCGCGCGGGCTTCACTAGTCGTGATACGTGGGCTCAGTAGTTGTGACACGTGGGCTCAGTTGCTGTGTGGCATGTGGGATCTTCCTGGACCAGGACTTGAACCCACGTCCCCTGCATTGGCAGGCAGATTCTTAACCACTGCGCCACCAGGGAAGCCCAATTTTAGGTATCCTTGAATGCAGTGCTAAGGGAATCCCTGATACCGCAGGGAGAATATATGAACAGGCCAGGGCAACAGGAATAGAAGGTACCTTAAGGAATCTCTTAAAGTTGTGAAAGAACAGAAGGAAGAGAATTTGATTCAAAAAATATGAGTGAGTTGCTTAGTAAGAACTTTGTCTTTCCACAGATCTTTACTGTTTATGAAACATGATGGTGAGTATAGCATGGACTTGACCACTAGGTTTTGTTTTTTTATCAAAGATGTTTAAGTCTTTAGTGACACTTTTTTCCTCCAAATGGAAATATATTCTAATTTTAAAGAAACAGCTAAAATAAGATTCTCTGTACAAATTTTTAAATCTGACCTTATTTAAACTCAGCTATTGTATAAAGTGAAGATTATTTAATACTATATATTCACTGATAATTTGCATGTATGACTTAAGGTATTTAAATAGCTATATTAGTCATTTCTGTGTCCTGAATGTTCTGAAGAAATTCATTTCAAAGCTTCCTTTCAAAGAGTATTATTGCTATTAATGTTTTCTTGCTAGAAAAGCTTAAGGCCTCTCCTGTGAAGCTGTGATATATTACAAAAAGTCCTCCATAATGCAATTCAAAAGGCCCAGTTATTTCCATGGGACAGCAACCGTTGTTCACGGTCCTGAAGAAATTTTTCTTCCCAACAATTTTACTTATGATAGAACCATCATTTCTCTCAGAGTGACCCAATACAGTCAGAGCTAGTTTGGCGAAAGAACATTTTAAAAATTATGGCCCCAAATTTTAGTAAAAAAAATGACACTTCTCAGATTTTTGCTCAAGTTTAAAAAATGTGTATCTTTGATTTTGCTTTCCCTCCAGTTATAATAATTTCCTGAGGCCAAATAAATGTGGACTTGTGTGCTGAATGTCAGCTGAGTTGTAGAAAGTTGCTGGTAATTCACTTCTTAAACTATTATGCATTATTTTTCACTTCTTCTAGAATACTGAGTGGGCCTAAATCCTCTTTATTCATCTTGCTATTAGCTGGAGGCTGATACAGGGTTATATTATGAAGTTTAAAATAACATAGCATACAGAGTGAAATCAGTGTTGTTGAAGACAACAAATAATGCACATATTAATTCGGTTATTATGATTTTCATTTTTATTTTGCCTATCATCCAATTATTGTCACATTTTGCTTCAATTTCAATCCCATTGTGATTTGTTCAGTAACTCTTTTGTTGATACTCTTATAATATCACCTACACTTTTTAGCACAGTGCTTAATATATAATAGATTCCCAATAAATGTTTAGCTTTCTGAATTTTTAAAATGAAGCAGATATACTATTTTGTTCTAGTTGATTTAGCTGAAGATTCTGCATTTTTGTAATAAGCTTGAATCAGAATTCATCCTGTGGTGATATGATACATTCTGTCAGGAGCTGTGCTCTTTCCTTTCAGGCCTTCAGGCAGAAACACCCACACCAAAAGAGCTCAGCACCCAGCAGTTCAGAGGATTTCCCTCTGGACAGTGTAGATGCCCTTCTTTCTCCTCCCTCTGCATTTCTCCAATGACTTCGACTCATTTGAAACTAGATTTAGGGGCATGCCAGACAACTGCCTAGGATGTTAGTCTTTAAGGACTACTAAGGCATCAACAGGATAAATTAGAAACAGTTGCCAGTTACTCAGGTTTCCACCCGCAGTCGACTAGCAAAATGCAAACTGGTATTACTTCTGCCAAGAGGACATACAAACAATCCTGCTTAATGTGCCTATCTATTCTGTTGAATATTCTGAGGAACCTGAAATCAGCAATCATAGCTGACATATCTTAAATAAAGGAATGGCACAAGGTTATTTAGAGTGAACACATGACATATTTTATTATCCAAATGTTAAATGCTTTAATATAGTTCACAGAAAGTTTTCCAGTTAAGAAAATTGACAAAGAAAACAGCAGAGAGAACCAGGATGACAGAAAAGAAGGAAATGCTTTTCTTGTTTTTCCTCTTTAGAAGACTGAATCTGCTTCAATCAGTAGAAGTGGGTTTAGTATGTTACCTTTTTTGGTGTGTAATTTTTGTTAATAGAAAATCAGTTTCTCCTCATCTCTACTAAATAAATGTTGAATAAGTAGTTGAATCTTGTTGGTTTGAGGGAAACAACATATTAATATGTCTCAGTCCAGTCCTGAAGCATTTCTGGCAATGGGTTCTCCATTTTTATGGGGGTTGCTGTTGTGTAGACCTGACTCAGTTTTGCTCCCTGATTTCAAACCATATTCATCCTGAAGCTTGAGAATATACACTTTGGTGCTTGGTCTTTACTACTGTATGTGCTCTCTGTTTGAATGACATGAGCAATAGGAACATCAGCAGGATTGTTACAGTAAAGAAATGATGCCCAGTGGGGGTAACAGGTGGACTCAAAAGAGACAATGGTACCCAGTGGACACAGAGGACAGGATATGCCCACCCAGTATCAGCAACCTGCAGAGATTCTGATGTTCAACAGGAGGTGAAGAGACATCTTCCCTCAGTTTTCCAGGCAAAGGAGACCAAAACAGAATATGTGAAAATTATTATTGGGTTTGGTTGCAAATTAGAAAAAAACTCAACTAACAGTAGTTTCAAGAAATAGTAGTGTATTTCTTACATGCCAAGAAATATGGCATGAAAGCTAGCTGCTGCACTGGTTCAGCCACTCAACAATGACATCGAGGACTCAGGCTTTTCCAGCTTCTTGTTCTGCCATTCTTAGCAATTTAGCTTTCATCCTCATGTCCATAGCTCATGATTGCTATATGGCTGCTGCTGTTTAGACATCTAATTTACCTCCAAGCCAGGAAGAGTGAAAAAGTGAAAGTGACCATGACAGAGTGTGCCTCTTTTTATTGAGAAAGAAAAAGCTTTCCTAGAACCACCCCAAAACAAATTTATTCTTGGGTCTCATGGACCACAGCAGAGTCAGAAGACCACCTCTGGCAAAGCTGGGACCAGGCCAGTCATAATTGGCTTAGACTAATCAACTATCCATCCCCAAGACTGAGTACGCAGCCATCCCGCACAAAGTCAGGATTCTTTTAGCAAGGTAGAAGGTGAAAATTGGAGTAAGTAATTAAAAGAGTCTGCCACTGCCAGGTGTCATGGGATGAGAGGTAAGTGGGAAGCAAAAGAGGAAATAAGCAGTGGCTATCATCTCATAGCTCAAGACCTATTTCTGAGCACACACATAAGTTATCCACTGGAAGTATCCTAGGGAAAATATGTGGACAAGTTGGAAAACTTCTAGACCACGAGTAATCCTATAATATAGGTTGGGCAAGACTCCTGAATAGTTCTTACAAGTAGTGGATCGTATATTAAACTCAGGCTGTAGTAGAGAAGATACAAACAAAAACCATTTTACATGACTTTAAGAGAAGAGGCTTTAATTGTATCCATGGCAGGGGTGGTAGTCACATTTCCTCCTTCCCACCACACCACTGTCTCCTCCTGAGAATTTTCAGTTTCACTTTGGCTTGAACTTCAGATCCAAAGACTGCTGATAATTTTAGGATATTCAGTAGAGTATTCATTCTTTTGAGGGTTTGGGCTATTTGGGGATCAACAAAAAGAGGAAAGATCTATTCATTCCATTTGTAAATTTGTGATAGGAAATACCAAATTAAGAGGATAAAGAGCCAGCCTGGGTTTTTTAATCTCCTAATATCAGAGTCACTATCTATAAATACATTTTTCATAGCTTGCAATCAGTAACAAAAAGAATGGATACTGTGAGTTTCTAATTTTCTAGGATAGGTACATTCTTTCATTGTTATTTGAGGATGCATGTTAGTAAAACTGAAATTTTTTCTGGAATATGATCGTTTCGATCATGAATAGTTGTACTAATCAGCAAGATTTTAGTTTTACTTTTATCTTCTACTGTCTCAGTTTCCTGCTGTTTTGTGGTATATTAGCAGGGACCCCTTCTATTGCAAATTATATTAGTACTATTTATAGTTCAAGTGCAAGGAAAAAAATAATTTATTGCTTCACATAAATGAAAGGTCCATGGCTTGATCCAGGGTTTATCTCTATTCATCTCTGTTTTATATTATGTTTTGACTTCATTTTCTCCTCCTTCAGATGGCCCCTTCCATGTAGCTAAACAAGATGGGGAGAAAGCAGCTCTAGTTTATGGTATTCTCATAGCTCTTGATCTGAAAGGAAGAAAGTCCTACTTTCTCCCAGTGTTCTTGTATCACATAACAGGAAAGGCACTGATTGGCCCTGTTTGCACTATGAATCCACCACTGAAGGAGGGAGATAGATACGCTATTTTTATTGAATGAATCTGGATATTGAGCTCAGACCTGTGGGTAAGGGCAGGTGGTTGCGTTCATCCACCTAAGCCATATAAAAAGGATGAGTCTCCCAAAGCGAAGGGTATTGGGTTCAATCTACCCAACCCATATAAAAGGTAGGAGTTTCTCAAAGGAAAGGGTTAGGATTAAGGTTAGGGATAGGGTTAGATTAAAAACAAAGCAAAACAGTAACAGCAACAGATGACTGCTCATGGAGCAAATCAATATTTCATGGAATCTAATGCCTAAAAATAAAAAGGTATTGTTTATCTTTTGCCTACCTTGAAGAAAATATAATAGCAATCATTATCAGGAAGTACTAGAAAAACTTTGAAGACAAAAAAGACTCTCATTAATTTAGATCAGTTTAGTATAATAATAAGATCTACTAGCCCTGAATGTCATGCTGGGCCAAGCATTCTATTAGTCATACTTTTTATTTCTGTAATCCTTAGGGCAGTTATATTTTTCTAATGAGGAAATTGAGTCTTATAGAGGTTGAATAAGTTGCCTAAAGTCATGCAGGTACCTAGTGGCAGAGAGATCTTCTGGCTTTAAACATACTCTTTACAATAAGTTTCATTATCATGAACTGGTCGAAATCTGTTCATGTTGTCTGAGATGTTCTCAAACATCCTGAAATTGTTCTGTTGCTTTCAAGGGTATCAGCTAACAGCTAAAAAAATGTTACTTAGCAGAAGTCTTTGGTCTCCCTCTTTATTTTATAAATTTTATTTTATAGTTATAATTTATAAATTTAATAAATATATGAGAATGAATGGTAACCACCATATGAATTGCTTTTCTCTAAATTAATACCTAACTATTTGTTTCCTTGAATAATTTAAACATTCTTGCCTACAAGATTAAATTGTACCATCTTTGACACATATTTGTTAAGCTTGAGCTCAGTCCTTGTTTATATTTTCACAAATTTGAAATTAGTGGAAAGCAAATTAATGTTTTTTTCTCTATTAATAAGGTCAAAAATAAGCCAATTTCTTTCTATTAGGATGTGTACAGTGAAGCAGTAGTAGAGTCTTGAGGGGAAATATTTGAAAAGATCCAAAATGAAATAACAAATTAATTAAAAAGAGTTCAGTATTAATCTGTAAGACATTCTGCTGTTTTTCAGAGCTTCTTCTTTCAGTTCATCATTCAACAATCAACAAACATATTTTGCTAGTTGTGTGTCAGGCATTGGCACAAGAGTTGGAAAATCAACAAGGAAAAATACGGGATCCCTGACTTCAAGAAACTTAGAGTCTAGTCTGAGAGACAGATGAGTAGACACATAACTAAACAGAGGCTGAGGTACACACAATAAGCTATGGGGATCCACAGAAAAGGCTCCTAAGACAACTTAGGCCATCAGGATTGGGTTGGAAAAGCAATTACAAAGCTTCCTGGGAAGTTTGGTTCCTGAAGTGAGTTGTGAAGGATAAATATAAGCAGCATATGATAAGAGGGGATGGAGACAGAAAGGGTTCCAAGCAGAATAGGCAGTGTGTACTAGGTCCACATCACCAAGAGGAGAGGCAGATGGAGGAAGGGGTGGGGGGGGGGATATATTTAGAAATCTAAAAATAGTTCAGTATAATTTGGGGTGGAATGTGGTAGGGAGACAAGTGGGGATTGATAGGAAAGAAGTATTTGAGTTCCATCCCACCAATATGAGTAGATATTTTTGAACCTCATTTGCCTATAAGTAGAGAGATTCTACCATCTAAAGAAACAGGAGGCAGCACAACATGCAATCCAAGAGGCAAGGTTCCAAGAGCAGCCAAAGTCAATAACAAAAGGACACTAGCCAATGTCAGGAGATGCCCAAAGCTGTAACTGGGGAAAGGAAATGAATGAAAACTGGGGGAAGAAAGTTATGGGAATAAGAAAGGCATAAAAGGAACAACTGGTGGAGCATTCTAACCAAGAGTACCAAATAGCTCCTTGATTTATTTTTCCTTTGGAGGCCCACAGACTCTTAAAGTTCTGTCTTTCACCTGATAAAATACACAGAAGATACACATACTTGGCTACCAATATGGAGAATGGCTGCCGACTACAACCAGGAAGGATTATAGGATCTCACTCCTCCAAAGGTGAACAATGTTCTAAACAAGGCTGAGGGCAGGGAAAGGCAGAGCTATTTTAGACTCCTTAGCCTTCTCCTCTCTGACAAGAAATTGTGTTAGTACCCTTGGAAGGCTATAAATAGTATTCTCTAATGAAGAAGGAAAAAAGACAGAATCACACATTTCCCTGCTGTACTTAGGGAAACACAATGTTAATGCCCCTGGATATAAACAGAACTCTCAGAAATAAAAAGTACTTCCTTGTTTATGGGAGATCGTGAAAGAGAATCATACACTGTTAAGATTATGGTCATGTTTACAACTAGTAGATTAAATCTTAAGAGGATTTTATTGATATAGGAATAGCCTAACACATAAAGAAAATATGTGGGAAATATGTCTGAAAATGAGCACTTCCAGACATGTTCCATGCCATTGTTCTACTCATGTGACTTGTTCCAGAAACATATTTAAGCCAGTCATAGGAAATTACAGCCACTCCCTCTTGGATTGGCCCAAACCACCTTCTAGTTCTTTAGCAAGGTTACTGATGAACTGGTACTCAACCCAGGCCCATCTTTCTCTGAAAACACAAATGGATATGGTCCCCTGGGTTGATATCCTTGATGCTCTTTCTTGGATGTGATTTTGGTACTTGCTGCCAGTCTTGCATACCCCACTCCTGATGAGGGGGTAAATGATGACCTCGATACAAATTTATTCTGGATAAGCAAACCCTTTCCTCCTCCCCTCTTTCCTCAAGAGGAAGATTAGACAATCCGATATGACTAAAGGTGTCTGGTTTGACTGTGAGGCAGGTTAAAAAGGTGGTATTAATAGACAAAATGACTACAGAGAGTCCCTGGTTCTCAAAAAAAAGTCCCTGGTCCTGTACCTTCAAAAGTGCATTGTCCATGTTAGTCTCTCATTGGTTACAAACAACAAAGAAAGTGAGTAAACTTTCTGGGCGGGCGGGAAAAGCATTCTGTATTCTCTTTCAAGGCACATAGATAAGGTGTGAAAAGAGTTCTTGCACAGTACAAAATACATTAACCATAAAAGGAAAAAAATCTATGAATTGAACTACATTAAAATTAAGAATTTCTGTTCATCAGATGACACCATGAAGAGAGAGAAAAAGACAAGTCACACACAGGGAGAAGATACAACTGTAACTGGCAAAGAGCTAGTATCCAGAATGTATAAAATACTCTCACAATTCAATAAGTAAAAGCATAAATGATGAAATAAAAACTGGACAAGACACTTGAACAAACATTTCACTAAAAAAGATATACAAGATGTTCAACTTAATTAGGCATCAGAGAAATGTAAACTAAAACCAAATGAGACACCATCACACACCTTCCCGAAGGGCTCAAATTAAAAGGACTGATAATAACATGTCTTGGTGAGGATGAAGTGCAGATACGTACATTGCTGATAAGAACAAAAATCGTACAACCACTTTAGAATGCTATTTGGCAGTCTCTGTTGGTATATTATGAATATAAGCACACTGTATGGTCTAGCAATTTCACTCCTAGACATACATCCAACAGAAATGCACACATATGCACACCAAAAACCATATATAAGTATGTCTATAGCAGTATTATTTGTAATAGCCCTAAACTGAAAACATGCCCAGAGTTTATAGAAAATAATGTGAATTTAGAAATTGTGGTATATTTATAACATGGTTAATTGGACAAATATTATGTTGAGAAGAAAAAAAGCCAGATACAAAACAATAATAAAAAAAAATAAGGGGGAAAAGTTATCTATGGTGTTAGAAATTAGGATAATGAGGGACTTCCCTGGTGGTTCAGTGATTAGGAATCGGTGCTCTCACTGCCAGGGCCCTGGGTTCGATCCCTGGTTGGGGAAGTAAATTCCCTCAAGCTGCGTGGCACAGTCAAATAAAATAAAAAAAAAAAAAAGAAAGAAATTAGGATAATGATTGCTATGTTATGAGTGAATATGAGAAGATATGAGTGAGGCTTCTGGGGTGCTGGTAATATTTTATTTTGTGACTAGGTGGTGCTTACATGTGGTGCTTATTTTGTGATAACTCATCTAGCTATGTACTTATTTGTATTTTTTTCTGTATATATATATAGTACTTCACTTTAAAAAAAAGAGTTTATTTTTAAGAAGTGCGTGAAAGTAGCTTGACCCTCAGTTGTTATTTAAATAATTCCTTGGACTTCTGCCATCCAATGCTCACTTGCCAAATATGGTTGTGTCGGCAGTGCTGACAGAACTAGAGCAGGAGAGAGGATCCCTACATAGTTTGGCCTGAGGCTAGTTGGGACCCCTTGACCTTCAGGGGGAAGGTGATGGTTAACTGTCAAATTAACATCTATATTTTTAAACTTTAATATATAAAAAGGGAAATATGGCTTAATTATATCCCTAATGAAATGTCATGCAATGTCTTGGTAAAGACATGGATGTTGAATCTATGTAAAATGAAAATTGCTTGACACTGTTAAAATACATATAATTTTGCTGTGGCATAGAAAGTGCCACAGTTTCCCAGAACTAAGTAGATAAAGAATGTGTGTGATAACAGGGAAATAACTGGGCCCTGGTGGGATTGATCTATGGACAAGGCAATCAGTCTGTTTCCTAAAATAAGTTTCATGTCTCCAAGGTAACATCACATAATCAGTGTTGGTTTTTTCATAGCATGTTTAGCATAGCAAAAATATAAGCAGATTGTTCTAGCTTACAGATGAGACATTTAAAAAGCTTAAATTGCCATCTACTTATTTAGTTATGAAATCATAAATTATTAGATAAAAAGGCTGAATTCAGAAGCTATGTATCACCTTCAGGGTCAAGTCATACTGCTCAGCATGGAATATAAGTTTCATCATGATTTGCTTCTTGCAAACTTCTCCATCTTCCCACCTTCATCTCTGCCCACTCCATCGTCTCTTGACCCACTGTATACTCCAGTAGTTGCTAACTACTTCTAATTACTGAATATTTGCTCTTCCAAACTTCCAGACTTTGTGCATGCTCTTAACTCTGTACTGAAAAGCCCTTCCCTTAATTATCTGCCTGGAAAATTTGTATTCATCCTTTAAAAACTTCCTCAGTCTCAAAGATTAAACACTCCTTCCTCTATTCTAACTGCAAACCATTTCTGTTTCCATTACTGATCTTATGATACTATTTTTTTTCCTTCTCTCCTTTGATATTTAGAATTCCTTGAAGATATGGGTTACATTTTGTGCATCTCTATACACCAACTCCTGTTGTTCCAACATCTGGAGCATGGATAATGCTAAAGGAATATTTACCGAATGGAATTGAAAACAATTTGCTCTTTCACAAGCAATTTGCCAAAGAAGAAATTCAAATGGCCAATAAGCATATTAGAAAATCTCCAATCTCATTATTATTTAAACAACTGAAAGTTGAAATAATATACATTATTTTCTTCCTTACAGTTAAACACCTAAAAATATTATAATACCTGGGCTATTGCTGATGCACTCAGTTTGTTACCTCTTATCAAGTGCTTTTAAAAAGTTTATAAAATTTGACCTGTACCAAAAAAAAAAAATGGGGGACTTCCCTGGTGGTCCAGTGGTTAAGACTCCACACTTCCAGTGCAGGGGGCTCTGCACTGGTCGGGGAACTAAGATCCTACATGCCGTGCAGCGTGGTCAAAAAAAAAAACTTTGACCTGTAAATATATTACTAGATGTCCATTCTCATGAAACAATCCAACAATGTGTATATATTTATGCACTAATACATATTTACAGTGTTATTTATAATAAAGAAAACGGAATATAAGCAAAGGGCCCAAAATTAAGGGAATAATTTAATCCCCTTAAATAATTGTGATACATCTCTACTGCTGAAAAGAAACACTTGTGCTAAGCTCCATGACAGCAAACCAAGGCTTAACTGCAGTTTCAGCCACTCCCAGGAACATGACCTTTACCAGTCAATCTGGAATTATCTGATCAGCACTACTGAGGTAATCTGCCTGAGAGACCCCTGCCCTTCCCCTAAAAGGAAGGTCACTTTGCCTGAAATAATCCTTTCTTTTGTTTATGACTTCCTTGTCTCACCCTCTTTGTGCCCTTAAAAACCTTCCAGTTTGTACAGTTCCTCAGAGCTCCTTTCTACTTTCTAGATGGGATGCTGCTCGATTCATTGAATAAAGACAATTAGATCTTCAAATTTACTTGGTTGGATTTTGTTTTTTAACAGTGGAACATGGTGCTTTACAGTGTGTTTAATGACATGGAAAATGTGTATAATATAAAGTTACCCCCCAAAACGAGATACCAAAATGCATATGTATATACAGTATCATTTCAATTGCATAAAGAAAACTTTTGATTAAAAGATTAAAGGAAAAATACACCAAAAAGATAGCAGTGGTGCCTCTAAGAAATGAAGTTAAGAAAAATATTTTTGCTTTCATAAACTTTCCTCTAGTTCCTAAATTCCTGTAACAGTCTAGTTATCAGGAGAAAAAATAATTCCCCTCAATTATGCTTCTTATATATAAATTAAAAACAAAACAAAACCATTTTTAATTTGAATAAACTCTAGATAGGGCATGCCTGATTATTAAAAATTCTAAAACACAGAAAATATTTTAAAATCATTTTTTTATTACTGTCCAATGATCAGATAACTTGAATTGATCGCTAAGAGGTGGAGCATTTCCCAGAGAAGGGAAGAATGTGAATCATCAAATATTTCTGAATCTGGAACCAGGTGGTGGGAGGAACTCTCTCACATATTTCCTTAGTTATCTGCCATGGAAATACTACAGAGCAGATATCATTATTCACAGAATCACTCTAGTATATGACAAAGTCAGATTTTGATTCCAGGACTATCTGCTAAAAAAGTGTCATTCATTCTATTGCAATTAATACTCTAAGCAAAATAAGAGTTCACAGCCTGCTTTAATGAAGAGATAAAAATTATTTATAGTGAGTCATACAATTTGTTTACTTAAAGCTTTTTATTAAATAGATTGAATTTGCTTCCTGACTCATAATTTACGCAAACCTTTTCATCAAGGGAAACCCTACTAGACGATGAATGCCTTGAAAGTAGGGACCATCTTACAAGCATTGTGAGTATGTTTTCCTCAGCCCAGCCTGGGGTCAGAAGCACCTGTGGGGATTCAGTAAGTATCTGATGAATTAAATTAATCAGATCCTTCAGCAGGAACTTAAATCTTTCCAAGACAAAGTTACCCCAAATTTCAAATTAGGTCAAATTATAAAAATGAGGTTTTATTGTGTTTCATGCACACTTTTGTGAGCACCATTCTTAACCCTGACAGCAAGTTTTACTGTCAAGAGATAGGTCTCCCTTAAGATTTTAGTGCAGTGATTAAAACCCTCTCTTTCAAGATCTATGAAAAATTACAACATCCTATTTTAGGAGCAAGGATTAAGGGCTATTGACTTTAGTCTCTTCTAGAAACACTTGTTCACTGATTTTTGTGGTCATTACTACAAACTCTATCTTGTCAGGGGACCTCAAAGTGACTGAGATTTCAGAGAAACAATTCATGACAAATGTGAGCTTTGAGAACTGCCCCCTTTTGGTCAGCTTTGGGTTCTGTGCTACTTTTGATGAAGGTTACCGAAATTAAAGAAGCACCAAAGATAAGACTTGGTAGCCAAACTCTCTTCAGACTCATTAGTTTCTTTATCTTTCTAGGAAAGCAATGCTTTGAGGAGTATTTGTAAATGGGGAAGGGGGAAAAAGATGACCTGAGCTCCTACTATGAATCAGGCATTGTATATACATTATTGCATTTGGAATCACAAAATTCCTATGAAGTAGGTATCCTTCATATTGCAGATGAAGAAACCAAAAGTTAAAATAATCACTCAAGGACTCACAGCTAATAAAAGATTGAACAGAATTTCTGAATTGTTTCTTTGCTCTCATATATACTCTCTGCCCTCTCTCTGGCTCGCTGTCTATTAGCAGAAACTATATTTCCCATGTTCCTTTGTTGTGCCTTTTGGATGTATTCAGCCAAGGGGTAGGAGGGTTGGGACCTGGTGGAGAGGAAACTAAGTCCCCCGAGTTTATGATTAACTCTCTATCCAAAACTATATTCCCTTTCTTGTCCCACCTCTGTTCCCCTCAGGATTGAGAAGTATTGAAGAAAAGGGGGAACTGAAACCAAGCAGGAACCTGTGAGGCCTTCCCAGGTACAAACACCCCTGTGCCTCCCTCCTCCCCCACTTCTTGTTTGACCTTTCCTGAGATCCAAAGAGCAGACTCAAGCAGTTAATGATTAGGACAATAGAGCCACAGGACTCCTAGTTCCACCTGAAGAGATACAGATAACAATCTGATGCATATCTTTGAGTTGTTCTGCAGAAACTAAGACCCCCACCCAGTGGAGGATGGTGCCTACATGTTGCCTGCAAACACACAGACCCCAGACTGGGTGGAACCAGAAGAATGATGATTAAGATTCCCCAAACATCACTCTGTTACCTCACCACCAACCAATCAGAAGAATGTCCATGAACTGATTACACACCCTGCAACTCTCACCCCTAAATTGTCTTTAAAAACCCTTCCCTAAGAGCCATCAGCGTCTTCTGAGCATTAGCTGCCTATTCTCCTTGCTTGGTGCCCTGCAAATAAACGCCATATTTTCCTTCACCACAGCCTGGTGTCAGTAGATTGGCTTTGCTGCATGTGGGGTGAGTGAACCCAAGTTCGGTTCAGTAACAGAGACTAGGAGGCCACAGAAAAGTAGACAGGATAGTCCTACTCCTTCCTTTGCCTAGGCTAACCTTTCCAGAAGCAGCTCCAGCTCCTTGGTGGCTCCAGGTCTAATGGGTCTAGCTATAGTTCTAGCTCCCATTAGATGGCCTCAGTTTGGGGCTCTGATAATCCACCTCCTCCCTGCCGCTTTAGTCTTAGGGGTTGCTGCTTCTTGTTCTTGCAAATCTCTGACTTGCCTGCCCTGCCCCCTTTCCCATCAGCTTCTCAGCCCTTTCATCAACTGTATGAACAATATTCTGCATGAAAACTCTAGCATTAAAAAAAAAAAAAAAAGGAAGGAAGGAAGGAAGGGAAGGAGGGAGGGAGGGAGGAAGGAAAGAAGGGAGGGAGGGAGGGAGGGAGGAAGGGAGGAAGGGAGGAAGGGAGGAAACAGCTGGATTGGTTTCTCTGTTCTTAATTCATCCTTGACTGATAAAGATTGAATCTGAATCTGTTTGATCCCGTTGCACGGCCAACAGAAAGGTGATTTTTTTTAAGATAATGAGTGGTCCCACATTAACATGTAACAAGAATTTCTGTCTCTGACTCCATTTCATATATCCCAAGACTAACCAATGTCTTGTCACTATTTAAAACTATTTTAAAATAGTTTTTTTTTTTTAACATCTTTATTGGGGTATAATTGCTTTACAATGGTGTGTTAGTTTCTGCTTTTTATGTAACTGGAAACTATTACTGATGCAGCTATGTTCAAGATGTTTGTATATACGTTAGTTACTGAAGTGTGGGCTGGATTTTGGCAGAGAAACATATGGAGCCCAAAAAGTATACCACGTAACCATGGATTTTAATGTTTTATTAAGACTCATTTCCCTTTGGCCACCAGTCCTGCAATTTGTCATACTGTCAGATGCTGAACTTAAAGCTTTTGCTACATGTTTTGAGAAAGGAGACTGAACATTCGCAATTGTCTAACCCACAAGCAATCTAAACTATGTTCTCCAGGCTTTAGAATGCTTTCAGGCAAGTGAAGGTGCTCCTTTTCCTGAACTGTATATTATAACCAATTTGTTGAATGAGCCAAACTCAGGAGTGTGCCAGTAGAAACCAACCTATTTTTCTTCCCTTTTTCTTCAAGTCATTCAGCAACCTGGTTTCCCCTCACGATTAGGATAATATGTCCCCCAAGTCCCACAGCTTCTTTAATCACTCTTATATGATACACAGATACTTCCTTTGTTTTCATATTAAAAAGCCCACTCAATGCACCCCAAGCCTAATTAATCACAAAATCCTTCCATTAATTAATTTAACAACTATTTACCAAACACCTATTTACCTGGTAGTAGTCTAGGTTCTGTAGTTATAGCAGTAAATAAATCAGACAGAAAACCTTCCTCTCACGTAGTTCATGTTCTGGTGGGGAGATAGACAATACACATGAAAAGTAAGCAAAATATAAAGCATGCTAATGATAAGTGCTAAGAGGGCTGAATTTTATTGATAGATAGGTTGGTGATGATAAGGGGGCTTTTCAAAGTTTTCAATACCGCACTCCCCAGCTGATGACCTTGCTTTCTATTGGCCTGAGAAAATTGAAGGAATCAGGCGAGAACTTTTACAAACTCCCATCACTGCATCAACCCACCTATCAACATCTATGCCCATATACTCTGCCTTCTCGCCTGTTAATTTGGAAGAACTATCGACACTCCTAGATAAATCCAACCCCTCCACTTGTGCACCAGATCCAATCCCCTCTGCTGACTCGAGAACACTGCTTAGTCACTCTCCTCTCTCTTTCCTGTGTCATCAATTTTCTCTTGCTCAGTGGCATGCAAACATCTCTCATCTTAAAAATCCTCTTAGAGTCCAGTACTGCCTCCAGCAACCACCCCACTTTCTTTTAGAGCAAAACTCTTCCTTTCCTTGTCTATACTCTCTACCCTCAATGACTCTTCCCCTGTTCTCTTTAGAGTCTGTTCAAATTAGGCTTTTCTTCCCACCCCTTCACTGATATTGAAAGGTCAACAACAATCTCCATGTTGCTAAATACAGTGGTTATTCGTCCATCCTCATCTTGCTTCTTCTTCACCACCATTTTACGAAGGCCATCAGTCCACCTCACTGAAACACATTCTTCACTTGACTTCCAGGACACACTAGCCTGGTTTTCCTTCCCTATTTCTGGAAGTACCTTCTTAATCTCCTTTATGTTTTCTCCTCATCAACCCATCTAAACACTGGAAGGCCCCATGTCTCAGTCTTTGAACCTCCCTTTTTTTCTATCTAGCCTAGGCTAGGTCTCATCTAGCCTCCCACTAATATCCAGAAGACACCCAAATCCATATCTCCAGCCTTAAATTTTATTTTATTTTATTTATTTTGGGGGAAGTAAATTTTTCTCATTTTTACTTATATTTTCCCCAGATTTATTGAAATATAATTGACAAATAAAATTACATAAATTTAAGGTATACAACATAATAATTTGATATATGCATATTGTGAAATGACCACCAGAATAAAATTAGTTAACACATTCATCACCTTACATAGTTACCTTTTTCTGTGTGTATGGTGAGATCATCTTAAGATTTACTCTCTTATTAGATTTCAAGTATACAATATAGTATTATTAACTATAGTCACCATGCTGTACATTAGATCCCCAGAACTTACTCATCTTATAACTGAATGCTTATACCCTTTGACTAACATCTTCCCATTTCCCTCAGCCCCCAGACCCTGTCAACAACCATTCTATACTGTTTCTATAAGTTTGATTTTTTTTTAGATTCCACATATAAATGAGCATACAGAATTTGTCCTTCTCTGTCTCTTATTTCACTTAGCATAATGCCTTCAAGTTTCATCCATATTGTTGCTAGTAGCTGGATTTCCTTCCTTTTTATGGCCTTTTAGTTTGATGGAGTCCCACTTATTTATTTTTGCTATTGTTGCATTTGCCAAGACCCACGTCAAGGAGATTTTTCCCTAAGTTTTCTTCCACTTTTATGGTTTCAGTCCTTAATGCATTTTGAGTTAATTTATGTGCATGGTGTAAGATAATGGTTCAGTTTCATTCTTTTGCATGTGGATATTCAGTTTTCCCAACACCATTTATTATTTATTTTTTCTGAAGATTTATTATTTATTTATTTATAATTTTTTTTAATTTATTTTTTTTGCCATTGAAATTAACATACCTTTTGATCCCTTAATTCCATTTGTGGCATTAAAATAATAATGTAAATTTTATTTTATTTATTTATTTATTTATTTAATTTTTTTAAACATCTTTATTGGAGTATAATTGCTTTACAATGGTGTGTTAGTTTCTGTTTATAACAAAGTGAATCAGCTTTATGTATACATATATCCCTATATCCTCTCCCTCTTGCGTCTCCCTCCCACCCTCCCTTTCCCACCCCTCTAGGTGGTCACAAAGCACCCGAGCTGATCTCCCTGTGCTATGCAGCTGCTTCCCACTAGCTATTTTACATTTGGTAGTGTATACATGTCAATGCCACTCTCTCACTTCGTCCCAGCTTACCCTTCCCCCTCCCTGTGTTCTCAAGTCCATTCTCTATGTCTGCATCTTTATTCCTGTCCTGTCCCTAGGTTCTTCAAAACCACTTTTGTTTTTTTTTAGATTCCATATATATGTGTTAGCATATGGTATTTGTCGTTCTCTTTCTGACTTACTTCACTCTGTATGACAGTCTCTAGGTCCATCCACCTCACTACAAATAACTCAGTTTCGTTTCTTTTTATGGCTCAGTAATATTCCATTGTATATATGTGCCACATCTTCTTTATCCATTCATCTGTCGATGGACACAGGTTGCTTCCATGTCCTGGATATTGGAAATAGTGCTGCAATGAACATTGTGGTACATGACTCTTTTTGAATTATGGTTTTCTCAGGGTATATGCCCAGTAGTGGGATGGCTGGGTCATATGGTAGTTCTATTTTTAGTGTTTTAAGGAAACTCCATACTGTTCTCCATAGTGGCTGTATCAATTTACATTCCCACCAACAGTGCAAGAGGGTTCCCTTTTCTCCACAACCTCTCTAGCATCTATGGTTTGTAGATTTTTTGATGATGGCCATTCTGACTGGTGTGAGGTGATATCTCATTGTAGTTTTGATTTGCATTTCTCTAATGATTAGTAATGTTGAGCATCCTTTCATGTGTTTGTTGGCAATCTGTATGTCTTCTTTGGAGAAATGTCTATTTAGGTCTTCTGCCCATTTTGGATTGGGTTTTTTGTTTTTTTGATTTTGAGCTGCATGAGCTGCTTGTAAATTTTGGAGATTAATACTTTGTCAGTTGCTTCATTTGCAAATATTTTCTCCCATTCTGAGTGTTGTCTATTTGTCCTGTTTACGTTTTCCTTTGCTGTGCAAAAGTTTTAAAGTTTCATTAGGTCCCATTTGCTTATTTTTGTTTTTATTTCTCTTTCTCTAGCAGGTGGGTCAAAAAGGATCTTGCTGTGATTTATGTCAAAGAGTGTTCTGCCTATGTTTTCCTCTAAGAGTTTTATAGTGTCTGGCCTTACATTTAGGTCTTTAGTCCATTTTGAGTTTATTTTTGTGTATGGCCAACACCATTTATTGAAGATAAACTCCTTTCTCCATTGTGAGTTCCTGACACACTTTCAAAGATGCTGACCATACATGCATGGGTTTATTTCTGGGCTCTCTATTCTGTTCCATTGGTCTATGTTTCTGTTTTTAGGCCAATCCAATATTGTTTTGACACAGATTTTCCTTGACTCATGATGGGGTTACTTCCTAAATAACTTTTCCATAATATTTTCGTTGTAAGTTGAACATATTGTTAATTGAAAATGATTTAACACACCTAACCTACCAAACATCATAACTTAACCTAACCTATCTTAAATGTGCTCAGAACACTTACATTAGCCTACATGGGCAAAATCATCTAACACAAAACCTATTTTATAATAAGGTGTTCAATATCTCATGCAATTTAGTGAATACTATACTGAAAGTGAGAAACAGAATGGTTGTATGGGTACAGAATGGCTGTAACTGTATTGGTTGTTTACCCTGATGATCAAGTGGCTGACTGGGAGCTGCCCAGCATCACGAGAGAGTATGCTACTACATTTTGCTAGCCTGGGAAAAGATCAAAATTCAAAGTTCAAAGTATGGTTTCTACTGAATGCATATTGCTTTCACGCCATTGTAAAGTTGAAAAATCCTAAGTCAGACCATGGTAAGTCAGAGACCACTTGTTCTATGGCTTTGTAATATAGTTTGAAATTAGGAAGTGAGATACCACCAAGCTCTGTTTTTCTTTCTCAAGATTGTTTTGGTTATTCAGGATCTGTTTTGGTTCCATGCAAATTAGGGTTGTTTTTTCTATTTCTGTGAAAAATTCCATTGGAATTTTTATTACACAGTGCATTGAATCTGTAGATGGCTTTGGGCAGTGTGGACATTTTAATAATATTAATTCTTCTAATCCATGAACATGGGATATCTTTCCATTTTTGTTTCTTCTTCCATTTCTTTCATCAATGTCTTACAGATTTCAATGTAGAGATTTTTCACCTCCTTGGTTAAATTTATTCCTAAGTATTTTATTGTTTTGATTCTATTGTAAACAGGATTTTTAAAAACTTCTTTTTCAGATAGTTTGTTGTTAGTATATAGAAACACAACTGACTTTTGCATGTTGATTTTGTATCCTGTAGCTTTACTGAATTTGTTTATTATTTCTAGCAGTTTTCTGGGTAGTCTTTAGGACTTCCTATATACAAGATCATGTTATCTGCAAAGAGAGACAATTTAACCTCTTTGTTTCCAATTTGTATGCCTTTTATTTCTCTTGCTTAAATGCTCTGACTAGGACTTCCAGTACTCTGCTGAATAGAAGTGGTGAGAGTGGGCACCCTTCAGCCTTAAACTTTAGATTCATAAATCCAACTCCTTATTCAACATCTCCACCTGAATTCCCAATTGACATCTAAAAATTAACATGTCTACCTCAGAGTTCCTTTTTCCATCCCAAAATGTTCCAATTAAAGTTTTCCTCTCACCTTCCTCCTTGTGAGGAGGAAATGATATAGTTGGCATATTCTCTTTCCTCATTCTACTTCCTCCCCACTCTCCAGTTCCACTCCAGGATTGAACAAGGGAGGGAGGAGAGGAAAAGTGGCGGGAAAGACCCTCCCTGACCATCATGTATCTCTTGCTCTGTAATCTGAAAATTTAGTACAGTATTTTATAATACATTTTCAAAAAGAAAATGAATTAAGGGATAGAAGATGAGAAATAGAGGAACCAGCCAATAAGTTATTGCCACAATTCATGTGAGAAATAATGGTAGCCCAAACTAAGGAACAGTCATAGGAAGGGAAAAAAGTGGACAGGAGGGTGAAGTTTTCAGGCAGTAAATTAGCCAGAAGTTGATGGTTGATTGGAAGTAACGAGTGGAGTGGGAAAAGTCAGAATGATTTTTAGTTTCTAACTTTGGAGTCTGGGTGGATACTAGTGGCACTGAGATACAGAATACATGGAAAGCACACAATTTTGGAGAAAGAGGAATAAATGGTTCAATTTCAGTCGTATTGCAAGCTCATGTCTAATTGATACAAGAAGAAACTGGAGAAAGTGTTCATGTAATTTAAATACAGACGATAATTTTTAAAAATATGAAAGAGAGTATGTCTGCACAATAACATGGTTGGAGGGCCGGAACTTTGCATTGAACCAAACTAAGGACCATCAAATATAGAGTACCTCTGTTTCCTACTCCTGATGGAAGAAACACACTTGAAACAAAAATATACACCATTATAATCATTATATAGCTGGGGGGAAAAGGAAATGGGCTGGTTGGCATAATATTTTGCTGTAGAAATAAAGATATGGGTGGTCTGCCCACGATCACAACCTTTTAAGACCTACATTGGGTTTAATGCCTTTCTGTAATCCAAACCCTTGCATAAACCTGCCATCTTTTCCTTATAAATCCTACCCACTCCAATCCCAACCCCCACAACTTACTTCCAAAGAAAATGGTATGTATTTAGGGCAGTCAGTGAATAACAGCAAAAGTAATACCAGTGAGTCTTCCTGACAACAGCAGTTTTGGAGGCTTTAGGGCCAGTGAAGCCACAGGGAAGCTGAGTTGGAGACAGCTTTGGATAATGAATCATTATCAAAAGTGTGAGCTAAATTCTAATTGCAGAATCCTTATTACTGTGATGTTACAACAATCCAAAAAGAACACAGCTGGATTCTCAGATGACAGGTGGAGCTTACAATTTCTGGCTGAAGACAGTTCAATTTTTCCGTTATAAATTGTGCAAATTTGTTGTGGACATCACTGTAAGAGGATACATGTGGAACCCCACTAGGTTATTATTACAGTGACTTTTTTCTGGCAGTAAGATTCACTTTATCATCAGAATTTTACAGCATATGGAGACCCTCTATAGGGAACCCTCTCCACACACAGAAACTTTCTGGAATTTGATTAGTTTAATTTACTAAAAGTTCAGCTTTTAGATTTATGGTAAACAATACCAGCATTAAAACCCTACAATTTGACCGCAGCCTACATTTACAGTCTTAACTCTTTACTTACCTTCCTCAAACTCACACTTCAGGTGAAATGTTCTGCTTACTGCCCTCTGACCCTGGATTGCATTTTCCTTACCCCATTCTGGTCTTCTTTGATGAGCTCTTTGAAATCCAGCTCAACATCCTGACTCTTCTTCCATAAAACCTTGCTTGACTCTATAGTTTGAAATGATTCTCACTCCTTCTGAATTCCTATAACAAATAGAGTAATTTATGGGAAATTTTTGTAAATAGTAACACACTTAAAAAATGTTTTATATATTGTTATGACCCTTAGTGTCTCACAATTCTATTGGGAATTATTTTTCTGTTTATGAACTTTTATTCACCTGTGTTTCAGGGGAGCCCAAGACTACCGTCAGGTTTAATGACTTATCAGAAGAACTCAGAACTCAGTAAAGCTGTTATATTCATGGATAAAATTTACTACAGTGAAAGGATACAGATTAAAATCAGCAAAAGATGCATAGAACAGAGTCCTGGAGAAACCAGGTGCAAGTTAGCCTCTCCCATTAAAGTTGTACAGACAGCACTTAATTCTCCCAGTAACAACGTGTATGATGTATATTGTCAACCAGAGAAGCTCACTAGAACCTTGCTGTCCTAGGTTTTTATTGGGGGTTAGTACATAGGCACTCCATGCTTACATGACTATAAGTCTCCAACCTCTCCCCCACCCCCCAGAGGTCAAATTGACACAGCATGGCCCAGCGTCGCAGGAGAACAAAAACGGGTATTCGCTGTAAATTTCATTGTTAGCATGAACTATCTTGTATAGCCCAAGGTCTCAGGTATACAAAGATACTCTTTTCAGGCAAAACATTCCAAGGGCTCAGAGACTGTCTCCCATGAGCTAGTCAAGGGCCAGTGCTTTCTCTGGAATGTGCAGGATTTGAACATGCCAAGCCCACTGGCTATATACCTTGTTTGGTAATATTCAGCTGTCCAACCATATTTTATGATTCTTGGGTGTCAGTGTAGAACAGGATCCATATGGTCTCCTTTATATTTAGTAATTACTCAAATATTTCCATCTTTTGCATCATTATGCAACTTATATTCATTATACTTCATATACCAAATACATCATTCAGCTTTTGTTACAGCTTTTCTCTGCAGAGTAACATAAAGAATGTTGATTCTTGGCCAAATTCTCCTCTTTATCACAATGACATATTTCTATAGATATTTTATCTAAAAATCATGCAGCTAGAACTACCAAGCGACATTTTTCAATAGAAAGTGGGGATATGAAATGTGTACAGTGCCTGTTTGCATTGTAAAACTAGAAGAAATAAATTTGAAACCTGAGCTCTTTCTATGAGGCCTGATGAGTCCCCCATCTACTTAGAATAAGGGGCTTATGTTGAAGTTGCATATATGTTTTGATATTTATATCAAGTGGGAATTTGTAAAAAAAATCACACCCATTATAAGCAACCACAGTTAATATTTTTAAAGTAAGAAAAAAAAAAAAAAGACCAGAATGACTAGCTTTATGGGAACAAATATGTTTTAGCTAAAAATACTATTACTGAAGAATATCAAACCAGCTTCAGAGCTGGAGAGTGTGTGGGGTGAGAGGCAGACTAATAAATGTCATGATAAGAGTATGTGACTGGGTATCAGGACTCCTGTTATGACAGGGACACTATTGTGTGTTCACCACACCTGTAGGAAGACCATATTTCCTAGCTGTCATGATATTTAGGATGAGGTCATTTGATTAATTCTCTGATGTGGAATCTAGCAAGTCACTTTCAATCCCAGGCAGTTACAAACAAGTGGAGGCTACATGTTCCATAGTGTGGGACTGCTTGACCTCTACTAGACTTTATAAAAGAAGAAACAAATATATGTTGTATAAAGTCACTGCAATTTCAGGCCTTTGTTACTGCAGCCAAGCTTAGCCTGGCCTGGCTATTGTACCCAGGTCAGAGTAACAACTCTGCAATTAGCAGTATAACCAAAGGCAATATGCTTCAGCTCTTCAGCTTTTAGTTTACTGAAGTATAAAATGCATGGTTTAGACTAGCTCTCTCTAAGGTTCCTCCTAACTATAAATGCTCATGCAATTGGTTAAGAGCAGAAGTTCTGTAGGTTCAATTCCGGGTTGTGTCACTTACTGTCTGTGATGTTAATCTCTGTTGTCCTCATCCATAAAATGAGGATATTAATGCTTGATGCAGATCATTGCTTTTTAAATTGCATAGATCTCTAAAAGTCAACAATTAATAATTATATCCATAACAATAATAAGCACATTGTTAAAAGAAGTTTTCAGATCAACAATGAGTTTTGTTTTCTAAACATCCTTGACTCAACAATGACATTGTTAATTGTATTAAATGCTTTTTATATCCATCATTCTTTTTATATCTATCATCAAGATAACAAGGTTGGCCCCTTCATTATTGCCCTGCAGTCATGTTTGTGATATCAAAAAATGAGAAAACTTAGTTCACCATGGTTCATGGAACTCTTTCAGCATGAAACAAAAGCAAAAAATGTTCTGCTGGAGTGTTCCATAGTGCCAGCACTGCTTTTGATGGTAAATAGAAATAACAAAAGTTTCTCCCCAGAGTGCTACTCCCTACTATGACACTTAGAGTCATTTTGAATTTCTTCAAACGTATATATATCTAAAAATGCCTGGTTTCTATATGAAGAGGAAGTTCATTGTATCTTTGAAGCAAATATGTAAATATTAATAAACCAATTGTGTTTACAACTGCTTTTTAAAAATTTAAATGCTGAACAGATAGTGTGCAAGATGATCTGTGGTTTCCCGGACATCATTGCCCACCTATTTCTATATCTCCTCAGCATAACACGTAACACTCAAAACTACATTTCACAGAATCGCTAACAATCTAACTATCCCTAACTAACTAAGTCAGATTCTGATGATGAGATGCACTTAGACTAGATTTAGTAGGTGGAATAGAAGAAGCCAGTAGCCACTGCTGGCAGTGTGAGCAGATGCAGGAGGCCTCTGGACAAACTCCAGAGAATTATCCACTTCGAGACCCCTGTTGGAATACTTAAAGTAACATCTGTTTTTCTGATTGAAACCTGACCAATACAGATAGGATTTGTAACATTGGTGAAGAACCTAAGATTTTCTTGGAACTATTTACAACAATAGATTAGGAATAAAAAAATTAAAGCCTTAAAAGATTAGAAATTTTCAACCCTTTCCCTTAAAATCCATTTCAAACTGTACTCAAGAATTTTTATTTGATTGCAGTTTAATTCCCTTTTGATGGTATTTAATGTTCTTTCTTTATCTTTCTTTCTCTTTAAGCCTAGTGTTATTTTTTAACTATTGTATAGGAGCTTAAAATGAAGCTGGAAATAATGAATACCCACCAATAGAAAATTTAAATTATCTGTTATAAATTGTATTTGGCCTGTCATTATAGATTCTTAAATGTGCCTTAGAAGAGATAGGATACCAAAGAGATTGATTTTAAAAATATTTTTCCAAGGTTCCATAGATCCGCAAATTAAGTCAAGAAACATGTATTGAGCAACTATACTGGTTGTGTTCTCTAGAAATTTAAATTCAGTCGGCAAGAAAAATACAAGTATGGAAATGTAGAAAACAATAAAACATTTAAATAATGCTTCAAGATAACAGTAGATGAAATGTTTCAAAGTAATGGATGAGTTATTGCTCACATTATTAACCAGAAGACTCAGAGAAGCTGTAGGGTTCTTCCATGCACACTTCCTCTGCCTTGATACAAGGAAATTAATCTGTTCACATTAGTTTGGGTGTTAAATATTGGACAAGAAACCACCATTAAGGAACGATGATCATCTACAAAATATTTCCAACTGGTGTGAGATGTTACTAGGAGAGGCCTTCAGGGTTGACAATGGACCATATGTCAAGGATAAATTAAGTCTGTTCAAGACACAGACCTTACACACCTACCTTTTAATATCCTCTCTCATATTTAATTCCTCTTTTACATTTAATATTTCTATTGATATTTTAGATTTTGCATTGAGTGAACCTTGACTTTATGGACAGAACTTCACCCATTAGTGGAATTGCAGAAATCTCCCTCACTACACCACAGGCTGAGAGAAAGGGTTAAATTAAAAGAAAAGGAAAACAAAGAAGTTCACAAAGCCTGCCCTGGTTATTCCAACTCACTTACTCTCCCTTTATCCATATACTCAAGGCCCTTTTTATATATTATATGTCCATTTATCCTTTTAAATCCTTAATGATATGGAGTACATTTATCCACTGAGTATGGAGACAAGCTCAAAAGTTCCTTAAGTTTTTTCCCCAGTTCCATATTCCTCCCACCTGCCAGTTCTATCCTGAAGTCAAACTCCAAACGTAATCCAGATTTCAGGAAGGAGGAAATTTGGTTTGATTCCAATTTTCTGGGTCTTATCATCTGAGAAGTAAATAGTTAAATAGAATATTTGCAATTCCCCTCTCCCATTCCTGTCCCATTGGCAGGGGACACCTCCAAGAAAGAAAAAAGGAAAAAAGATGACCTGGTCAAATATCCTTGTAAGCATACTAAGGTTAATGACCTCTAGCAAACAAAGTAATGCCATTTTCTAACAAGACAGTCCTCATCTGTAGCAGGATATACCTGTTAAAAGATGATAACATACCTAGAATCTATGGATTTATATACATGGCTTCCTGGAAAATGTGATATAAACTATGTAACTATCTGAGCATAAAATGGAAATGTTTCATGGCCCAAACAGTTCTTTCTCAATAAGTGACTTAACTGCACACCTCATTGGAGACCTCATAGATTAATCTGGGACTAGGAAACATCCTGATGCAGCCCCCAAAAAAGGACCTGGTAAGATGTACTGACTATTGCAGATGTCTCCCTGCTTCACCTATGTCTCATGATTACTTGTGTACATGAAATCATTAGTTAAACTTGTTCCTGGCAAAAATCTGATTTGATAATCCAATTCTTTGTATTATCTCACTATCCAATCAAACTTATGATTCTCTGGCTTTAGCCTTGAGTCCAGCCTTGAAAAAACTACTTTACTTAATTCTTGGGATCCAGTCCCTTCTCTATAGCCCAGCTCTGCTAACTAGCTCTTCCCTGGTTTGTCTCCTGAAACCCTCTCTTGTTAAACTTGTTGAGGACCTCAAATTTTGCAGGACCAAGGTCCTACATTTTTCATGCCAGTCTCTACCAGAGATTTAAATTTTTTTAAAGAGCCTAGCACAATGACTATCAACTTTGTATCTGTGGAAAGATATGACTGGTTTGACTTACATGCCTGGATATAAGAATAGCACCCATTCCTGGGCATTGTGTCCCATGTTGTACACACACTGGATCCCTTATATGCTGAGACTTCCAGAGGACTCTGCCAAACTTTAGATACTATGTTCTGCTGTTTCTTCAACAGCCAATGCTGGCCTTCTTCCCACCTAGATGGAAGAGTAATTCCAGGTTCAGCCCTCCTTAATCTGCCCCTGTCATGCCCTATATGTGATAGGGACTGTATCTTACAATTTAACTTATATCTTATCTAGTCCACAGAATACATAATAGATATATAATAATTGCCTGTGGAGAGGGCAGACAGCAGAAGCAAGAAGAACCACAATCCTGCAGACTGTGGAACAAAAACCACATTCACAGAAACATAGACAAGATGAAAAGGCAGAGGGCTATGTACCAGATGAAGGAACAAGAAAAAACCCCAGAAAAACAACTAAATGAAGTGGAGATAGGCAACCTTCCAGAAAAAGAATTCAGAATAATGATAGTGAAGATGATCCAGGACCTTGGAAAAAGAAGGGAGGCAAAGATCGAGAAGATGCAAGAAACGTTTAACAAAGACCTAGAAGAATTAAAGAACAAACGCCTAGAAGAATTAAAGAACAAACAAACAGAGATGAACAATACAATAACTGAAATGAAAAATACACTAGAAGGAATCAATAGCAGAATAACTGAGGCAGAAGAACAGATAAGTGAGCTGGAAGACAGAATGGTGGAATTCACTGCTACGGAACAGAATAAAGAAAAAAGAATGAAAAGAAATGAAGACAGCCTAAGAGACCTCTGGGACAACATTAAATGCAACAACATTCACATTATAGGGGTCCCAGAAGGAGAAGAGAGAGAGAAAGGACCTGAGAAAATATTTGAAGAGATTATAGTCGAAAACTTCCCTAACATGGGAAAGGAAATAGTCACCCAAATCCAGGAAGTGCAGCAAGTCCCATACAGGATAAACCCAAGGAGAAACACGCTGAGACACACAGTAATCAAAGTGACAAAAATTAAAGACAAAGAAAAATTATTGAGAGCAACAAGGGAAAAACAACAAATAACATACAAGGGAACTCCCATAAGGTTAACAGCTGATTTCTCAGCAGAAACTCTACAAGCCAGAAAGCAGTGGCATGATATATTTAAAGTGGTGAAAGGGAAGAACCTACAACCAAGATTATTCTACCCAGCAAGGATCCCGTTCAGATCGATGGAGAAATCAAAAGCTTTACAGAGAAGCAAAAGCTAAGAGAATTCAGCATCACCAAACCAGCTCTACAACAAATGCTAAAGGAACTTCTCTAAGTGGGAAACACAAGAGAAGAAAAGGACCTACAAAAACAAATCCATAACAGTTAAGAAAATGGTAATAGGAACATACATATCGATAATTACCTTAAACATGAATGGATTAAATGCTCCAACCAAAAGACACAGGCTTGCTGAATGGATACAAAAACAACACCCATATATATGCTTTCTACAAGAGACCCACTTCAGACCTAGGGACACATACAGCCTGAAAGTGAGGGGATGGAAAAAGATATTCCATGCAAATGGAAATCAAAAGAACGCTGGAGAAGCAATACTCATATCAGATAAAACAGACTTTAAAATAAATTAAAAAACGGAGCTGGAGAAATCAGACTCCCTGACTTCAGACTATACAAACCTACAGTAATCAAGACAATATGGTACTGGCACAAAACCAGAAATATGCATCAATGGAAAAGGATAGAAAGCCCAGAGATAAACCCATGCACTTATTGTCAACTAATCTATGACAAAAGAGGCAGGGATATACAATGGAGAAAAGAAAATCTCTTCAATAAGTGGTGCTGGGAAAACTGGACAGCTACATGTAAAAGAATGAAATTAGAACACTCCCTAACACCATACACAAAAATAAACTCAAAATGGATTAGAGACCTAAATGTAAGACCGGACACTATAAAACTCTTAGAGGAAAACACAGGAAGAACACTGTTTGACATAAATCACAGCAAGATCTTTTTTGATCCACCTACTAGAGTAATGGAAATAAAAACAAAAATAAACAAATGGGACCTAATGAAACTTCAAAGCTTTTGCACAGCAAAGGAAACCATAAACAAGACGAAAAGACAACCCTCAGAATGGGAGAGTATATTTGCAAACCAATCAACGGACAAAGGATTAATCTCCAAAATAGATAAACACCTCATGCAGCTCAGTATTAAAAAAACAAACAACGCAATCAAAAAATGGGCAGAAGACCTAAATAGACATTTCTCCAAAGAAGGCATAGAGATGGCCAAGAGGCACATGAAAAACTGCTCACCATCACTAATTATTAGAGAAATGTAAATTAAAACTATGATGAGGTATCACCTCACACCAGTTAGAATGGGCATCAACAGAAAATCTACAAACAACAAATGCTGGAGAGGGTGTGGAGAAAAGGGAACCCTCTTGCACCGTTGGTGGGAATGTAAATTGATACAGCCATTATGGAGAACAGTATGGAGCTTCCTTAAAAAATTAAAAATAGAATTACCATATGACCCAGCAATCCCACTACGGGGCATATACCCAGAGAAAACCACAATTCAAAAAGACACATTCACCCCAATGTTCATTGTGCACTATTTACAATAGCCAGGTCATGGAAGCAACCTAAATGCCCATCGACAGATGAATGGATAAAGAAGATGTGGTACATGTATACAATGGAATATTACTTGGCCATAAAAAGGAACGAAATTGGGTCATTTGTTGAGACGTGGATGGACCTAGAGACTGTCATACAAAGTGAAGTAAGTCAGAAATAGAAAAACAAATATCATATATTAACGCACACATGTGGAACTGAGAAAAATGGTACAGATGAACCGGTTTGCAGGGCAGAAATTGAGACACAGATGTAGAGAACAAATGTATGGACACCAAGGGGAGAAAATGGCGGGGTGGGGTGGTGGTGTGATGAATTCGGAGATTGGGATTGACATATATACACTAATATGTATAAAATGGATAACTAATAAGAACCTGCTGTATAAAAAAATAAAATTCAAAAAATATTGCCTGTGTATAGAGATAAGATAAAGAACCCACATCATAACTACAGATTACTTATACTTTCTATGCACCAGGCACAGTGTGAGTAACATTACTGTATGTAATTTTAAATACTCAAAAAAATCCTGAAAATGGACTATCGTTTTAGTCATGAAGAAAACGAGGCTTAGAAACATTTGCTTTATCCAAGGCTTTCCAGCTAATAGAGCTAAGACGTAGAGACAGGCCTTTCTGGATTCAAAGCCCATACTTGCCCATGACACCATAGTGTCTCCTTTTACATTCTTCTTTATTTGATTATCATCCAACTTTATCCAGAAGAAAAAGTGAAGTAAAGGAACTTTATCAACTGAGTGTTGAGAATTCAACAGAAATAAGTAACTGTCTGATTTAGGGGATAAAGAAAGATGACACAGGGTTCTTGGGATCTAGGAACAACAGAGGAAGGAAAAGCATGTGACAGAAATCACTTCATAATAATTTGCTTCCTACTTCATTTAAATTCTTTGTGAAGAGGTTCTCACTGTTGTTTAAATTGCTTTGTTTCCTATTTACTGTTTTCTAACACATAATGAAAAATTTCAATTTAATCATGGGCCACATGGTTTTCATTTGGAGTGTCCAAATTAGAAGAAGTCACATGGCTCTAGACCCATGTTAAAAAATTATTTACAATTATTTACAGTTCAATCCTGTCAGCAATGGATTTTCACACTTATACACGGAACATAATTCAGAGGCTCCTCAAGTGAAAAGTTCTATTTTTACATTTAACCACTGAAGAGAAAGCATACTTGGCAGAATTATCTTCAAAAATGAACGTAGAAATGTGCTGAAAGTTAGTCAAAAAAGAACATCTACCTTTTAAAGTAGGTAAAAGGTAGATGTTCTTTTTTGACTAACTTTCAGCACATATCTACGTGTAGAAATCCATCTGCCTGATCCTTCTGGGGTCTTTGAGAAAGCCCAGTTGATTTCTTTAGTCACTACACAATACCTTTTGGCACTAGATCTTAATCTCCTAAATGATTTATATATTTCAGTGCCCAGGAAATATGCATTAGGTGCTTAATAATGTTTCTTAACAAATGTTTGTCAACTAAACTGAAAACATCTCTGCCTCTGGAGGAGGAAAGAAAGGGGTGGAATAGTAAGAGAAAGAAGGAACGTAAAAAACAACCTTTTACAATTTCTTCTTTTCCTATGTTCCTGTAGAACTATTAGATATAATTAATTTACCCAATGAATATTTACTTAATACCTACTATATGTTCAAAGGGGAATAAGAGGTGATAAGAGAGACATTATCTCTGTTCTTTTGAAACTTACAGCATATTGGGAGAGACAGTCAGTAAACAATTACAAAGACTAAAAAAGGAAAAGTTCTACGTAAGAAAAGCATTAGGATGCTATGAGAACATCTAACAAACAGACCGAACCTAACACGGAGAGTTTGGGAAGGCATCCATTAGAAAGTGACACTTAAGCTAAAAAACAAACAAACAAACAAACAAAAAACAGAGTGGAACTATCCAGGCCTCAACATTTGGTAGCAAGGCTGAAGGAGGATTTTAAAAAATCTAAGTAACTTTTGAACCTTTGTAAACAGTTTAACTATATATCCTTAATCAAAAGAAAATAAAAATTGAAACAAGTATTGAACTCTTTTTAGTAAATTTGTTTTTTATAGCAATATAGCAATTCTGAAACTTTTTTGTGTGTATTATAGAACAGAAAAGGTATGTAAACATATTGAGGTTAGGAGCCAGTGTTCTCACTGCAGGGGGGAGATACAAGTAGAGTAAGGATATTAAAGAAAGAATCCTATGGAGTTTGGATGGAATGGAAAATCTCAGTATAAATGTGTGTGTGTGTGTGTGTGTGTGTGTGTCTGTGTGTGTTGTGGAGAGTGTGTATTTTCTAGCTTTCTTTGCTGAAAGGAAGCAATAAAATCCATTAGCAAGGAGCACAACTAGCACACAAATCTCTATTTCTAAATAGCTTTCCACACTAAAAGGATCCAGAGCTCCTTGGAAAATAAGGAAGTGCTAAAAAATATGGAGACATGATAAAGGGACCAGAACTACTTTAAAGGAGGCCCACTGGCCACATCTGCAGCAATTTAGCACAAACTAAAGATAATAATCCATTGAATAAAATAAGAATCTATGACTCTATATTAATGATGATGATGATAGATAGTAGATAGATAGATAGATAGATAGATAGATAGATAGATAGATAGATAGATAGATGATAGGAGAGAAGGAAAAGTTGTGCCTTACAATAAACTGCCAGAGGGAACTATGGACTAATAAAATTATAATTTTTACATTCATTATATATGTAAAAACTTGATTCAGGCAAAATTAATAACTGGCTGCTAAATATAAAGCCTTTGAAGGTAAGGGCTACTAAAAAGAGTAAGAACCAGCACAGGGTCTGGAACCTAGTAGCACTTATCTATGTATCTGTCTGTCTATCTATCTTTTAATTTTTATTTATATATGTATATATTTATATTTATTATTTATAGAATTTAAACTGATCTGTCAAAAGGAAACCCTCAGAAAGAATGCCCTTGGTTTCCATCCATGAATTGACACAGGAGAAGGAAGGTGCCTCTCTCCACATACATACCACACTTCAGTGCAAACCCAGTTGGCAAGTACCAAGCATGACCATTTGTTCTGTTACACAATGTAGGAACAGAGCCCAGGGTCTCTGAGCTTTTCAAGGGCTTACACAAACACTGGAGACATGAAATATATATATGCATTGGTTTCAAAATATGAATAGGAGCAAAGTCTAAATCTACAAATAATTAATTAAATATTTAAATAAATTATAGCATGTCAACTTCACTCTTAGAATTCACAAACATTGTTTTTATATTTGAAAGTAATTTTTAGGTTAGACTTTCTCACTTCATTAAAAATTCCCTAGTATATATAATTACTGTGAAGAAATCAAAACTGATTTTACTTAATGAATTACTTAAAACTCTTCTCTTCTACCACCTTCTATGGGGTTTCTGTCCATATAATGATAGTGTCAGTTAAGCCAGGTGAGGTAACATGGATGGATAAACATTTCATTTATGCACAGCTAAGTCAGTAGAGAATACCATGTCGTTGGAGAATACCATGTAGTTTCCAAGCAGGCAGGTCCCAATTTAACCCAATATCCCAAATTACTCTTACCCTTATCTTTTGTTGCCTAAACCCATTCCGAAAGCCCAAGATTTTCCCACCAGACTGGGGGTGGGGGGGTCTTGTGTGGTTCCACCTCTAATTATTAATTTTGTTATTTTCATGGAGGTAATTCTCATTATAATAACATTATCATAATATAGGCTTTAGTTACCAAGGTAGCCAGAAGGGGTGACTGTGTAGCTGACTTTTACTTATACCCTCTCCTCCATTTGGTCAAAATTCAACTGTGTTCTTGATTCAGTCTTGTGATGGCAAGAACATTACAGCTTTCAGGTTCCTTCTCCTTATTTTGTGTGTTGTTAAAAGATATTTCCATCCTATACAATTTTTCTTGAAATTATTAACAATGCATTTTATTTTACCTATCAAGCCTTTATAACCTTTTCTTCTTCAACATAACAAATTCTGTTTTTGATCAAATTTGCCATTTGACAGGAGTCAAATAACTCCAAAATCAGAATTTGTAATACTTTTCAAATCTTCCTGGTAAAAATATATATTAATATGGTATGTGACATATGCTGATATTTTAATAACATACAGGTTTGGGCTTCTAAAATAAGTGGGCCAACCAGAGGGCAGACAGCAGAAGCAAGAAGAACTACAATGCTGCAGGCTGTGGAACAAAAACCACATTCACAGAAACATAGACAAGATGAAAAGGCAGAGGGCTATGTACCAGATGAAGGAACAAGATACACCCTCAGAAAAACAACTAAATGAAGTGGAGATAGGCAACCTTCCAGAAAAAGAATTCAGAATAATGATAGTGAAGATGATCCAGGACCTAGGAAAAAGAATGGAGGCAAAGATCGAGAAGATGCAAGATATGTTTAACAAAGACCTAGAAGAATTAAAGAAAAAACAAACAGAGATGAACAATACAATAACTGAAATGAAAACTATACTAGAAGGAATCAATAGCAGAATAACTGAGGCAGAAGAACGGATAAGTGACCTGGAAGACAGAATGGTGGAATTCACTGCTACGGAACAGAATAAAGAAAAAAGAACGAAAAGAAATGAAGACAGCCTAAGAGACCTCTGGGACAACATTAAACGCAACAATATTCACATTATAGGGGTCCCAGAAGGAGAAGAGAGAGAGAAAGGACCCAAGAAAATAATTGAAGAGATTATAGTAGAAGACTTCCCTAAGGTGGGAAAGGAAATAGTCACCCAAAGCCAGGAGGCGCAGCAAGTCCCATACAGGATAAACCCAAGGAGAAACATGCCAAGACACATAGTAATCAAATGGGCAAAAATTAAAGACAAAAAAAAATTATTGAGAGCAACAAGGGAAAAATGACAAACAACATACAAGGGAACTCCCATAAGGTTAACAGCTGATTTCTCAGCAGAAACTCTACAAGCCAGAAGGGAGTGGCATGATATACTTAAAGTGATGAAAGGGAAGAACCTACAACCAAGATTACTCTACCCGGGAAGGATCTCATTCAGATTCGATGAAGAAATCAAAAGCTTTACAGACAAGCAAAAGCTAAGAGAATTCAGCACCACCAAACCAGCTCTACAACAAATGCTAAAGGAACTTCTCTAAGTGGGAAACACAAGAGAAGAAAAGGACCTACAAAAACAAACCCAAAACAATTAAGAAAATGGTCATAGGAACATACATATCGATAATTACTTTAAACGTGAATGGATTAAATGCTCCAACCATAAGACACAGGCTTGCAGAATGGATACAGAAACAAGACCCATATATATGCTGTCTACAAGAGACCCACTTCAGACCTAGGGACACATACAGACTGAAAGTGAGGGGATGGAAAACGATATTCCATGCAAATGGAAATCAAAAGAAAGCTGGAGTAGCAATACTCATAGCAGACAAAATAGACTTTAAAATAAAGAATGTTACAAGAGACAAGGAAGGACACTACATAAGGATCAAGGGATCAAACCAAGAAGAAGATATAACAATTATAAATATATATGCACCCAACATGGGAACACCTCAATACATAAGGCAACTGCTAACAGCTATAAAAGAGGAAATCAACAGTAACACAGTAATAGTGGGGGACTTTAACACCTCACTTACACCAATGGACAGATCATCCAAAATGAAAATAAATAAGGAATCAGAAGCTTTAAATGACACAATAGACCAGATAGATTTAATCGATATTTATAGGACATTCCATCCAAAAACAGCAGATTACACTTTCTTCTCAAGTGTGCACAGAACATTCTCTAGGATAGATCACATCTTGGGTCACAAATCAAGCCTCAGTAAATTTAAGAGAATTGAAATCATATCAAGCATCTTTTCTGACTACAACGCAATGAGATTAGAAATGAATTAGAGGGAAAAAACGTAAAACACACAAACACAGGAAGGCTAAACACTACATTACTAAATAACCAAGAGATCACTGAAGAAATCAAAGAGGAAATCAAAAAGTACCTAGAGACAAATGACAATGCAGACACAACAACCCAAAACCTATGGGATACAGCAAAAACAGTTCTAAGAGGGAAGTTTATAGCTATACAAGCCTACATCAAGAAACAAAAATCTCACATAAATAATCTAACCTTACACATAAAGGAACTAGAGAAAGAAGAACAAAGAAAACCAAAAGTTAGCAGAAGGAAAGAAATAATAAAGAACAGAGCAGAAATAACTGAAATAGAGATAAAGAAAACGATAGCAAAGATCAATAAAACTAAAAGCTGGTTCTTTGAGAAAATAAACAAAATTGATAAACCATTAGCCAGATTCATCAAGAAAAAGAGGGAGAGGACTCAAATCAATAAAATTAGAAATGAAAAAGGAGAAGTTACAATAGACACTGCAGAAATACAAAGCATCCTAAGAGACTACTACAAGCAACTCTATGCCAATAAAAAGGACAACCTGGAAGAAATGGACACATTCTTAGAAAGGTATAACCTTCCAAGACTAAACCAGGAAGAAATAGAAAATATGAACAGATCAATCACAAGTAATGAAATTGAAACTGTGATTAAAAATCTTCCAACAAACAAAATTCCAGGATTAGATGGCTTCACAGGTGATTTCTATCAAACATTTAGGGAAGAGCTAACACCCATCCTTCTCAAACTCTTCCAAAATATTGTGGAGGAAGGAACACTCCCAAACTCATTCTATGAGGCCACCATCACCCTGATACCAAAACCAGACAAAGATACTACAAAAAAAGTAAATTACAGACCAATATCACTGATGAACATAGATGCAAAAATCCTCAATAAAATACTAGCAAACAAAATCGAACAACACATTAAAAGGATCATACACCATGATCAAGTGGGATTTTTCCCAGGGATGCAGGAATTCTTCAATATACGCAAATCAATCAATGTGATACACCATATTAACAAATTGAAGAAGAAAAACCATATGACCATCTCAATAGATGCAGAAAAAGCTTTTGACAAAATTCAACACCCATTTATGATAAAAACTCTCCAGAAAGTGGGCATAGAGGGAACCTACCTCAACATAATAAAGGCCATAGACGACCACCCCACAGCAAACATCATTCTTAATGGTGAAAAACTGAAAGCATTTCCTCTAAGATCAGGAACAAGACAAGGATGTCCACTTTCACCACTATTATTCAACATAGTATTGGAAGTTTTAGCCACAGAAATCAGAGAAGAAAAAGAAATAAAAGGAATCCAAATTGGAAAAGAAGAAGTAAAACTGTCACTGTTTGCAGATGACATGATACTATACATAGAGAATCCTGAAGATGCCACCAGAAAACTGCTAGAGCTAATCAATGAATTTGGTAAAGTTGCAGGATACAAAATTAATGCACAGAAATGTCTTGCATTCCTATACACTAATGATGAAAAATCTGAAAGAGAAATTAAGGAAACACTCCCATTTACCATTGCAACAAAAAGAATAAAATACCTAGGAATAAACCTACCTAGGGAGACAAAAGACATGTATGCAGAAAACTATAAGACACTGATGAAAGAAATTAAAGATGATACCAACAGATGGAGAGATATACCATGTTCTTAGATTGGAAGAATCAATATTGTGAAAATGACTGTACTACCCAAAGCAATCTACAGATTCAATTTAATCCCTATCAAATTACCAATGGCATTTTTTACGGAACAAGAACAAAAAATCTTAAAATTTGTATGGAGAAACAAAAGACCACAAATAGCCAAAGCAGTCTTGAGGGAAAAAAACGGAGCTGGAGTAATCAGACTCCCTGACTTCAGACTATACTACAAAGATACAGTAATCAAGACAATATGGTACTGGCACAAAAACAGAAACACAGATCAATGGAACAAGATAGAAAGCCCAGAGGTAAACCCACGCACGTATGGTCAACTAATCTATGACAAAGGAGGCAAGGATATACAATGGAGAAAAGACAGTCTCTTCAATAAGTGGTGCTGGGAAAACTGGACAGCTACATGTAAAAGAATGAAATTAGAACACTCCCTAACGCCATGCACAAAAATAAAGTCAAAATGGATTAGAGACCTAAATGTAAGACTGGACAGTATAAAACTCTTAGAGGAAAACATAGGAAGAACACTCTTTGACATAAATCACAGCAAGATCTTTTCTGATCCACCTCCTAGAGTAATGGAAATAAAAACAAAAATAAACAAATGGGACCTAATGAAACTTCAAAGCTTTTGCACAGCAAAGGAAACCATAAACAAGACGAAAAGACAACCCTCAGAATGGGAGAGAATATTTGCAAACCAGTCAACGGACAAAGGATTAATCTCCAAAATATATAAACACCTCATGCAGCTCAGTATTAAAAAAACAAACAACCCAATCCAAAAATGGGCAGAAGACCTAAAGAGACATTGCTCCAAAGAAAACATACAGATGGCCAAGAAGCACATGAAAAGCTGCTCAACATCACTAGTTATTAGAGAAGTGCAAATCAAAACTACAATGAGGTGTCCCCTCACATCAGTTAGAATGGGCATCATCAGAAAATCTACACACAACAAATGCTGGAGAGGGTGTGGAGAAAAGGGAACCCTCTTTCACTGATGATGGGAATGTAAACTGATACAGCCACTATGGAGAACAGTATGAAGCTTCCTTAAAAAACTAAAAATAGAATTACCATATGATACAGCAATCCCACTACAGGGCATATACCCAGAGAAAACCATAATTCAAAAAGACACATGAACCCCAATGTTCATTGCAGCACGATTTACAATAGCCAGGTCATGGAAGCAACCTAAATGCCCAATGACAGATGAATGGATAAAGAAGATGTGGTACATATATAATGGAATATTACTCAGCCATAAAAAGGAACGAAATTGGGTCATTTGTTGAGACGTGGATGGACCTAGAGACTGTCATACAGAGTGAAGTAAGTCAGAAAGAGAAAAACAAATATCGTATATTAACGTATATATGTGGAACCTAGAAAAATGGTACAGATGAACGGGTGTGCAGGGCAGAAATTGAGACACAGATGTAGAGAACAAACGTATGGACACCAAGGGGGGAAAGCCATGGTGGTGTGGGGGTGGTGGTGTGCTGAATTGGGCGATTGGGATTGACATGTATACACTGATGTGTATAAAATTGATGACTAATAAGAACATGCTGTATAAAAAAAAATGTGATCAAATGTATTCTATTGGAAAGAAGCAAAAATAGACCATATTTACTGTCTAAATTATATAATAATTTAACGATATTTAGCAACTATTGCAGATGTATTTATTATTGCAGCTTGTATTTGCTTTATCAATGTCTTTGCTTTGGGAACCAAAACAATAAAATAAAATAAAATAAAATCTGAAAAAATAAAATAAAATAAAAAATAAAAAATAAGTAAAATAAGTGGGCCTAGGGCCTTTGAAGGTCTTTAAATGGCCCTAAAGCTAAGAAGTGAGCTAGAGAGTTATTCAACAATTAGTTGAGAGTCTATTATATTCTAGAAAGTCTATAAGGGGTTATGGGGCATATAAATAACCAAAAAGTACTACTTATGTCTCTTAGGAGTTAACAATATATTTGAGGACTAAGAAAGTGACTAACTGAGCGTTGATATTTGTTCTCATTCTTTAGCACATCATTAAGCCACTATCAAGCTCTGCTACTGTTAGATGTACCATGGACTGAGTTTGTCTAGTGGAATGTGGGAAGAAGTGATGCATACCACTTCCATATTTGGCCACTAAAACCTCATATAAATATCCTCACTCTCTTTTTTTCTTTAACTGTTGACTGCATGTGGAGGATCCAGTGGAGGCTGCTGAAGCCCTGGGGGATAGTGGTTACACTAAATGGAATAAGCCTAGGTCCCAGAATGACTGCATGTATCAGAGTCCCTCTCCCCCATGCCTATATACTGTAAGATGAGCAAGAATTAACTTTGGCTGTTTATACCACTGAAATTAGAGGTATTTTGTTATAGCAGTTAGCATATCTTGAATAATATAGGGAAATTAACTTAATCTCACATAACTTCAGTTTAAAAAAAAAAACTGTTGCTTAAACCATATAGAAGTTCAAAGTGCTAGAAATAACCTCAGTTTGGAAGGGTCAAATTAGGGATAATCATTCTACCAATGGGTAATGGTACCTGAGGCAATTGCTGATGGATTGCCACAGTCCCCACCACATAAAAATCTTCCTCTTCTTATTCCTCCTCTCTTATTTACTTGAATATATACCTCCACATTTCATTTTTCTTTCTTCTTAGCCTTAGTTTTTCAAGTGTATGAAAATCAGCCCCTTATACTACACATTTAATCTACCTTTTTAGGTTTACAGTTTTAAATTTACAATTATCTTTTAATGCATATATATTATTCTATTAATTATATATCATTTCCATTTATTCTCAACCGTTGAAGTAAGTCCTCTAGGGCATACAAAGCTTTGTTCACATGTATTGTTTGAGTTATTTTATGCATTTAAAAGACAGACATTTGGGCTTCCCTGGTGGCGCAGTGGTTGAGAGTCTGCCTGCCAGTGCGGGGGGCACGGGTTCGAGCCCTGGTCTGGGAGGATCCTGCGTGCCGCGGAGCGGCTGGGCCCGTGGGCCACACTTGCTGGGCCTGCGCGTCTGGAGCCTGTGCTCCGCAGCAGGAGGGGCCGGGATGGTGAGGGGCCCGCACGCTGCAATGGAGAGTGGCCCCCGCTTGCCACAGCTGGAGGGAGCCCTCGCACAGAAACGAAGATCCAACACAGCCATAAATAAATAAATAAATTTAAAAAAAGATGCCTTGCTTATAAAAAAAAAAAAAAAAAAGACAGACATTTACTGAACATTAACTCTCTACCACGTACTAATCTAAGCGAGATAGATTGTAGGAATTAGTTCAATGGTTAAAGACATGAGCTTCTAGGTCACATTTATTTTGAGTTTAAATCTTTGCTCTACCACTTACTATGTGACCTTGGTTAAATTATTTAAACCTTAAGGTTCTTATCTCTAAAGCAGCAATAATATATCTGACTGCTTCATGGAATTGGTATATGGCTTAACTGAAATAATATACATGAAACACCAAGTTTATAGTGGGGACTTAATGAACAATAGATAACAATATCATTATTATTACCATGGTTACAACTAATCCTAATATATCTGAATTTTTAAGAACCCTGCCCAAGGAGTTCAGTAGCTAGTAATGACCCTATAATTGGTCATAATCGATAAAACAAGGGAAGAGACACAACCATGGGCTGCATCTGAGCAGAGCCATAGTCATCTACACAGGTAGTGTGCTGAACCTCTGTAAGTGCACAAGCTCCACTTGCTTCAGGACTCCCCTCCTTTGGGGCAAAGACCCCAGTGTGGCGAGAAGGAAAAACACACACTTAAAGGGAATAAGCCAGCTCAAGCCCAACTCTCAGGGTTTCTGCTCCAGCAACTTGGGAGCAGACCCTGCCCTTGACAAGGTGGTGAGGACCACTGAACAGAGAGGAAGTTCTGCCTCAAACCCTGAGCATACTCTAGTTCCTCCATCACAAGCCACACCCCCAACGCAAATGATAGTGTTCAGCACTCCCTGAGGAAGGACATGACTAGTGTCCATATCAAATCCAGTCCTTCCGTCAAAGGCAATGGGCAAATGCAATCTACATAGGGATACTCCCACATAAGAACACCCCTTCAAGACCACAATAGGTAACTGTTTCACCTAAATTTGTAGAGATGGAGAAAGTTAAGTAAAATGAAGAGGCAGAGGAACAATTCTCATTTGAAAAAACAAGAGAAACCCCTGAAAAAATAAATAATAAAAGAGAGATAAACAGTTTACCAAACAAAGAAATCAAAACGTTGATAATAAAAATGTTAACTGAATTAGGAAAGAGTTGATCTAAACACAGATCACATTTTAACAAGGAACTAGAAAATACAAAGAAGATCAATCAAAAATAGATAATTCAATATCTGAGATAAAAAGCACTCTAAAAGCAATGAGTAGCAGACGAATGGCACAGAAGAAGGCATAAGTGATCTGGAAGATAGAATAACAGAAATCACCCAATCAGAACAGTAGACAGAAAGACAAATTAAAAAAATGAAAGCAACATACACTATCCATGGTATAACATTAAACATGCCAAAATTCACATTATAGGGGCTCCAGAAGGAGAAGAGAAAGAGAAGGGTATTAAAAATGTATTTGATGGATTAGAGACCTAAATGTAAGGCCAGACACTATAAAACTCTTAGAGGAAAACACAAGCAGAACACTCTATGACATAAATCACAGCAAGATCCTTTTTGACCCACCTCCTAGAAAAATGGAAATAAAAACAAAAATAAACAAATGGGACCTACTGAAACGTCAAAGCTTTTGCACAGCAAAGGAAATGATAAACAAGACAAAAAGACAACCCTTAGAATGGGAGAAAATATTTACAAATGAAGCAACCGACAAAGGATTAATCCCCAAAATATAGAAACAGCGCATGCAGCTCAAAATCCAAAAAACAAACAACCCAATCCAAAAATGGGCAGAAGACCTGAATAGACATTTCTCCAAAGAAGGTATACAGATTGCCAACAAACACATGAAAGCATGCTCAACATCACTAATCATTAGAGAAATGCAAATCAAAATTACAATGAGGTATCACTTCACACCGGTCAGAAGGGCCATCATCAAAAAATCTACAAACAATAAATGCTGGACAGGGTGTGGAGAAAAGGTAACCCTCTTACACTGTTGGTGGGAATATAAATTGAATCAGCCACTATGGAGAACAGTATGGAGGTTCTTTAAAAAACGAAAAATAGAACTACCATATGACCCAGCAATCCCACTACTGGGCATATACCCTGAGAAAACCATAATTCAAAAAGAGTCATGTACCACAATGTTCATTGCAGCTCTATTTATAAAAGCCAGGATATGGAAGCAACCTAAGTGTGTATCCACAAATGAATGGGTAAAGAAGATGTGGCACATATATACAGTGGAATATTACTCAGCCATAAAAGGAAACAAAATTGAGTTATTTATAGTTATTTATAGGATGGACCTAGAGTCTGTCATACAGAGTGAAGTATGTCAGAAAGAGAAAAATAAATACCATATGCTAACACATATATATGGAATCTAAAAAAAAAAAAGGTTCTGAAGAACTAGGGGCAGGATAGGAATAAAGACGCAGATGTAGAGAATGGACTTGAGGGTGCAGGTAGGGGGAAGGGTAAGCTGGGACGAAGTGAGAGAGTGGCATGGACATATATACACTACCATATGTAAAATAGATAGCTAGTGGGAAGCAGCTGCATAGCACAGGGAGATCAGCTCGGTACTTTGTGTCCATCTAGAGGGTTGAGATAGGGAGGGTGGGAGGGAGACGCAAGAGAGAGGGGATATGGGGATATATGTATATGTATAGCTGATTCACTTTGTTATACAGCAGAAACTAACACAACTTTGTAAAGCAATTATACTCCAATAAAGGCGTTAAAAAAATAATTTAAAAAAAAAGGAAAATGTATTGGAAGAAATTATGGCTGAAAACTTCCCAAACCTAAAGAAGGAAACAGATATCCAGGTAAAGGAAGCACAGAGGGCCCCAAACAAGATGAACCCAAACGTATCCACACCAAGAGATGTCATAATTAAAATGGCAAAAGTTAAAGATGAAGAGAGAAATGTAAAGGCAACAACAGAAAAACAAAGAGTCATATACAGAAATCCCCATAAGGCTATCAGCTGACTTCTCAGCACAAACTTTGCAGGCCAGAAGGGAGAGTCATGATATATTCAAGGTGATGAAAGGAAAAACCTGCAACCTAGATATCATGTAGAATAGGAGGAAAGATTGAAAAACTTCTCAGAGAAGCAAAACTAAAAGAATTCAGCAGTACTAAACCTACCCTAAAAGAAATGTTGAAGGGTCTTCTCTAAATGGAAAAGAAGTAAGAATCTACAGGAGAGGGAAAATCATAATAGGAAAGGCAAATATATAATAAGGATTGAAGATCACTTAAATAAGCCAATAAATAAATTAAAAGACAAAAAATGTAAAAACAACTATAACTACAATAAACAGTAAATGGTTAAGCATGAAGATGCAAAATATGACATCAAAAACACAAATAGTGGGGTAAAGGAGTAAAAATATAGATCTTTTAGAATGTGTTTGAAATAAAATGACTATCAGTTTAAATCAAGTAAATACAATTATGGGTCAATATAAATGAACCCCATGGTAACCACAAATCAAAAACCTGCAATAGATACACAAAAAACAAAAAAGAAAAAAATCCAAGCATACTACAAAAGAAAGTCATCAAACCACAGCAGGAGAAAAAAATAGAACAAGAAATGAACAGAGAAGAACTACAAAAACAACTGGAAATCAAGGAATAAAATGACAATAAGTACATATCTATCAATAATTACTTTAAATGTCAATGTGCTAAATGCTCCAATCAAAAGTCATAGGGTGGCTGATTGGGAAAAAAAAAACAACCTTCAATATACTGCCTACAAGAGACTCACTTCAGGGAAAAAGAAACCCACAGACTGAAAGTGAGGGGATGGAAAAAGGTATTTTATGCAAAAGGAAAGTACAAGAAAGTGGCAGCAGCAATACTCATATCAGATAAAACAGACCTTAAAACAAAGGCTATAACAAAAGACAAAGAATGGCATTATATAATGATAAAGGGATTATAAAATGATAAAGGGATCAATACAAGATTGTATTGTATTGATAAATGCAATCAATATATATATCGAGCAAACAGACATAAAGGGAGAAATTGATGATAATACAATAATAGTAGGAGATTTAACACTCCATTGACATCACCGAACAGATCATCCAGAGAGAAAATCAATAAGGTAACAGTAATCTTAAATGATACAATAGACCAGCTGGACGTAATTGATACCTAGAGGACATTGCATCCAAAACAGCAGAATACACATTTTTTTCAAGTTCACATTGAACATTCTCCAGGAGAGATCACATCCTCAATAAATTTAAGAGGATAGAAATTACATCAAGCATTTTTCCATCCACAATGGTATGAAACTAGAAATCAACTACAGAAAGAAAAACTGGAAAAGAACAAACATGTGGAGACTAAACAACATGCTACATGGATCAATGATGAAATCGAAAAGTAAATCAGAAAACACCTCTAGACAAAGGAAAATGGAAACACAACTTTGAAAGTCTATGGGATACAACAAAAGCAGCTGTAATAGGGAAGTTTATAGCAATACAGGCCTTCCTCTAGAAACAAGAAAAACGTCACATAAACAACTTAATTTACCACCAAAAAGAATAAGAAAAAGAAAAAAACAGCAAAGCCCAAAGTCAGCAGAAGGAAGGAAATAATGAAGATCAGGGAAGAAATAAATAAAACAGAGATCAAAAAACAATAGAAAAGATCAATGAAACCAAGAACTGGTTTTCTGAAAAGATAAACAAAATTAATAAACCTTTAGACAGGCTCACCGAGAAGAAAAGAGAGAGGACCCAAATAAACAAAATAAGAAATGAAAGAGGAGAAGTAACAACTTATACCACAGAGATATAAAAAATCATAAGAGAATACTATGAATAGTTATATGCCAACAAATTGGACATCCTAGAAGAAATGGACAAATTTCTAGAAACATACAGTCTGTCAAGACTGATTCAAGAAGAAATAGACAATTTGAACAGACTGATCACTAGAAGTGAAATTAAATTTGTAATTAAAAGAACTCCAGGAAACAAAAGTCCAGGACTGGACAGCTTCACAGGGGAATTCTAACAAACATATAAGGAAAAACGAATTGCTATCATTCTCAAACTATTTCAAAATATACTAACATTTTTATGGAACCACAAAGATCCATAATTTCCAAAGCAATCCTGAGAAAAAGAACAAAACTCCCAGACTTCAGACTATACTATAAAGCTAAAGTAATCAAACGTATGTTATTAGCACAAAAACAGACACATAGATCAATGGAACAGAACAGAGAGCCCAGAAATATACCCATGCTCCTATAGTCAATTAATCTATGACAAAGGAGGCAGGAATATACACTGGTGAAAAGACAGTCTCTTCAACAAGTGGTACTGGGAAAACTGGGCAGCCACATGAAAAACAATGAGATTAGACCATTTCCTCACACCATATACAAAAATAAACTCAAAATGGTTTCAGGTTTAAAACCTAAAATCACAAAACTCATAGAAGAGAACAGAGGCAGAACACTATCTGACATAAATAACGGCAATATTTTTTTGGATGTTTCCTAAGGCAAAAGAAATAAAAGCAAAAATAAACATATGAGACCTAATTACACTTAAAAACTTTTTCACAGCAAAGGAAACCTTGGACAAAACAAAAAGACAATTTACAGAATGGGAGAAAATATTTGCAAATAATGTGATCAACAGGGGTTAATATCCAAAATATACAAACAGCTCATACAACTAAATAATAAAAAAAAAATTAAACAACCCAATCAAAAAAATGGGCAGACCTGAATAGACATTTCTCCAAAGAAGACATACAGATGACTAATAGGAACATGAAAAGATGCTCAACATTGCTAATTATTAGAGAAATGCAAATCAAAACCACAATGAGGTATCACCTGTCAGAATGGCTATCATGAAAAAGCCTACAAACAAAAAATTTTGGAGGATGTGGAGAAAAGAGAACCCTCCTACACTGTTGGTGCGAATATAAATTGGTGCAGCCACTATGGAAAACAGTACGGACGTTCCTCAAAAAACTGAAAATAGAACTACCATAAGATCCAGCAGTTTCACTCCTGGGTATATATTCAGAAAAAATGAAAACTCTAATTTGAAAAGATACATGCACCCCAATGTTCATAGCAGCACTGTTTACAATAGTCAAGACTTGGAAGCAATGCAAGTGCACATCAACAGATGACTGGCTTAAGAAGATGTGTTATAAAAAAAGAATGAAACACTGCCATTTGCAGCAACATGGATGGACCTAGAGAATATTATGCTTAGTGAAATGTCATACAGAGAAAGGAAAATACTGTATGATATCATTTATATGTGGAATCTAAGAAAAAAAACAAATGAATGTATATGCAAAACAGAAACCGACTCACAGATGAGAGAAAACTAACTTGTGGTTACCAAAAGGTAGAGAGACAAATTAAGGTATGGGATTAATGGAAACAAACTAATATTTATATAAAATAGATAAGCAACAAGGATATACTGTATAGCACAGGGAATTATACCAACTATCTTATAATAACCTATAACAGAGTATAATCTGCAAAAATACTTGATAACTATGCTGTACACCTGAAACTAACAAAATATTGTAAATCAACTATACTTCAAATTTTTTTAAAAAGGTAAATAGGATCATGTGACTCCTCTGGTTAATCTTTCCCTTGTCAGTCATAAAGTCCCTATAACTTTGCATGGATATAAGACCTTCCATTAGGTAATCTACTCACCTGTTCATTTTCATTTTCCTCCCTATTCACCTCACACCTCAATGAGATGGAACTATTTTCAGTTCCTAGAACATAAAATGCTTTTGTTCAAAATATCTCCCCTGCCTAGGCCTTTTCTCCTTGCTTGCCAAACACCTACATGGATTGCAGGATTCTACTTGTACCTCATCTTCTTTCTGAATTCTCTCTGTATACCTCTACTCCTTTCATCAAGTAGAATTGTGCTCTGACTTATTTGTGTCCAACTGTTCACTGTAATAATTTATTACACCCATTTGTGTTCATATCTCTCTTGCCTACCAGACTGTTAGCTCTATGAAGATAAGGTAGAGATTCTTGCAAAGAATGAGTCCTGGTAGATCTTGCCTCAATGACCATTTCATGGCTCCAGACCACACCTCTATCTTGTCATGCTCAATATGAAATAGCAAAGGAAAGAGACTTGTTGCTTAAGAGCATGGCCTTGGAATTAGACCTGGGTTCCAGATTTGCCATTTATTACCTGAGTGACCTTTATCAAATACTTAAGCTTCCATATTTCATTTTATCATCCATAAAAGGGAGATAATACATACTTCATAGGATTTTAGGTAGGATTAAATGAGGCAATGCCTAGCACTCAAAAATATTATGATTACATTATTATTATTATTATCCTTTATGTGGCTATATAGTTTGTTTTAGAAAGGTAAGAAAATGCCTATCTTGTTTAAAGAGTGAGGTATAAATCCATTTGGAAGAGTAATTCTCTTTTCCTGTTTTATATGTTACAGAGGAAAACAGGAATTTTATGACAATCTTTTCTAATGTAAATGATTTTATTTTTCTTTTTTTTTTTTTTTTTAATTAATTAATTTATTTATTTTTGCTGTGTTGGGTCTTAGTTTCTGTGTGAGGGCTTTCTCTAGTTGTGGCAAGCGGGGGCCACTCTTCATCGCGGTGCGCGGACCTCTCACTGTCGTGGCCTCTCTTGTTGCGGAGCACAGGCTCCAGACGCGCAGGCTCAGTAGTTGTGGCTCACGGGCCCAGTTGCTCCGTGGCATGTGAGATCTTCCCAGACCAGGGCTCGAACCCGTGTCCCCTGCATTGGCAGGCAGATTCTCAACCACTGCGCCACCAGGGAAGCCCCGATTTTATTTTTCTAAATGGGCTTAAAGCAAGGCAAATACCCTCCATTAGTTGGATGTAAATTTAGATTATGAAATACATTCATTCATCTGATGCTGGATTTCCAGTCCACTAAATTGGTCACTTCAAGACGTATTCCTTTTCTTTTTTTCTTCTGGCTGTCTCTGCAACTTCATCCAATGTTCCTGCCAAGTGGAAATGCTGCAATACCCTAAATGTGGTCTGCTAATCACCCACCAAAGCTTCCAAGAAGTTTTTTCTCTGCCTAGAATCAATCACCTTTTCCCCTATAGCTAACACTCCATCTCCAAATTCAGTTCAGTGGTTATTTCAGGATGTTTTACCACCATCGCTATCATTCTGGGTTTTTTTTCTCCCTTATCTGTGTCCCCAAAGCACTGTGGCATTTATCATTGCATTGGAATTGTCTATTTACTTTTCTATCTCCTTAACTAGACCACCTATTCTTTGGGGTAGGTGCCATAAACTTCATATTCCCAGACCAGCAGCATCAACATGACTCTCTTAGACTTGTTAGAAAGACAAATTCTTGGGCCCCACCCCAGACCTACTGCAACAGAAACTCTGGGGGTGGAACCCAGGAATCTCTTGCTCTATAATAATGAGAGTGAAGATGGCAGAGTAGGAGGATGTGGAGTTCACATCTCCTCACAACTAGGACACCTAGCAGGCACTGGTGGGGGACCATGGACACTTAAGGGGACAGGAGGAACTCCCGAGCAACCGGATAGGATGTTGAGGGGAGGGAGGGGGGAAGGAGAAGTGGAGGTGGGTGGGACTGGCACCCCTGAAGAGCAGCTAGGGGAGGGGAGGGGTTCCCACAACTGGAATGGCCCACCTAGGAGCAACAGGGATGGGGGGAGACCCCCAGGAGAGTGGAGGATGGGAAGGGAATGGCCAGCATTTCCCCTGCCCACTTGGGGCCTGGGGAGCCTACTGTGGTCCCTGGCTTGATCCTCTGCCCACCGAGACCCCATCTGGCCACGTGGGTCCTGAGGGTGTGGGAGGGAGGGAGGGGGGAGGGGGAGAGGAAAGGTAGAGGCCAGACTGGACCAGTGCCCCTGGGGGGTGTCTGGGGGAAGGGAGGGGTTCCCACGCTTGGAGGGGGTCCACCCCAAGTGAGGGAATCAATGGGGAGCCTGTTGAGGTCCCAGGCCTGATCCTCTGCAGTACAAGGTCCCCTCCTGGTGAGCGGAGCCTAAGCCCCGCCCCCACACGCACACCCAGGGCCTTACCTCTGCACTCCACACTCGGAGGCCCCCTCCGGCCAAGCTGTCTTTTGCAGCCTAGCGGATCCTAAGCCTAGGCCCCTGTCCCCGCCTAAACCCCAAACCTGCCTAAGCCCTGCCCCTGCCTAAGCTCCACCCCCACAGCCAAACCCTTTTCTGGCCCTTTTTCTTTTTTTTTTTTCTTTTAGGTTGTGGTTGTTGTTTCATTTATATTTTTATTTTTTCTAATGAATTTTTTATTTTTCTAATTTTATTTTATTTTTCACTCTTTATTATTGTTCTGCTCCTTTTGGTTTGTTCTCCCCCCTTTTATTTATTTTTTGCTATTGTAGTTCTGTTTTACTTTGTTGTTGTTGTTTCACTTATATTTATATTTTTTCTATTATATATGTTTATTTTTCTAATTTTGCTGTATTTTTTTATTCTTTGTTATTGTACTGCTCCTTTTCTTTTTCTCTTTTTTTGCCACACCATGTGGCTTGCAGGATCTTGGTTTTCAGGCTGGGGGTCAGGCCTGAGCTCCTGTGGTGGGAGCGCTGAATCCAAACCTCTAGACAAACAGAGAATTTCAAACCCCAGGAAATATTAATTGGAGTGAGGTCTCCTGGAGGTCCTCATCTCAGCACCAAGACCTGGCTCTACCCAACTGCTTGCAAACTCCAGTGCTGGACACCTCAGGCCAAACAACCAGTAAGATAGGAACACAGCCTCACCCATCAAAAAAAAAAAAAATGAGATGACAAAATACAGATGAAAGAGCAAGGTAAAAACCTACAAGACCAAATAAAGGAAGAGGAAATAGGCAACCTACCTGAAAAAGAATTCAGAGTAATGATAGTAAAGATGATCCAAAATCTCAGAAATAGAATGGAGGCATGGGTCAAGAAAATACAAGAAATGTTTAACAAAGACCTAGAAGAACTAAAGAATAATCAAACAGTAATGAACAACACAATAACTGAAATGAAAAATACAATAAAAGGAATCAATAGCAGAATTACTGAGGCAGAAGAATGAATAGTGAGCTGGAAGGTAGGATGGTGGAAATAACTGCTGAGGAAAGAAAAAAGAATGAAAAGAATTGAGGACAGTCTCAGAGACCTCTGGGAAAAAATTAAAAGCACCAACATTCATATTATAGGGGTCCCAGAAAAAGAAGAGAACGAGAAAGGGTCTGAGAAAATATTTGAAGAGATAATAATCTAAAACTTCCATAACATGGGAAAGGAAATAGCCCCCCAAGTCCAGGAAGCACATGGAGTCCCATACAGGATAAACCCTAGGAGAAACACACCATGACACATATTAATCAAACTAACAAAAATTAAATTCAAAGAAAAAATATTAAAAGCAGCAAGGGAAAAACAAAAAATAACATACAAGGGAATCCCCACAAGGTTATCAGCTGATTTTTCAGCAGAAACTCTGCAGGCCAGAAGGGAGTGGCAGGATATATTTAAAGTGATGAAAGGGAAAAACCTACAAGCAAGATTACTCTACCCAGCAAGGATCTCATTTAGATTTGATGGAGAAATCAAAAGCTTTACAGACAAGCAAAAGCTAACAGAATCCAGCATCACCAAACCAGCTTTACAACAAATGCTAAAGGAACTTCTCTAAGTGGGAAACACAAGAGAAGAAAAAGACTCACAAAAACAAACCCAAAACAATTAAGAAAGTGGTAATAGGAACATACATATCGATAATTACCTTGAATGTAAATGGATTAAATGCTCCAACCAAAAGACACAGACTGGCTGAATGGATACAAAAACAAGACCAGTATATATGCTGTCTATAAGAGACCCTCTTCAGACCTAGGGACACATACAGACTGAAAGTTAGGGGATGAAAAAAGATATTCCATGCAAAAGGAAAACACAAGAAACCTGGAGTAGTAATACTCGTATTGGATAAAATAGACTTTAAAGAACGTTACAAGAGATAAGGAAGGACATTATATAATGATCAAGGGATCAATCCAAGAAGAAAATATAACAATTATAAATATTTATGCACCCAACACAGGAGCACCTCAATCCATAAGACAAATGTTAACAGCCATAAAAGGGGAAATCGACAGTAACACAATAATAGTGGGGGACTTTTTACACCCCACTTACACCAAAGGACAGATCATCCAGACAGAAAATAAATAAGGAAACACAAGCTTTAAATGACACAATAGACCAGATAGATTTAATTGATATGTATAAGACCTTCCACCCAAAAGTGACAGAATACACTTTCTTCTCAAGTGCACACGGAACATTCTCCAGGATAGATCACATCTTGGGTGACAAATCCAGCCTCAGAAAATTTAAGGAAATTGAAATCATACCAAGCATCTTTTCCGACCACAATACTATGAAATTAGAAATCAATTACAGGAAAAAAGCTGTAAAAAAACACAAACACATGGAGGCTAAACAGTACGCTGCTAAATAAGCAAGAGATCACTGAAGAAATCAAACAGGAAATTTAAAAATACCTAGAAACAAATGACAACAAAAACACGACGACCCAAAACCTATGGGATGCAGCAAAAGAAGTTCTAAGAGGAAGTTTATAGCAATTCTAAGAGGAAGTTTATAGCAATTCAATCTCACCTCAAGAAACAAGAAAAATCTCAAATAAACAATCTAAACTTACACCTAAAGCAACTAGAGAAAGAAGAACAAAGAAAACCCAAAGTTAGTAAAAGCAAAGAAATCATAAAGATCAGAGCAGAGATAAATGAAATAGAAAAGAAAGAAAACAATAGCAAAGATCAATAAAACTAAAAGTTGATTCTTTGAGAAAATAAACAAAATTGATAAACCTTTAGCCAGACTCATCAAGAAAAAAAGGGAGAGGACTCAAATCAATAAAATTAGAAATGAAAAAGGAGAAATTACAACTGACACAGCAGAAATTCAAAGGATAATAAGAGACTACTACAAGCAACTATATGCCAATAAAATGGACAACCTGGAAGAAATGGACAAATTCTTGGAAAGATACAACTTTCTAAGACTGAACCAGGAAGAATTAGAAAATATAAGCAGACCAATCACAGGTAATGACATTGAAAGCGCAATTAAAAATCTTCCAACAAACAAAAGTCCAGGACCAGACGGCTTCACAGGTGAATTCTATCAAGCATTAAGAGAAGAGCTAACACCTATCCTTCTCAAACTCTTCCAAAAAATTGCAGAGGAAGGAACACTCTCAAACTAGTTCTACGAGGCCACCATCAAATCACTCTAATACCAAAACCAGACAAAGATATCACAAAAAAAGAAAATTACAGATCAATATCACTGATGAACATAGATGCAAAAATCCTCAACAAAATACTAGCAAACAGAATCCAACAACATATTTAAAAGATCATACACCATGATCAAGTGGGATTTATCCAAAGATGCAAGGATTCTTCCATATATGCAAATCAATCAATGTGATACACCATATTAACAAACTGAAGAATAAAAACCAAATGATCATCTCAATAGATGCAGAAAAAGCTTTTGACAAAATTCAACACCCATTTATGTCCAGTGGACACAGAGGGAACCTATCGCTACATAATAAAGACTATATATGACAAACCCACAGCGAACATCATTCTCAATGGTGAAAAACTGAAAGCATGTCCTCTAAGATCAGGAACAAGACAAGGATGTTCACTCTTGCCAGTATTATTAAACATAGTCTTGGAAGTCCTAGCCATGGCAATCAGAGAAGGAAAAGAAACAAAAGGAATACAAATTGGAAAAGAAGAAGTAAAGCTGTCACTGTTTGCAGATGACATGATACTATACACAGAAAATCCTAAAGATGCCACCAGAAAATTGCTGGAACTAATCAATGAATTTAGTAATGTTGCTGGATACAAAATTAATGCACAGAAATCTGTTGCATTCCTCTGCACTAACAACGAAATATCAGAAAGAGAAATTAAGGAAACAATCCCATTTACCATTGCAACAAAAAGAATAAAATACCTGGGAATAAACCTACCTAAGGAGGCAAAAGACCTGTACTCAGAGAACTATAAAACACTGATGAAAGAAATCAAAGATGACACAAACAGATGGAAAGGTCTACCATGTTCTTGGATTGGAAGAATCAATACTGCGAAAATGACTATAATACCCAAAGCAATCTACAGGTTCGCTGCAATCCCTATCAAACTACCAATGGCATTTTTACAGAATTAGAACAAAAAAGTTTACAATTTGTATGGAAACACAAAAGACCCCAAATAACCAAAGCAATCCTGAGAAAGAAAAACGGAGCTAGAGGAATCAGGATCCCTGACATCAGACTATACCACAAAGCTACAGTAATCAAGACAGTATGGTATTGTAACAAAAACAGAAACATAGATCAATGGAACAGTATAGAAAGCCCAGAGATAAACCCATGCACCTATGGTCACCTAAAATATGACAAAGGAGGCAGAAATATATAATGGAGAAAAGACAGCCTCTTCAATAGGTGGTGCTGGGAAAACTGCACAGCTACATGTAAAATAATGAAATTACAACACTCCCTAACACCATACACAAAAATAAACTCAAAATGCAATAAAGACCTAAATGTAAGAACGGATACTATAAAACTCTCAGAGGAAAACATAGGAAAAACACTCTTTGACATAAATCACAGAAGGATCTTTTTGACCCACCTCCTAGAGCAATGAAAATAACAACAAAAATAAACAAATGGGACCTAATTAAACAGAAAAGATGTTGCACAGCAAAGGAAACCATAAACAAGACAAAAAGACAACCCTTAGAATGGGAGAAAATATTTACAAATGAAGCAAGCGACAAAGGATTAATCCCCAAAATATAGAAACAGCGCATGCAGCTCAAAATCAAAAAAACAAACAATCCAATCCAAAAATGGGCAGAAGACCTAAACTGGCATTTCTCCAAAGAAGACACACAGATGGCCTACAAACACATGAAAAGGTGCTCAACATCACTAATTATTAGAGAAATGCAAATCAAAACTACAGTGAGGTATCACTTCACACTGGTCAGAATGGCCATCATCAAAAAATCTACAAACAATAAATGCTGGAGAGGGTGTGGAGAAAAGGGAACCCTCTTGCACTGTTGGTGGGAATGTAAATTGATACAGCCACTGTGGAGAACAGTATGGACGTTCATTAAAAAGCTAAAAATAGAACTACCATATGACCAGCAATTCCACTACTGGGCATATACACTGAGAAAACCATAGTTCAAAAAGTCACATGTACCCCAATGTTCATTGCAGCACTATTTACAATAGCCAGGACATGGAAACAACCTAAATGTCCATCGACAGATGAATGGATAAAGAAGATGTGGTGTATATATATATATATATAATGGAATATTACTCTGCCATAAAAAGGAATGAAATTGGGTCATTTGTAGAGATGTTGGAGGACCTACAGTCTGTCATACAGAGTAAAGTAAGTCAGAAAGAGAAAAACAAATATCATATATTAATGCATATATGTGGAATCTAGAAAAAATGGTACAGATGAACCTCTTTGCAGGGCAGGAATAGAGAAGCAGACGCAGAGAACAGACGTGTGGACGCAGCAGGGGAAAGGGAGGGTGGGATGAACTGGGAGATTAGGTTTGACATAAATACACTACAATGTTTAAAATAGATAGTTAGTGGGAACCTGCTGTATAGCACAGGGAGCTCAGCTCGGTGCTCTCTGATGACCTAGATGGGTGGGATGGGGGGAGGAGGTCCAAGAAGGAGGTGTTATATGTATCATTTAGCTGATTCACTTTATTGTACAGCAGAAACTAACACAACATTGTAAAGCGATTATACTCCAATTGAAAAAAATTTAAAAATTAACAAGAGAGTAAATAATCTACAACTACACACGATCGTATGGAAAAATTCACAATTATTGAATTAAAGAAGCCAGGTATAAGAAAAGTAAGTACTCTCTCTCTCTGTGTATCCATTATATAGTCATGAACAGGCAAAATTAATCACTGTTGTTAGAGTGTAATATAAGTGGTTACCCTTACTCAGTATGGCTATGTAATTGACAGGGCCCATTATAATATAAATATGCTGGGACACTGGTTTAAAATGTAGTCCTTTAAATACTTTCCACACATCTTGAGCGCTAGAACTTTTACTCTTCCAATTGTCTACTTTGAGATGTATTAACTTTATCTTTAGCATCAGAAACTGTTTGAAGTGCATTGATAGCAACATGAAAGGAAACTGGAATCATGGAAGGAAACTGATCTTAGAACAAGAAAGAATTTGGTAGAAACTAGTAAGTGCTCAATAAATGATAAATCTTGTCTTATTAGAAACAGCACAGTATAAAGCAATTTATCCAGAAATATATGAAGGACATTAGCCACCTTGATTTTCTGCTATTATACAGCATGGTACATTATCAGGGTTTAATAGACACAGTCTTGTCATTCTGATGCCAGACATCTAGGACAAACAGAAACTTCAGGAACTGGCATCTTGTGTGTGAAAGCAAGAAATACAGCCATGTCTCTAGTAGAAAATGTGTCAGTAATCAGTAAGTTCCAGGGAACAGGTTTTGTGAGAGAGAAGATGGGAGACCACATGAGCACGGGCATCATTTGAGGGTAAAAGATGCCAAAAGGAAAAAGAAGAATGTGGATTATTTTCCTTTTTTTGCGAAAGGCCTTTCTGGATTTAAGCATACTAATATGCCCCAGACTCAAATGGTAACTTACTTTTGAAATCATAAACATAGATAGCTGTTTGCATCTGAGAGAAGCCTGTCACGGCAATCTGAGGTGTGACATATTTGCCTGAGACTGGTGTTCCCTCAGGGGAATAAAAATATGTTATAGTTGTGACATCAGTCTCTTCTTGAACAGGCAGCTCTAGGTTGGTATCTTTTGGGGCAAGGTAGTGGGAACCTTTATATGCAATCTTCAGAATTCCTGAAATGTAAAGTGCATTAATGATAGGAAGTATATATTTTTTTGACTTGTCCTTAAGATTCTTAATTATGAAACACAGCTCTTTCAGAAAAGACGTGACTGGACAAGTAATATCTGTATTTTTCGTCTTAATATAATAAAAATATATCCATTAAATCCTGCAGTTTAGAAACATTGCTTATATTATCCCATGAGATACACTGCCCATCAACATAACTCAGTGACATCTTTCTTCATCATTGTCATCATACTTATCAATCCAGTGGTGCATATTGCAAACACAGCTGTTCCCTAAAGAAGATGCCAGTCAACATGAACAAGATACAGACACACACAATCTCATGTATTCTAAACAAACATTGAACAACCAAATCAATTTATGTTGAGTTGCAAAAATGCAATGTCGTGATTCTTGGCCTTCTCAATCTGTGGAGGTAAGACACTAAAATTCTAACGAATGTAAATCTGTGAAAAAGAACTCATCAGTAAAATAAAATGCATCATGTCTCAATTTTCATGGTAGAGAATATTTTTCTCCTTTAGTAAAAAACTAAAACTCTTAAAATGCGAATTCTCTCAGTGTTCTTGCAGTACCAGGTATATACTGAAAGGTATACTGCAGGTATATACTGCAGGTATACTGCAGGTATATACTGCATCTAGTGAAAAACTTATCACTATTTGTACTTCAGTTAATGTTCAATTTATTAAATCATGTATCTGATAAACAAAAAACTATGGAAACCAATTTTTCTTGAGCATTTAAACAATGACTGCAGTTTGATTGTTTCCTTACAAGATTGCAGTTACAATTTAGCATAACTGATTCTTTTGAGTACATCAGATCCCTGCACATCAGACAAAATGCACACAGATGCAATAATTACAAAATGTGTTGCCAAGTATACAGTTAAAGTTATCCTAAAATAGCAACACCACGAGTTTAATTCATTTCTTCACTTTATGTGTTTTTATGCCTTCCTGCTGTACTTACTCTAATAACTTCCCAGAATTTTTGCCTAAATTTGACATCTTCCCAGGTTTTCTATGTTCACAAGAACAGTAAAGTGCACAGGTTTTTTATGGAATTTTTATTAAGTTAAGGGACTTGATTTCTTCTCTTAAAATGTTTCAACTCTAAACTTTTAAAATCCATACCTTTCACACAGGTATCACTTTTTACACCTTTCCTAAAAGGTGTTTAAAATATTTTTTATTGTGAAAATTTCAAACAGACAAAAATGCAGCAAGTACAGTAACCACTCATATACACATCCCCTACCTTCAACACCCATCAATATTTTGTCATATTTATTTCATCAGTTCCCTCCCTTTTTTCTTGAATATTTTAAAGCAAATTCAAGATGTCATGTAATTTTACCCTTAACTACTTCAGTATGCATCTAAAAAGGGAAGGGTATTTAACCTCAATGCTATTATCAAAGCTAACAAAATTAATAATTCTTTGCTATGATCAATTCTCAGTCCATATTCAAATTATCCATTATTTTATTTTATTTAGTTGGTTCAAATAAATATCAAAACAAATGTATTCACTGTATTTTTTAGGTCTGTTAAGTTATTTTTAAGTCTTTGAATCTAGAATAGTATCTTTTTACTTTTCATTCCTCTGACTTGAAGAAACCAGTGAGCTCTCCTGCAGAATATCTGCAACATGTATATATATGATTGACTGCTTCCTCGTGGTGTCATAAAACTGATTTCTTCTCTTCAGGCATTTCCTATTTATTAGAAATTGGTGCTAAAGGCTTGATTTGATTCAGATTCAATATCTGGGGGAGGAGGCTTAAGATTACCACAAAGGAGGTGCTGTCTCCTTAACACTGTATTACATCAGAAGGTACATTGGTTACCTCACTTTTAAAGGTGCCAAGATTAATCAGTGTTAAAGGATTGGCCAGCTTGATCCCCTTCATTGTAAAGTTCTCCATAAACATTTCACCAAATAGTTTTAGGATCCATTAATGAGCATTAGCTAAATACAGTCATTCCCTCAGGATCCATGGGGGATTGATTCCAGGACTCCCTGCAGATACCAACATCCTCAGATGCTCAAGTCCTGAGCGCTCAGTATCCAAGGACGCAGAACCTGCAGATATGAAGGGCCAACTGTAATTTATTTCATTAGTGTTTGCAAATGGTGATTCTATAATTCTCTTACCCTTCCATATTAATTAAGTATAATTTTCTGCATTCCTTTATTCACAGGTCAATGTAGTTAAGCTGGAATAAAATTTATAAAGGCAGAATAAATGCTTAACTCTTTCTTTTTAATTACCAATAATTAAAGTAATGAGTTGATGTCCAAGCAATAACCAATTGTTTCCAATGAGTTTGGTATCTTTCTCTTCTCCATTCCCTTTCCTCCTCTTCCTACCATTAGAAACCCAGCTTTAAAACAAACTTTTTTTAAATCGTAGTTGCTGGTGTACAACATAGTGATTCTCAGTTTTTAAAGGTTATACGCCATTTATAGTTATTGTAAAACACTGGGTATATTCCCCATATTATACAATATATTCTTGTAGCTTATTTTGTACCTCATAGTTTGTGCCTCTTAATCCCCTACCCCTAATATTGCCCCTCCCCCTTTCTCTCTCCCCACTGGTAACCACTAGTTTGTTCTCTATATCTGTGAGTCTGCTTCCTTTTTGTTACATTCACTAGTTTGTTGTATTCTTTTAGATTCCATACATAAGTGAAAGCATACAGTAGGCATTTGTCTTTCTCTGACTTATTTCACTTAGCATAATGCCCTCCAAGTCCATCCACATTGCTGCAAATGACAAAATTTCATTCTTTTTTATGGCTGAGGAGTCTGGTATTCCATTGTGTGTGCGTGTATCCATTCATCTGTTGATGGACACTTAGACTTCCATATCTTGGCTACAAATATTGCTGCTATGAACATTGAGGTGAATGTATCTTTTTGAATTAGTGTTTTTGTCTTTCAGATATATACCCAGGAGTGGAATTGTTGAGTCATATGGTAGTTCTATTTTTAGTTTTTTGAGCAACCTCCATACTGTTTTCCACAGTGGCTGCACCAATCTACATTCCCACCAACAATGCAGGATGGTTCCCTTTTTCCACATCCTTGCCAACATTTGTTATTTGTGTTCTTTTTTGATGATAGCCATTCTGTCAGGTGTGAGGTGATATCTCACTGTGGTTTTGATTTGCATTTCCTGATGATTAGTGATGTTGAGCATCTTTTCATGTGCCTACTGGCCACCTGCATTTCCTCTTTGGAAAAATGTCTATTCAGGTCTTCTGCCCATTTCTTAAATTGGGTTGTTTGTTTTTTAGATGTTGAGTAGTATGAGCTGTTTATATATGTTGGATATTAATCCCTTATCAGTCATATCATTTGCAAATTTTTTTCCCATTCAGTAGGTTGTCTTTTAATTTTGTCAATGGTTTCCCTTGCTGTGCAAAAACTTTTAAGTTTAATTAGGTCCAATTTGTTTATTTTTGCTTTTGTTTCCTTTGCTTTAGGAGACAAATCCAAAAAAAAATTGCTGTAATTTATGTCAGATTGTTCTGCCTATGTTTTCCTCTAGGAATTTTATGGTTTCCAGTCTTACATTTAGTTCTTAATCCATTTTGAGCTTATTTTTATATATGGTATTAGTGTTCTAATTTCATTTTCTTACATGTAGCTGTCCAGTTTTCCCAGTATGACTCATCGAAAAGACTGTCTTTTTTCTCCATTGTATATTCTTCCCTCGTCATAGATTAATTGACTATAAGTGTGTGGGTTTATTTCTGGGCTCTCTATCCTGTTCCATTGATCTATGTGTCTGTTTTTGTGCCATTACCATACTGTTTTGATTATAGTAGCTTTGTAATATAGTCTGAAGTCAGAGAGTGTGATTCCTCCAGCTCTGTTCTTCTTTCTCAAGATTCTTTTGGCTACTCAGGGTCTTTTGTGTTTCCATACAAACTTTAAAATTATTTGTTCTAAATGTGTGAAAATGCCATTGGTATTTCGATAGGGATTGCATTGAATTTGTAGATTGCCTTGTCTACTCTCACCACTTTTATTCAACATAGTTTTGGAAGTACTAGCCACAGCAATCAGGGAAGAAAGAGAATTAAAAGGAATCCAAATTGTAAAGGAAGAAGTAAAGCTGTCACTGTTTGCAGATGACATGGTTCTATACATAGAAAATCCTAAAGATGCCACCAGAAAACTACTCATCAATGAGTTAAGTAAAGTTGCAGGATACAAAATTAATATACAGAGATCTGTTGCATTTCTATACACTAACAACAAACTGTCAGAAAGAGAAATTAAAGAAACAACCCCACTTACTACTGTATCAAAAAGAATAAAATACCTAGGAATAAACCTACCTAAGGAGGTACAAGACCTGTACTCAGAAAACTATAAGATACTGATGAAAGATGATAGAAACAGATGGAAAGATATATTGTGTTCTTGGATTGGAAGGATTAATATTGTTAGAAACACAGCTTTTTTTACATTCAATATGATACAATCAATTGCAGCCTTAACATTGGACAAAAGGAGTCTGTTCATGTTGGCACCTGTTTTCTTTTGTCATAATCCCATTAGTCTTTGATAGCTTCTTTGCATTCTGGCATAAAGACATATCACAGGTTCATCTTGAACATTTCCTGCCCCACACATGGAATCAGCCATTTACCACAAGGAGCTCTGATTCCTATTAGTAGAGGAATCTCAACACTACAGTTTAGGCATTCTGCATGCTCATTGCTCTTGGGTTGTCATACTTCCATGACTTTTCAGTGGACACAGCTGGGAAATATTTACTTATTTTATAAGAGAGGGAAAAAAGTCATGAGTTCTGCCTAATATTTCCAATTGAAATTTAGTCACAGGATTTTTACTTAACATCATTGATTCTCTCTCAGTCTCTCTCTCTGAATAGCTTGATTCCTAACAACATTAACATAATTACTTATTTGCTTTTTCATATTGTACACACATATATGTATATGCATAATATTCAAAATAACATCATTGATATTATCACTAACAATAAAAAATTTTACTGTAGGTTAAGATTTGTTTGTATTTCAGAATCTGTAGTCAAAACACTGCTTTAAGGTCAGTGCAGTAATTATTTTCTCTGGATGGTTATGTTACAAGATGTACTTTTAAATTCTCACTTGGCAAGATTTAGTATAATCCATTGTTGTGCCCTAAGATATTGACGTGTTGTTAATATTATTAAACTTTTATGTATTTATCATTATTTTATTGGTAGGGCCATTTAGAAGTTGTGTCTCCCAGGAGATGGAGATTGTGTCAGCCTTAGCCATTAGTTCTCTTCTTTATCTCATGGGGCTAATTTATCATCTTGAGCACACTGTTAAGCCCTGTTCCTCCTTGGCTATTGTGTGTGATCACTGATGCTGATTCACAGCTCAATTCTCTTCCTGCTGGTTATAATGTGTGACCACCAGTACCAACCAGTCCTTGGTGTAATTGCTACTTTTACCAGAATTGTACTCCTGATTTCCTGTGTTTGGATGGAAATAAGTACCTATCTATGCTTCATAAACAGAGGCACACTCAAATATATTAGCATTCCCCTGTTTTTCTGCAATAAATTTTAAAAATTAGATATGTCTCATTCCATTCACTCTTCTTTTACTTGTTACAACTATGATTTGTATACTTTATATTATTATGAACTCATATTTGATATAAGCATGAAAACAATAATGATGATTATTGTGGCTTATATAGACTGAACTTATTCCAATCGGCCACAATAATCATCACTATTATTTTGATGCTTATATTATTACAATTTTGTCCTTTTAGCACTTCCACAATAACCTTTAAAATGTCTTTGTTTTCTGGCAACAATTTTTCTAGAACTATCTAAATTGTTCTTGCCTGAAGACCTGTAATAAGTTATCCCATAGAGTCTTGGTTCCTTTCAGAGGAGAATAATATTTGTATCAGATACAATCTCTTTCCCACCCTTTCCTCTTTGCTTTACCATTTTAGTTATCACTGGCACCTTTCCAAAATGCTAGCATTCTGCTTCTCTGTGCCTGAGGGCTTTTTCTGGTGGCTGGGTTCTAATTCCTGACTGGTAGGCTGGAACTGCCAGGGAATTAACACCACCTGGGAGCAGCGCTCAACCAATGACTCAGGAAGGCTGAATATAAATACTCCAACTCCCTCATCCATAGGTGGGATAATTGTGTGACTTAAATTTCACACTTACTCCCAGAGTTCCAGGCTAACCAGCAGTAATAGCTTGCAAGATATGTATCCTCTATCAGCCTCCTTCAATCCCTGTCTCATTTTGTGATTCCTCTCTTCGCACTGGAATCTTTGCCTCAGTGTCTGCTTCTAGAACAACCTAGATCACACAATACTAATGTAATGTAATATAGTATAATGCTGTAGTGACAGAGCTGGAAAATATATGTCCTTTTTCACTGATTAACCCTAATTTTATTTTCCATTTTAAACTTTTATGTTGCAAGACTCTACCATGCTCACAGTATGTGGTTTCACTGACTTATAAACCTTTCTTCTACTCTAACAAAGGGTTATTAAATGTCTGATGATGGCAATGTGATAATGATAGGGATAATATCTATGATCTGAAAAGCTGAACGTTTTCAAAGAATTCATTTAAATTCAATCAGCATTTATGAGGGTCTTATGTGTCAAGCACTGGGCTAGGAGCTAGGAACACATAAGTAAAAAAACTGACATTAATAAATAAATTAGATATTTTCCTGTCAGAAAGTTGGAGAATTAAAAAGGCCATGTTTTGACATTTCTAATCCTATAAAGGTTACATTTTCACACAAGAATGGTTCTTTTGTATCAAAAAAAAAAAAAAAAGACTATTTGGGAGAAAGACAATGGTGTTATTTTCTTCCATACTTACGGATACTTGTGGTAAGGAGCTTTCTTACCCTTAAATCTTTTAAAAATCCTTATTAACCTCAGAAAAAATATTTTTTTACGCAAGATGCTAAACTGAATTCATAAACAATAGCAATACAAGATTCCCATTAGCATTTCAAAAAAATTAAATCCTATCAAAAATTTCTTCTCTACTTGAGGGTTGTGTATTTTAAAGACTGCTGAGAAGCAAGTTTTAGGTGTATGTAGATTGAACTGCAGGGTATGCAGGGCAAATGTATATTCAACACTGGGGTATTTTAAAAATATATTTATACTGATTATTTAATTACACGGAGGAAAGCACACATTTCTTCTACTTACTTCCAGTCAATATAGAAATACATAACCATACATAATTCACTAAGGAACATATTCAGAATGAAATGTCTGTATAGGTGAAGGCCTTGGTTTCCCAATCCTAGTCTTAAACTTCTTTGCAAATTTACAATTAATTCTCTAATTATTGGAATTTTCTGTGGTATTTATTTTCCAGAGAAACATCACTTATTACTGAAAAACTTTGATTCCTGTCTATTTTCTGTTCCCAAAACATACTCCTCTTATCTGATTCCCTTTATCATTTCAGTACTTTGAGAAATATGTGCTACTAACAATTTAGTAACATCTTTTATTCCCTCCCCCCAAATGATGCTTAAATACATCGGCTTAAATAAATTAACGTTTGACTGATACATTTAGCATTAGCAACAAATTTACATGCCAATGCATGGGCTGATTCTACCTGAAAATATGGTGTATCCTTGTGTTTTCATGCCGCTAGTCAGCGTGAAAAAGTGGTAGGATCTTGTTTTCTCTTGTTCTCATTTTTCAAAGTGCCATTCATGGACCTATCCCTAGTGTCCTAGTAAATACATATAAGTTTGATGTTATACATTCATTACAGAAATGCAGAAATAAGGGAAGAGTAGGAGAGACATTATACTGTTTATCAAGATATGAAATCCATGCTTCATTTTTTATACTTACTTCTTTTCTCCTTGCATTACTTATTTTTTTCTTAAATACAATTTATTTTTTAGAACAGTTTTAGGTTCACAGCAAAATTGAGTGGAAGGTACAGACATTGCCCATATACTCCCTGTGCCTACATATGCATAACTTCCCCCATTATCAACATCCCTCACCAGCACGGTGCATTTGTTGCAGTTGATGAACCTACACTGACACATCATAATCAAAGTCCGTAGTTTACATAATCAAAGTCCGTAGTTTACATTATGGTTCACTCTTAGTGTTGTACATTCTATGGGTTTGGACAAATTTATAATGTCTTTTCCAGAATGTATATAGTTAGAATCATACAGTATGTAGCCTTTTCAGACTGGCTTCTTCCATATAGTAATATGCATTTAAAGTTTCTTCATGTCTTTTTATTGCTTGATGGTTCATTTCTTTATAGTGGTATATAATATTCTGTTCTCTTGATGTACCACAGTTTATCCATTTACCAACTGAAGGACCTCTTGGTTGATTCCAAGTTTTGGCAATTATGAAGAAAGTGCTATAAACATCTGAGTTCAGGTTCTTGTGTGGATGTAAATTTTCAACTCTGGGTAAAAACCAAGGAGTATGATTGCTAAATCATATGGTAAGAACATTTTAGTTTTATAAGAAACTGCCAAACTGTCTTCCAAAGTGGCTGTACCACCAGCAATGAATGAGAGCTCTTGTTGCTCCACATCCTGTCAGCATTTGGTGTCATCAGTGTTTCAGATTTGGGTCATATTCTTATAGGTATGTAGTGGTATCTCATTGTTGTTTTAATTTACATTTCCCTGATGACATACGATGTGGAGCATATTTTCATATTCTTATTTGCCACCTGTATATCTTCTTTGGTTAGGTTTCTGTTAAACCTAACAGACCTAACAGACCTCAACCTAACAGACCTAACAGACCTAAACCTAACAGGTTAGGTGTCTCTAACACCAACACAAGGTCATCTAGATTTTCTCTTATGTTATCTTCTAGGAGTTTTACAGTTTTGTGTTTTACATTTAGGTCTGTGATCCATTTTGAATTAACTCCGTGAAGAGTGTAGGGTCAGTGCCTAGATTCATTTTTTTGCACGTGAATGTTCAGTTGTCCCCACACCATTTGTGGAGAAGACTATCTCTGCTCCATTTTATTGCCTTTGCTCCTTTGTCAAAGATCAGTTAACTATGTTTCTGTGGTCTATTTATGAGCTCTTTAGTCTGTTCAAATGATCTATTTGTCTGGGTTTTTTTTCACCAACACCATGCTGTCTTGATTATAGCAATCTTATAGTAAGCTTGAAGTCAGGTAGTATCAGTCCTTCAACTTTGTTCTTCACTTTGAATACTGCATTAGCTACACTCCATGTAGATTTTGCCTCTCCGTGTAAACTTCAGAGTCAGTTTGTCGATATCCAGAAAATAACTTGCTGGGATTTTGACTAAGATTGTGTTAAGTCTATGGATCAACTTGCAAAGAACTGACAACTTGACAATATTGAGTCTTCCTGTCCATGAACATGAAATATCTCCATTTATTTTGTTCTTTGATTTCTTTCATCAGTTTGTAGTTTTCCTCATATTGATCTTGTACCTATTTTGTTAGACTTACACCTAAGTATTTCACTTCTGAGGGTGCTAATGTAAATGGTATTGTGTTATTAATTTCAAATTCTACTTGGTCATTTCTGGTATATAGAAAAGCAATTGACTTTTGTATATTAACCTTGTATCCCACAACCTTGCTATAATTACTTATTAGTTCCAATTTTTTAGCAAGTCTTTCAGATGTTCTACATAGATGAAGATGTTATCTATGAACAAAGGCAGTTTTATTTCTTCCTTCCCAAACTGTATACCTTTTATTTCTTTTCCTTGTCTTATTGCATTAGCTAAGAATCCCTCATTACTTCCTCTATTCCTTTTCCTTTCTAAAGATCAACATAGTGAGGAAACAATTGGAATTATTCAGGTTCTTGATATACAAGATAAGCAAAATCTAAAATTTCATTTCAGATCTGAAAAGTTTTTTGAAGTTCTTATTTAAGTCCAAAATTATTTCTAATATCATATTAAATAGAATCTTAGACTGAGACACAATTATAGTACTGAGTAAATAGATGAATGCCAGACATTAAGTCTGTTGAATATAACCATGAATCTAGAGCTTTAGGGACAGTAAATATATAGCATGCAGGCTGTCACTTCTCTATCCTGAACACCTGGGAGATGTTGCTAATCAAACTCACTATTCTTACCTGCTGAGTTTAGACAAGGCTTCTGCACAATGTTTCCAGCAGCACCATTCCTAGGTCAATGTTGGCTTGTGGAATTTACCATCCTTGAAGTACAGTATAAACAGTTTACAGAATAAATTGCTTCTTGTTAATTCTCAGGATATACCTCAACCAGAGTAAGGAGAAATATCAAAGCATTATAAAAGCAGTGCATCTTTTTTTCCTGGGTTTTAAAATTGTTGAGATTGCTGCAGCTGTTGCATAAAAATTTTCTGAGTTTCTTCCCTGTCCTAATGATAAGTGAAAATAACCCCAACCTTAAATTGGTAAGAGCAATAAATCAACTATTTAGGAAGTGTACATACAACGGATAAATTGCTTTTCCTAACAAACTCATGTAATGACCATAGATAATGTTATCTCAAGCCAAGTTTAAGTCTCTAGGCACTGTAGATCAGTCTGAGAAGAGCTAAAGTGATGTTTCTATTTATTTTTCTTCCCAGGTTTCTATGGAAACACCTTTTCAGGTGGCCTTTGCATGAAAAGAATATTTTATTTTTAAATAATATGATAACAAATGCTATTTATCTATGCAAAGCTAAAATTTGTTATAGATTTATGAACCCAGGCTAAAATGTGACTTCCTCATTTGTTTGTCTCCCAAGAAAGCCAGTCATAGAGCTAACACATGTGCATTTGAGAAGAAAATTATTCCTTATTCTTCAGTTCAGAAAATATATTATTTATTTTGTTTCACTTATGAAGTTATTCTACATTTTCATGCAAAATTCCAGACAATACACATTTTAAGGAATGACAAATTTCACAAACCCTGATTAAATTTTCAATTCAATTAAGTTTTACTTTTAATGGTTCCTATTTACTGTCAACATGGAATCTGTTAACAAAAACAAAGCAAAAGACAAAACACATACAAATACACATGTGGACACAGCTGTCTATCCCAGCTATAAAAATAAGATCCTCTTCTAGAGGTATAAACTGAGCACCTATGTAAAGTAGGCTAATTTTCAAAAAAAAAAAAACCCAAAAAATTTTTGGAATAAAGTGTTTATGTTCCTTCAAAATTTTACTTCCTGTAATTTCCATATTGAATGGAGAATAGGTGTCTACTCATCCATAGCATATATATATATTTTTTATTTTACTTAAAATTTTTTTAATTTTATATTGGAGTATACTGATTAACAATGTCGTGCTAGTTTCAGGTGGACAGCAAAATGATTCAGTTATACATACACATATATCTATTCCTTTTAAATTCTTTTCCCATTTAGGTTATTACAGAGTTTTGAGCAGAGTTCCCTGTGCTATACAGTAGGTCCTTGTTGGTTATCTATTTCAAATACAGCAGTGTGTACATATCAAACCCAAATTCCTGATCTATCCCTCTCCCCACCCTTCCTCCCGGTAACCATAAGTTCATTCTCTAAGTCTGTGAGTCTGTTTTGTAAATAAATTAATTTGCATCAATTTTTTAGGTTCCTCATATAAGCAATATCATATGATATTATATTTGTCTTTCACTGTCTGACTTACTTCACTTAGTATGATATCTCCAGGTCCATCCATGTTGCTTCAAATGGCATTATTTCATTCTTTTTAATGGCTGAGTAATATTTCATTGTATATGTACCACATCTTTATCCATTCATCTGTCAATGGACATTTAGGTTGCTTCCATGTCTTGGGTACTGTAAACAGCACTGCAATGAACTTTGGGGTGCATGTATCCTTTCGAACCATATTTTTCTCCAGATATACACTCAGGAGTGGGATTGCTGGATCATATGGTAGCTCTATTTTTAGTTTCTCAAGGAACCTCCATACCATTCTCCATAGTGGCTGTACCAATTTACATTCCCACCAACAGTATAGGAGGGTCCCCTTTCTCCACACCCTCTCCAGAATTTATTGTTTGTAGACTTTTTAATGATGGCCATTCTGACTGGTGTGAGGTAGTACCTCATTTTAGTTTTGATTTTCATTTCTCTAATAATTAGCAATGTTGAGCATCTTTTCATGTGCCTGTCGGCCATCTGTATGTCTTCTTTGGAGAAATGTCTATTTAGGTCTTCTCCCTGTTTTTTGATTGGGTTGTTTGTTTTTTTAAATATTGAGCCACATGAGCTGTTTGTAAATTTTGGAGATTAATCCCTTGTCAGTCACATTGTTGGCAAATATTTTCTCCCATTCTGTGGGTTGTCTTTTTATTTTGTTTATGGTTTCCTTTGCTGTGCAAAAGCTTTTGAGTTTAATTAGGTCGCATTTGTTTATTTTTGTTTTTATTTCCATTACTTTAGGAGACAGATCAAAAAAGATATTGCTGTGATTTATGTCAAAGATGTTCTGCCTATATTTTCCTCTAAGAGTTTTATATTATCCGGTCTTATATTTAGTTCTTTAATCCATTTTGAGTTTATTTTGTGTATGGTGTTAAAGAATATTCTAATTTAATTTTTTTACATGTAGCTGTCCAGTTTTTCCAGCACTATTTATTAAGAGACTATCTTTTCTCCATTGTATAGTCTCGCCTCCTTTGTCATAGATTAATTGACCATAGGTGCGTGGGTTTATTTCTGGGCTTCCTATCTTGTTCCACTGATCTGTATTTTTGTTTTTGTGCTAGCACCATACTGTTTTGATGACTGTAACTTTGTAGTAGTGTCCGAAGTCAGGGATCCTGATTCCTCCAACTCCATTTTTCTTTCTCAAGATTGCTTTTGCTTTTTGGGTCTTTTGTGTCTCCATATAAGTTTTAAGATTTTTTGTTCTAGTTCTGTGAAAAATGCCATCTGTAATTTGATAGGGATTGCATTAAATTTGTAGATTGCCTTGGGTAGTGTAGTCACCTTGACAATATTGATTCTTCCAATCAAAGAACATGGTATATCTTTCCATCTTTTTGTGTCATCTTCGATTTCTTTCATCAGAGTTTCATAGCTTTCAGAGTACAGGTCTTTTGCCTCCTTAGGTAGTTTTATTCCTAGGTATTTTATTCTTTTTGATGTGATGGTAAAAGGGATTGTTTCTTTAGCTTCTCTTTCTGATCTTTCATTGTTAGTGTATAGAAATGCAACAGATTTCTGTGTATTAATTTTGTACCCTGGAACTTTACTGAATTCATTGATGAGCTCTAGTAGTATTCTGGTAGTGTATTTAGGATTTTCTATGTATGGTATCATGTCATCTGCAAACAGTGACAGTTTTATTTCTTCTTTTCCAATTTGGATTCCCTTTATTTCCTTTTTTTCTCTGACTGCTGTGGTTAGGACTTCAAAACTATGTTGAATAAAAGTGGCAAGAGTGGACATCCTTGTTTTGTCCCTCATCTTAGAGGAAATGCTTTCAGCTTTTCACCATTGAATATGATGTTACTTGTATGTTTGTCATATATGGCCTTTATTATGTTGAGGAATGTTCCCTCCATGCCCACTTTCTGGAGAGTTTTTATCATAAATGAGTGTTTGATTTTGTAAAAATCTTTTTCTGCAACTATTGAGATGATCATATGGTTTTTATTCTTCAATTTGTTAATGTAGTATATCATGCTGATTGCTTTGCAGATATTGAAAAATCCTTGCATCCCTGGGATAAATCCCACTTAGTCATGGTGTACAATTCTTTTAATGTGTTGTTGGATTCGGATTGCTACTATGTTGTTGAGGATTGTTGTGTCTATGGTCATCAGTGATATTGGCCTCTAATTTTCTTTTTTTGTAGTATCTTTGTCTCGTTTTGGTATCAGGGTGATGGTGGCCTTGCAGAATGAGTTTGGGAGTGTTCCTTCCTCTGCAATTTTTGGAAGAGTTTGAGGAGAATGGGTGTTAGCTCTTCTCTAAATGTTTGATAGAATTCACCTATGAAGCTATCTGGTCCTGGACTTTTGTTTGTTGGAACATTTTTAATGACAGTTTCAATTTCATTACTTGTAATTGGTCTGTTCATATTTTCTATTTCTTCCTGGTTCAGTCTTGGGAGGTTATACCTTTCTAAGAATTTGTCCATTTCTTCCAGGTTGTCCATTTTACTGGCATATAGTTGCTTGTAGTAGTTTCTTTTGATCTTTGGATTTCTGTGGTGTCTGTTGTAACTTCTTTTTCACTTCTAATTTTATTGATTTGAGCCCTCTCCTTCTTTTTCTTGATGAGTCTGGATAAAGGTTTATCAATTTTGTTTATCTTTTCAAAGAACCAGCTTTCAGTTTCATTGATATTTTCTACTGGTTTCTTCATCTCTATTTCATTTATTACTGCTCTGATCTTTATGATTTCTTTTCTTCTGCTAAATTTGGGTTTTATTTGTTCTTCTTTCTCTAGTTGCTTTAGGTGTAAGGTTGTTTTTTTGAGATTTTCCTTGTTTCCCATGGTAAGCATGTATTGCTATAAACTTCCCTCTTAGAACTGCTTTTGCTGTATCCTGTAGGTTTTGGATCATCGTGCTTTCATTTTCATTTGTCTCTAGGTATTTTTTGGTTTCCTTTTTGATTTCTTCATTTATCTATTGGTTGTTTAGTAGCATATTGTTTAGCCTCCAGATGTTCATGTTTTTTACAGTTTTTACAGTAAAGATACTTGATATGATTTCAATTTTTGTAAGTTTACCAAGGTTCACCTTGTGTCCCAGCATGTGATCAATCCTGGAGAATGTTCCATGTGCACTTGAGAAGAAAGTGTATTCTGTCGCTTTTGGGTGGAATATCCTATACATATCAATTAAATCTATCTGGTCTATTGTGTCATTTAAAGCTTGTGTTTCCTTATTTATTTTGTGTCTGGATGACCTGTCCATTGGTGAAAGTGGGGTGTTAAAGTCCCCTACTATTATTGTGTTACTGTCAATTTCTCCTTTTATGGCTGTTAGTATTATTGCCTTATAGATTGAGGTGATCCTATGTTGGTTGCATATATATTACAATTGTTATATCTTCTTCTTGGATTGATCCCTTAATCATTATGTAGTGTCCTTCTTTGTCTCTCATAACAGTCTTTATTTTAAGGTCTATTTTGTCTTATATGAGTATTGTTACTCCAGCTTTCTTTTGATTTCCATTTGCATGGAATAACTTTTTCCTTCCCCTCATTTTCAGTCTGTATGTGTCCCTAGATCTGAAGTAGGTCTCTTGTAGACAGCATATATATGGGCCTTGTTTTTGTATCCATTCAGTCAGTGTATATCTTTTGGTCGGAACATTTAATCTGTTCACATTTAAGGTAATTTTCGATATGTATGTTCTTCTTGCCATTTTGTTAATTGTTTTGGATTTGTTTTTGTTGGTCTTTTTTCTTCCCTTCCTCTTTTGTTCTCTTCTCTTGTGAGTTGATGACTAACTTTAGTGTTGTGTTTGTATTCCTTTTCCTTTTTTGTGTGTATATCTATTGCAGGTTTTTAGTTTGTATTTACCATGAGGTTTTGATATAGCCGTCTATATATAAACAAGATTGTTTTAAGTTGCTGGTCTTTTAGTTTCAAATGCATTTCCAATATCCTGCATTTGTGCTTTCCTCTTCTTACAATTGCTAGTTTTGATATCATATTTGTGTACAGATGATTTCCTACCTTTACTGTATGTTTGCCTTTACTGATGAGCTTTTCCATTTGTAATTTTCTTATTTCTAGTTGTGGCCTTTTCTTTTCTGCCTAGAGAAGTTCCTTCAGCATTTGTTTCAAAGCTGGTCTGGTGGTGCTGAATTCTCTTAGCTTTCACTTGCCTGTAAAGCTTTTGATTTTTCCATCAAATTTGAATGAGAGAGTTGTTGGGTAGAGTATTGTTGGTTGTAGGTTTTTTCCTTTCATCACTTTATATATACCATGCCACTCCCTTCTGGCCTGCAGAGTTTCTGCTGAAAAATCAGCTGATAACCTTATGGGGCTTCCCTTGTACATTATTTGTTGCTTTTCCCTTGTTGCTTTTAATATGTTTGTCTTTAATTTTTGTCAGTTTGACTACTATGTGTCTCAGTGTGTTCCTCCTTGGGTTTATCCTGCTTGGGACTCTCTACACTTCCTGGACTTGGGTGACTGTTTTCTTTCCCATGTTAGGGAAGTTTTCAGCTATTATCTCTTTAAATATTTTCTCAGGTCTTTTCTCTCTCTCACCTCCTTCTGGGACCATTATAATGCAAATATTGGTGCATTTAATATTTTCTCAGAAGTCTCTTATACTGTCCTCATTTCTTTTTATTCTTTTTTCTTTATTCTGTTCTGCAGCAGTGATTCCCACCATTCTGTCTTCCAGGTCACTTGTTCATTCCTCTGTCTCAGTTATTCTGCTATTGATTCCTTCTAGTGTATTTTTCATTTCAGTTATTGTATTATTCATCTCTGTTTGTTCTTTAGTTCTTCTCAGTCTTTGTTAAAAATTTCTTGTATCTTCTCAATCTCTGCCTCTGTTCTTTTTCCGAGATCTTGGATCATCCTTACTATCATTACTCTGAATTCTTTTTCAGGTAGATTGCCTATCTCCACTTCACTTAGTTATTCTTCTGGGGTTTTATCTTGTTCCTTCATATTGGACATATTCCTCTGCCATCTCATTTTATCTAACTTTCTGTGATTCTGGTTTCTGGTCCACAAGCTGCAGGGTTGTAGTTCTTTCTTCTGCTGTCTGCCCTCTGGTGGATGAGGCTGTCTCAGAAGCTTGTGCAGGCTTCCTCATGGGAGGGACTGGTATCTGCCCACTGGGGGGTGGAGCTGGGTCTTGTCCCTCTGGTGGGCAGGGCTGTGTCAGGAGGTTGTTTACCTGGTAGGTTTTTTACTCAGGAAGACTTTAAGCAGCCTGTCTGTTGATGGGTGGGGGTGTGTTCCTGCCCTGTTGGTTGTTTGGTGTGAGGCATCCCAGAACTGGGGCCTACAGGCTACTGGGTGGGGACAGGTATTAGTGGGAAAATGGCAGCCTTCAAGAGGGCTCATGCCACTGAGTACTCCTCAGTGTCTTTGTCCCTGCAGTCAGCCACAGCCACCGCCACCTCCACAGGAGACCCTCCAATACCAGCAGTAAGTCTGGTCCCGTCTCTTATGAGGTCACTGCTTTTTTCCTGGGTCCTGGTGCACACGAGACCCGATATGCACCCTCCAACGGTAGAGTTCCTGTTTCCCTCAGTCCTGTGGAATTCTTGTAATCAAACCCCACTTGCTTTCAAAGCCAGATTCTCTGGAGGCTCCTCCTCCCATTGCCAGACCCCTAGTCTGGGAAGCCTGACATGGGGTTCAGAACTTTCACTCCTATGGGAGAACTTCTGTGGTATAATTATTTTCCAGTTTGTGGGCCACCCACCCAGTGTTATGGGATTTGATTATATTGTGACTGTGCCCTTCCTACCATCTCATTGTGGCTTCTTCTTTGTCTTTGGATGTAGCGTATCTTTTCTGGTAGGTTCTAGCGTTTTTTTGTTGGTGGTTGTTCAGCAGTTAGTTGTGATTTTGGTGTTTCCATAAGAAGGAATGAGCTCACGTCTTTCTACTCTGCCATCTTTTCTCCTCTCTGCAACATGTTTTATCACTAATCATCATGGGAATGCAAATCAAAACCACAATGATATCACCTCACAGCTGTCAGGATGGTTGCAGATGACATCATCATCTAAAGAGAAAATCCCAGAGTCAGCTGCACCATCCAGAGCCACCATGGATGTACTGGCACCAGGACACTGCACCTGCAGCCATCTGCCTCTTCAGCAGGCAGCTTAGGCTCAGACCACTGCTCAGGTGCCCAGATCTGGTGGGATTCCCCTTGTATATATTTTAGATATTAATCATGTCCAGTATTAGCTGTGATCTGTCCTCTCTTTTTGGTCATCCTACAAGCAGCATACCTCTACCCTTCTAATCATTTTAGTTATTTTCTTGAGGTCCATTTACTAGACTTGTATATAATATCCCAGATGCAAATAGATAATTGCTTTATTCAAGAGTTAGGACAACTTCTATTACAGAAACAAAAGAACAGTGGAGTGTGTGGTAAGCGACACAGAAGCCTGCATCTACATTATTATGTATAACATTGATAATGTCTAAAACTGATCAATCAAGAATCCCAGAGTAATTACATTATTTAAATGTATTAAAGTAAAGCTAGAGGAACACAGATATATGCATAGAAGATGGCTGCCTCTTAAGCAGGATCAGAAAGAAAGGAAAGGTTGAATCAAGAACTGCTATTGTTGTAAGTTTCTTAGTACTATTGTATTTTCATACTATGCACACATATATTTTGCTAACAATTAAAAAATAAACTGGCATAGTAAAAGTAGGAGAAGAAATTAATCTGCTTTTTTTTTGCCCACACAAATATGTTAGGATATGTATCAACTGACAAGGCAAATGCAAGTCAAATGCAAAATGGATATTTACATAGTCCTCCTCCTTTAGGTTGTTTTTTATCTCCTAATTTGAAAATGTTAAATAATATGAGTTTTCTCAAGAAGAAACCTTACTATATCTTTTTCTACACAGAAAAATATTCACTAATCCTTCCTTTGGATTTTTGTCTTAAGCCATCTCTCTATAGCAAATATTTGTCACTCACCTCTCAATCCTATAATTCATTTTCCATAAATCCATTTCCCTCCTCAGAGAACTCCAAATAATTAGGCATAATTTCTCCTTATAGTTATATTTATTTAAATTTATTAAATATATATTTAATATTTCTCCCAATTGGCTATGTTTATTTAAATACTTTTAAACTAAACCTCACTGTAAACCCTACTCTCTTGCTCCATGAGGCACAGCTGTCTTGCCTTCATCATTTTTGATCAGTAATGGTGCTTTGTAGAAATGGCCAAACTTTCTCTCATTTACCTATATGATGTCATGCCTCATTGGTTTGCTCCCTTTGCAGCCAGGCCTTTTCTGGCCCACTTCTATGCACTGTCTCAAAGCCTCTGCACCCAGAGCACTGACCTACAGCTCCTGTGACAGTGTCTTCAGTCCTCTGCTGAGGGTTATGCCTCTAGATAATGTAAATTGTCACCCATCCATTGTAACCTCACAGTAGGTAGCAATAAAGAATCAAAATCAATTAACCTCTGTTGCTATGTGCTGCAGTACATTGTCCAGAAGTTCTCCTAATTCCTTCTTTTCATAAAACTTAAAGACAGCATGACACCAGCAGAGCAAACCATTCATCTTTATCCTCACTGCTAAAAATACGTCCCAAATGTAGATTTAAAATTGAGAAAATGAACTTTCTTTCAACAGAGATGGTTAGAGTTTTTAAGACACAAAAACTAGTTCTGAAATTTATAGGCTTCAAACAGGAGATAAGAGGACACAATCATTCAAAAATTAACAATTTTTATTACTGAAACATCAGTCTGGTCTCTTAAAATGCTATATATGAAAAGCCAAATTTATAAAATAAATTAGATATTGTTTTGCAGTACAAAAGATTTTCAAAATTGTTTTAGAAAATGAGTTTCCCAGACAGTTAAGATTTTCCTCTCTTCACAGATCATTGACCATTCTAGCTACTTTAATAAGAAGGTAAAGGACAGAGAATTTGTTCTAGTTCTGTGAAAAATGCCATTGGTAATTTGAAAGGGATTGCACTGAATCTGTAGATTGCCTTGGGTAGTGTAGTCATTTTGCCAGTATTGATTCTTCCAATCCAAGAACACGGTATATCTTTCCATGTTTGTGTCATCCTCGATTTCTTTTTTTGGCATATTATAGTTTTTGGATAACAGGTCTTTTGCCTCCTTAGGTAGGTTTATTCCTAGGTATTTGAAGTGATGGTAAATGGGATTGTTTGCTTAATTTCTCTTTCTAATCTTTCACTGTTAGTGTATAGAAATGCAACAGACTTTTGTGTAATAATTTTGTATCCTGTGACTTTACCAAATTCACTGATGAGCTCTAGTAGTTAAGGTGTGGTGTACACACACACACACACACACACACACATATATATATATAAAACAATGGAATATTAGCCATAAAAAAAAGAATGAAATAATGTCATTTGCAGCAACATGGATGGACCTAGAGATTATCATACTAAGTGAAGCAAGCCAGACAGAGAAAGATAAATACCATATGATATTGCTGATATGTAGAATCTAAAAAAATGATATAAAAGAATTTATATACAAAACAGAAATAGACCCACAGGTATAAAAAACAAACTTATGATTACCAAAGGGGAAAGGTGCGGGAGGGATAAATTAGGAGTTTGGGATTAACATATACACACTACTATATGTAAAATAGATAACCAACAAGGACCCACTGTATAGCACATGGAACTGTACTCAATATTTTGTAATAACCTATAAGGGAAAAGAATCTGAAAAAGAATATATATATATATATATATATATATGTAACTGAATCACTTTGCTGTACACCTGAAGCTAACACAACATTGTAAATCAGCTATACTTCAATTTTAAAAAAAAAAAGGACAGAGAATTTTCAATCTATTCTATTGTGAGGCATTGCTAATTGATGACATTCAAAAAACTTCAGTTGCCAAAATTAAATTTACTGAAATTTTTAAACACACATGTTATTGTATAAAGAAGAGGTCACAGATTTGTTCCAAAGCAGATAACTAATCTCCAGTCTTTTTCTCTTCTTTCCATCTCTTTTCCTTTCCTTTTTTAAGAACTTTTTGAGACAAAATTTAAATTTTCAGGAATATCACATAAAAATCTGGACTCCTGGCTTCTTCTCAGAAAAATCTGGGGACCTGGCAACTCACATTTCCACTGGCAACAAGAAGCTAGAATTAAATAGCTGAGTACTCTTTCATGTGCAGCATGAATACTCCAGTTCCCAGAGGCCCCTTCATACACTATTGCACACCAGATTCATCCAAATTCACTCATTTACATTACCTGCTTAATGTCTTTAGGCATTTATTTGATACTGTGAATGTCAGTTTCCTAAATAAACTAGTTATGATACTCATTAGTTAGAGTTAGTTATGGTACTTACAGCAGTTATGGTACTTGATCTTAATAGTAACAGGAAGTCTAAAGGGTTACAAGAAATTCTATTTAATGCTTAATTACTTTTCATCAATAAATAGTAATTTTACATTTAAATTAATAGTGGTAGAAATAGAGCTCTTATGTAGAGTAAAAATAAAAAAATAAACTGAACTTTTTTGTAACTCAGTTACAAATGAACTAGCCAAACAGTATTTTTCCTTTTTTTTTTTTCACTACTAATTTGATATGCTGTGCACCAGTCTCCTTGGGCTGCTGTAAAAAATTACTTGGTGTCTTAAAAAAACAAAAATTTATTTTCTCACAGTTCTGGAGACTAGAAGTCTGAAATCAAGGATCCGGCATGGCCATGTTCCCTGGAGAGGCCTTCCTTGCCACTTCCAGCTTTTGGTGGTTCCTGGTGTTCTTTGGTTTCTGGCAGCAAAACTCCAATCTCTGCCTTTGTCTTCATATGCTCTGCCCCTCACAGTGTCTGTGTTTCTGTGTCCTTTCTCTTATAAGGACACCACTCATTGGATTTAGGACCAATTCTAAATCCATATCATGTCATCTTGAGATTTTTTATTACCTCTGCAAAACCCTATTTCTAAATACAGTCACATTTATAGGTATGGGGGAGAGAGGTCAGGAGTTGAACATATATTTTTTGAGGGGTACAATTCAACTCACTACATACTGATTTTTCACAGATTTAAATAAATTTGTGGCTCATTTTGGTTTAAGTATTCAAGCTCTATTCATTTTCCAATTTAAATTCACAAATTTAATAAAATCAAGCTAAAAATATAAAGTTTTCCTTTGGTTTCAAAACCAGGATCTCTGCAGAATTATAATTAGCTGCATCTAATAAGCCAGTTCTAAGCCACAAGAAAAAAACTGAAGTAAAGGAAGTCTTACAATTTAAGCCTTAGTTTTTAATTCAGAGTGGTTACCACTTTTCTCTCTTTGACCAGGGTTTTTCAAGATGGGTGCATGACCCCTGCAATGGATGCTAGAACAGGCTAATGCAACTCTGACTTTGTGAGAACCAACTGTTAAGTATTCAGGAATTTTGAAAGCTAATAGTAGCTTGAAATTGGTCATAGTTGGAAGTATTTATACAACAAAATTTGGCAAATGCTACAAATTAGGGGCCCTCCTCCCCACAGAGCCTGCTGTTAAACAATTACCAGCACACCACTACCTGCATATTATCAAGTAGTCCACTGGTGGTCTGGCAGTTTCAGAAGAAAAAGTAATTAGTTAGTTTTGTTCACCTCCATTTCATAAATGTCAAATGCAAGATTAATTATTACCATCTCCCAAATATTGTTGCTTCTTAATCATCATTATTTCCTCAAGTGATGTTCAAGAGAAGCAAGGATAGCTACAAGTTAACAAGGTGAATTAGTCTCAGCTAATGAATTTTCACATCTTTTGCATAAAGCTGGCATTTTAAATTGTTATCATAGTGTTGTATTGTATCTACAAAAATAGATCAGTGACTTAAAGTAATTCAGAAAAGCATAAAAGTAATGACAAAAAGGGTAACAGAAATGTTTCAGTTCAAACTATCATCATATATGAACAGTATTCCAGTGCAAATGTGGAAATTAAATGTGTATGTGTTCTGACAAAGATTCTATGGATATAATGATTTCTTGCAAATGAAAACACAACTACAAACATCTGAAAAGTAGACTTTGTTGATCAAGAGATCTAGTCACCTCTTTCCCTCCATGTATTGTATGCTGCAAGATTATGTGAAATAATAATGAGGTAAAGAAGCACTCTCACTTTCAAACACAGCACAGTGACCTTTCTAGTAAACCGATTACATTTTACCAGAATGAATGCATAATAATATTTCCAGCATGAAATTGATTAACTTTGTTATCAACTTTTGTTAACTTTGTTAATTAACTTTGTTCATCAATTTAGAGAGATGTGACCAAAACCATAGGCATCATTCACAGTTGTACTCCTCATAGGAAAAAGGGGTTAATGTTCTGTTATTAGTGAGATGCTTGTTAAATTAGCTACAAAGTTAACAAGTATCACATTCAACGGAAAGTGGAATGACCTCTAGGTAAAATTCCTTTATAAAATAATAATATTGGATGCCATTTAATATCAATTACATACAATGTAGAGGAGCAAGTGCTGAGACATGCTCATTGTAAGAAGATGTACACTTGAATCAGGACAGATAGGGCAAGCTGTGTGTGTGTGTGTATGTACAGGATCGAGGAGTATTGCTGGACAAATAAAAGAAATTGCACCCAAATGCCAGGCCACATACTGCCTTATTCATAGAGAACTGTTGGCAGTCAACAACCTGTCTTCTCATCCTGACTCAGTATTGAAGGAAATGATTCAAATTTCAAATATGGTCTAATTACCTCATATTTTTATTTTATCTGAAAGTCAATGATTTGGGGGACTGGGAATACATCAGTGATGAAAGCAGACAAAATATCCTATCTCATTTTGGTGTTGGTGTGGGTGGGTGAAGGGAAGCAGACAATAAACCAATAAATAAGTGAATTAGATAGTTGATATTTGACAGTTTTTGCCCTACAGAAATGACAATTTCATACAGTTCAACTTAATATTTTAGAAGATGATAAATACCATGGATATGAATTAAGCAAGGCAGAGGGAGAGGGAGTTTTGGGGTGAGGTGAGGTGAAGAAAAGGGCAGTGGGAGGTGAAGAAGGACTTCACTGGTACAAACTTCTCAGTGAACTGTACAGAGAAACTGGCAGAGAGAACAGGGTTACTTTCCCCACTAAAGAATAGCTTTTGAGAACTAGGTCAAATAATTTAAAATTTTGAATGGAAACACAAAAGACCTTGAATAGCCAAAACAATCTTGAGAAAGAAGACTGGGAGGAATCATGCTCCCTGACTTAAGACTATACCACAAAGCTACAGTAATCAAAACAGTATGGTACTGGCACAAAAGCAGACACATAGATCAATGAAGCAGAATAGGGAGGCCAGAAATAAACCCACACATTTATGGTCAATTAGTCTACGACAAAGGAGGCAAGAATATACAATGAAGAAAAGGAAGTTTCTTCAATAAGTGTTGCTGGGAAAACTAGACAGCTACGTGTAAAATAGTAAAATTAGAACATTTTCTCACACCATATACAACAATAAACTCAAAATGGATTAGAGACTTAAATGTAAGACTGGAAATCATAAAACTCCTAGAGGAAAACATAGGCAGAACACTCTGACATAAATGGCAACACTATTTTTTTAGATCTGTCTCCTAAAGCGAAGGAAATAGGAGCAAAAATAAACAAATGGGACCTAATTAGATTTCAAAGCTTTTGCACAGCAAAGGAAACCATCAACAAAATGAAAATACAACCTACTGAATGGGAGAAAATACTTGCTAATGATATGACTGATAATGAGTTAGTACCCAAAATATACAAATAGCTCATACCACTCAACAGTAAAAAAAAAAAAAAGAAAACACATTTATTAAGAATTGAGCAAGAGACCTGAATAGACATTTTTCCAAAGAAGACATACAGATGACCAACAGGCACATGAAAAAATGCTCAACATTGTTAATCATCAGAGAAATGCAAATTAAAACCAAATGAGATATCACCTCACACCTGTCACAATGCCTATCATTAAAAAGACCAGAATTGGGGTTTCCTGGTGGCACAGTGGTTAAGAATCCACATGCCAATGCAGGGGACACGGGTTTGAGCCCTGGTCCGGGAAGATCCCACATGCCGTGGAGCAACTAAGCCCCTGAGCCACAACTACTGAGCCTGCGCTCTAGAACCTGTGTGCCACAACTGCTGAAGCCTGCACACCTAGAGCCCGTGCTCCACAACAAGAGAAGCCACCGCAATGAGAAGCTCGCACACTGCACCAAAAAGTTGCCCCCACTCGCCACAACTAGAGAAAGCCCGTGCACAGCAACGAAGACCCACCACAGCCAAAAATAAATGAATAAAAATAAATAAATTTATAAAAAAATAAAAAGACCAGAATGGCTACCATCAAATAAATGTTGGTGAGAATGTGGAAAAAAAGGGAACCTTCCTGCGCTGTCGGTAGGAAAGTAAACTGGTGCAGCCACTGTGGAAAACAGTATGGAGTTTTCTCATACAAAACTAAAAACAGAACTACCATATGACCCAGTAATTCTACTCCTGGGTATATATCCAAAAAAACCAAAAACATTAACTAAAAATGATACATGCACCCCAATGTTCATAGCAGCATTATTTACAATTGCCAAGCTATGGAGGCAACCTAAGTGTGCATCAACAGATGAATGGATAAAGAAGATGTGGTATATATATGCAATAGAATATTACTCAGCCATAAAAAAAGAATGAAATTTTGCCATTCCCAACAACATGGATGGACTTGGAGGGTATTATATTGAGTGAAATAAATCATACAGAGAAAGACAAATACTGTATGATATTACTTATATGTGGAATCTAAAAATAAAACAACCTAGTGACTATAACAAAAATGAAGCAGACTCACAGATATAGAAAACAAACTAGTGGTTAACAGTGGGGAAAGGAATGGAAGGAGGGGCAATATAGGGGTAGGGGATTAAGAGGTACAAACTGTGATGTATAAAATAAATAAGCTACAAGGATATATTATACAACACAGGGAAATAGCCAATATTTTATAATAACTATAAATGGAACATAACCTTTAAAAATTGTGAATCACTATGTTGTATGCCTATAACTTATATAATATTGTACATCAACTATATCTCAATAAAAAATACATATTTACTTATAAAAATTAAAATAAAATGAATTGGATAAAAAGAATGCAAGCTGTTGAAAGAACAGGTGCTCACATGAGGTTTTGAAAAGATGGACAAAAGCATTTCTTCATAATTTCATAATACCAGAAAAGATGGTTTCTGTTATTCCCAGTGGCTTGCTCAAGCAATATGTGTCTCAATAATATATCCTGTATCTTGAACAGCCTAATTTATCACCTTGCGGACAAAATGGCACAATTTTGATATTGAGATTGGGGATATCAGAATTTCTTAAGAAGACTAAGTGGTGGGACAAACAACTTGACTGCCAAGAGTCCAATGTTTGCCAGAGAAAGAAATTTGACTTTTTAAAAACCAAATCCAAATCCTGCAATAGAAATTGGGTTATACTTTCAAAGCTGAATACTACCTAAAGAGTAAATTGGAAAACCATTGGCTATATCTCCCAAGTTGAAGCTTTTAGGGTTGGTGTGTATTAACCTTGCCTATGCAGCATCTTTCAGAAATCTCAAAATAAGTTTCAGTGGAAAATTTCTTCATATTTCTGGATCAACACACAGTCTGAAAATCTGGAACAGTGTGACAGTGCCAACAAACAGTTGCTGCCATTTCCAAGAACTTATAATTATGATGAAAGAATTTCTAATTTTAGCAGAAATAAAGATAAAGAAAAGGAACCAACTGCGTATAGAACATACCTATGGCTGCAGCCTTCATGCTGAATAAATACATCCAAGTAAAATGTTGCAAACAGCATTATACCTCTCACAGATATGATAAAGGGAGTAGTATAGTGCCTGGTTAAGGGCTCAGGCACCAAAGTCTTGGTTTGAGTCCATTTAATCAGCTGCATAGCCTTGAACAAGTTACTTAACCTTCCTATGCCTCAATTTGTATCTGGGAATGATCATAATAATGCCAGTCTCATAAGGTTAATGTGACTATAACTTGGGTTAACATATGAAAAAAACTTAGTGCCTGGTAGTCAATGAAGTGTCTTAGTGCCTAGTATACAATAAGGACTATGTGAGTAATAAGACCTCCCAGGTTATTGTGATGACCTGATGGATTTGGAGACACAACAACCAGTGAGAAGCACTATGTATATTCAAAATCTTTTATAGCTTGAAGACTATGCACATCATTCAGTCTGGTATGTCATCATCTCTCTAAAACCTAATGCATTCAGTTAAGCCTACTGAAAATAAAGGGTCAAAGGAAACTCTGTCATATAAAAATAAAACAAAGTGCTTGAAAACAGCTTGTTCTGTTCCTTACACATTCCCTTTTACCTTTTTGGACACTTATTTGCTTAACAAGAAAGCCCCTTTGTCACATGCCTGAATGTTCACAAACCCCAAACTTGTGAACTCTAAGTTTAGACTGCTTTATTAAGTGCTCATTGAGATGATCTTTACAGCTTTACGGGAGTTCAAATAAGATTTCCTTACAGGATCATGCCAATCCATTAAAATCTAGTGTTGCTTTCATTTAGTCATATATTTCCAGGAGATTTTGCTTTAATAACAAATCTTAGGTATGGAATGCAATGAGGTATAGGGGAGAGAACAGTAGAATCCAGCAAACTAGGCCTGAAATCTGGATATTGAGCTTTAGACCTCAGTGAATATGAGCAAGTCACTGAAGCCGTTGAAGCTTCTTTTCCACATCCAGAAAAATAGGTATAATAATTGTGAAAATCAAATGTGAAAATACTTTGTAAATTGAAAATACGATGCAGATATTCAAGAATACATCCAAGTTTTGTGAGGTTCATATATATTGAGGGCCCTCTGTAAGAAAAAAATACAGTATTATGAACACAAAGTTAGATACAGAAGTAAATATTTAGAATGAGAAAAGTCACAACAAATTTTAAATATTAAGATAGTTACAAATACCACAAACATGATGAAATCAAGCAATATAGCATAATATTTTTATTCACTAACTGCCTGACATGTTGTTAAAATAGACGTTTCCTACATTTTTGGCTGCACACTCTTTAAACACCTCTTGAGATGATAATGGTTTTATAATTTTTCTATGGTAAGTAAAAAAAATAATTCAGACCTTCCTCTAACATGATCGATTAGGATTCTTTTTTAAAGTAACTTAAAATAGTTTCTTTTAGCTTCACAATTTGATTTTGGCAGTGTCATCTATATTTTTAAAGTTGTCATATGTGGAAAACCTTTATTAGTGTCTTTGTTGTGTGTGCTCTATGATCTCAGAGCATTTCTTGTGTTCCTGTCTAGAGTCTAACCTAACATATTCATTGACTTAGTGATACCCATTAATCAATTTATCCTAGAATTATGTTATCTTCACCAGTTTCAGTACTCATATCAAATTAAAATATTAAAATATTTTCCCAATGTTTTCAAACAATGTATTCCTCTTCATTAATTGGGTTATTAAGCAATCCAAAAGCCTATAATTCATTGCTTCTACTCAAAATTTATCCTGGAAATTATTCCTACAGTGGGATAATAACTTAATCATGTAAGAAAGTGACTGCAAGCTTCATAAATATATTACATAAAACTCAAACTAAATGTGTTCTCAACTCAACTTCCCTTTAGTTAGATCCCCAAAATAACTCTGGCCATTCCAATGCTACCTGATACTAGAAGTGTGCAGAGAGTAAGTAGGTTTGGTAAGAGATAGCAATCTTGACTGATTGTTGTTACAATATGTAATTTTTTAAAAATTTATGAAAACTTTTGACAATGTGAACTTGGGCTTGGGCCCACTCCCAGGATTTTGGAAAGCTCCCATGCAGATGAACCTTAAGTTTCATTAGCTTCATAGCAAATCTTCCTCTGAAGATTTAATTCATTTACCCGCTAGAAAAATCTCTCTCACACCTCACTTCTTCCAACAACTTTGGAAGCAACTGATACAAATAGGCTCTGGACAAATATTTAGTGAATAAATAAAAGAGGGTGCACTACAATTAATACAATTAATGAGAATTCAATTAGCCATGTGGTGATAATGATATAGGAAGAGATTTCCAATATACTAGACAAAGCAATATGACATAATGGTAGAGCATGAGCTGTGGAGCCAGGATTCCTAACTCCATCATATAAAGGCTATGTATCTCACCCTTTTCTGTGCCTCAGTTTCCTTTTCTGAAAAGTGGAGATAATACTAGTAACCTGTCATGTAGTGTTGAAAGGATTCAATGTATTGATGCATGTAAAATGCTTAATGAATTTTAACACACAGTAAGTATTCGACAAGTGTAGCTATTTTTGTTTTATAAACAAAAACCTTCCTTCCCTGTTTCCAAAAATGGTTTAAGGTAGCATAAACAAAACACTTCAAAAGGCTAAAATACAATTAATACCTGGGATAATCAAAATGATGTGTAAACTAAAGATAAGAAAAATAATAAAACTCAGGGATGAAATGAGAAATGTCATATGAAAAAAGGTTCCTTATGGTTGATAGAAGCAGGGAGCAAATTTGGCTCTATGAACCCTGTAAAGCAGCCTACTCTGCTGAAGAACACCTTCAGGATATTGCAGCAGCAGACTTTCCACAATCTGTCCTGTGGCAAAACATGGTGGCAAAAATTATTAGTGCTTAAGTTAAACATTTCTCCATCTTTTTCATCCTCTTCAGATTATACATTATGGAGAAGCATCTGAATTAGTCGAGTGTTCCTAAGGGAACTCTGCTCCTCAGTGATTGGCTAAAATTTATCAAGCAGGTGCTAACAGTGATTAGGCAGGTTGGATTGGAATGAAAGGAATAACCCATTTCTAAGGCTTGTCGTGATCCTGTAGGACCAAGTGAATAAAAGGTCACAGGACCAGAAGAAATGCAGAAAAATGGGCATCCAAACCTAACATTTCTCAACATTTTCCTTTGCAAAATAAGGATGAGAAACCTTTAAAGGTATTGTGTCTGATCAACTAGCAAGGATAAAGAGTTTTAAAATCTCATAAAGCCCTGCAGATTTTCATTGTGCTAACCCAAAGAATCTTCAAAAGCTATAACATATTTGCTTTCCAGAATTATAGTTCTCTGATCTGAAAAAGAAATTGAGGCAATTCCTAAGTTGTCTTTCTATTATTGTTGCTGTTTCAAATTCTCTTAAAAACAAGCCTCTAAATGTTTGTGCCTCCTCTAAGATAAAAATCCCCAAGTACCACTTCAAACTTGATGTTTTCTATTAGAACTTAAAAAGAACATCTAACTTCTACTTGAATTACTATTTCAGTTAAGCCTGTTAATGTAAATTATGATATTCTCTGGAGCCATATAGTTTTGCTAAGTACTATTTAGCGGCAGAAGAATATGAGCCATTCTTATAGAAACTGATCAGTTAAAACAACTTCATCATGTATGGTTTTAAATTTGCCTATAATGGAAATCAGAGTGCCAATTCTGGATTTTTTGGTTGTATTCATGGGTGTACTATGAAAATAATTTTTCAAAAATTCTCAGAGGTAGTTTTCATATCCTAACACTAAGGAAAGGTTGGTTATAGGAACCAAACTTTTAGGAGATTTCTTTGGAATTAATAACAACTGCAACCACTGATTTTTACAAGCACACCATAAGTGAAACACATCCTTAAATTAAACTTGCCTTTTTGGGAATTTTTTTTGAATTTTTAAATTGTGGTAAAATATATATAACATAAAATTAGGCATTTTAACCATTTTTAAGTGTACAATTCAGTGGCATTAATTACACTCACAATGTTGGAAAACCATCACCACTATTTCCAAAACTTTCTCATGGCCCAAAATAGAAACTCTGTAGCCATTAAGTAATAAATCTCCATTCTTCCTCTCTTCCCCAAACCCTGTTAACTTCTCATCTACTTTCTGTCTCCATGAATTTGCCTATTCTAGAAAATTTCATATAAGTGCAATCATACTATATATATATTTATCACATTTTGGTTATCCATTCATCTGCTGATGGACATCTGGGGCGTTTTTACCCTTTGGCTTTTGTTAATGTCTGCAATGAACACTGGCATACAAGTATCTGTTTTAGTTCCTTCTGTCAATTTTTTGGAGTATATACCTCACGGTAGAATTGCTGGATCATATGGTAATTCTATGTTCAACTTTTTGAAAAACACCAAACCATTTTCCACAGTAGTTGTAACATTTTATATTTCCATCAGCATTGTACAAGGTTTTTTAATTTCTCTACATCCTTGCCAATACTTGTTATTTTCTGTATTTTCAAAATTATTTTAATAGCCATTCTAGTGAGTATGAAGTGGTATCACAGTGTGGCTTTGATTTGCATTTCCCTAATGACTAAGATGATGTTGAGCATCTTTTTCTATGTTTATTAGCCATCTATATGTCTCCTTTGGAGAAATGTCTGTTCAAGTCTTTTGTCCATTTTTTAAATTGAGTTCTCTTTTTGTTGCTTAGTTTTAGGAGATCTTTATATATTTGGGGATCTATAACCCTTATCATACATGTGATTTGTACGTATTTTCTCCCATCCTGCAGGTTGTCTTTTAACTTTATTGATAATGTAACCCTTGCCTTTTTAAAAATGTTATTTACATTTTTCTCTTTGATATAAAAGAGAATATGAAAGTATTTAAAATACTAATCATAGCAGTTACTGAGAGTGCTATAAAGAAAATGGGGCTTCCCTGGTGGCGCAGTGGTTAAGAATCTGCCTGCCAATGCAGGGAACACGGGTTCGAGCCCTGGTCTGGGAAGATCCCACATGCCGCGGAGCAGCTGGGCCCGTGAGCCACAATTGCTGAGCCTGCGCGTCTGGAGCCTGTGCTCCGCGACAAGAGAGGCCGCGATAGTGAGAGGCCCGCACACTGTGACAAAGAGTGGCCCCCACTTGCCACAACTAGAGAAAGCCCTCGCACAGAAATGAAGACCCAACACAGCCATAAATGAATAAATAAATAAAATTTAAAAAAAAAAGAAAATGGATTTTCCTCTCAACTGATTCATTATTCTTAATGTGGAATACATTTAATTAACCTTGTTTCTTATATGTATAAATGAAAGCTGATTTTAATTACAGCTATTTTTACAATAAAGAGGTTTTCAGAGTAAAAATGACATCAGAGGAAAAATTGAACCTTTGTTTCATTTATAGAACACAGTTCTCACCTATGCCTGAGGAATCATTTACTTTACTGGAGTTAGTATTGATTACAAGAGGATCTATTATATTAGAGGAGGGAATTGTATAAGGTTAGAGGAAAGAGAATACGTTAAATCAGGGGATTCAAGGGAATATGCATAGGCACATAATATATTGTGGAAAAAGAGAAAAGATAAAGAAATTGAGGATTATTCTCCTTCTTGTAACCATAAAAGTTAGATAAGCCAAGAACACAGTTGGAATTTACCCAAATGCACAGAACATATAACTAACACCAAAACGTGCAAGCTCTACTCCTGGATTTTTGCCATGACAATTCCTTCTCATATTATAGATATTATAAGTGAGAAAAGCCACAAGCACTTGCATTTTATAGTAACCAGGGGTGGCGCTAGCTCCATTCAAGAGAAGGAATGGGGAAAAGTTTTAAGAGAGACAAAGGATAGGACCAAAGAAGAGGCTCTTGATTATAGATAAAAGGGATTATAATGAGCCTGTGTGCTAAAGACCTTCATCTTTATTAGAAAACCTTTAATAAAATCTTTTTGTAAGCATGGAGAAAAGAATTAACCATGAAGTACTGTAAATTACATTAAGAAGACAAGTCCATAAAACAGAGAGCTGATGAAGAGTTATGAAAGTCTTCATAATATTATTCCAGAATCAAAGTCTCTTCTCAGTGAATTCTGAGAAGGTAGAAAGGCAACCAGACTTGATAGAATCACCCAGAGCTTTCAATCATCCCCCAATGCAATATACCCCCCAAAAGTGCACAGAGTGATAGTATCCTAATAGCACTGTCACTTGAAAAATAAATATAGCAGGACGTGACAATTTGCCATGGCACTTAAAATTGGAGAAGTGTTTTCTAGGGAATGAACCTTTAAAATATTCTTTTCTATATCAAATAAAGGAACAATCCCCTTAAAAAACTAAAAATAGAATTACCATATGACCCAGCAATCCCACTACTGGGCATATACCCAGAGAAACCGTAATTCAAAAAGACACATGCACCCCAATGTTCATTGCAGCTCTATTTACAATAGCCAGGTCATGGAAGCAACCTAAATGCCCATCGACAGATGAATGGATAAAGAAGATGTGGTACATATATACAATGGAATATTACTCAGCCATAAAAAGGAACGAAATTGGGTCATTTGTAGAGACGTGGATGCATCTAGAGACTGTCACACAGAGTGAAGTAAGTCAGAAAGAGAAAAACAAATATCATATATTAACGTATGTATGTGGAACCTAGAAAAATGGTACACATGAACCGGTTTGCAGGGCAGAAGTTGAGGCACAGATGTAGAGAACAAACTTATGGACACCAAGGGGGGAAAACCACGGTGGGGTGGGGATGGTGGTGTGCTGAATTGGGCTATTGGGATTGACATGTATACACTGATGTGTATAAAATTGATGACTGATAAAAAAAAATGTCATGCTTGAGTGTATATGTATGAGCATGTGTGTATGTGATTAAATATGGCCATTCTCTCCGGCACCCCAACACTGCAGTATGTATACAGCCCCAGGGCTCATTTTGTGTTTACTGGATATTGTTGCTTACTTAATGTTATTGCTCTGAGATGATGGGGAAAGACTACATCCTTGTGAGCAACTGGTGAGTCTCTCTCCCCCCTGAAAAGCAGTGAAACTAGTTCTGAGACAAGCTGATTTTTGGAAGACATTATCTCTAGGTCCCACATTTCTCATTTCAACTTGAAGGACTTAAATCAAGATTAAGGACAGTCCTAGATGTTGGAGAAGAAATTTCTAATGACACTATGAGACAAAGACTAGTCAAAAACACTATGGAGAAGGTCACAGGCTGAAGGGAGATAAGAAGCCAGATTTATGAGCCAGGTTATCGAATCACACATTACCAGTTCTATCTCTTTCCCTTGTGTTTTCCCATGTGTTTGGTAAACCTATTTTCAAATGTTACTTTCTGGTCTACACAAAAATTCAAGCTCCATGCAGGTAGGGGTGTTTGTCTGCTTTATTGATTGCCTCATTCCCCTATGCTTAGAACAGTGCCAGGAGTACACTGGGCAATTGACAAATATTTAATGAAGAATGACTGTGTTCATCATGTTACTGGGAAATTAGGGACTGTTTCTATAGTCATACTTTGATCCATATTTTAGGGAAATAACATTCCTGAAACCAGAGAGTGGGGGCAGCACTACTGGTGAGAAAACTTTAAGGGGAAATGCAATCTGGGGGGTAGGAATGGCTGTAAAATAACTCCATTCCTCCTTCTGTGGGGGTTGTTCTTCAATTGCCAGCCTAGAAGTGGGTGGTTTTGATTTAAGGCAGCTTTGTGTTTGGAGGCAAGGTGAGAGCAGCAAGTGAGTGAGCCCTTAGAGCTGCATTATATAGTATAATCAGTAATACAGGTCGGAAAAAAACTGGGGAGGAGAGCAGGGAAGCAGTTTAACTACAGTCTGTGTGGGACTCAGGAGGCCTTAGATCTGTTTCCAGTCCTAATCTAGCTTCTAGTGGGAAGTAAAGAGGCACGATGTTAGGCCCTTCACATATGCCTTCTCATTTAATCCCACAGTAACTCTTTAAAGATAAATGACATAGCACTTCACTAAAAGGAACACTGATGCTGAGAGAGATTAAATAGCTTCTTTAGGTGGGAGAGCTAGAGAATAATTAAGCCTGGATTCAAACTTGGATCTGTTCAATTTCAGGGTCTACTTTTGTTACTCCAGGACTCAATATCTTCAGTCTGCCTAACTCCCAAATCTTACACTCTGAACATTTTTGCCCTTTATTGCACTGATATAATAGCAAAATAATTGCTTCAACATAGGAATGCGCTGTCTCTAAATTATTATTTTGTGTTTGTGTAAGGGATATGGGTATGAACCTCTGCACCAAGGAAAAGTACTGCTTGTGATAAAAGATTAGAAAACAAAACCAAAAATAGACTGTCCAGAGAAGTAAAGAGGTTGCTTTCAATGTCAAGTTTAATTCGGAGTGATAACTTCATTAACAAACTGTTTCTTTGTTATGTGGTTTCTAAAATGTTTTTGCATAAATTTGGCCTTAGGGGAAAAAAAAACCAGAGAGATTCTCCACGTATCTTTAAATGCCTTTGCTAGCCTGTGGAAGATATTTCCTGTGTTGATCAAAGATTCCTTCTAGGTAGAGCAGTATGTCTTGGGGCTAAGTGCTTCTTCCTATGACTGTATTCTTGGGATGCTGCTGATTAATACAAGAAAATTCTACCATGTGAATCATTAAAACAGGGAGGACTTTGTATAATCTTCCCGTGGGTCCTCTTTTCATAGTTCATTTGTTTTCACCCAATCTGTTTCTTCTCTATGCATGGCTCCTATGCCCTATTTTCCTTCTTTTTCTTTTTCCCCTATCCTCTATTTTCATGTACTTTAATAACAGAGGAAGTATTTGGGGCAGTGAATTTTAAGGATTTTGAAAGATAAAGCAATTGGGTATGTAATAACAGTGGAATATCATGAGTAATTGTTGGCTCTAGAATAAAAATGAAGTTCTAAAAAAGCTGAGTTGAAAAAGCCTCTCATAATTAATATGAAGAATTTAATTTGGCTCTGGATTTGACTCTGTCTCTAGTTGTCCAGTACTCATGAAAATAAATTTGAGGGTGGGTGGTTGGTTGACACATTTATTGAGGACCTACTGCGTACGAGACGCTGTGCTAGGAAGTACTTTACACATGCTAACTAGTCATTTCTTACAACAGCTCTGTGAAGTAGTTACTTTTATACTCATTTTATACCTGAGGAAACTGAGCCTTGGAGAGATTAAATAATCTGCCTCAAATTACACTACTAGAATTTGTTGGAGGTAAGATATGAACCTTGGTGAATCAGGCTCTAAACTTTTGCTTTTTATTTCCATAGGGAAAGACATTATTTTAATTAAATGCATCTTTGAATGTTGTCATCAATAATTATATGTTGAGCAAGGTGTCTTCTGAAAATAGCATACTAGTCTTTCTATGTACAACAGAAAAATATAACTAGAAGTCATTTTCTAGTAGCTCATTCTCTCTCTGCTTTTGTTCTTTTTTTCAATTGTACTAAGTTGTATTTCCTTTTAAAAATTGTGAAATGTATACAGAAGTGTGTATAAAATGAATATGTATAGTTTAAAGGATCATAACACAATGTATAATCATATATCCAGATTAAGAAAAAGAACTTTACCAGCACATCAGGAGTCCTTTGTAAGCCCCTCCTTAATCATAATCTTCTCTTTCCCCTATAAATGGTACCATTCTCTTCTATGTTATCATTCCTTTGTGTTTATCATTTTGGCACCCATGTATATGTCCTTGAACATATTTTATTGTACTTTGAACATTAATCACAAGAATAAATCCAGCTCATAGGAAAAGTCAGTATTGCCACAATTAGAATAAGGTTCCCAGGGAAAGATAAACCGAACAGTTTCTGGGGCATAATCTGGCTTCAGCTTCCCCAAAAGTTTACAGGGACCTCTAGGGAAATCAGTAGATAAGGTGATAGATGAATGTGGAAAATATAGAGTTCATCACAGTTGGTTATCTGGCAGACTTGAAGTATATCCAGGGACAGGACAAATGGGAAAAGTTAGCTCTGTATTTTCTACTTCAAGATCACCACTGTCTACCTTCAGTTCTCAGGAGCATATCTAAGAAAAACATTTCTGTGGAGCAACTCAGGTGATCATACCTGACCCAGGCAGCAGTTTGGAAGGGAAAGTAGAAATTTCCCCAGCACATGGTCTGTACAAGATAAGCACAGAATGCTCACTTGGACATTCTGTCCTAGGTTTAAAAGAAGGTATAGTGGTATTAGAGCAGACATTTCAGTTTCTGCCCACCACAGGGGAGACAGAGTTTGGAATTTGAGTCCTGCCAAGTTATAAAGGCTTGGAAGCTCCTTGGGTTTTCTACTAATACCCCAGAATGGCCATCTCTTAGGAATACAAATTAAGCTCCAAAACTAAAATATTTTCCCTAAAATTAAGGGCAAAATCTAAATATATTTTTATGAAGAAAGCATAAAGCCAAATCTCTATTAATTCAAGTTAGCTGTTACTGGAACAACAATCTTGGAAGATATCAAAATTCATTGTCTTTTATAACATATCATCTATAAAATACAGTATACAATCAAAAATATCTAGACATGTGAATAAACAGAAAAATGTGACACATAGACCAAAGAAAAATCAGTCAATAAAAAGAGACCCACAGAAAACCCAGAAGTTGTAATTAGCAGATAAGGGCTTTAAAATAACTATGATTATTATGTTAATACATATAAATGAAAAAATTACTATAGTGGGAAAAGAACTGGGGAATTTCAGGACAGATTGGGGAAAATTCTAGAACTGAAAAATACAATATATAAAATAAAAAAAGGAAAGATTAATGGTAAATTGCACACAACAGAAGAAAAGATCAGTGAACTTGAGCATGGGCCAGTAGAAGTCATCCAAAGAGAAGCACAAAGAGCAGGAGAAACAACAACAAGCCTCAGTGACATGTGAGGCATATCAAGCCATCTAAAATATATGAAACTAGACTCTCAGAAAGCAAGGAGAGTGAAAAGAGGGCAGAAAAATATTTGAAGAAATACTGACTAAAAATAATCAAATATTTGATCAAAGACAGCAAACCACCAACCCAACAAGTTTGGCAAATCTCAAGCAAGATACCGCATCCATTTGAAGTAGATGTCTGTCTTTTGCAAAATTTTTTATAAAAGATGTGAACAATTGTCTTATTCAATATCTTTATCATACAGATGTATAAGAAAAATAGTTCTAAAAATTTACTGTCAAGAAAAAAATGAATATATATTTCGATTGTCAGATTGATTACTTCCATCCCAAACACTTTCACGTTTTTTGTTTTGTCAGGAAACTTGAAGGCGGATATAATGGATACTTGTAGCAAGTAAGTTATTGTTATCCATATCCTCCTTCTAAAAGCTCTTCTTGTTTTTAGTTCCCCCCCTCCCATATTTCATGTGTGTTTTATGTCAGAGAGACTTCATAGCAGGTGGATTTTGGAGTTGACTAGACTTAGATAGGAATGAAATCCTTAGCCTTCTTCACTCTGACTTGATTCCACTGTGCCTAAATTTCCTAATCTGTAACATGAAGGTAATAAGAATACTCCTATTACCTACCTTACCGCATTGTTGGAGCATTAAATTATAAAATGGATGTAGAGCCCACACATCCTGGTACAGAGTGGGATCTCAGTTAATACTGGCTATGGTTATTTAGTCAGTTCAAATAATGTTTGGGAGTAGCTGTCACATAAAATATAAATTAACAACAATAATGTTCATTCTAGTACAAAGCAAACATTTATCTAAAGACACAGTAATATGGGGAATTATGAAATTAATGAGAGATTCTTGATCCTTGTCTCTGGAATAAATACTGGACCAACATATGTGATGGCCTGAAATGATCTACTAAATTTCTGGGCGATGGGAACCATGCATACAGTAAACAAAGCATTTGTTCATGGAACAATGCATAGACATTAACATAAACAGACTTCAGACATCTTTGGTTAAACCCCTTCATTTTACCTCTAAAGAAATATATAATTTTGTGTATTTTTGAGGCACTGAATCTTTAAACTTCATAATTTTTGTTATTTCCTAGAGTTCCACAGTACTTCTTGTGGACCCTTAGTCCCCAGCGCCCAACTCACTGGTTTTGAAAAATCACTAAAGCTGAAGGAAGTATCTGTAAAATGGGAATAATAGCATCTTCCCTGCCTACCTCACAAGTTATGAGAATTAAACTGTGAAATATTTTAGGAAAAATATATATACAAATGGGAAACTGTTACTTTCATTATTTTTCTCTGTAGCATTTCTTTTTATCAAACAAAATCTTGGTATTGATCTTCTTAGATAATAAGAGAATTCCCATTATACAAAATATAAACTATTTACTTGGTTTCATTTTTAAAGGAAGAAAAATAATAAGAACCTGCTGTATAAAAAAATAAATTAAATAAAATTCAAAAAAAAGAGTATATACCAAAATTTTAAAAATAAATTAATTAATTAAATAAAGGAAGAAAAGCAGGGAAAAAAAGACTATCATAGAATATATTTTACCTATTTTTTTAATATAGTAATATAATATAAATTTGAAACAACTACTATTTAAAGTCTGGGTGTGAGGAAAAGTGCAAATAATAGATACAACATTTGACCTTCCACTAGAATAAAGATATGTTTTCTGGTGCCCAGAAAAACTAGTAAATGATAATAGCTCTGTTATGATCAAAAGAAACCAAGCAGGTAACAATGATTCCATTGTGATGAGAGCTTTTAGTTCTCTTTCCACATATAAATGGATTGATTCTTGGTCCATACTCTTTATTTCTACCATTTCAATAGCCTTTTATACCCGCAATGAACAACACTGTGTGATATTAGAAGAGAAGAGACGGATTAGCTTAGTTTCAGACATAAGCATTTTCTGGGCAAGTGTTTGCCAAAACAAATATAAACCATCTTTTTTTGTGTCAATTGCTATAAGTTATTTGTTATATTTTAGAGATGCCCTTTATAATTCACATCACTGTTTTGAAGCCCCCAGTGATTCCACAATGCCTATAACAAGAAATCTAGTCTCCTTAGTATGATATGTGAAACCCAATGTCTGGCCTTCTTCTTCTCAACTTTCCCAGCTTCAACATCCTGCATGTATTTTGTGTTTTAGCCAGAGTTAACTGTTAAAGTTCCTCAAACAGCATACTATTCCATGCTTTCCTGTCTTTGAACATAGTTTTCCCATTGCCCAGAATGCCTTTCCCATCTCCCACACCCACCCACGCTAACATCCACTTACCAAACTTTTACTCATTCTTCCAGACCCAACCCACACTTTTATCCATTGTGAAGCCTTCCCTGATGTGTCAGAAAAGACAACTTCCTCCTCTGAGCCACCTTGATACCTTGGACAGAACATCCTTGTATTATTGCTCTCAACACATTGTATTGTAATAACTTTTCACATGACTGTTTCCTTTTTCTAGACCTGAAACTCCTTAGGACAAGAAAAATGTATTATTTGCATTGGTTTCTCAGTGCTTAGCCAGTGCATTGCATAGAGTAAGTCCACAGTAAGTATTTGTTGAATACATAGTAAATGAAATTTTTTAAATATCACTTATCCTCACCAGAGCCCTGGGATGTCAGTAACTCATGGTCACTGCTGTGGAACAGGTAGAGAGAGCAGTGGCCCTACTAACACACCAACATAAAAAAAGTCCTCTTATACAAGGCCTAAAGGTCTAGTGGATGGGTACTATGATCATGGCTGGCATGAGTCACTGAGTAATTTAATATGTTAAAGTAACTGCTGTTTACCCCCCTTCAAGTTTGATTATTTGTTAAGAAGTCTGTGCATATGCTGCAGACATATTTTTCTTTTCTCCACTATTAAGAGGCTACCAGCAGCCTGAGGTAAAGTTCCCTCTTCCTCCCGGAACATAGATCACACTATACGGGCATTGCTTCTTCACTATTCCATTTCCCTGCTGCCTGTGATCTCTTGAGGAAAAGAACTATGCCATTTTCATCTTTGTATCCCCAGCACTAACCACAGTGCCATATTCAGTGGACTCTAATGAAAAAAAAAGAAAAAAAAAAGGTAGTAGAAGGAAGAAGTAGCAGGAAGGAGGAAGAAGGGAAAGGGAAGAGAAAGCAGTCATTCCTACTTGTTAAAGTAAGAAATATAAACATTATTCCAATTTTTCAGATAAGGATGCAAAAGAAAAAAGAAGTGTCCAAGACTACCCATGGACTGATTTACTGGTCAGGGTGAGACAAGAACTCTATTATCCTGTCTTAGAGTCCAGGGGGCATATAATCTGGCATCTGGAAAGGAGCAGGCACCCACAAGTTGATATTTCCCTCTCCCTTTCCATTGAGACTCTCTGCCCTTTGATAAAAACAGCTGTGTGCAGCAATTTTTTCTAATTACTCATGAATAAAACCAGCGTTTTGCTGAGTATACTCAGAGGACTTCAAAAGAAATACCTTATTCACAGTATCCTTTTAAATTATTTACCGGTTTTCTTGTTCTTCCTCCATTTCAAAATTCTATCCTTGACTGCTAATGTAGAGGACAGGAGTGTTATAAAATTAATAAGCTAAAAATCATGAGAGGTCAGTGGAATATATTTCCACTAAAGCAATTTATAGGAAATTTAACATAGGTTACCTTCTTTCTTTGCCTATTACTCTTTTTAAGAGTTATGAAATTTCATTTTTAAGTTATTGAAGAACATTGAAATTATGTTTCAACAATACCCAGAGACCACATTTTCTTCCCAGAACATTTGCCCACAACGTCCACATCCCATTTTACACCCTAGAAAAATATCCCTTCTCTGGGTTCCCATAGCCTCCTCCAACAAACACATTTACTACATTGTAAATCAGCTTTTAACTCACTGATTTTTTTTCCCACTGGTTTTTGAGCCCCTTGAGAACAGGGAAATATAGGCACTATAAAATATTTGTTTGAATCAATGTGGGTTGTATGTAAATATTTAATTTTTTGAATTTTGTGATAAAAGTACATTCTCATTGTACCATGTCTTCTCTCTGACCCTAATTTCCTCCTGAACTGTAGCTCTCTTACATTACAGGCTATGAATGCATTAGGAATATGAATTCAAGAGTGAGTTGGCAGTAACTTGTATTAGAGTTGGATGATTCCAATCATTTAAGTCTACTTTGAAACATACAACACCTAGTATGTAAGGTTTCGTCAAGTAAGAACATATCTTAGTGCTCCCTGTTCTAGTGAATTTTGATAAAATAAAAAATCGGCAGTAGCCCAGTTTATACCAAGTTTAAAATTAAGAAAGTAAAATGTAAGATGATGACAATAGATAACTATTATATTTACCAGCCCAGGACCTACTTGATTTCCATTTGGAGAACTGCTTCCCAACTCTGGGATCATATGATTTTCTCAGGTTGGCCCTATCTCTGTGCTTCAAGGGGTTTTATGGGATTATATGAACCAGGCCCAGGAATCAACAAATAGCCATGGTGGTTAGTTCAGTGAGGAGCTTGGAACCTTAGTTAATGCAAACACAGCCAATCGTGGGAAGTGTATTAGAATAATTGTGAAAGAAAAGCTCTCTTCTTGCAGAGGTTGCTAAGAGGATGGCATATGCATCTGAAAATGCTGGCCATTACTGAAAGAAGGAAGGGCTTGCCTAAAATGGAGCCAACAGTGAGTAAGACTGAGAGTAGTAATGACATTGCTTGAACCCTTGGATATAGACTTACATGGCTTTTCAGTAATGGAAGCCAACAAACTTCCCTTTTTGCTTGAGCTATTTATGATTCTACAACGGCAATCTGAAGAGTAATAGCTAACAAAGTTATAGCTTTGTCATAATTTATGAAATAAATTGGATAGTATTAAATCCCATCAGCCCAAATTTCTGGTCAGCTGCTAAATATTACTTCACTCTATTTTTCCTGAATATATTTCATTTATTGTAAGTCTGAAAACTCACTAATACATGTCCACTATTCATAACCCCAACTCTAAAATACTGCCCTGTCCAACTAGAAATAATCCTTCATTTACCTTAACCCTTAAAGACACTTACCTCTAGGAAAAGAAAAAATACTTTCAATTTTCCAAGTATTTATGTCGTTGTCTTATTTGGACGAAATCAGTGTGACTCAGCCAAGTTTTAATTATCCACTTGAATCATTTCTTGAATGATAAAAAGATGGAACATTAGACTGCTTATTTCAATTAGCTTGTACTGGAATTACCAAATCAAAACTTTTAAATCAAAATTTATTTCAATCTCATCATTGTATTAGCATTGTAATTACTCATTCTCATACTTAATAATTTTAGTTTTACTTGTAACTCAAATGTACTTTCATTGTCTGTATATGAGTTGCTTTGAACTTATTTATGTGTCCATGAATAGTTTGTGATTCCCCAAAATACCCATGGGAAACAACTAACAAACAATTGCATCTGCATTGTTTTATCTAGCTTTTATACATTTCCTATCTTGGTAAACAAAGGTGGATTATTTTAGTATTTGGGTTTATGTATACTACAGCTAGATTACATGAAAGGTAAATCTTAGAATGAAAATCCCTTAAAATGTGTTTCATCTACATACATAATTAGCTTCACTATATAAATCCAGGGTCATTTCCAGCAACTCCCTTCCTCAAATCTTATACTCTAAAAACACTAAAACACTTGCATTCCCTAAAACATACCATGTATTTTTATGTCTTCTTGCCTTTGGACATGTTTTTCCTTCTATTTGGAATAACTTTCTATCTTTTGCTGATCTATCTTTCAAGCCTTAATTTAACTATTATCTTCTCAATGAAACCTCCCAGACACACCTGTACTGTCCAAGGCAAAACTGATCATTCCTTCCTCTCTGCTAGCACTGCACCTATCCATGGCTCTGTTATTATACTCATCACTATTGAATTATCTGTTTGTCTCCTCAAACAAAATATGAACTCTCTGAAGGAAGTGGACCAGATCCAATAGATCACTGTATACCCAGAGGCTAGAATGTACCTGGAAATATAGTAAATACTTTATGTTTGACAAATGAAAAAAATACATTAATTCATGTAGATAGCAAAATTGATTTATGTTTGATTCATTCAACAATCATCTAATTTTAGTAAAATGTCTTTTATATTAATCAATGTCCTAATTTTATCAATATTTTATAGAAAATTTTAAATACAAAAATGAGATCCCTGAGCAACTTTTTAAAGTAAAGTTTTGGATTTCAATGGCAGAGTTTTAACTAAAATCCATTAGTTAAGGTTCTAATTGAGAATGGTTTTGTTTTTTTGTTTTTTTGCTGGAAAATTTAAATGGTATTAAGAAGTAATATGCAGAGTGAAATAAGTCAGAAAGAGAAAAACAAATACCATATGCTAACACATATATATGGAATCTAAAAAAAAAAAAAGAAGTAGTACGGGTGGTATGCAGATAATATAAAAAGATCAAGCATAGTTTCCAAAAACAATGAATATATAAGGCATACTAATGGCATAAGAAATTCTTTCAGCTTGTAGAAAGATACAAATAACATCTCACACTGAAAAGATAAAATAATAAACAATACATATGTTGAGACACTGCTGCTAGAAAAATGGCATACTTGCAGTTCTCATTTTAAAGGCCACAAAAATAGAAGATTCTCAGAGTCAAAAGACATTGAAATAGAAAATGTAAAAATTTCATCAATTACATAGATGACTGAATCAAGAGATAAATGTTCTGACCTGTCCACAACCCACGATCCATAAGGCAGCCCCCATAGAAACATAGAAGCAATGTTTCCAGCTTCCTATTCCATGGAAAGAATTGAAGTGTTAGATTTACCATGTTTTCCTTCTGATTCTATATGATTCAGAAACATTTATGATGCCCTTGTCATTGAGTAAATGCTTACAACTAGGAAGAATGGACCATTCTGTTATTTTAAAATAGTTTTTTCCATATATTTTGTAAAGAAACAAATTTCTTGGAGTTAAGGCAATGTTTACACTTGACAACAATAGTAAACTATGCCAATAACATGTGGCTGACTTAGTATAGGATGAAATAAAGGAGCAGGGTACCATTGTCCAATGCCATAGTTTTCTGATTATTAGGATCATCTATGGCACGTTTTTTCTGTCTTGTATCTAGTTGGCCATGGCATGTCTCTAGAATTCAGCCTTTTTCTAATTAGTCATTCATGTTGTTCAGCTAACTGTGTTTAAAATAGAAACAATTACAGATTCGAGAGAAAGAGAAAATAGAATAGGAAGAAAGTTTATTTCAGTTTAAAACTTTTCCAAGTGTGCATATAGCTTTGTCTAATGGCAGAAGCAATCTCAATCAGAAACATTATTTCTTTCTTTGTTCATTAATTTAGGCGATATTCATTTAGCATAGCCATGAGGTGGACATTGTCCTGTGTTTGTAAGGGAAAAGGAAATGATAAAGAACATGGCTTCACACACAAAGAGGAGTTGCTCTATGCAAACATTAATACTAAAAACTACCACATATCACCAATAGATACTATAGGCTAAATTTTTTTGTACATTATATTTAATTTTAATTACAATCCTATAATTTATTAATTGTTGTGCCCTCATCAACTTGATTTTTTAATTTAAAATGTCAATAGAAAGTTTTTTGTTTTGTTTTCTTAACATCTTTATTGGAGTATAATTGCTTTACAATGGTGTGCTAGTTTCTGCTTTATAACAAAGTGAATCAGCTATATATATACATATATCCCCATATCTCCTCCCTCTTGCATCTCCCTCCCACCTCCCTATTCCACCCTTCTAGGTGGTCACAAAGCACTGAGCTGATCTCCCTGTGCTATGTGGCTGCTTCCCACTAGCTATCTATTTTACATTTGGTAGTATATATATGTCCATGCCACTCTCTCACTTCGTCCAGGCTTACCCTTCCCCCTCCCCCTGTCCTCAAGTCCATTCTCTATGTCTGCATCTTTATTCCTGTCCTGCCCCTAGGTTCTTCAGCACCTTTTTTTTTTTTTTTTTTTTTTTAGATTCCATATATATGTGTTAACATATGGTATTTTTTTCCTCTTTCTGACTTACTTCACTCTGTATGACAGACTCTAGGTCCATCCACCTCACTACAAATAACTCAATTTCATTTCTTTTTATGGCTGAGTAATAATTCTATTGTATATATGTGCCACATCTTCTTTATCCATTCATCTGTCGATGGACACGTAGGTTGCTTCCATGTCCTGGCTATTGTAAATAGAGCTGCAATGAACATTGTGGTACATGACTCTTTTTGGATTATGGTTTTCTCAGGGTATATGCCCAGTAGTGGGATTGCTGGGTCGTATGGTAGTTCTTAAAATGTCAATAGAAAGTTTTTAAAAGGATGGTAATTGATTAGGTAGAACACATGTCTAACAAACAGAGAAAAACACAAAGAGATGAAATCCATGAAGGAAAAGTAAAAGACTTGGAGGACAGATCTAGGAGACCTAAGAGTATGAAAAATCAGAGTTCCACCAGAGGAAAAGGAGGCAGTTAATTCTACCCTTTACAATTACAAAGTACACAAAAAGGCATAGAAACCTCTATGAGGTTAAAATTAATTATCTTGGGAAAAAGTTGGCCTCCAAGTGAAACCATGCAACTCGGATGGGACGTGAACCCACGCCTTTTAATTAATTGAGATCACACACCTGCTCTCAGGACTTAATGAAGCTCAGGTTCTTGATGTGTCGTCACAGAGAGAATTCAGTGAGAGACAAAATAATAGGTAAGAATTGGATGTATTTAGAGAGAAACACACTCTACCGACAGAGTGTGGGCCATCTCAGAAGGTGAGAGGCCCTGAAATAGAGTGTGGTTAGTTTTTATGGGCTGGGTAATTTCATAGGCTAATGAGTGGGAGGATTGTTCCAATTATTTCAGGAAAGGGGTGGGGATTTCCAGGAATTGGGCCACTGCCCACTTTCTGACCTTTTATGGTTGGCTTCAGAACTGTAATGGTGCTGGTGGGTGTGTCATTTAGCTAACGTATTACAATGAGCATATGAGGCTCAAGGTCTGCTGGAAATCGAATCTTCCACCATCTTGGACCCAGTTGGTTCTAACCAGTTTTTGTCATGTCCTATGGCTATGTCATTCTTTTAAAGGTTGCACTCTGCCCACTTCCCACCTGTTTCACAAGGATTAACGGGAGTTTATAAGCTGAACCAATATTTCAAGCTGAAAGACCAGAATGTACAGAGAAAACAGAAGAGGATTTTCTGTTTATGTTTGAGGAGTGGTGAGCAGCCCAGTGTGACTACAACACAGGGTGCATGGGGAGTGACAAAATATGAAGTTGCCAAGTCAGTTCATTAGGGTTTCTTGTGCTAAGGAATATGAATTGTAGCCTACAGGCAAGTAGTTCTCAAACTTCAGTATAACATTCTAGGAGTGCTTATTACAACTCAGATTCTTAGAATCTAGCCCCATGTGACCCAGGAATCTGCATTTTAATACTCAGGTGATACTGATATTTAGAAACAATGCAGTAAACTCAGTGAAATCATCAAAGATTTGTAATTAGTATGATGATATTATCACACTTGTGTTTTAGGTGACTATCTCTGGCATCACTGTAGAGATTGGATTCGAATTGTAGACTGGGAGTGAGAGATTGGGTTAGGATATTCTGAAGCCATTACCAAAGTGTAGTTGAAAGGTAATGAAAGGCCGAGTTAGGGAACCAGCAGCGGAGAGAGACAATGAGAGAAGTTTAAAACATATCGGAAGTTGAATGAGTAAGATGGTTGATCAATTGAAAGTTGGTAAAAGCCAGGAAGGAAAGAAAAAAAAATGAGAAAAACAAAAACAAAGATCCCATTCTCATAGGACAAGATTGGGTATTCTGAGGCCATTGTAATGAGTAACCACCCAAACAGGAATTAAAACCATTAATCAGAAGATAAAAACTTCCCTTGTGAAAAAATTTCTGAGAGTCAGCCAATCAATCTGAACCAAGAAACCATGATTCTACAGCTGACTTCAATCCACTCCTACTCCTGAAAGTCTTCCAAAACCTGAAATCCATGCCTCCCCAAAGTCTGTCAATTTATCCCCATAGGAATCATCTCCTACTTCAATCTGCTGCTGGATTTGAACTAATCAGAGAGAGAGAAGCGGAAGACAGAGAAGGAGGGCATCCAAGGTTTTCCTGATCACAAATCTCACCTCCACTCCAACTCTCTTTTTACTTGTCTTGCAAAAATAATAATAAAAATAAGGAGGTGGTGGGGTTTCCAAAAACAAAAATTGTAACCTTCAACAATCGGGGGAAGGCAAAAATCCCATCCACCGCAACTCTCAGTTCAAAAGTAAAGTTGTACCAACACAATCAGGATGTTACTTAAGAGTGTTCTTAAAATAACACATGGTATGTGGCTGACAGGGTCTTGGTGCTCCGGCCGGATGTCAGGCCTGTGCCTCTGAGGTGGGACAGCCAAGTTAAGACATCTCCCACCTCCAAGTAATATCAAACAGTGAAAGCTCTCCCAGAGATCTCCATCTCAACGCTAAGACCCAGCTAGACTCAATGACCAGCAAGCTACACTGCTGGACACCCTATGCCAAACAACTAGCAAAACAGTAACACAACCCCACCCATTAGCAGAGAGGGTGCCTAAAATAATAATAAGGTCACAGACACCAAAAATCAGATGCGGTCCTGCCCACCAGAAAGACAAGATCCAGCCTCATGCACCAGAACACAGGCACCAGTCCCCTCTACCAGGAAGCCTACACACCCACTGAACCAACCTTACCCACTGGGGGCAGACACCAAAAAAAAAAAAACCGGGAACGAAGAACCTGCAGCCTGTGAAAAGGAGACCCCAAACACAGTAAGTTAAGCAAAATGAGAAGACACAGAAACACACAGCAGATGAAGGAGCAAGATAAAAACCCACCTGACCAAACAAATGAAGAGGATATAGGCAGTCTACCTGAAAAACAATTCACAGTAATGAAAGTAAAGATGATCCAAAATCTTGGAAACAAAACGGGGAAAATACAAGAAACTTTTAACAAGGACCTAGAAGAACTAAAGAGCAAACAAACAATGATGAACAACACAACAAATGAAACTAAAAATTCTCTAGAGGGAATCAATAGCAGAATAACTGAGGCAGAAGAACTGATAAGTGACCTGGAAGATAAAATAGTGGAAATAACTACTGCAGGGCAGAATTAAAAGAAAAGAATGAAAAGAATTGAGGACAGTCTCAGAAACTTCTGGGACAACATTAAATGCTCCAACATTTGAATTATAGGGGTCCCAGAAGAAAAAAAGAAAAAGAAAGGGACTGAGAAAATATTTGAAGAGATTATAGTTGAAAACTTCCCTAATGTGGGAAAGGAAATAGTCAAAAGCCCAGGAAGCACAGAGAGTCCCATACAGGATAAATCCAAGGAAAAACATGCCAAGACACATATTAATCAAACTATCAAAAATTAAATACAATGAAAAAATATTAAAAGCAGCAAGGGAAAGCAGCAAACAACATACAAGGGAATCCTCATAAGGTTAACAGCTGACCTTTCAGCAGAAACTCCGCAAGGCAGAAGGGAGTGGGAGGACATATTTAAAGTGATGAAAGGGAAAAAACTACAACCAAGATTACTCTACCCAGCAAGGATCTCATTCAGATTCGATGGAGAAATTAAAACCTTTACAGACAAGCAAAAGCTAAGAGAATTCAGCACCACCAAACCAGCTTTACAACAAATGCTAAAGGAACTTCTCTGGGCAGGAAACACAAGAGGAGGAAAAGACCAACAATAACAAACCTAAAACAATTAAGAAAATGGTAATAGGAACATATATATTGATAATTACCTTAAATGTAAATGGATTAAATGCTCCAACCAAAAGATATAGACTGGCTGAATGGTACCAAAATGAGACCCATATATATGCTGTCTACAAGAGATGCACTTCAGACCTAGGGACACATACAGACTGAAAGTGAGGGGATAGAAAAAGACATTCCATGCAAATGGAAATAAAAAGAAACCTGGAGTAGCAATTCTCGTATCAGACAAAATAGACTTTAAAATAAAGACTACTACAAGAGAAAAACAAGGACACTACATAATGATCAAGGGTTCAATCCAAGAAGAAGATATAATAATTGTAAATATTTATGCACCCAACATAGGAACACCTCAATATATAAGGCAAATGCTAACAGCCCTAAAAGGGGAAATTGACAGTAACACAGTCATAGTAGGGGACTTTAACACCCCACTTTCACCAATGGACAGATCATCCAAAATGAAAAGAAATAAGGAAACACAAACTTTAAATGATACATTAAACAAGATGGACTTAATTGATATTTATAGGACATTCCATCCAAAAACAACAGAATATACTTTCTTCTCAAGTGCTCATGGAACATTCTCCAGGATAGTTCATATCTTGGGTCACAAATCAAGCCTTGGTAAACTTAAGAAAATTGAGATCATATCAAGTATCTTTTCTGACCACAACATATGATATTAGATGTCAATAACAGGAAAAAATATGTAAAAAGTACAAACACACGGAGGCTAAACAATACACTACAAAATAACCAAGAGATCACTGAAGAAATCAAACAGGTAATCAAAAAATACCTAGAAACAAATGACAATGAAAACACGACCACCCAAAACCTATGGGATGCAGCAAAAGCAGTTCTAAGAGGGAAGTTTATAGCAATATAATCCTACCTCAAGAAACAAGAAACATCTCAAATAAACAACCTAAACTTACACCTAAAGCAATTAGAGAAAGAAGAACAAAAATACCTCAATGTTAGCAGAAGGAAAGAAATCATAAAGATCAGATCAGGAATAAATGAAAAAGAAATGAAGGAAACATTAGCAAAGATCAATAAAACTAAAAGCTGGTTTTTTGAGAAGATAAACAAAATTGATAAACCATTAGGCAGACTCATCAACGAAAAAAGGAAGAAGACTCAAATCAATAGAATTAGACATGAAACAGGGGAAGTAACAACTGACACTGCAGAAATACAAAGGATCATGAGAGATTACTACAAGCAACTATATGCCAATAAAGTGGACAACCTGGAAGAAATGGACAAATTCTTAGAAAAGCACAACTTACCGAGACTGAACCAGGAAGAAATAGAAAATATGAACAGACCAATCACAAGTAATGAAATTGAAACTGTGATTAAAAATCTTCCAACAAACAAAAGTCCAGGACCAGATGGCTTTACAGGCGAATTTTATTAAACATTTAGAGAAGAGCTAACACCTATCCTTCTCAAACTCTTCCAAAATATAGCAGAGGGAGGAACACTCCCAAACTCATTCTACAAGGCCACAATCACCCTGATACCAAAACCAAAGATGTCACAAAGAAAGAAAACTACAGGCCAATATCATTGATGAACATACATGCAAAAATCCTCAACAAAATACTAGCAAACAGAATCCAACAGCATATTAAAAAAATCATACACCATGATCAAGTGGGGTTTATCACAGGAATGCAAGGATTCTTCAATATACGCAAATCAATCAATGTGACACACCACATTAACAAACTGAAGGAGAAAAACCATATGATCATCGCAATAGATGCAGAAAAAGCTTTTGACAAAATTCAACACTCACTGATGATAAAAACATAATAAAGGCCATATATGACAAACCCACAGCCAACATCGTCCTCAATGGTGAAAAACTGAAACAATTTCCACTAAGATCAGGAACAAGACAAGGTTGCCCAATCTCACCACTATTATTCAACATAGTTTTGGAAGTTTTAGCCACAGCAATCAGAGAAGAAAAAGAAATAAAAGGAATACAAACTGGAAAAGAAGGAGTAAAGCTGTCACTGTTTGCAGATGACATGATACTATAAATAGAGAATTCTAAAGATGCCACTAGAAAACTAGTAGAGCTAATCAATGAATTTGGTAAAGTAGCAGGATACAAAATTAATGCACAGAAATCTCTTGCATTCCTATACACTAATGATGAAAAATCTGAAAGAAAAATTAAGGAAACACTCCCATTTACCATTGCAACAAAAAGAATGAAATACCTAAGAATAAACCTACCTAAGGAGACAAAAGACCTGTATGCAGAAAACGATAAGACACTGAGGAAAGAAATTAAAGATGATACAAACAGATGGAGAGATATACCATGTTCTTGGATTGGAAGAATCAACATTGCGAAAATGACTATAGTACCCAAAGCAATCTACAGATTCAATGCAATCCTTATCAAGCTATCAATGGCATTTTTCACAGAACTAGAACAAAAATTGCACAATTTGTGTGGAAACACGAAAGAACCCAAAGAGCCAAAGCAATCTTGAGAAAGAAAAATGGAGCTGGAGGATTCAGGCTCCTGGATTTCAGACTATACTACAAAGCTACAGTAATCAAGACAGTATGGTACTGGCACAAAAACAGAAATATAGATCAATGGAACAGGATAGAAAGCCCAGAGATAAACCCACACACATATGGTCACCTTATCTTTGATAAAAGAGGCAAGAATATACAGTGGAAAAAAGACAGCCTCTTCAAAAAGTGGTACTGGGAAAATTGGACAGCTACATGTAAAAGAATGAAATTAGAACACTCCTTAACACCATACATAAAAATAAACTCAAAATGGATTAAAGACCTAAATGTAAGGTAAGACAGTATAAAACTCTTAGAGAAAAACATAGGCAGAACACTCTATGACATAAATCACGGCAAGATCCTTTCTGACCCATCTCCTAGAGAAATGGAAATAAAAACAAAAATAAATAAATGGGACCTAATGAAACTTAAAAGCTTTTGCACAGCAAAGGAAACCACAAACAAGATGAAAAGACAACCCTCAGAATGGGAAAAAATATTTGCAAATGAAGCAGCTGACAAAGGATTAATCTCTAAAATTTACAAGCAGTTCATGCAGCTCAATATGAAAAAAAAAAACAATCCAATTCAAAAATGGGCAGAAGACCTATATAGACATTTCTCCAAAGAAGATATACAGATTGCCCACATACACATGAAAGAATGCTCAACATCACTAATCATCAGAGAAATGCAAATCAAAACTACAATATGGTATCACCTCACAACGGTTAGAATGGCCATCATCAAAAAATCTACAAACAATAAATGCTGGACAGGGTGTGGAGAAAAGGTAACCCTGGTGCACTGTTGGTGGGTATGTAAATTGATACAGCCACTATGGAGAACAATATGGAGTTTCCTTAAAACACTAAAAATAGAACTACCATGTGACCCAGCAATCCCACTACTGGGCATATACCCTGAGAAAACCATAATTCAAAAAGAGTCATGTACCACAATGTTCATTGCAGCTCTATTTATAATAGCCAGGACATGGAAGCAACCTATGTGCCCATTGACAGATGAATGGATAAAGAAGATGTGACACATATATATAATGGAATATTACTCAGCCATAAAAAGAAACGAAATTGAGTTATTTGTAGTGAGGTGGATGGACCTAGAGTCTGTCATACAGAGTGAAGTAAGTCAGAAAGAGAAAAACAAACACTATATGCTAACACATATATATGGAATCTAAAAAAAAAAAAAAAAAGGTGCTGAAGAACCTAGGGGCAGGACAGGAATAAAGATGCAGACGTAGAGAATGGACTTAAGGACACGGGGAGCGGGAAGGGTAAGCTGAGATGAAGTGAGAGAGTGGCATGGACATATGTACACTACCAAATGTAAAATAGGTAGCTTGTGGGAAGCAGCTGCATAGCACAGGGAGATTAGCTTGGTGTTTTGTGACCACCTAGAGAGGTGGGATAGGGAGGGTGGGAGGGAGACACAAGAGAGAGGGGATATGGGGATATATGTATACGTATAGCTGATTTACTTTGTTATACAGCAGAAACTAACACACCATTATAAAGCAATTATACTCCAATAAGGATGTTAAAAAAAATTTTATCCCCATGCCTTGTCCAAATGTTTGCTTTGCTTAAGGAGACTGCCTTGATAGCATCACTCTTTCCTACTCAGAGACAGCATGACTGTCTAACAGAGGAATGGTTGAATAAATGGTATTATAATCCATACCATGACATTTTACCTAGTTCTTAAAAAGAACAGTTAGATCTCTATCTAATAAATCTCTATCTCATAAATTTACCTGCTTGTTTTAGTTATTGTTTGTTAGTCTCTTCCTTCTACAGGAAGTAGGCAATGTATACAAAGAAAAGGAAACTGATGTTTACCGAGTGACAGTTATATGTTAGGATTTTGCAAGATGCTTTCACTTTTAACCTTCATTTATTTGTTTTTAAACTCTGTGAAGTACTTTCATTACTATTTTGCATGTGAGGAAATGAAGGCTCTAGCGAAGAAACACAAAATCATAAAATTAATCTGGATCCTGATCCAGGATTTGACCTCAGGACTTTTGACTCTAAGTCTAGTGATTCTCCTGGGTTTGAGCTTGATAAAAACAGCTGAGATAGTAATCTAGGAAGAAAAGCAGATTTCAGGAGATAGATGCTCTGTCTTGTACATGTTAAAGATGGAGATTGCTAAAGGATACTGAGGAAGAAATGAGTAATAAACAGTTGGAAATACAGATGAAACTCAGGAGAGAAGTTGGGTCAGGAATGATATATTTGGGAGAAACTTTTATGCTGATGCAACGTTAAATGCTAGTCACTTAAAGTGATAGTAGAGGAGAAATAAACAACAAAAGGGGGGGGGAACTCATTCTTTAAGGAAAGAATGAAAGAAAATACTGTCACATATGAAGTCAGAGGAGGAAAGCTGTAATAAAGAAGGATGTGGTCGACAGTGCTATATGTTGCAGAAAAGTAAAAGAGGATGAGAAATTTAATGACGCTACTGGATTAAACAACTACTACATCTTTGATGATTTCTATGACAGTAATTTCAATCAAATGACAGGAATATAGACCAGATTTCAATGAGTTAAAGAGCAAATGATGGGGAAGAAGGAGAGACAAAAAGTGGCTTAAGGGGAAAATACGACAGAGTGAGTTTTTTGTTGCTGTATTCAGAATGGTACAAACTTGAGCATATTTGTAAGCAAGAGTGAGGAAACCAGTGAAGAAGATGCTTATGAGGTGGAGGAATTTAGCCTTTGTGTGTGAACAGCTCTCATGAAGGAAATATGCAATGGTGGCTGAAGTGATGGATAGGTGTGCCAGTGAAGGGGAAGATAATTAAGGGACCATCTTCCTATTAATAAAGACAATCTACACCTCAAGTTTCTTTAATGTTATTTAATCAGAACAGTTTTTCTCAAGGGGATATATATTGAATTTTAAAATAAGAGGTATTCATGTCAACAAATTAGTATGGGAAATTGTTTGAGGAAAATTAGCATGGAGAATGGCAGGAAATGGGATTAGGGAAGGGGGATTGGAGACCAAGGGGAAAAAATGGCGAGATAAGCTTTGTGTATAGAAGCCAAAAACTTGTGAATATAAAGATAACAATTACTGTGACATTCATTATGATTTTGGACCAATTCCTTAATTTCTCTACCCCTGAGAGTTTACAGCCTAATTATTAGCTTTCCCAACTATGTAACTATGGAGCATGTCAAGCATCGTACAGCTAATAGTAGAACAGTAATATTTGCCTATCTGCCTCAAGAGTAAGGCACACAAATTAAGTGTTCAGAGTTTGTTGATGCACACAGTGATGAATCTGAAAGGAGCAAGGAGGTAGAAATTTACAGAGAAACACTTTTTTTTTTTAAAACATCTTTATTGGAGTATAATTGCTTTAAAATGGTGTGTTAGTTTCTGCTTTATAACAAAGTGAATTAGTTATACATATATATATGTCCCCATATCTCTTCCCTCTTGCGTCTCCCTCCCTCCCACCCTCCCTATCCCACCCCTCTAGGTAGTCACAAAGCACCCAGCTGATCTCCCTGTGCTATGCGGCTGCTTCCCACTAGGGTAAGCTGGGACAAAGTGAGAGAGTGGCATGGACAAATATACACTACCAAACATAAAATAGATAGCTAGTAGGAAGCAGAGAAACACTCTTTATCTGAATATATTAATGGTTTTTAAAATATATATTGTTTTCACTAAATCCATTTGGTCTTATTCACGTCTCCACTTCATTTCAGGTACTTTTATTCAATTGTCTCTATGCTTTACAATAAAAAGATCCTGTCAAAATTTTCTTGCAATTTACTTTTTCCAATTTCATTGCAGTTCATTAGAAAAAAGTCTACTGACAAAAGAGGTTCAGTGTTAGAGATTCATCAATTCAAGCTTTCAGACAAAAGCAAAATTTTTCACAAATGGCCTAGGGCCATTAATAAGTAGTAATCCATTAATTGTTAGAAGGAACCAGAAATGGAAAAGTGATTTGCAGATAAACTAATTTAAAGCTAATTAGATTTCCTGAACAAGCCCACAAACTGTCAGTGAGTGCAAAGGATTTTTTTGTTTTTTTTGGCCATGCTGCAAAGCATATGGGATCTTAGTTCCCTGACCAGCGATCGAACCTGAGCCCTTTGCAGTGGAAACTTGGAGTCTTAACCACTGGACCACCAGGGAAGTCCCAAGAATTTTGCTTAAACTAGAATTCTTTGTGGAATTCAGTTTAAGAGAAAAACTAGGAGTGGAACCATCAGAGAAGAACAAGTGAACAAGTCATTTGATTTATGTACAGTTTACTAAAGTTGTGAATGTGGTCACTTGTTCTATGATTTGCCTTGGTTTTATAATATTTTGTATGTTACTTGTAATATACATTTAAACAATATAGAGAGGCAAATCCCAAGAGGTTACATATTAGAAAAAACACTGATTCAGAAATGTCAGAGAGAAATAATTTTTTGGTGCGATGCTACTGAATTGGCAGTGGTTGTGTTTGTATGATTTCTTTTAGTTTAAAATACTGCATGACAACTGGGCAAGTGTTAAAAAGATTAAATCCTTATGACAGAGGAAATAATTGACTTATCTGTGCCTCTACAGTTACAGCTATAAAAGAGTCATAGCATAGAATTAGAAATGAAAAAGGAGAAGTAACCACTGACACTGCAGAAATACAAAAGATCATGAGAGATTACTACAAGCAACTCTATGCTAATAAAATGGACAACCTGGAAGAAATGGACAGATTCTTAGAAATGCACAAACTGCCAAGACTGAACCAGGAAGAAATAGAAAATATGAACAGCCCAATCACAAGCACTGAAATTGAAACTGTGATTAAAAACCTTCCAACAAACAAAAGCCCAGGACCAGATGGCTTCACAGGTGAATTCTATCAAACATTTAGAGAAGAGCTAACACCTATCCTTCTCAAACTCTTCCAAAATATTGCAGAGGGAGGAACACTCCCAAACTCATTCTACGAGGCCACCATCACCCTGATACCAAAACCAGACAAAGATGTCACAAAGAAAGAAAACTACAGGCCAATATCACTGATGAACATAGATGCAAAAATCCTTAACAAAATACTAGCAAACAGAATCCAACAGCACATTAAAAGGATCATACACCATGATCAAGTGGGGTTTATCCCAGGAATGCAAGGATTCTTCAATATACGCAAATCAATCAATGTGATACACCATATTAACAAACTGAAGGAGAAAAACCATATGATCATCTCAATAGATGCAGAGAAAGCTTTCGACAAAATTCAACACCCATTTATGATAAAAGCCCTGCAGAAAGTAGGCATAGAGGGAACTTTCCTCAACATAATAAAGGCCATATATGACAAACCCACAGCCAACATTGTCCTCAATGGTGAAAAACTGAAACCATTTCCACTAAGATCAGGAACAAGACAAGGATGCCCACTCTCACCACTACTATTCAACATAGTTTTGGAAGTGTTAGCCACAGCAATCAGAGAAGACAAAGAAATAAAAGGAATCCAAATCGGAAAAGAAGAAGTAAAGCTGTCACTATTTGCAGATGACATGATACTATACATAGAGAATCCTAAAGATGCTACCAGAAAGCTACTAGAGCTAATCAATGAATTTGGTAAAGTAGCAGGATACAAAATTAATGCACAGAAATCTCTTGCATTTCTATACACTAATGACGAAAAACCTGAAAGTGAAATTAAGAAAACACTCCCGTTTACCATTGCAACAAAAAGAATAAAATATCTAGGAATAAACCTACCTAAGGAGACAAAAGACCTGTATGCAGAAAATTATAAGACACTGATGAAAGAAATTAAAGATGATACAAATAGATGGAGAGATATACCATGTTCCTGGATTGGAAGAATCAACATTGTGAAAATGACTCTACTACCCAAAGCAATCTACAGATTCAATGCAATCCCTATCAAACTACCACTGGCATTTTTCACAGAACTAGAACACAAAATTTCACAATTTGTATGGAAACACAAAAGACCCCGAATAGCCAAAGCAATCTTGAGAACGAAAAATGGAGCTGGGGGAATCAGGCTCCCTGACTTCAGACTATATTACAAAGCTACAGTAATCAAGACAGTTTGGTACTGGCACAAAAACAGAAATATAGATCAATGGAACAGGATAGAAAGCCCAGAGATAAACCCACACACATATGGTCACCTTATCTTTGATAAAGGAGGCAAGAATATACAGTGGAGAAAAGACAGCCTCTTCAATAAGTGGTGCTGGGAAAATTGGACAGATACATGTAAAAGTATGAAATTAGAACACTCCCTGACACCATGCACAAAAATAAACTCAAAATGGATTAAAGACCTAAATGTAAGGCCAGACACTATCAAACTCTTAGAGGAAAACATAGGCAGAACACTCTATGACATACATCACAGCAAGATTCTTTTTGACCCAGCTCCCAGAGAAATGGAAATAAGAACACAAATAAACAAATGGGACCTAATGAAACTTAAAAGCTTTTGCACAGCAAAGGAAACCATAAACAAGACCAAAAGACAACCCTCAGAATGGGAGAAAATATTTGCAAATGAAGCAACTGACAAAGGATTCATCTCCAAGATTTACAAACAGCTCATGCAGCTCAATAACAAAAAAACGAACAACCCAATCCAAAAATGGGCAGAAGACCTAAATAGACATTTCTACAAAGAAGATATACAGATTGCCAACAGACACATGAAAGAATGCTCAACATCATTAATCATTAGAGAAATGCAAATCAAAACTACAATGAGATATCATCTCACACTGATCAGAATGGCCATCATCAAAAAATCTAGAAACAATAAATGCTGGAGAGGGTGTGGAGGAAAGGGAACACTCTTGCACTGTTGGTGGGAATGTAAATTGATACAGCCACTATGGAGAACAGTATGGAGGTTCCTTAAAAAACTACAAATAGAACTACCATACGACCCAGCAATCCCACTACTGGGCATATACCCTGAGAAAACCATAGGTCAAAAAGAGTCATGTACCAAAATGTTCATTGCAGCTCTATTTACAATAGCCAGGACATGGAAGCAACCTAAATGTCCATCGACAGATGAATGGATAAAGAAGATGTGGCACATATATACAATGGAATATTACTCAGCCATAAAAAGAAATGAAATGGAGGTATTTGTAATGAGGTGGATGGAGTTAGAGTCTGTCATACAGAGTGAAGTAAGTCAGAAAGAGAAAAACAAATACAGTATGCTAACACATATATACGGAATCTAAGGGAAAAAAAAAAAAAAAGCCATGAAGAACCTAGTGACAAGACGGGAATAAAGACACAGACCTACTAGAGAATGGACTTGAGGATATGGGGAGGGGGTGGGGTGAGATGTGACAGGGTAAGAGAGTGGAATGGACATATATACACTACCAAATGTAAAATAGATAGCTAGTGGGAAGCAGCCACATAGCACAGGGAGATCAGCTCAGTGCTTTGTGACCACCTAGAGGGGTGGGATGGGGAGGGTGGGAGGGAGGGAGATGCAAGAGGGAAGAGATATGGGAACATATTGTATGTGTATAACTGATTCACTTTGTTATAAAGCAGAAGCTAACACACCATTGTAAGGCAATTATACTTCAATAAAGATGTTTAAAAAAAAAAAAAAAGAGTCATAGCTCTTTTAGCTATAAAAACAAAGCCAATAATTAAGATGTAGCTTATAACATTGCACTTTGAAGAAAAAATATTTTCTCTTGTAAAGCAGGAAGGTTCAATACAGAACCATTAAGGAAGCACATACAATTCCATCATCAGTGGGTATATGGGTATAAGTGATGCTCATGTAAGAGATAACTTACTTGGCTACCAAACAGTTCAGTCACTAAATATTTACTGAGTGCTCAAAATATGACAAGCATTGTTAGAAAATAGAGTCTCAGATCTGTTTACCAGACAGGGCCATTCCCAGAGGAAGCACCAAGAGATCATTAATATCGTGCGTTCACTCCAGTGAATATCGTCTCTTCTTAATAAGTGAAGAAGTTGTTTAATAGGGACTTTATAAGAATATCAAAAGGAATTAATTGAGAAAAAATAAAATATAACAGTCTAAACATAATTACAAATCAAATTTAAAATACTGGTTAGTAATTAATTAAATAATATTGAATTTGATTCTTAACTCACTTATCCTTCATTCATTCCTAGGGTATTGATATAGCCCCAAATAACAGGCAATTACAGTCATTTCTTTTTTCAGGTTCTGGTCCTGATCCTGCAACTAGTTCTTCTCCTCTTAGTCTTAACTTTAAGTGAGTCTTATTCAAAATTCAAGAACAATCAACCAATACTTTCTGAACAGCTGACACATGTTAGGCACTGTGCTGTCCCCCACGAAATCAAATTACATTGTGATTTCCTGAGTTTCTTGATCTATCATACTGTTCATGCCAGATTCATTGATTCTTCCTGGGTCATTATTGAAATAACAGTTATATACAACTTTCTGTCTCTCTGAAAAAACTCTAGGTTTAGGTGATAGATATAAAATATTTGTTCATTTCTTTGTACGTCTGTCTTACCTGTAAGAGCACAGTAGCAACTGTTAATTTTTTTGTCATTCCTATTATTAATATTTCCTTCTCCTTACTCCACCTGGTCCTAGTACCCATTATTTTAGTCTCACCTCTTTTTCCCTTTCCCCTTCACCCTTCAATTCATCTCTCCAAATCCACTGCCACAGACAGATTTCTGCCAATGGGTCCAATGGCTCTAGGCAGGACCCTGTCACCCTGCCTCTCACAACATTCTAACAGGGAAAGTCAATGAGCCTTAGGGCTGTGGCTTAACTGAGCTCTTATTTAAGGATGAGTGTAATTCTCTCATGACTACTATATATGGGTTACACTTAACAGCTTTAAAATACCAAATCAATTCAGCTTTATCTTAGGATGGCAATCAACTCAAACTTCCACCCTAAAACTTAAACTTTTATAATGGCCTAAAGCCCACGGCACTAAATTGAAATCTAAGAAGAGCCAAGGAAGATAAAATCTGCAAATTTAGAAGATAAAATGGATTACTATGAAGCTGTGCCAAATGTCTATTCAATGTGTGTTACAAATTAGAAGGAAGCCTATTCCAATAAACTCATATTGAGTAGTCTGAGAATAATGAAGAAAAATAAGGAAAAAAAAACACATTTGACTTGAAATTAGTGTTCAACCAAGAGGAGTCTGGGGGTTTTTTTCCCCTTCTTTTCCTTTTTAAAATGTGTTTAAACCTAGATCAGCGGACCTTGAAATAACCTTGGGGACATGAAATAATCACTGCCTCTAGTGATTCTGTCGTCCAAAATGAGAACCTCATTTACTATTTTGTTAAAAGATATTTATTGAATATTTTATGAATTCCTGGGTTGTGCTGTAGAGATCCAATGATGAAGCAGACACAGGCTCTGCCTCTGGAATGAGCTTACCCTTTGGGACAGTATGTGAAGAAGGAAGCCCAGAATGCTGGAAGCATCCCTGGAGATGGCACTCCACCCAGCCTTGGGAATTTACCTACTGTTTCCCAGAGGAGATAACATCTAAGCTAAACCCTGAAAGATGAGAAGGAGATAACTTAATCCTATTTTTAGATCTTTGAGATTCCACAACCTTGATACCATTTCCCAGACATTTTAATATGGAGATGAGAGATAAACAAAATTGTTCTTCTCTGTCCAACATCATCACCCTGATCAGCACTAACACTTTCTTTTCCTTCTTTCAACAGTGGGAACAAGAGAGAAGCAATGACAAACAGAGGGAGAAAGTTGAAAGTTTCTGGAGCAGATTATACCTAATTATAGAGGACTTCTGTATTCTGAGAACACACATACACACACACACACACACACACACACACACAAACACACGTACCTTATTAACAGTCCAATACCCAGAAACTTCCAAAACCAATCTAAAGAGGAAGAATTGAAAATTCAAATTGGATACTGGGCTCTGTAGAGAATTATGTGAATGAATGTTTGATCTCACGACTACACACCTTATAAAAAGGAAAGGTTTTGTGATTCAGAATTAGTCTGAGCCTCTTTCTCTAAAGTTCCTCAATTTTTGATGTGTTCCTTCGGCTTCACTGTAATTTCCTGAGTTACGTAAACTCATATTCAGGAAAACCATAGCCATATATACTGATAATTGTAGCTAGCCATAGGACTGTTGGTAATAATAAATGTTTTATGAGAAGTTCAGATCTTTAAATACAGGGAAAAATTTTGCAGATATCACTTACATCAACACCCCCATGAAATATCTCTTTGAACTTACTTAAAGAAGGAAGCTCTACTAATAGAGCTCTACTGATAGATCAGTGACTAAGTAAAAGTACAAATAAAGGTGACACCTTTAATTTCTTTCATCAGTGTCCTATAATTTTCTGCATACAGGTCTTTTGTCTCCTTAGGTAGGTTTATTCCTAGATATTTTATTCTTTTTGTTGCAATGGTAAACGAGAGTGTTTTCTTAATTTCACTTTCAGATTTTTCATCATTAGTATATAGGAATACAAGAGATTTCTGTGCATTAATTTTGTATCCTGCTACTTTACCAAATTCATTGATTAGCTCTAGTAGTTTTCTGGTAGCATCTTTAGGATTCTCTATGTATAGTATCATGTCATCTGCAAACAGTGACGGATGAATGCATAAAGAAGATGTGGCACATATATACAATGGAATATTACTCAGCCATAAAAAGAAATGAAATGGAGGTATTTGTAGTGAGGTGGATGGAGTTAGAGTCTGTCATATAGAGTGAAGTAAGTCAGAAAGAGAAAAACAAATACTATGCTAACACATATATATGGAATCTAAGGGAAAAAAAAAAAAGGTCATGAAGAACCTAGTGGCAAGACGGGAATAAAGACACAGACCTACTAGAGAATGGACTTGAGGATATGGGGAGAGGGAGGGGTGAGATGTGACGGGGTGAGAGAGTGGCATGGACATATATACACTACCAAATGTAAAATAGATAGCTAGTGGGAAGCAGCCGCATAGCACAGGGAGATCAGCTTGGTGCTTTGTGACCACCTAGAGGGGTGGGATAGGGAGGGTGGGAGGGAGGGAGATGCAAGAGGGAAGAGATATGGGAACATATGTATATGTATAACTGATTCACTTTGTTATAAAGCAGAAACTAACACACCATTGTAAAGCAATTATACTCCAATAAAGATGTTTAAAAAAAATTTTAAAAAAAGGTGACACCTGAAGAAGATGGTGTTTAAAGGACTATGTCATTCTCTTAACTAAGTAAATATCTGTTATCATTCTGGATTATTTCAACAAATAGTACATCATCTTACTCTTTGTCCCATAATAAATTCATTTTGCTGACTTTAAAACTCAATGGTCCTTTAAGCACCTCAGCCTTCTCAATTCCAACTACCCTACTTACTACCTTGAATCCATTATCACTCAGAGTTTTTGCAAATTAATGATCCCTACATCAAAATTTCTCTGACCACCTCTCTTTCCACAAATCCCCACTGACTCATGCTACTGAACCCACTTTTCACACAAAATGAACACTGAAACCTCTATATCCTTAGCTCCTCCAAATTCTTCTACCTGAAGTGAAGAGGAGGTATAAGATGTGGCTACCACCCTCCCATACAGATGTTTTATGTACAAGCCAAAACGAATCATCTTTTAACACAAACCTGCTATTCTTTTCATTTCCCCTATTGTTACAAATTATTAGAAGCTTGCTATGTGCTTCAGAGTAGTGACAATAATACATTTTAGTTTCTCTAATATAATTTTAGGCTTCAAATTTTAAGCTTTTAACATAAATCCTCATCTATTCAAACACGTTGCTTCCTATTAACTAACAAAAGCAATGTATCAGTCAGGGTAAGCTATCTGATGTAATAAAACAGCCCAAATTTCAGTAGCTTTAATCAATTAAGATTTATTTCTCCTTCACAGCACAATCCAATGAAGGTCAATGTGGTGGGATGGGGGTGGGCTTTACACTACACCATGACCTGGCCTTCTTCCCTCTAGTGACTATGATCACTAGGAGAATTACAAGGATGGTTTTATAGGAGAGGCCTGGGGATGGAAGGCCTCACTTCTACCTATATCACATTGTCCAGAAGTCTGTCACATGGCTTCACCTAACTGAAGGAGGCTAGGAAATGTAGTCCAGAGTGCCCAGGAAGAAGAGATACGTGTGGTGCACATTTAGCCAGTCTCTGCAACCAGTAATGAACAAATCCAAGCTCTGATAGTAGCTTAAACACTACTGTGGAGAGAGAAGATAATAAAGAAAATGTACAACATCGTGTCATGAGTGCTACAAAGAGAAATAATGCAGGGTAAGGGAACACTGGAGAAAGCCCAGAAATACTACTGTGTTTCATTAATCCTAAGAATATTTTTTTCTTCATGTTCTAACATCTCTGAAATCAGGATGCATCTTACAAAATTGTCACATTATTGATAATTGGAAGCATTTTTCTTTCTCAGTGGTACCCAAAGTAATGATGCCTCTTACTAAAAATGGCATACAAAATAAGATTTTTTAATATAGAGTCATCAGGAAAGACCTTTCTACATTGACATGTCACCAGAGACTGAATGGAGAGATCTAACCATATTAATAACTAGGGGCAGAGAGCCCTGAACAGAGGAAATAGCATGGATGTTCAAGGAAGAGCAAAAATACCACCGTGGCTGAGTGGAGTAGAAGAGGGAGACAATGGTAGAAGGGGAGGCTGGAGAAGTAGCTAAGCGACTTGGGACCTTCAACAAATTATTTCATTTTACTGAGCCTCAGTTTTTGAACTGTGAAATAAAGACAATAACATCTACTTGATAGGAATGTGTGAACATTAAATAACTTAATGTAGTGAAGGAAACAGAGGAGCTGACATGGCACAGACATCCCCCTCTTCCCTTCCTCACCCCCAGAAGATGAGGACCAATCCAACAATCTTTTGATCCTCTCATACTACCTCTAGCAGAGTAGTGACAACAATACATTTTAATTTTCTCAAATATAATTTTAGGCTTCAAATTTTAAGCTTATGTTAACATAAGTCCTCATCTATTCAAACACATTGCTTCCTATTAACTAACAAAAGCTGTACTTACAATCTTTTGGGTCTTTTTCTCACAATAAATTCTCAAAGGGGGGATCTCTAAGTGCCAAACTAGATAAAGCTCAATTTTTTTTTTCAGAGATGAAGCATTCGCTTTTTTTGTGCTTTTTTGCTTTTCTCTCTATATGTGTAAACTTGACAAGAGGAGAACAAGATGTGTGAGGAATGGGAGTACTAAATCTTGAAAAGGCTTTCCTATTTCTGTATAAAATTGTATTCCTATATAATTTAGTCTTCTCTCTTAGTTGTTGATTTTAATTCACTAGGAAAAAAGTTTTGGTGCTAAAATCAAACATTCTAACCAACTACACTATTGACCGAATGAAATAAAAACTTGAGCCAGTGACCTGTGTAGTGAAATTTATTTGTTACATTTTTCTCTGAGATATTCAGGCCTGATTCCAAACACTAGATCACACTTCAGTCTTACCTTGGATATATCATTTCCAGGGCCACAACTATTTTACACATTCATAAGATATACCATGATTACTAAGAAATGCACAACTTACTACTTTAAAAAATCACCACTGTTTCTAGTTAAGAAATCTACAAAAGTCCCCTTTATGAACATTTGTTCATTCATTCATCCATTATGTATTAAAAACATATTCTGAGAGCCTAATGTATACAAAAGGTACAAATATAGAACAAGGCTACTACCTCCAAGAAATTGATACTCTAGCATTTGTTCACCAAAAATGTATTGTGCCATGAACTGTGCTAAGGATTTAGGAATAAAATAGCTGAATAAAACATGATAGCTGATCCCATGAGAGCTGATCTCATGAAATACTTCATTGCTAATGGGAAAAATATTTAAGTGAATGGTTAGAATGCAATTTTATTAATACGGAATGAATGTACAAATGAAATATGGAGAAAGTGGGTAATGCATGGTGAGCTGGACTTTTGCTCTATAATTAGAAGTGTTTGGAATGTTAGAGGAAATTTTTTTTGTAATCCTAACCATAAAGAAAACCTTAACTAAAGTAAAATTAAAAGGTGAAACTATTTAATAGTCCTCCATTCTGGAAAAGGGAACCCTCCTACACTGTTGATGGGAATGTAAATTGATACCGCCACTATGAAGAACACTATGGAGGTTCCTTAAAAAACTAAAAATAGAACTATCATATGACCCAGCAATCCCACTACTGGGCATATACCCTGAGAAAACCATAACTCAAAAAGAGTCATGTACCACAATGTTCACTGCAGCACTATTTACAATAGCCAGGACATGGAAGCAACCTAAGTGTCCATCAACAGATGAATGGATAAAGAAGATGTGGTACATATATACAATGCAATATTACTCAGCCATAAAAAGAAACGAAATTGAGTTATTTGTAGTGAGGTGGATGGACCTAGAACCTGTCATACAGAGTGAAGTAAGTCAGAAGGAGAAGAACAAATACCGTGTGCTAACACATATATATGGAATCTAAAAAGAAAAAAGGTTCTGAAGAACCTAGGGGCAGGACAGGAATAAAGATGCAGATGTAAAGAATGGACTTAAGGACACGGGGAGGGGGAAGGGTAAGCTGGGATGAAGTGAGAGAGTGGCATGGACATATACACACTACCAAATGTAAAATAGATAGCTAGTGGGAAGCAGGAGCATAGCACAGGGAGATCAGCTCGGTGCTTTGTGACCACCTAGAGGGGTGGGATAGGGAGGGTGGGAGGGAGACGCAAGAGGGAGGGGATGTGGGGATATATGTATATGTATAGCTGATTCACTTTCTTATACAGGAGAAGCTAACACAACAATGTAAAGCAATTATACTCCAATAAAGATGTTAAAAAAAAAAAATAGTCCTCCATTCTGTATTTTTCGTGAATGAGATGGTTAAGCTATAGATCTGTCCCAATCTCTCACAAAGCAGGAAATGAGAATTCTGCAATAACTGGACAATAAAAGTCAGGAAGCCCAGGACCCCAGACTGGCTCGACTGGGTTTAATCATGGAGTCTCCTGGGGCAAAGATGTTTAAAACCTTAATTTCTGTGCTAGTAAAACAAGCGAGTTAGTTAGACTAAGTGATGTCTGAGGTGTTTTCCATTTCCAATATTTTCTGATTCTCAGCTCCTAATAGGCTATTTTAGTGCTGAGGGTTAGCTACAGGAAGGTTTATATGTCCTATTACATCAGCCATTACATCAACATAATAGTTTTTTTAAGTTGCACGTAAGAGATGAAGTTATGTACATCTCTATGAACAAATGTTCTATTTCATAAGCTTATTCATCTGATAAAAGAGTTCTATAATCTGCCTTGCTAAGCTTCTTTTTGAAGATTAGAGCTGCAGGCTATTGTAGGAATTCCTGTGTGCAGTAAATGTTTAATATAAATTATATATTAGAAAAACATTTTAATTTACTCTATGATCACTGGCCAAAACATCAAATTCAAGTTCAACAACATTACTGCTTTCTGGCATGACTGATCACAAATCATCAGTAATTTTATGAATCAATTTGGACACCAAATAAAAAGAATTTTTGACTGACTATCTCCACAAATCAGTGTTTAAGATTTACATTCCGAGTGATTATATATTTCATTTATGTTCTGATGGAGGCTCAGATTTATTTCAGACATAGACATTCTACTCTGATAAAGGAACCATCTGATCATAATGGTCTAGTAAAAAGACCGAAAGCCTTACTTGGTTCCTTTCCCAAACTCTTTTCTTATTTCGCATTTTACTTAAATTATTCCTTTGGGAAACCAGATTTTAAAATACATTATACTCTCTGACCTTTTCCCAGCAAACTAAATTGTCAAATATTTCTGTGAGATATATTTATAGAAATGTTTATAAGCAAAACTAATGGACCAGAAAAAAACAAGTTGCTAATAAATTCTATGTTTAATGATGAGATACAAAAATGTGAAACTTTCAGGAAAAGGAAGAAAAGTAGCGGAATTTATCTAGTTTTCCTAATTTGGCTTAGATTTTAAATAAAGAAATATGATATTATAATTTAGCAACTGGACTAAAACAAGACACCTAAGATCTTGTCCTAATAATGCCTCAAATCTAAGGATTACAGAGTGAGTTTCATTATGCCTTTTTACAGCTTTTCAAAACACTTTCCATAGAGGTGTATATACGTACATTAGTTTTAAATGACTGATCAATTTAATCTCAAACTATTTTCATAATAGGCTGAATAGCCCAGTAGATGAGATTCCTATTTCTTACTTTAACATGGACAACTTCAGAAGGATGCCCTTGGTAATGACGAGAAAATTGCTTTAGACAATGTATAATATCAAGAGTAAAAGAAGGTGAAATATGGAAAAAATAAAGGGGGATTTTTAACCAGAGAAAATGTAAAAACTGAAGTGGCTAAGACTTTAAATTAAGAAACATTTCCCCACTGTATTACTCATACCCCTTGACTCCCCACCCCCATCCCCAATTCAGCAGCAACAGCAGTCGTTGCCTCAAGAAGAAGAAAAAGATTTATTTCTGGTTTTTGAATTTCAAAAACTTGGAATCAGAGGACAGAAGGAAAGGATTATTATGAGGAAACAATCCACAAGAATCCTAGTAAAGCTAAAAGATTTAAAAATTAGCTAGAGAATAATAAGGGTTCCTAGGACTGAAAAGATCAGGGGTGACAGAGAGTGCCTAAACACCTAGGTCCACGTACATTTGGGTGAGTCTGTGCTCCAAGTACTGGGCAAGGCCCGAGGAAGCAGCAAAAATCCAGGGTTTCCCACATCTCCTGTGCTGCACATGAGATGGCTCTATGAGGTAGGTAGGCAGTCTTCAGATGGTGTCCTAGAGATCCCTGAGTTCCAAGTGTAGAAATGACCCAGAGAACCAGCTGCTTGGTAAAGGATAAGGAAGGATCCAGAAGTAACCAGCAGGACCAAAGAGGAATGAGGTCATTCCATCTAATGTTGATGTGGGCACCTGATATTATAAAGGACCACATGTGGTCTCCCAATGATTTGCCTTATGAAAGTCTGCTGGAACTTATATTCAGTCCCAGATAAAGGCAGTTCCTGAGAAGGAATGCCACAGTGACTGAAATTATGGTTCTACCTTTCCATTAAATTGAGTCTCAAATTAGAAATGTTAAATTTTATAGAAAAATAAAGTTAATATTTTGTACAACTCTGTTTTTTTGGACTGAGATCTATACCTGCTAAATGGGATGAACCCTCTCTGATTCTAACTTAGGTCATGCATTGGCCTCAGACAAGAGCCTAGGTGGGGGTGGTACAAGACTGGAGCAGGGGAGTGGAGGAGAGGAGCAACAGCAACCCTGCTGTAATTCTGCAGCCCTCCCTCTGCCTCAACCTCAGAGCTCCTACACATGTACTTTTGTGTGCCTGTGGCTGGGCTGTGGCCAAATTTTGGCTTAAGCATTTTACAGACATTATGTCTTTCCTCACTGCAACCTTTTTCTCATTGATAGGGTAGAGGTGAGGAAATGGAAGTTTAGAAAGTTACACAGTCATTCAAGTTCACACACTTACTAAGTGAAGATCTGAACCTGAGTCTCCCCAGCTCTGACACTATTTCTAACCCCCAGGCTGCCTGCAATAACAGGGTGCAGATTCAATTTTCAAGGAAATGTAACTGAGGGGAAATAGTACTAGAACTAGATTTGAGAAGAATCGGATTTTTCCACAGCAGTGTGTAAAAGGGGACTTCTGACTTTGTGGATAGGATAATGCCAGGGGAGGGTATTTTTTCCATTTACCCATTCAGTCAACAAATATTTTTGAGCACCTGTGATATGCAAGATACTGTACTCCAACTATAAATCCCCACTATGGAAGGCACTCTAGTGTCAGACCCTTACTCAGGGTACACACTGAAAACAAAGCTCATCCCTTCTCTCATTGTTCTGCTCTGGAAACCAGAACTGCTTTACAACACCTGGAGTGAGCAGGCAGGGGGAACAGGGAGTATACTCACTGCTCTGAGGAAAGAGGAGAACTGATGACTTGTCTCCTAACTAGTCTCCCTGCCTCTAGTCTCTCCCCTCCTTCCACCCATTCTTCCCTCTTTCTGCCAGGAAATATTGTTTCTAATACATATATTTTACCAGTTAAAGTACACCCCTTAAATATACCACTTGCTTGCCAGATCCCATACAATGAAGTTCACAGTCTAGCATGAGTTCAAGGCCCTTCTCTACCTTTCCTGACCTCCCTCCTCCAACCTGTCCTGTTTTTCAACTACACTACACTACACTACTCTAACTCTTTGTGCAAGCTATATCCCATTGCCTAAATCTCTTCCCAACCTTCTATTTTGTGCATTCTTCAAATGTCCCCAAATTCTAACTCCTCTAGGAAATCTTTCAGGAGCCCTCTCTGCTTGTGAAATTAATAATTCCTTCCTCTGATTCCACATAGCAATTTCTTCACATTTCTACAAAAACACTTACCTCATCGGTTATGTCAAATGGGCAATACTGATCAGAGGGAGGATTCAGAGGGAAAAAATCCATGGGATTGGAGGAGGTGAAAGTATCAGAGTTAGTTAGAAGAAATGGAATGTGTGAAGTCAGTGAATTCAGAGGAACACGTACAGGTCAGAAAGACCCTGTAGAGGAATAGATTAAAAATAAAAAATAAAAAAGAGGGACAAGCTGAAGAATATTTACAAACATATGACCAGAAAATTAAGGTGCCCCAAGAATACTATTATACCCCATGGAGCAGCTGGGGTTGAAATTCTCAAAGTCCACATTCAGTTTTCTTAGTAACAGACATCTGTGCCATGCCACAAGCATTAGGATGGGGAAAATCACACACAGGCAAATAAATTAATAATGAGAGGTGGAGCTATATAGAGTCTAGTTATCCTCACCTTTTGGTGAAGATCTGGAGAGAGGTTTGGAAGGGTTTGTGCAAAAAAAACCAATTAGATCCTGAAGGATGAATTTTGGATCATATATTATAATATAGCTCATTTCAGTCTGCAAGCTCAAGATATTTTCTGGGAACAGTGCATACCTATTGTTTCTCCATGTGCTTTGTTGATGTGGATAATAAGTCAAGTATTTCTTCCAACCCATGATGTCTCATCTATTCTACTCATCAACCTCACTGCCTGGAAAAAAAACTTTTAAAGTAAATTTTGACTTTAACATTGTACACACATTATTTCTCCTCACTGCAACTGGGAAATTGCAGAAGTCCATTTCCCAGTGACCTAAGTTAGGTTGGGGAATGGAAAGGTTACGTCAACTCACTAAGATTTCTCAAGGAATCAAACTGGCACTTGGGCAGGGTGTGTGCTGGTCTCTGCAGAGATACTGGTAAGACAACTTGACCCACACTGAGGGAATTGCAGGGAGACTAGAATAGTGCTTAGCATGAAAAATGAAGGAATAGACTAATCCAATCTCCATAATGGGGTGTCAGAAAAGAATGCAACATTTAAACCAGCAAAAGTTTGACTTATTACAGCAACAGAGTCAGAAATGGACAGAAGCTTTCATGGCCCTGAAAAAATCTGGGGATAGATGCATGAATGAATAGAAGTGGAGTCATCTCTGAAAATGGAAGAAAGGGGGAAGTTGCCCAAGCGCTACAACCAGAAGGTGCTGAGTGAAGCAAAAAGGACCAGGGAGAGAAGAAAGCTTGCAGAAATCTAGTAGATCATTATGGTAAACTCTGTCTGGGCCATCTGAGTACTGGAAGTGCAGAGTAGCAGTTAACCCAGGGCAAGTAGTAGTCATGCCATGTCACAGGGAGACTTTCAAGGATAAAATAAGGAAAGGTCTTTGCTGCTCCCTTCCTAGTACCCAAGAAAGAAAGTGGCTGTAAACAGTATTGGTTGGCCAAAAAGTTTGTTCGGATCTTTCCATAAGAGCTTACAGAAAAACCAAACGAACTTTTTGGCCAACCCAACAGTATGCCAACTATGACCACTGGAACCCTTGTCTCTACGTCAAGGCTGTCTCCCTGGGTATTGTTGTGACCCCAGGATGATGAGTCAAAGATGATGATCAGAATCTCTAGCAGCTGATCTAGGCCTTGCATCTGGATCATTGGATTGCCCTAATCAAGAACATCAAAGATGAGAGGGTGGCTAAAGAAGGTGACACACCTCGTAAGATAGCCTGCCTCTTTGACAAGGGACCTGCCTACACAAGAATACAGAAGAAATCTCTGAGAATTGTAGCAATAAAAGGCTAAAAAACAAGGGAAACTGGATGAATGCCAAAGGTTTTAAGAGGTGAGAGTGGGGCAATGCTGTGCTTTTATTGATTCTCTCAGAAGGAACAACCTAAAAAAAGGTTGGTTTCAGTGAAGTGTTTTAAAGTAAAAAGTTTTGAAACTCAAAGTGTAATGTTAGTTACAAGACAAAACCTTATGCTCTAAGAAACTTTTTTTTTAATGTGTGTAGCTTAAATCTCTCTCCTTGCAGATGACAAACTCTAGCCTTTGAGACGGCGTGAATGTACAAAAAGGAGCCAAATGGGTTCAAGTTAATCTTCAGGGTTTCATTGCTTTGAAATGGAAACATTTCCATTAGTAAAAATACAGTGAATTATTTCTGAAACTTCTTTGTAAAACAAACCAGGTAGAAAGATTAGAATTTGGGCTATGCTTATAAGAATTTTTAAAGCTATGTATTTTTTTTTTTAACTTCCAGGATGGACCTTTGTTCCCAAGTATATTGAAATGAAATGATCTTGAAACAACTGATCTGTTGATCTCTTGTTATAAATCGACCTGTGTTTTAAAATTACTATTTTTTGTGTGTTTGGCTTAAGTTTTTTTTTTTTAGAAAGGTGACTCATTAAATAGCACTACAAAAATGGGTAAAGGTAGAAAACCTTCCTATAGCACAGAAATGCAATGGCATTATATGTCTAATGATGGTTATCCAAGAATTATTCTTCAAGGCTGAAGTTTTGGGAGAAAATTCTTTGAAGATTATTTTGCAATCTTGTTTCAAGCTAGGGAATCTGTGACTTCTAAGTTAAAAGGAGTCCTGGCCAGCCTTCCCACCATCTGTAATAAAATATGATGTTTAAGAGATTTACGACTACAAATTGGAAAGGCCCTCTATTTGGGAAATTTAAACTATTAAAAAATTAAAATCTTTAATTTACTTTAAAGCTAAAGAATCTAAAGATGGTAGAAATGTATATTACAATAAAATAGGTAAGTTAGATTTTATTTTAATTTGAGGATTTCTTTAGCTGATTTTCCAATTGAATAGATAAGTGTCTTTTTTTGAAAAGAGGGAAATAGATTAATTTGTATGGGATTTAATTTTTTTTTGATTTTTAAATAATTTTATTCTAGTGGCTTATATTTGTTTGTTTACACCGAAAAATAATTTTAACCTATAAATTGAAAATGATAACCCTCATCACACAAAAGAATTTAGAAAAATTTACTGACAGAACAGGTCACTGACATTGTTAGTAAACATAATAATATGAGTAACCGAAAAGTACTATATTTTGAAAGATGAAATTCTAATATTAGAATACATAGCATGATTGGAAGTTATGATACGTTTTAGTTAGAATACAAATGTGTTTTGTAAAATTTAATATAGGATACAGCTTTACTGTAACCTTTATTATTAATTAAAGCTCGCTTTATGCTAGGTCCTATCACCTCATTTGCATTCAAATGCATTATATCTATAACTATATCTATATCTATATCTATATCTATCTATATATATATCTAGGCGAACAAGATAAGCTTAATTTTACTAGTTAATATGGTCTTAATACAACTACATTACACTAATATTTTTATCAAAATTTTTTGTCTCCAAAGAGATTTTTTTATAGAATGTCTCCATTTATATATATTATTTTCTTATGTATGTTGAGAAAATAACACTGATCCTTTCTGCTAACTTTATGATTAAAATATAACTGCCAAAATTAAAATGTAGTCATAATTTAAATAGGAAAAGTAGCATGGTGCTGTGGTTAAAAAAAACAGGTTTTGAGGTCAATTTGTCTAGATTTAAATTCTGTCTCCTGTAGTTACTACTGACCTGATATGGAGCAATCTTTATAAGCATCACTTTCTTTTTTTTTTTTTTTTAACGTTTTTATTGGAGTATAATGGCTTTACAATGGTGTGTTAGTTTCTGCTTTATAACAAAGTGAATCAGTTATACATATACATATATCCCCATATCTCTTCCCTCTTGCGTCTCCCTCCCTCTCACCTTCCCTATCCCACCCTTCTAGCTGTTCACAAAGCACTGAGCTGATCTCCCTGTGCTATGCAAATGCTTCCCACTAGCTATCTATTTTACATTTGGTAGTGTATGTATGTCCATATATACACTACCACTCTCTCACTTTTTCCCAGCTTACCCTTCCCCCTCCCCGTGTCCTCAAGTCCATTCTCTAGTAGGTCTGCGTCTTTATTCCCGTCTTGCCCCTAGGGTCTTCATGACCTTTTTTTTTTTAGATTCCATATATATGTGTTAGCATATGGTATTTGTTTTTCTCTTTCTGACTTACTTCACTCTGTATGACAGACTCTAGGTCCATCCACCTCACTACAAATAACTCAGTTTCATTCCTTTTTATGGCTGAGTAATATTCCATTGTATATATGTGCCACATCTTCTTTATCCATTCATCTGTCGATGGACACTTAGGTTGCTTCCATGTCCTGGCTATTGTAAATAGAGCTGCAATGAACATTTTGGTACGTAGCTCTTTTTGAATTATGGTTTTCTCAGGGTATATGCCCAGTAGTGGGATTGCTGGGTGGTATGGTAGTTCTATTTTTAGTTTTTTAAGGAACCTCCATAGTGTTCTCCATAGTGGCTGTATCAATTTACATTCCCACCAGCAGTGTATGAGGGTTTGTATGGGATTTAATTTTTTTTTTTTTTTTTAAAGACTATCTGGTATTTCTGGCAGCCAGGCACTTGCCCTTGTTCTGGCCTTGGGTCTTTAACTTTCATGAATTTTTTTTTCTTGCTTCTCTTTTTTTTAAATTTATTTATTATTTATTTATTATTTATTTTTGGCTGTGTTGGGTCTTCGTTTCTGTGCAAGGGCTTTCTCTAGTTGCGGCAAGTGGGGGCCACTCTTCATCGTGGTGCGTGGGCCTCTCACTATCGTGGCCTCTCTTGTTGCGGAGCACAGGCTCCAGACGCACAGGCTCAGTAGTTGTGTCTCACGGGCCTAGTTGCTCCGCAGCATGTGGGATCTTCCCAGACCAGGGCTCGAACCCGTGTCCCCTGCATTGGCAGGCAGATTCTCAACCACTGCGCCACTAGGGAAGCCCGGGATTTAATTTTTAAAAGAAGTTATATAATGAAAAAAGGGCAAAGTATTAGAAAATTACATTCAAGCATAATGACTAGACACTTTCCAATCTGGAAATCAGACTAACATAGACAATAATTTAACTACCTTCATGGTGCTACGAGATTTGACTTAGAGTGACGTGGAAGCTCACTCTGCGTTGTTCAGAACCCTTAGTTAAGACCTCAGATTCCTGCATTCTCCCAGTGGGAAGGGTTGCACCTGAACTCAGCTCCCCAAACTTCTGACTCCCTTCCCCCAAGCAGAAGGGTCTGAAACTTCCCACATGCTCAAAGCTCTCCAGGTCTACGGCAGTTAGATTTCACAGAAATCTCCTGAAAATAACTGACATCTAAATTCAGACTATCTGGCACCCAAATAATCTGTACCTCCCCCAACCCCACTCCCAACTGACAAGATTGCTTTTATGCCTTTCCTATAAGGAGGAAGGGTTCCTAGCCTGGAATGTTACCTTCCTACACCTTGCCCCTGCCCAGCTTGCTTCTCTGGATGGAGGTCTGTGTGCCTCTTCATACTGGCTCATGGGTTCTAAATTTCCCAGTAAATTTTTTCCTTAACCTATACCAAGTGATGTTGAAAATTTGACTTTAACTACCTGTTTTTGTACACAAAGGACAATGGCAGTCTTTGGTGAAGGGTCTATACAATAATCACACTGGCATGGAAAGAATATAGATTATTTCCTTGCCATCACCTGCACAACTACAGTGGATCCTCATCATTCAGATTCTATATTCACAAATTCCCCTACTCACTAAAGTTTATTTGTAACCTCCAAATCAATGCTCATGACTGTCTCATGGTCATTCATGAACATACACAGAATAGAGAATAATTTGAACTGACTGACATGTTCCCAGATGAGGTCATACAAGGAAACCTTTGCCCTTCTGTTTCCTTGTTTCTTCTCATACTGTAAACAACTGCCCTTTTTGTGGTCTATTCAGAGTCATGTTTTTTTCATTTTTGTGCTTTTTCATGGTGATTTTGCTGTTTAAAATGGCCCTCAAGCATAGTGCTGAAGAGCTACCTAGTGTTCTTAAGTGCAGAAAGGCTGTGATGTGCCTTATGAAGAAAATACAAGTGTTAGATAAGCTTCCTTCAGCTGCGAGTTACAGTGCTGTTGACCAAGAGTTCAATGCTAATGAATCAACAATATGGCACATCTAGAAAAAAAATAGGCAATTTGCTGATCTGTACATGAGGTCACCCTGGAACTGCTAAACTAACGTCTATAGTATGTGATGAAGTTACGGAAAAGATGGAAAAGCAGCTAAGTTTGTGGATTTATCAGATGAAAACTGATTTTAAAAGCATAGCAGACAGCAGTGTTGTGAGGCTGAAAGTCAAAGAAATACATGGTCATGATACCTAGGGTCAGGAAAATGTTAAACCCTCCTTAGCTAGTGCTGGCTGCTTGCATGTTTCAAAAGGCAATAAAGAGTGAAAAATGTTAAATTTGCAGGTAAGGCAGGTTCTGCAGATCAGGAAGCTGTGGAAACATTTTTTAAATAACTGCTAAGTGTCATACAGGAAAGGGTTATATGGAAAAGCAGGTTTTCAATGCCAGTGGGACTGACTTGTTTTACAAGGACATTGGCAAAAGAACCTATATAATGCAAATAGCATTTCGGTTGATGAAACTGCTGTGACCAAAGGCTCACTGAAATCTAACTCTGTATTTCCCATAGGAGCAATAGTTCAGTATTTAATAATTCAGTGTTTGTGGCAACTTTATAGAAGATTACTACTACAAATAAGGAGATTAGACTGCATTAGGATCGACGCAGTAAGGAAATGTTTTTCATTTAAATGGAGAGTTCTGAAATGGTCAATGTTTGAGGATCAACAGAAACAGGAGAGCTGCTAAGTACAGTCTGTCTTTATGGAACAAGGGCATTCCATCAATTCTGACCTCTTTCCCTCTCTCTTGTCTAATGGGTGTTTCTCAACCCTTTGATACTCAGAGGGAGCTGGGCCTATTCCTGCAATACAGGCAATCACTAACAGTATGTAATTTTCTGAGGATGTACAGATGCTCCTGCACTACTGAAAGGCTAATCTCAATGGAGGTGTCTTGTGTGGGAAAGTCCAATCACTGATTCTGGCATCCCTGGTGTCCTTCAGATCTGGAATTCTCTGTGTGGGAGAGGAAAAAAATACAAATGCAAAACAGAAGAAATTAAATAAAAACTCTGTAGTCTTGAATTTGAATTCAAAGAATTACTATGAACTGATAATTGTTTTAATTGAAGTATAGTTGATTTACAATGCTGTGTTAGTTTCAGGTGTACAGCAAAGTGATTCAGTTATACATATTCTTTTTCAGATTATCTTCCATTATTGTTTATCATAAGATATTGAATATAGTTCCATGTGCTATATAATAGGTGCTTGTTGTTTATCTATTTTATATGTAGTAGCATGCATCTGGTAATCCCAAACTCCTAATTTAACCCTCTCCCGCCCTTTCCACTTTGGTAACCATAAATTTGTTTTCTATGTCTGTGGGTCTATTTCTGTTTTGTAAATAAGTTCATTTGTAACATTTTTTAAGATTCCACATATAAGTTATATCATATGGTATTTATTTTTCTCTGACTTACTTCACTTAGTATGATAATCTCTAGGTCCATTCATGTAGCCTTATTTCATTTTTTATGGTTGAGTAATGTTTCATTGTATATATATATGACATAATTATTTTATTTTTAGGAGGAGAACAGGAGGTTGAGGAACAGGCAGAGGAGAATGAGGAGGACAAATAGGAGAAATATAAAATAACACATACACACACATTTGTATATATATACAAGTAACTATATGCATGTATGTATGTATATGTGTGTATACACATACACATACACACACACACACACACACACACACACACACACACACACACATATATATGCTCTCTCCACAGAAAAGCTCTATTAACAACGGCAAACCCGGAAGCAACATGCATCCATTAGTGCCCAGGTTACATTACAAACTTCTACTGCATAAACAGACCAAAATCTGAAACTTTCTACAATCATGAATTCTTATAGCTATAATTTAGAAATTTAAAACATAATACTAGGGCTTCCCAGGTGGCGCAGTGGTTGAGAATCCGCCTGCCAATGCGGGGGACACGGGTTCGATTCCTGGTCCAGGAAGATCCCACATGCCGCAGAGCAGCTAAGCCCGTGAGCCACAACTACTGAGCCTGCTTGCCGCAACTACTGAAGCCCGTGCTCCACAATGAGAGAAGCCACCGCAACGAGAAGCCCGCGCACTGCAACGAAGAGTAGCCCCCACTCGCGGCAACTAGAGAAAGCCCGCATGCAGCAACGAAGACACAACACAGCCAAAAATAAATAAATAAAATAAATTAAAAAAAAAAAACAACATAATACTAAGTACTTTTTTAATTCAAGAGGAAATATAAATGAAAATTATGAAGATGTACAACAAACAATTATATCATCACATACTGAAATCTGTGGAATGCAGCCAAAGTAACATTCAGAGGGACATTTACAACCCAAATGCATTTATTATTAATCAAGAAGAACTGAAAGTAAATGACATAAGCTTTTGATTTAATAAACATGAAAGAAAGGACAAAAGAAATATTAGACACAGAGATTCACCACCAGATCCCCCTTCAAGGAAAGACTTTCTGCTCAGGAACAGAAAGGAAGTGTGGTCAGCAGGCAGTCTCTAGCTGCCAGCTTCTTCAGGGTCTCCCTCAGCTACAAAGAGCCCCCTTGTCTGAGGTCACATTTTCCCACAGTAGCCTTCACCTGATGACTGAGGGAGGTGGGGTATAAAGACGCATTTGATCCAGTGAGGACCAACTCTGATGGGCAATTCCTGTGCTGCTCCAAGGACAATGGTGCTTCAAGGACAAAGACAACCCTGCCTGAAAAAGTGTCAGCGTTACACCCCCTACCAGACTCTTAATCACCCTCCCCACCATGTTGCGATGGTTATGAAATTCCTGAGCCCACCTGGGCGACGCCCACCTGGGCAACGGGACATGTCCCAAATAAGGAAAGGCATCTGCCCTGTCCCACTCCCACCCTATAGAAGGAAGGTATATGTGCCTCGACCAATCAGTAAATTAAATTTTCACCTCAGACCATTCCTTTGTTTTCTGGCTATAAAAGCTGATCAATAGCACATGTTCTGCTCTACTCTCCCAGACTACTAGGAAGTCTGCCTGCTGTTCTGGCCGTGACCCTTCCCTCTAATAAATTCTATCTTCTTTACATTCTGTCTTATGTCTGGAAATTCTTTTCCAACCTGCGTTCAGACCACGACAGTTCCCACATGTGAGCTCCTGACAGTTTGGCCAAGCCTTTGTTAGTAGAATTATGCTTGTCTCAGAAATGAATTGGGAGCATCTCATCTTTCTCTATGCTTCAAAACAGCTTGTCTTTTTTTTAAGGTTTGGTAGAATTCACTCCATCTAGGCCTGATACTTTGTTTTGGGAGTAGATCGGCTAGTTTTATGTTTATTAGTCCATTTTTTCTTCCTAAACTAACTCCTTCTTGTCCTGCCAGTTTTAGTCTTTTTGTTTGTTTGTTTTGCAAGGGAGGGGAGCACATAGAGAAAACACTGAATTTCACCTAGTTTGTAAAATGTATTAGCATGAAGTTGACTATATCTGCCTCTGTAGTTTTGTCCCCTTTTTAATTCTTTATGTTGTTTACTTGTGCCCTTTATAAATTTTTGTGGTCAGGTTTACCTAAATTTTATCTATTTTATTTTTTATTTTTATTTTGTAAAGACTCAACTTTCTGTTCTGTTATTTCTATCTACCGTGAACTGAAGGGAGACAAAGTAGTATTGGGCAGAAGGAGAAATAGTGAAATTTTAAAGGCATCCCATTAAAGCTGGGAATAAGACCAGGATGACACAGCCATTCTACTGTTCGACATTGTAATATTAGCTCCAGCTAATGCAATAAGATCTGGAGCAGGAATGAATGAATAATAAATGAAGAAGTATAAGGGATATAAAGATTGGAAAGTAAAGACAAAACTGTCAATTTTTGCAGACAATGTAACAGTCAATCTAGGAAATACAAGAGAATCAAAGGACAAACTTACTCACAATAGAAACAGAAACAACAAAGTAATCAGGAAGAAATCTAACAGGAAATGCAAGACATTTATGGAAAAAGCTAAAAAACTCTTCTGAAATATATAAAAGAGTTTACTAAGTGGAAATATAACATATTTATAGGCAGGAAGGTTGCTTATTGGAAGGATATTAATACTCCCAGGATTAATTTATCAATTCAATGCAATCCAATCAAAATACCATAAGAGTTTTCATCAAGTTTTTGACAAACTTTTCTTAAATGCACAATGAACAAGAAAAGCCATAATCATTTTTAATACAAATAAGAGATATCTATCTACACCAGCTAGAAATCAAGGCAAATTCTAAAATTAAAGTAATTAATATAATATGGTCTTGGTGCAGGAACAAATAGATCAGTGGAACACAACAGAGCATCCTAAAACTGAATCATGTATGTAAATAAGGGAATATAAAATATGATAAATGTGGTAACTCAAATCATGTTAATTCCCAAACTCAGAATATTCCCCTAAGTATAAAAATATGAGAGAAAAATATGATTTTGAGATAGGGGTGATCTTCTTCAGCATAACACAAGAAAATAAGTCCTAAAGAAGTTAAAAAAAAAAAATTCTGTATTTTTAAGGATAGTTTAAACAAAGTAACAAAACAAGAAGCAAATATTTACAATACATATAATAACCTAAGGATTAGCAACTTGAGTATATAAAGAACTTTAAATCAATCAGAAAAATACAAAGAAATCTGCTCCCCCCACTGCAAAATGAGCAGTTCACAGAATAGGAAACATAAATGGCAAGGCACATGAAAGAAAGAATTCCAAACCCAATGGTAATCATAGAAATGCATATTAAAACAAATCTCCAAAATGACAAAAATTTAAATTTTGCTATTAAGTATTGGTGAGGATGCATAAAATGCATCATACACTGCTGACTGAGAGCATAAACTGGTAGAGCCCCTAAAGAGGACAATTTTCAGTGTCTGTTCAAATATAAAATGGCACACACCTTACATCCAAACAGTGCCATTATCTCATCTAGAGACTTACACACATGCTCTAGAAGATGTGCTCAAGGCTGCTCGTAACAGACTGTGATAAAGAAAAATTGGAAACTACTTAAAGGTCTAGCAATAGGGAAACAGGGACCATAACCACACTATGTAATATGTAGCAGTTAAAATAAAAAATATATTAATAGTATGAATTCAAATATATCTTTTCTAAGGCATATTGTGAAATCAAAGCAAGTTGTAGATAAACACCAAAAACCAAAACTATATGTCTGTATGCAGGCATATATATTTTGGTAAATTCAAAGAAAAAAATCTGGAAGGAATACACCAAAGGGATAACAGTTTATTTCTGGGAAGAGGGTAATGAATAATAATTTAGGGGTACTGGTGAGGTAGGCAAAATAATGGGCCCCCAAAATGTCCGTGTCCTAATTCCTGGAACCTGTGAATACATTAGGTTACATAACAAAGGGGGATTAAGATGCTAATCAACTAACCTTAAAATAGAGATAGTATTATTCTGGATTATCCAGTGGGCCCAATGTAATTACAAAGGTGGAAGAGGCAGAAGAGAGAGAACCAAAGAGATAGAAGCATGAGAAGGATTTGGCTTGATGTTGTTGGTTTTGGAGATGGAGGAAGGGGCCACAGGTCAAGGAATGTGGGTGCCCCTAAAAGCTGGAAAAGGCAAGGAAATGAATTCTCCCCTACAGAGAGATTGTTTTCCTCCAAAAGGACCACGGCCCTGCCGACACCTTGGTTTTACCCTGATGAGACCCATTTCAGACTTCTGACCTCCAGAACTGTAAGATACATTTGTAATGTTAAAGCCACTAAATTTGCGGTAATTTGTTATAAAAGAGAGGAAACTAATAAAAGTGGTAAAAAAAAAACACTTTTGCCTTGCCTGTAATATGTCAGTTTTTAAATACAGAAAACCAATTTATGTGTCATTTCAAATTATGTGTAAATGTATTTATGTGTAATTTCTTTTTGTTAGATAAAAGAAAAGAAAAGGTAGTAGCTAGATGTCACTGGGTGGTACTCATTATGCAGTTATTATTATTATTATTATTTTATGCTTATTTGTTTTGTTTGTTCATTTAATGCTAATGCAACATGATACAAATCGGCACTGATTATCATAAAAGAGGAATGTCAGCCTAAGCAGTGAAGGAGTTTTGAGGTTCATTCTGAAGACTTGTGCACTCTGCAGCTGGTCTCCAGACACTACAGTTCACTGTTTTTAGGCTTCACATCTCAATATCTATTAAACTAAACCATGTGAAACATTAAGTATTGTTGTATCATTTAGTTTCTTTGCCAGCAAAAAACAAGTTACTAGGAAAAAAATTTTTAAAGATCACATGCAGTTTAAGAACATGGAAACATTTTGGCTCATTCACTTTTTCTCAACACTTGGATGTTAAGCAAGGAACAAAGACAAATCCAGATCCAAATGCTTTAGTGAACAAGTGGTGTTGGTTTTTAGCATCATCACGATCTATCCCCACTCTGAAGTTATAACTTGAGTAGCTGCTGTGTTTTGTGAGGCTTCAACCTAATTCACTTGATAACTACAATTACCAAATCTAGGCTTTGTTGACTACAGGGTTCAAAAGAACAGCATGGAAGGAAGACCTACTGAGAACTTCAGAATCTATCAATAAGCTCTTGAAGTAGTTTAAAGTACTAAACAACTTCAACTGAAAAAGGAATACAGTGTTTGTCATTTATACATGTATGCAAGACTTCTATTCTCCTTATTTTCAAAAACTACTTGAGAAAAGTCACAAATATGCAAGTAGAAACCAAACAATTTGCTAAAGGAAGAGTAATAGATGTTACTATACCAATTTGAGAGGAGTTAGTGAACTTGGGAGCACTGTATATACTCTGGATTTCCTGGCAGCTAAAACAAAAAGGAAAAAGCTCTGAAATGCATAACGGCAGTATTAGAAATGTTAATTTCTTTCCAATTTTCTTATTGTATTATAGAGGAAATCATGCCAGTCATTTTTTCAGAAATAAAATTTCACTTGGCACTAATGTTAAGGAAGAATTTATGGCATATAACTATAAATGAGAAACACTGGGTAAATCAATGTATACTTTTGTCAACCAAGTAGCCATCTACAAAACTGACAGCATACATGATACTAAATCTTCACTCTATGAAATTATTTCTCCAGGGTGTTGGGATAATACCATTCAGCTATATTGTTTTCTGATGATCTAACTTTAATATGATGGAGAAGGTAGACAAATTAGAGAAAAAGATAATTTGTTCACTAAACAGTTTTTCAAATATAAGATTCATAAATTAGTTTCAGGAATTCATGGCTGAATTCCCTTATTAGTGCTTTAAGTGCCAATATTCTGTCTTGTGAACTAAATAGGGCTTCGTATATTTTAGAGAATAAGTATGAGGGACAGAGTTCTTGCTCAGCTATGGAAATGCATGGGCAAAACTGATAGTAGGCAAACTTCATGCATATACACTAACTTTAGAAGTAATTATAGTAAGTGTTAACAATTTTCTTTAGAAAAAATTTTTGGAACTTCCTAGGCAGTTATCTTAAGTATGTGATTAAAACCTTCAAGTTTTGTGTTATATATTTGGAAGAAACAATTTTGGAATGGGTAGTGTACATCCAATATTCCTTTCCCAACAGCCCTGGATATCCAATTTAGTGATCCATGTAGTTCTAAGAATGGTTATTTTACAACTTTCAACTCATATAACTCAGGCTGGCCAATTAGCACTGTCCATTTCCCTGGCCATAGTAATTGTTCAGGAGTGGGCATGTGACCCAATCCAGATCAATTAGAGTGAACCTCAGGGCTGTGCTTGCATTATTGGAACTAATGTGCTCTTTTCAAATCCTTTTCAAAGCTGTGGTATGTGATTGCGAGACTGCAAACCATGAGGTCCATTTTTACTATTATAAAGAAACCTAGCCTGAAGGTGAAACAGACACAAGCAGGAGGACAGAGTCAAAAGAATCACAGAGAAATGGATCTGGGCATCTGATGACATCATGGGCCTCTGGATCAAACCATTCCATCCAATCAAACAACTAGATTTTTCAGTTTCATGAACCAGTAAATTTCCTTATTTAATAAGCTACATTAAATTATATTTTCCATTATTTGTGAACAGAAGCATTTGCTAATTTTTTATTTCAGTTGTTATCAAAGAACCTATACTCCCCATTAAAAGAAAATTAAAAACTTTTATGGCCTACTTTTAAATTGGACTATAGTCTGATGGGCCTACAAAGATAAGTTAGGAAGAAAAGTATTCTCAAGTAGCTCAGTGAAAGACCTTCTGGTTGGGGTTCTTTTGGATTGTCCATTTACATATGAGAAAATGTGTGACAAAATCAACGATTTTAGTTTTAATATAGTTAAAGCTTTTCTGCTCTCCTCTGACAATAATTAGTAAACAGATTCAGTTCCTTCTTAAGAGGTTAGAATAACAAATCCATATTATTAATCTAGAAAATGTTGTTTACCTTTACTTTGCCATAACTGGTGACATGGATACTTTGTACTTCATAAATGAGTTAAAAATTTTCAATATTCAAGGATTAAAAGCAGTGTTATTAAAGAATAGCCTTTTCTTATGCCAAATTCCCACTGAAATGAATAACAGAATATACAAATTGTGCATCCACTTTGCAAAACAAAGGTGAAAGCTATCCATGTGCCTGAAAGTTGGAAGAATTTCTACTAGATATATACCAGTAGTCTGTGGAAGGCACTGAGGGATGACACGCAAAACTCTCTATTTAGAGGATGCGGCATGTTCACAATAAAAACCAAGAGAATTCTGAAGACATCCCCCTGCCTCAGACATCCCACAACTCAAGGCTTTGGTCCAAGAGTCCTTGACTAACAACACTGAGACAACAGAATGATACTAGGAAGCCCTGAAATTTCCTGTGCATATTGATGACCAGCCCAAGTACAGTAGAGACACTCAATGAATAAATTAATGATATGAGCAAAGGTCATGAATAACACTTTGGACACTACAAAATTCAAAATGAAATTTAAGATTAAATTCAAGTTTTTCCGTCTCAGGGAAAAGGAAATAAAGATAAAAAAAGAAAAGACAAATGACAAAACTAGGGAATCAATTTATAAATATCAACAATTATTTAAAAAGAAAATAGTAGAAAGAGCAGAAACGAGATTCAAATAATAGTGAAAATCCTTCAAGTAATTGAAAAAAATTATGTTTCAGAAAAAACTGTTATTTACAATCCCCTGAGGACTTTTAAGAAGGGTTCTATTGTTGGATAATGAATAATCCCATAGAAAGTGAAAGTCTTCTGTTCACGGAAAGGGATAATAAAAAGACATGGGGATGAGAAAACATGTTGGATGAAGCAAAGGCTGGAGTCAGTGAAACAGGGAAACCAAAGTAGCTGAGAATTGAGAGAAGGAAAAAGATCTCAAATGAGTATTTGGGAGTAAAATGATGTACCTTCCATAATACAACCATTTTCCTCCATTTCCCCACTAAAAAATTGATAAAATGTATATTGTTCACTAGTGCTTTGGGGGTATTAGGGGACAATGCATTGTGCTCGCATCCTGCCTCAAGGTTAGTGTGAGGCAAGAATGGAGTCACATCTAGACTGCACACAAGGAACTTTCTTGCTCTAAAGAAAATCTTTGGTCTAAAAATTCAAAAGCTACATCATATTTGTGATAAACTAATTGAAAAGAATAACATATGTCGGGGCTTCCCTGGTGGCGCAGTGGTTGAGAATCTGCCTGCCAATGCAGGGGACACGGGTTCGAGCCCTGGTCTGGGAAGATCCCACATGCCGCGGAGCAACTGGGCCCGTGAGCCACAACTGCTGAGCCTGCGCGTCTGGAGCCTGTGCTCCACAACAAGAGAGGCCGCGATAGTGAGAGGCCCGCGCACCGCGATGAAGAGTGGCCCCCGCTCGCCGCAACTAGAGAAAGCCCTCGCACAGAAACGAAGACCCAACACAGCCAAAAAAATAAATTAATTAATTAATTAAAAAAAAAAAAAAAAGAATAACATATGTAGGCCAATTCTTTTGGAATTTACAAAAATTCAGTAAGCTTTGAAGAAAAAAATATCAGATTATACTCAAGGAACAAAAGTTAGCCTGATCCAAACTACTCTGCAACACTAAACAGTAGAGTAACAATGGAGTAACATCTATAGGTTTCTGAAGGGGGAAAAAGAATGTGCCTTAAGAATAAAAGAGCTAACCAAGATTTTCCTGGCTAGAGAGGAACTTAAATAACTATAAAATCTCACTCACGGGGGTAATCACTATGAGTCATGATGGCCTGAAAAAGCATCATGGAAGTATTAGGACTCAAAAACAGGCTTTGACTGGAAGAAAAAAAACATAGGGTACAGTATAAACTAACATAATATTGTAAAGCAACTATACTCCAATAAAAAAAATCATGTATGAGATTAGGCTGGGATGAATAAAATAAAGGAAGAGTTAAGGATAAGTGGGAAAGGGATCAAACCGGACTCTAGATTTTTAATGCTTTATAAGATACTCTTACTGCTTATCTTAAAATATACTATTGGCTTAATGTGCAAAAAAAAAAAAAAGCTTAAAAGTTTTTGTTTTCTGTGCTTCTGAACAGCAACAAAAAAAAAATAGGCATTTCTAGGAATTGTCAACTGAAGAAAAATGCACAACCTAAAAGTTGTAAGTTTTATTTGGGGACTTTACCGAGGACTATAGCCCAGGAGACAGTCTCTCAGATAGCTCTGAGGATCTGCTCTGTAGAGATAAGGGAGGAGTCAACATATATAGGAGTTTTTGGTGGAGAAAAAAAAAAGGGCACACCATCAAGGGTGGCTGCAGTGGATGATGGTTTAATGGCAGGCAACATTCCCTTTCCACAGTACTTTAGAGAAGAAGCGATCTTAGAGATGATGATTTGTTATGTAAAAGGGTATGGTCAAAAAGCTAAAAAATAATGATAAGCCTTGGTTATACATTAGCATTAAAAAAAATGGGAACCATTTGAGGTTTATGAAAAGGAAGTGACATGAAGGCAGTGGTTTTGCAACATTAAACTGCAGAGGATGGACAGATGTAGGGGGAAGCATGAGGCCAAAGGACAATGCAAAGAGTTAAGGCATGAGGTAATGAGAGCCTAAACCAAGATGATAACAAAAGAGCTATAGGTGGGGATCATTTTGACATAAGATTTACTGGGGCTTAGTGTTAGTATATAGAATGAAATATTGGAGTAGAGAGGAGACACCAATGTTAGGATACAAGGAAGGGGGTAGGAAAGCTAATATGCGGTTGGACTACAACCTCTGACTCAAAAGTTGAACTCAAATTTATGCACTTGAGATAAAATGCTTCAAAAACTACAAGCTCAGTGAACTAACAACAAAATACCCAATATCAAGCCCTTGAATTGTTCAGAGTAGTGATAACCAAACATTTTGTTATAATTATATTTGAGAAAGACAGTAACTGGGAGGAAAAGTGACAGTATGTTTACAGACAAATAAAAGGGGGTAAATAATAATCCCTAAATGAAGAATGGGCAAATACTTAAGAGAGTATGTGCAGATGAGAGTTTTATAGCCAGGAATTATGTGAAAGAAGATGCAAGAACGAGGAATTAGTAGTAATATGGGAAAAGAAGAGTCAGAGTTACGGGTTCACAATTTGTGCAAAGGAATCTAACTGAGTTGCCAGCATAATTCTGAGTTACCTAGACTGGGGTTTCCCACAAAGATGACCTAAAACCAGCTACTCAGATGAGGCTTTGGCAAGTGGATATTAAAGTGTTCCAGATACTGAAATTATCATCTCCACCTCTATGAAGAGGACTGTGGGAGGCCAGGACTATAAAAGGAAGCGATTCAGGCAGTCTACCATTTTAAATTTAAGTTGACAGGTAAGAGAGGAGAAACTAAAGACAATGCTAAAGTTTAAACATAAATGGGAGAATAATGATGTCATTAGCATAAATAGCAAACTCCAAAAATAAGTTTGGAGAGGAACATGAGTTTAAATTTAAACCAGCTGAATGTGAAAAGGCAGCAGGACACCAAAGTGAAAATTTATTGAAGTCTATTGAAAACCTGGACCTGAAGCCCACAGGACAGGAGAGGACTTTAGGAGAGCAACAGAGCTTTGGAAATCAGTTTCAAAGGAAGGATATTAAAGCCGTGGAATTCTAAGGGAAAAAAAGAGTAAAGATAGAAGAGGGTCAAGGAAAAAGCCTTGAGGAAGTTCCACATTAGCAGCAGAAATAGGAAGAAGAGTCTTATAGGAGGCTGATGAAACATTTGAGAGGCATTAAGAGAACCAAAACAAAAACATGAATAAAGAAGCTTGTAAAGATGAGAATTGGTGAATATGGTCAAATATACTGTAAGGTCCAATAGGGTGAAGACTGGGGAAAGCTCACTATATTAGCTTGGATCTAGATACAGCTATGTGGTTTATACAAAGTAGATGTTTATTTCTCTTGTATTAGTAGTCTGGAGGAGGGTGATCCTGCTTTATAGGGTTGTTAGGAACCCAATCTTTTTATTGCTCCTAGGATGTTGCTCCCTTCTATATGGTTCCTGATGGCTTCTCACATTATTCACATTCTAGGAAACTATATGGAGAAAGGGAAGGAAGGAGGTGTGACCCAGAAGTGGCACACATCACTTCCCATCACATTCTTTCCGCTAGAACTTACTCACATGGCTACGACTGGCTGAAATGTAGGCTACGGCTGAATATTCATGTATATAACTAGAAATTCCATTACAATGCAAGAAGAGGAGGACAAATATTCACTGCCACTGTCAGTGAGTTTCCTTGAACTTCAGTCTGATTTAGATGACCATTCTCTATATTCTCAAAGTAAATGGTCCTAGTATTTACCACACTGATCTGAATTATTTTGTTTAAACATTTCCCTTTTCAGACTATCAGCACCTTGAGGGCATGGAATATGACTTATTCATCTTTATATTCCTTCTCCCAAAGATAGTACCTGGTACTAATACATGCTAAATAAATCAATAATATTTGATGAATGAATGAAAGAGACAACATTAAAATTAGATATAGTATTGGTACAACTTTTATAATTTAAATGATAAAGAATGAAAAAATATTTCCTCTAGTGAATGTAGAAATGTTCTGGCATTTTTTTGTGGATACCACAAAAAGTCTCTGTTTTGAAATTTCCTTGAAATAATTAACATAATAAGCACTGTGACTTAGACAAGGAAGAAACAGTTTCACAGGAGAAAACATCTAAATGAATTGATCAAAAGAGTAATAAGTAAGGAAAGCACAGGTTGTTCAATACCCATTATGTGGATACACACAGTAAAAACCTATGTCTGTGACTTGCACTTTTATTTATCCTTTACTGAAACCTACCCTATCTCTGGATATTCTGATCTAGGAAATCCTGAACTTCTCATGGGTAAACATAGTTTAAGTGTGTTTATTTATTCAGATGTAATAGCATTTAGCATCTGTCACTAAGTGAGATTTTATTTTTAGTGAATGAAACACCATAAAATATATATTTCTGACTATATTAACATACAGGTTTCAACTGTAAGGACCTCAGTTTGTGGTAAAAGCAGCTTTCTTTAACCTATGATCCTAAGTTGCCTTGAAATCAGGAGGTGCTTCAAGGTGAACAGCTAGCCAACACTTGGCTTTCAGTTATTTTTCTGCCCATTTGGAAATATATACCCTGAGCTCAAAAACTTTAAAACCAACTTGAAGCCCCAGGAACGACTCAGCAGCAAAACTGAATTAAAGCCTGAGCCCTATAAGAAAAAAAATTCTTCTGCAGTCAGTTGACAGCATGCTGTAGAATGAATAAAAACAAAATCTATATGCGAAAATTATCACTAGAGGTATCCTTTCCTAATAGTGAAAAGATATCTTCACCCAGCAGCCAAAATCACACTTAATGTTGAAACATTAAAGTCTGCCTCATTAAAGTCCAGAAAAAATAAAGATGTTCTGGAAGTTCTGAAAAGCACATTAAGAAATTGGAAGAAAAATATACAAACAGCTCATAAAACTCAATAACAAAAAAACAAACAACCCAATCAAAAAATGGGCAGAAGACCTAAACAGACATTTCTCCAAAAAAAAAGACATACAGATGGTCTTAGGCACTTGAGAAGATGCTCAACATTGCTAATTATTAGAGAAATGCAAATCAAAACCACAGTGAGGTAACACCTCACACAGGTCAAAATGGCCATCATCAAAAAGTCTACAAATAATAAATTCTGGAGAGGGTGTGGAGAAAAGGGAACGCTTCTACACTATAGGTGGGAATGTAAATTGGTGCAGCCCCTATGGAAAACAGTACGGAGGTTCCTTAAAAAACTAAAAATAGAGCTACCATATGATCCAGCAATCCCACTCCTGGGCATATATCTGGAGAAAACTCTAATTCTAAAATTTACATGTTCCCCAATGTTCATAGCAGCTGTATTTACAATAGCCAAAACATGGAGGCAAACTAAGTGTCCATCAACAGATGAATGGATAAAGAAGATGTGATACATATATACAATGGAATATTACTCAGCCATATAAAAGAACAAAATGCCATTTGCAGCAACATGGATGGACCTAGAGATTGTCATACTGAGTGAAGTAAGTTAGACCGAGAAAGACAAATACCATATGATATCGGTTATAGGTGGAATCTAAAAAGTGGTACAAATGAACTTATTTACAAAACAGAAATAAGACTCACAGACATAGAAACAAATTTATGATTACCAAAGGGGAAGGAGGGGGAGATAAATTAGAGTTTGGGATTAGCAGATACACACTACTATATATAAAATAGATAAAAAAACAAGGTCATACTGTATAGCACAGGGAACTATATTTGATATCTTGTAATAAACTATAATGGAAAAGAATCTGAAAAAAATTATATATATATAAATGAATCACTTTGCTGTATACCTAAAACTAATGCAACATTGTAAATAAACTATACTTCAATAAAAAAAAGAAATTGGAAGGAAAAAATAAGAGTATAATTCATTGTAGAAAATATGATTATATTTTCTGCAAGAAATCATCAAAAAAACTTAGAACTAATCAGAGATCTATGAAAAGTAGCTGTGAATAAGTATATATAAACAAATATGTATTTGTATGTATATATATATATACATACATATACATATATTATATACAGTTTTAAAACAAATCAGCAATAATCAGTTAGAAAATATAATAAAAGCAAGATTCTTCACATAATAGTAAACAAAACAAAAACAAAACCATATAATAGACAATATCTAGGAGCAACCTCCATGTGATATATAAGATCTATATGAAGAAAATGGCAAAACATACTTGGGCAAGAGGGCTAAATATATCTTGTTTCTATATTATAAATTTAGACATTGTCTATTATAGATATTACATAGAGATATCAATTCTTCAGGTTTAGTATAGCTCAATATAATTTGGTTTAATATAATTCTGTCAAACTCAATATTGAAGATAAAACTCTAATAAATAAGTCGATAAGAATATGAGATTAAAATTAGGCAAATATTGGCTTACAGATGACCCTCTGAACACAATTATCAAAAACAAAAGCCACAAAAGATAAAAATATAAATCTTCTATATCAAAAATACACACACACACACACACACAAAGTAAATTGAAAAAATCTTCAACACTTATGACTGACAAAGAGCAACGTATTCCTATGGAAGACTTTGCTAATGCCTAGCCTGTATCTATTTTATGCTGTTTCTTCGCTTCAGGAACCCATATTGTGTTTGGGGCAACAATGTGCCCAACTATTTTCTTTACTCTGATAGTTAGAGGTAGCCACGTAACCAAGTCTGGCCAGTGAGATATAAGCAAAATTTCCTGTATGGGGTTTCTAGGAAAGCTATTTTTTCGTTATCATAAAGAAGAGTCTAAGTCTAAGAATGGATACCTTTTGCTATCCATTCTTCCCTTACCCCTTCCTGAAATATGAATCTGAGGCCTAGAGGTAGAACAACTATGTTTTGACCATGAGAAAATAAAAGTCACAGGCTAGTAAGAGTGAAGCGTCAAGAGAGAAGTCTAGATCCATGAGTGCCTGCATCAGCCCTGGAATACTATTTCTGAACTTGTTATGTGGGAAAAAATACTCTTATTTGATTAATATACACTATTTGGTTGTTGTTATGTGTACTTAAATGAAAAGAAAAAAAATTTTTTAACTTTTTTTAAAGAAAAAGATAAATACTCTGTTAGGGAAAAAATGAACTAAACACACAAAATATCATTTTAAAACTACAGAAGTCAAAAATGAAAAAGTATTGAAAATCACTAATAACAACAAAAAATTTTAAACAAGCTGCCATTATTAAAAGATCAAGATGCAAAATTTTAAAGACAAAGGGTAATATTCAGTGTGGTGGTAGATGTGGAAACTGTCGTGCATGGCTAGTGGTAGTGTAAATTAGTAAAACCATTCATAAAGCAATTTTTTAGTACGTCTCGTTACACGTTAAAATATGCACGTTCTTTGACTCATAGTTCTAAACGTAAAAATAAAGCTATAAAACTTGCAAAAGAAAACATAAGAGAAAACTGTGTGACCTTGTGTTAGGTGATAAGTTTCTAGATATAACACTAAAAGCATACTCCATAAAGAAAAAAATTGATAAGTTGTACTTTATCCAAATTGAAAACTTTTTCTCTGTGAAAGACACCATTAAGAGAATGGAAAGTCAAGCCACAGGCCAGGAGAAAATATCTACAGATCACATGTCTGATAAAGATGTTTCCGAGTCAGATAAAGAACTCGACTAAACAGTAAGAAAACAAACAACACAAGAAAAAATAATGGGCAAAAGAGCTGCACAGTCACTTCATCAAAGAAGAAATATGGATGGCAAATGAACATATGAAAGGATGCTCAAATATCATTATTAATTAGGGAAATGCAAATTAAAATCACAATGAAATACCAACATGCACTTATAGGTATGGCTTCAATTACAAAACAAAACCAAAGAGAGCAAAAATAACAACTGCTGATAAGGATGCAGATCAGTAGGAATCTCTCATTCACTGAAGGTAGGAATGCAAAATATTATAGTCATTTTGGAAAACAGTTTCTTATACAGTTAAACATACACTTACCATGACCATAAAATCTTGAGCACACTGAGAATGAATGAAGTAGAACTGAATGCAACAAAATGGATAAATCTCACTAACATAATGTTAAGGGAGAGAAGCCAGATACAAAAAAGTACATATTGTATGATTCTATTTATGTAAATTTCTAAAATAGGCAAAACTAGCCTATGGTGTTAGAACAGTTATTGCCCTGGGTTGTAGGGTAGTTATTTGTGCATGGGGTGGACTTATAAGAAGACTCTGGAGTGCTGATAACATTTTGCCTCTTGATCTGGGAACTAGTTTCATGAGTATGATCATTTTGTGAAAACATAAGCTGTACATATATGATTTATATACTTTTTTGTATGTATGTCCTTCTTCAATAAAAAGTTTACCAAGAGGGGAGAGGAGGTTGGTTAAATCATCATATATCCATGCAATGAAATATTCTTCAACAATTAAAAATACTACAGTATGTTATTGGTATGAAAATACAAGTACATTATGAAATAATGTAGTATGACCCTATTTTATAAAAATTTTAGAAGTATATAAATAAAAAAAGATCTGGAAGACCATAAACTGAGATGTTAATTTTGGTTGGGTCATGGATGCTTCGTGTTCTTTGCACTAGCATTCATTATTTAATTCTTGTGTGATGAGCATATATTAATTTTGTATAATAAAATTTTTAAAATTCATATAAAAAAGTTTAAAAGGGGTTCTTACACTACAAGATATTAAATATTATATAATAAATAGCCTAGGAGTAGATATATGAATAAGTGGAAAAGAACAGATAACCCAACAACAGACAGAATTTTTACTATGGTAAAAATAGTGCTACAAATATGCATAAGAGAAGGGATACTTTATAAATAGTACCTTGAGAACACTTTGGAAGAAAATAAATTTATATCTACACTCCATGTAAAGGAATAAATTCCTCAAAAATCTAGAAGTAAGTGTTAAAAACAACCAAGCAACAAAAAACATAGATCAACACAGGTAAATATTCTTCTTTGATTGTGAAGGGACTTTATAAAAAAGACTATATAGGTTTGACTACGTTAAATAAAAGGCTCTTGTACTTCAAAAGAAAAAATCACCAAGATTAAATACAAACAATAAACTGAAGACAATATTTAACATAAGTATGGCATATAAAGGGCATGTATAGTAGATATTAAATACCTCAGAGAAACTTGTAAGAAATTCATTTAGATGTCAATTGAAAAGTAGGAAAAGAGAATGAAAATCATGAATCACAGAAAGGAAAATGTAAATGTCTAATAAGCACATGAAGATGGCTACATGAATCAAAGTATCTCTCCCCAAAACTAATGCAATGAACAAAACTAAACAGAAGAAAAATGGCATGGAAGAAATCTGTTTTTCAGTAGCAGCAACCAAACAAGAAAAAATCGTAACCTAATGTCAGACAAGCACTTCTACTTCCAGTCAACAAGTAAAAGAAATCACATTTGGCCTCCCACTAGAAACAAAACAGGACAAAATATATGAAACCATAGTTTTCAAGACATCAGTCATCAGACAATAAGAGACGGTGATCTCTGAGAAATGGAAAATAAATGAGATGAACCCTAAAACTGCTTTAGTTTACTGCTTTGAGAGTGTTCTCAGGCTACTATTCAGCAAGGAAGAACCAAGGCAGAGTCCATAGATCTCCACAATTGAGGAAACGCAGCTGATACTCTGGAGAGACCAGAGCAGCTAGAGTTCTCAAGACAGAGTACCATTAAGGAGACAGCTGCACAGAGATTTCCAGAGATCTTTAGAGGATCCACTTTGAGTTTTCAGCTATGTACTGATCAGTGTATGCTTAGGAGGAAACTATTTGAGGCCAGGAAACGAGCCTCACAAAAATATTAGAAGGAATAATCCTAGGAGCTCATAGGGTCAGGTGTAGTTCCTGTTCCCAACAGAGAAAGTAAAAGACCTTATAGTTCATGGAGCATCCAGCAGGGTACTCAAAAGGGTTTTGCCTCAGAAATGGAGAAAATTAGCCTTAGACTAAATGCTACTCTGGCATGCAAACAAGTAGAAAACAACCCCCCATATAATCAAAACCTGCCCAGAAATAATGACACACAAGATAGAATGAGCAGACAAAATCATCAAAATGGTTATGACAATATTTCATATGTTCAAGAATCAGAAGAAAAAATGAATACATTAATACACTAATCAATTACATACTATATATATGTATGTATGTGTGTGTGTGTGTATATATATATATATATATAAAATTTCTCTTCATTAACATATAAGCCAGAAGAGAGTGGAGCAATACCTTTAATGTAATGAAAGAAAAGAAAAAAAAAAAAAACCTGTCATACAAAACTGCTAGTCCTAGGGAGTGGAGGGGGGAGCTTTTGAAAATGAATGCAAAATAAAGGCTTTTTCAGACATACCAAAAGCTGAAAGACTTTATCAATAATAAACCAGTAATATAAGAAATATGAAAGGAAGTTCTCTAGACAGAAGAAAAATAATGCCAAATGGAAATATGGCACAAAAGATCTGCACAAAAGTATGAAGATCACTGGAAATGATAATTATGAGGCTAAATATACAAGTAAGTTTCCTCATTATTTAAATCTCTTTAAAAGTTAACCAACTGTTTAAAGCAAAAGTAATAAAAATGCATTTCAGGATTCATAAGATGTGTACAAGTAAAATGTAAACAATAGCACAAAAGTATGGAGGAGAGAGATAAATGTTTACTGTTGTAAAGTTCTTATATTGAATACTATACATGAAGTTATGTAATATTATCTTAAGGTATATAATATATAATAAAATTATATGTTATAAATAACATATAATAACACTAAAATAAAACAGCAAAGTGTTATAGAAATACATCAATAAAGGAGATAAAATGGAATCATAAAAGTACTCCATCCAAAAGAGAAGGAAAAAGAGGAAAGGAAGAAGAGCAGATAAATAAATAAAAACAAATAGTAAGACAGTAGATTTAAAACCAAACCATATCAACAATCACATTAAATGTAAATGGTCTAAATAGCTCAAATGTAAAAATCAGTCATTGTCAGACTAGATGAAAAAGCAAGATCTGACTGTATAATGCCTACAAGAAACACACTTTAAAAATAAAGACATAAATAGGTAACAGTAAAAGAATGGAGAAATACATATCAAAAGAAAACTGGAGTGGCTATATTCATATCAGATAAAGTAGATTTCAGGAAAACAATTAAATGTTATTGTCAAATTCCCTAACATTTAGAAACAAAATACCACATTTCTAAATCACCCAAGGATCAAAGAAATAAGCAAAAGAGAAATTAGAAAATATTTCACCCTGAATGAAAATGAAAATATACCAAAATTGTAGAATGCAGCTAAAGGAGTTGTTAAAGGAAAATTTATAGCCCTAAATACTTTTATGGGGAAAGAAGAAAAGTCTCAAATTAATGATCTCATCTTTCACATTAAGAACCTCATAAAAAAGAGAAAACTAAATGCAAAGGAAGCAGAAAAAAAGGAAATACTAAAGATCAGAGGAGAAATCAATGAAATAGAAAATCAAAAAAAAAATACAAAAATCAATGAAAGCAAAAGCTGATTCTTTGAGAAGATCAATAAAATTGATAAACCTCTAGTCAGATTGATCCGGAAAGAAAGTAAGGAGACACAAATTATCAAAACCAGGAATGAGAAAGGTGACATTTGAAATAGATTCTACAGATATTAAAAAGGGAAATAGGGCAATATTTTGAACAACTTCATTCCAATAAATTTGACAATTTAGATGAAATGGACAAATTCCTTGAAAGACACAAATTATCAAAGCTTACTTAACAAGAAACAGATAATCTGAATAGCCCAATATCTCTTAAAGAAATTGGATTTGTAGTTAAAATTTTCTTAAAAAACAAAAACAAAAACAAAACCTCTCTATGTCTAAATGACTTCATAAATTCAACCAAACATTTAAAGAAGAAATAGTACCAATGCTACACAAAATCTTCCAGAATTTGAAGAGTAGATAATACATCCCCACTCATTTTATAGGGCCAATATTATCCTGATACCACAACCAAAGAACATTGCAAGAAAAGAAAATTATAGATCAATAGCCCCACCAAAAAACTTAGATGCAAACATTCTTAACAAAACTTTATCAAATCCAAAACATATAAAATGCAAAAAAGGACAGAGATATCATTTGACAATCTGTGTTTGACTCAATAATACAAGGTTGGTTTAACATTCAAAAATCAATGTAATTCATCAAATTAATGGACTGAAAAAGATAAAAACAACATATATGATAATATCAATAGATGCAGACAAGATGCAGAAAATGCTCAGTAAAGTAGAAATAGAAAGGAACTTCCTCAATCTGATAAAGGACATCCACTTAAAACTACAGAGAACATCATTTTTAATGATGAAAAACTGAAAGCATTCTGCTTAAGAACAAGAGCAAGGCAAAATGTTTACTCTTGCCACTTCCATTGAACATTTTACTGAAGGTTCTAAGCAGTGCAATAAGACATAAAAAAATGAATAAAAGACATCTGATTGGAAATAAAGAAAATAAACTGATTGTCTATGTAGAAAATTGTATGCAAACTACCAGAACACATACTATAATTAACTAGTGAGTTTAGCAAAGTTCCAGAAGACATGCTCAATATACAATAGTCAATTGTATTTCTATGTACTAGAAGTGAAATTAAAAGTCAATACCATTCACAACAGTATAAAATATACTTAAGGATGAAGCTAGCAGAATATATGCAAGATGTTTACGCTGAAAACCACAAACATTTCTGAGAGAAATTAAAGAAAACCTAAATAAAAGGAGAGATAACGCTATGTTTATGATTTAGAAGACTCCATCAAAAGTGTCTAATCACTATTTCTAATTCCCCACTTCCCATTCTCCCTATACATCTCTTTTTTACATTATAAAAAATGCCAAACAAAATCAAAAGAGAGAAGAATGGCATAATGAATACCCATAGATTCATTACTCAATTTCAATAATTATAAACTTCATAGTTTATAATTCTAGTTTCATCTATGCTGTTAACCACTCCCCAACCACACCAAAGTTGGATTATTTTGAAGTCAGTCCTTGGTGTCATATCATTTCATCTGTAAATATCTAAAAATCTGGCCTCTTTTAAAAAACATAATCACAACATAATTTCACCTCAAAATATAAACCACAATACCCTAATATTATCAAATAAATCATCAGTGTTCCAATTTTCCAAATTATCTCATAAATATTTCTTTTACAGTCTGTTGTTTGATTAAAATGAAGTCTATATTTGCATTTGCTTATTATGTATCCTGAATAGGGTGATTTTATAATTTATTTTCTAAACTGGGACATATCTGTGAGTGAAAAGGAGCACTAATAATAATTATGCCAGAAAATAAGCATAAATCAGGATAATCACAGGCAAACAGAAATATGTGATCAACATATTCTCAAATCTGTTTTAATCTATGTGATTCCACTTCCTCTTCTTCCCCTCATCTTCCCTCCCATCCCAATGGCAATGTATTTATTGAAGAAACCAGTCTCTTTGTTCTTTCTAATTTCCCACAGTCTGGATTTTGCCCATGCTGTTCCTCTCTTGCATGCATTTTCTAAAATATAGTAGGTCCAGAAATTAGATCTCATTGTTTCTTTTTTTTTTTTTTACAAGAACACCTCTTAAGAGATGTTCTTTTCTCTCTTAAATGCACACCAGTCTTTTCTCTCAGCCCTCAAAGAAAACTGTTCTTGTCAAGGTTCCTTTAATGCCTTAATTCTATTGCTAAACCCAGTTCTCATCTTACTCAACCTATTAGTGGATGTCTTGTTCATGGCTGATTGCCCTTTTTTCACCTGGCTTTTAAAACTCCACATGTTTCGCTTGTCCTCCAGCTTCACTGATCGTTCCTTCTTAGTCTCTTTTTCAGGGTTTGCCTCTTTTCTCTGGTCTCTTAATGTTGGCATACCCCCAGGGTTCAATCATTGATCCTTCCCTTTTTTTTACATTCACTGCCTTGATGATCTCATCCAGAAACCTGGTTTTAAATGCTATATATATGCTGACAACTTCCAGCTCAATGCTCTTCCAGAACTTCAGACTTGAAGTTACCTATTCAACATTTCCACTATGATGTCTAATAGATATATCAAACTTTTCTAGACCAAGACTAAAACTCCTGATTTAGCCTTATCCCTCCTCAATCTTTTCCATCTCATTAAAACCTATCCCTCTTCAATCTTTTCCATCTCATTTGATGACAACTCCATCTTTTCCAGTTGTTTAGTCCTAAAACCTGTAGTCATCCTTAACACCTCTTTCTTGTATACCACACCAAATTCTACCTTCAAAAAGTATATCCAAGAGAGAGACCTTCAAGATGGCGGAAGAGTAAGACGTGGAGATCGCCTTCCTCCCCACAAATACATCAGAAATACATCTACATGTGGAACAACTCCTACAGAACACCTACTGAATGCTGGCAGAAGACCTCAGACTTCCCAAAAGGCAAGAAACTCCCCACATACCTGGGCAGAGCAAAAGAAAAAGAAAAAACAGAGACAAAAGAATAAGGAAACGACCTGCACCTCTGGGAGGGACATATGAAGGAGGAAAAGTTTCCACACACTAGGAAGCCCCTTCACTGGCAGAGATGGGGGATGGTGGTGGGGGAAGCTTTGGAGCCACAGAGAGCACAGCAAGAGGGGTGCAGAGGGAAAAGTGGAGAGATTCCCACACAGGGGATCGGTGTCAACCAGCACTCACCAGCCCGAGAGGCTTGTCTGCTCACCCACCGGGACAGCTGAGAGCTGGGAGCTGAAGCTCAGGCTTTGGAGGCCAGATCCCAGGGAGAGGACTGGAGTTGGTTGCATGAATAGAGCCTGAAGGGGGCTAGTGTGCTACAGTTAGCTGGAAGTGAGTCCAGGAAAAAGACTGGACCTGCCTAAGAGTCAAGAGACCTTTGTTTTGGGGTGCACGAGGAGAGGGGATTCAGAGCACCACCTAAACAAGCTCCAGAGATGGATGCAAGCCTCAGCTATCAGCGCAGCACCAGAGATGGGCATGAAACGCTAAGGCTGCTGCTGCAGCCACCAAGAAGCCTGTGTGCAAGCACAGGTCACTATCCACACCTCCCCTCCTGGGAGCCTGTGCAGCCTGCCACTGCCAGGGTCCCATGATCCAGGGACAACACCCTGGGAGAACACACGGCGTGCCACAGGCTGTTGCAATGTCATGCCGGCCTCTGCCACTGCAGGCTCACCCTGCATCCCGTATCCCCCCTCCCCCAGGCCTGAGTGAGTCAGAGCCCCTGAATCAGCTGCTACTTTAACCCCATCCTGTCTGAGCAAAGAACAGACGCCCTCAGGTGCCCTACATGCAGAGGCGGGGCCAAATCCAAAGCTGAACCCCCAGAGCTGTGTGAACAAAGAAGAGAAAGGGAAATTTCTCCCAGCAGATTCAGGAGCAGCGAATTAAATCTCCACAATCAACTTGATGTACCCTGCATCTGTGGAATACCTGAATAGCCAACGAATCATCCCAAAATTGAGGCAGTGAACTGTGGGAGCAATGATATATATTTTTTTCCTTCTTCTCTTTTTATGAGTGTGTATGTGTATGCTTCTTTGTGTGATTTTGTCTGTATAGCTTTGCTTTTACCATTTGTCCTAGGGTTTTGTCTGTCCGTTTTTCTTTTGGTGTTTTTGTTTGTTTAGTATAGTTTTTAGTGCTTGTTACATTGGTGGATTTCTTTTTTGGTTTGGTTGCTCTTTTCTTTCTCTTTTTTTCTTTTTCTTTATTACTTTTTTTTTTTTTTTTTTTTAGGCAAATCCCAAATATATTCTTTATTGTACCACAGTCTTTTATTATTTACAAACCATCAGGGCTTTGAGTTTAAGCTTTTTCCTTTGGGCAGTGGAGACTTACTCAAAGCAAGTTGAAGTTATCATGTATTGAGCAGCTACTATGGCCAGCCATTCATAGTAATGTGCTGAGAGCAGTACCTTTGGGCAATAAATTGGGCGATTGCATGGACGGTGGTCTGGCTGAAGCTAAGACGGGAAAACTGGGAAAGAGGCAGTGGTCGCTGTGTAGCCACGAAGTGGTGAGAGCTAAACTGGGGGAGCAGAAGTGCAAATGGAAATGGAGGAAAGGGAAGAGTTGAGATAGATTTTGAAGGAAGCTTTCGAATTATCACTTAAAGTTTTCTCTCCATTATAAGAGGCTACACAATGGACTGAGAAGTTAGAACTACTTGAAGAGTTAAACTATCTTCTAAAGATATGCAATTACTTTTTAATTTTTAATTTTTAATAATTATTTTTTATCTTTAATTTTAATAACTTTATTTTGTTTTTTTCATTCTTCCTTTCTTTTTTTCTCACTTTTCTTCTGAGCTGTATGGCTGACAGAGTCTTGGTGCTCCAGCTGGGTGTCAGGCCTGTGCCTCTAGGGTGGGAGAGCCAAGTTCAGGACATTGGTCCATCAGAGACCTCCTGGCTCCACATACTATCAAACAGCGAAAGCTCTCCCAGAGATCTCCATCTCAACCCTAAGACCCAGCTCCACTCAACGACCAGCAAGCTACAGTGCTGGACAACCTATGTCAAACAACTAGCAAGACAGGAACACAGTCCCACCCTTTAGCAGAGAGGCTACCTAAAATCATAATAAGGTCACAGACACCCCAAAACACACCACTGGATGTGGTCCTGCCCATCAGAAAGACAAGATCCAGCCTCATCCACCAGAGCACAGGCACTAGTGCCCTCAACCAGGAAGCCTACACAACCCACTGAAACAACTTTACCCACTGGGGGCAGACACCAAAAACAATGGGAACTACAAACCTGCAGCCGGCGAAAAGGAGACCCCAAACACAGTAGGTTAAGCAAAATGAGAAGACAGAGAAACACACAGCAGATGAAGGAGCAAGGTAAAAACCCACCACACCAAACAAATGAAGAAGAAATAGGTAGTCTACCTGAAAAACAATTCAGAGTAATGATAGTAAAGATGATCCAAAATCTTGGACACAGAATGGAGAAAATAAAAGAAACGTTTAACAAGGACCTAGAAGAACTAAAGAGCAAACAAACAATGATGAACAACAAAATAAATGAAAATAAAAATTCTCTAGAAGGAATCAAAAGCAGAATAACTGAGGCAGAGGAACGGAGAAGTGACCTGGAAGATAAAATAGTGGAAATAACTACTGTAGACCAGAATAAAGAAAAAAGAATGAAAAGAATTGAGGGCAGTCTCAGAAACTTCTGGGACAACATTAAACACAACAACATTAAAATTATACGGGTCCCAGAAGAAGAAGAGAAAAAGAAAGGGGCTGAGAAAATATTTGAAGAGATTATAGTTGGAAACTTCCCTAATATGGGAAAGGAAATAGTCAAGTCCAGGAAGCACAGAGAGTCCCATACAGAATAAATCCAAGAAGAAACACGCCAAGATACATATTAGTCGAATTATCAAAAATTAAATACCAAGAAAAAATATTAAAAGCAGCACAGGAAAAACAACAAATAACATACAAGGGAATCCCCATAAGGTTAACAGCTGATCTTTCAGCAGAAACTCTGCAAGCCAGAAGGGAGTGGCAGGACATATTTAAAGTGATGAAAGGGAAAAACCTACAACCAAGATTATGCTACCCAGCAAGGATTTCATTCAGATTCGATGGAGAAATTAAAACCTTTACAGACAAGCAAAAGCTAACAGAATTCAGGAGCACCAAACCAGCTTTACAACAAATGTTAAGGAACTTCTCTAGGCAGGAAACACAAGAGAAGGGAAAGACCTACAATCACAAATCCAAAACAATTAAGAAAATGGTAATAGGAACATACATATCAATAATTACCTTAAATGTAAATGGATTAAATGCTCCAACCAAAAGACATAGAATGGCTGAATGGAGACAAAAACTAGACCTGTATATATGCGGTCTACAAGAGACCCACTTCAGACCTAGGGACACATATAGACTGAAAGGGAGGGGATGGAAAAAGATATTCCATGCAAATGGAAATACAAAGAAAGCTGGAGAAGCAATTCTCATATCAGACAAAACAGACTTTAAAATAAAGACTATTACAAGAGAAAAAGAAGGACACTACATAAGGATCAAGGGATCAATCCAAGAAGAACATATAACAATTGTAAATATTTATGCACCCAACATAGGAGCACCTCAATACATAAGGCAAATGCTAACAGCCATAAAAGGGGAAATTGACACTAACACAATCATAGTAGGGGACTATAACACCCCACTTTCGCCAATGGACAGATCATCCAAAATGAAAAGAAATAAGGAAACACAAGCTTTAAATGATACATTAAACAAGATGGACTTGATATTTATAAGACATTCTATCCAAAAACAACAGAATACACTTTCTTCTCAAGTGCTCAGGGAACTTTCTCCAGGATAAATCATATCTTGGGTCACAAATCAAGCCTTGATAAATTTAGAGAATTGAAATCGTATCAAGTGTCTTTTCTGACCACAACACTATGAGACTAGATATCAATTACAGGAAAAAATATGTAAAAAATACAAACACATGGAGGCTAAACAATACACTACTAAATAACCAAGAGGTCACTGAAGAAATCAAAGAGGAAATCAAAAATATCTAGAAACAAATGACAATGAAAACATGACCACCCAAAACCTATGGGATGCAGCAAAAGCAGTTCTAAGAGGGAAATTTATAGCAATACAATCCTACCTCAAGAAACAAGAAACATCTCAAATAAACAAACTAACCTTACACCTAAAGCAATTAGAGAAAGAAGAACAAAAAAACCCCAAAGTTAGCAGAAGGAAAGAAATCATAAAGATCAGATCAGAAACAAATGAAAAATAAATGAAGAAAACAATAGCAAAGATCAATATAACTAAAAGCTGGTTCTTTGAGAAGATAAAGAAAATCGATAAACCATTAGGCAGACTCATCAATAAAAAAAAGGAGAAGACTCAAATCAATAGAACTAGAAATGAAAAAGGGGAAGTAACAACTGACACTGCAGAAATACAAAAGATCATGAGAGATTACTACAAGCAACTATATGCTAATAAAATGGACAGGAAGAAATGGACAAATTCTTAGAAAATCACAACCTTCCGAGACTGAACCAGGAAGAAATAGAAAATATAAACAGTCCAATCACAAGCACTGAAATTGTGACTGTGATTAAAAATCTTCCAACAAACGAAAGCCCAGGACCAGATGGCTTCACAGGTGAATTCTATCAAACATTTAGAGAAGAGCTAACACCTATCCTTCTCAAACTCTTCCAAAATATAGCAGAGGGAGGAACACTCCCAAACTCATTCTACGAGACCACCATGACCCTGATACCAAAACCAGACAAAGATGTCACAAAGAAAGAAAACTACAGGCCAATATCACTGATGAACATAGATGCAAAAATCCTCAACAAAATACTAGCAAACAGAATTCATCAGCACATTAAAAGGATCATACACCACGATCAAGTGGGGTTTATCTCCAGAATGCAAGGATTCTTCAATATACGCAAATCAATGTGATACACCATATTAACAAATTGAAGGAGAAAAACCATATGATCATCTCAATAGATGCAGAAAAAGCTTTTGACAAAATTCAACACCCATTGATGATAAAAACCCTCCAGAAAGTAGGCGTAGAGGGAACTTACCTCAACATAATTAAGGCCATATATGACAAACCCACAGCCAACATCATTCTCAGTGGTGAAAAACTGAAACCATTTCCACTCATATCAGGAACAAGACAAGGTTGCCCACTCTCACCACTATTATTCAACATAGTTTTGGAAGTTTTAGCCACAGCAATCAGAGAAGAAAAAGAAATAAAAGGAATCCAAAACGGAAAAGAAGAGGTAAAGCTGTCACTGTTTGCAGACGAAACCATACTACACATAGAGAACCCTAAAGACTCTACCAGAAAACTACTAGAGCTAATCAATGAATTTGGTAATGTAGCAGGATACAAAATTAATGCATAGAAATCTGTTGCATTCCTATACACTAATGATGAAAAGTCTAAAAGAGAAATGAAGGAAACACTCTCATTTACCATTGCAACAAAAAGAATGAAATACCTAAGAATAAACCTACCTAAGGAGACAAAAGACCTGTATGCAGAAAACGATAAGACACTGATGAAAGAAATTAAAGATGATACAGATGGAGAGATATACCATGTTCTTGGATTGGAAGAATCAATATTGTGAAAATGACTATACTACCCAAAGCAATCTACAGATTCAATGCAATCCCTATCAGACTACCAATGGAATTTTTCACAGAAGTAGAACAAAAAATTGCACAATTTGTATGGAAACACAAAAGACTCCAAATAGCCAAAGCGATCTTGAGAAGGTAAAACGGAGCTGGAGGAATCAGACTCCGTGACTTCAGACTGTACTACAAAGCTACAGTAATCAAGACAGTATGGTAATGGCATAAAAACAGAAATACACATCAATGGAACAGGACAGAAAACCCAGAGATAAACCCACACACATACGGTCACCTTATTTTTGATAAAAGAGGCAAGAATATACAATGGAGAAAACACAGCCTTTTCAGTAAGTGGTGCTGGGAAAACTGGACAGCTACATGTAAAAGAATGAAATTAGAACACTCCCTAACAGCATACACAAAAGTAAACTCAAAATGGCTTAAAGACCTAAGTGTAAGGCCAGACACTATAAAACTCTTAGAGGAAAACATAAGCAGACACTCTATGACATAAATCACAGCAAGATCCTTTGTGACCCACCTCCTAGAGGAATGGAAATAAAAACAAAAATAAACAAATGGGATCTAATGAAACTTAAAAGCTTTTGCACAGCAAAGGAAACCATAAACAAGATGGAAAGACAACCCTCAGAATGGGAGAAAATATTTGCAAATGCAGCAACTGACAAAAGATTATTCTCCAAAACTTACAAGCCACTCATGCAGCTCGATATCAAACAAACAAACAACCCAATCCAAAAATGGGCAGAAGACCTATATAGACATTTCTCCAAAGAAGATATACAGATTGCCAACAAACACATAAAAGAATGCTCAACATCACTAATCATTAGAGGAATGCAAATCAAAACTACAATGAGGTATCATCTCACACCAGTCAGAATGGCTATCATCAAAAAAGCTACAAACAATAAATGCTGGAGAGGGTGTGGAATAAAGGGAACCCTCTGGCACTGTTGGTGGGAATGTAAATTGATACAGCCACTATGGAGAACAGTATGGAGGTTCCTTAAAACACTAAAAATAGAACTACTACACGATCCAGCAATCCCACTACTCGGCATATACCCTGAGAAAACCATAGTTCAAAAAGAGTCATGTACCACAATGTTCATTGCAGCTCTACTTACAATAGCCAGGACATGGAAGCGTCCTAAGTGTCCATTGACAGATGAATGGATAAAGAAGATGTGGTACATATATACAATGGAATATTACTCAGCCTTAAAAAGAAACGAAATTGAGTTATTTGTAGTGAGGTGGATGGACCTAGAGTCTGTCATACAGAGTAAGTCAGAAAGAGAAAAACAAATACCGCATGCTAAAACATATATATGGAATCTAAAAAACAAAAAAGGTTCTCATGAACCTAGGGGCAGGACAGGAATAAAGATGCAGACATAGAGAATGGACTTGAGGACACGGGGAGGGGGAAGGGTAAGCTGGGACGAAGTGAGAGAGTGGCATGGACATATATACACTACCATATGTAAAATAGATAGCTAGTGGGAAGCAGCTGCATAGCCCAGGGAGATCAGCTCAGTGCTTTGTGACCACCTAAAGGCGTGGGATAGGGAGTGTGGGAGGGAAACACAAGAAGGAGGAGATAATGGTGATATATGTATATGTATAGCTGATTCACTTTGTTATAAAGCAGAAACTACACACCATTGTAAAGCAATTATACTCCAATAAATATGTTAAATTTATATATATATGTTATATATATATATATATATATATATATATATATATATTATATATATATATATATATATATATAATATATATATATATATATATATATATAATATATATATATATATATCTCCAAAATCTAACCACTTTGCACTACCTCTCCCATTACCACTCTGGTCTAAATTGCCATCATCTCTCATCTATATTACTGCAATAGCCTCCTAACTGATCTGTCCATTGTACTCTTACCTCTAGTATTTATTAAACAACAGTCAAATGATCCTTTTAAAATGGATTGTGTCACTCCTTTGCTCAAAACTGTCCAGTGATTCCTCCTTTCATTCAGAGTAAAATCCAAAGTCCTTACAATGTCCCACAAGGCTCTACATCTTCTCACATATTTACTCTGACCTCCTCTCCCCCTACACTCCTCCTCACTCACTCTCTCTGTTATAGCCACACAGGCTTTCTTGGTGTCTCTCAAACATATCAGATACATTCTCATTTGGAGAACATTTACTCTAGATGTTTCTTTTTTCTGGAACGTTTTTCTCCCTGATATTCACTTGGCTAACTCTCTCATGAAAAATCATCTTCTCAGTGAGACGTACTCTGACCTCCTTTTATATATTATAATCTGGACCAACATTTTCCCAGCACCCCTTGCCCCCTTAATTTGCTTTATTTTCCATTTTTCACAGTATTTACCTCATCCAGTTATTGTATAATTTATTTATTTCTATGTTGATTGTTTATTGTGTATCTTCTCCCACTAGAACATAAGCTCCTCAAAGGCAGGAATTTTTTTGTTCCCAGATGATCCCTCAGATCCTTGCAGAGCCTAGCCCATGATAAGCCCTCCATGTAGTCAATCAAAAGTTGAATTGATTTTGAATGAAAGAAAATTACTCTTACTACTGTGTGAATACTTGATTTCAGCAGGACAAGTATTTGGGAGCCTACTGCAATGGTCCAGGTGGGAAACACTGGTATAGGGTGGTAGTGGCAGTAATGAAAAGAAGTGACACACTCAAAATGTAGTTTGGCAATGTTTACAATGATAGATTGGATGAAGGGGTATGATCTGGTTTAAGGGAAAGAATCAAGAATAATCCTCAGATTTCCTGGATGAGCAAATGGGTGGCTAATTATGTTATGGAATGGTTAAGAGGCAAGGAAAACTGATCAGAGAAGTGGATCAAGAGTCTGTATTGAATGGTAAGTTTGAGATGCCTGTGAGCCATCTAAGAGGTAATTTCAAGCTAGTAGTTATACGGGAGAGTTAAAATTAAAGTTCTTGGATATGTTTAGAAATTTTGGAATTATGAATATAAGAAAAGAATTTAAATCTACAGGAATGGGCAGATGAGAGAGAATAGATAAATTTTAATCATCTCTTGAAGAGGATCTCATTCTGGCCCTTAGATCCAGGTAAAGATACTGAGAAGAAGCAGTCAGTGAGGTGGGAGAAAAGCAGGAGGAAACTGCATGGTAAGAGCCAAGAGACAAAAATGTTTCAAGAAGTTGTCGAGTGTCCATTTGCTTTGGTAACACAGACACCGTTCATGGCATCACTAGTAGATGCAGTCTCAGTGGAACAGTGAGGGTGGGAGCCAAATTATGTTCTAGTATATCACTATGCCTCTTTGTAATTTTATTATAGCAGGAAGTAAAATTTCTATTATCTTTCAGTCAAATCAGGTCAACGTAATTACACACTTACCCATTCAAGGGTAACAAAATATAAGAAGTGGTAGAAAGTAATGTGGATCCAAAGTTGCCTTTTGAATCTAGGGAGCTGGGTAGGTATGCTGGGCTAGTTGTAGACCAACTGGTATGACCTAGCATCACAGAATCTAAGGAGTGGAGAGAATTTTAAAGGAGCATCCCAGAGAAAGAAAATGCATGGCATGCACATCTATTTTAACCAATCATAGCATTTCTTCCTCATGAGCTGGGATAGTGTCAGAGGGCCACAGCGCTCCAGGCAGCCCTTACCAGTTGATCACACTTGGCATGGGAATTGAGCCCATTCACTATCCCTATCTCAAGTCCCAAACAAGTCCCACTTCTTTGTCTAATCCTGTTTACTTCACCTCTACAAAACCACAGGCAGTCATTTAGATTCTGCTTCAATAGGAGTAGGGAATAGCTATCGTCTTTTGAGGTTGAGTCAAAAGCTGCTCCCACTACTTTCCACTCCTTAGAAGCTATTGCAGCTCCATGAGCCACCATAATCTTTTTGTCCCCATGTGTCAACATTTCAGGTATTTGAAGACAGCTATTTATGTTTCCCTAAAACTTTCTCCTCTCCAGTAGAAACAACTTTAGGATCTTTATCAAAGGATCTAGTTTCTAGTCTCATACCACCTTTATTCACTTTTACCAGCACTCTCATTTGCCTGAAAAATACATACCCCTCCACCATCATGCTTTACATACTCACACTGAACTAAAAAACTGGAATACCGGCCCTAAACAACAAATAGATAAAGGCATCCATATCTAACTTGTATATAGTCCCAGCTTCCAGATGCTAGAAGTTTTCCCCCAAGGACAGCGGAGGAATAAGAACAAGTCTAAAGGGCTCCATGGGGATAAAGGGAGATCATGTAAAGAGGCATAAGTTCCAGCTGTTGGAACTTAGGCAGTCTAACTACTGAGTAGAACAGATGATACATTCCAGGACGTTTTTCCCTTGGGCCATGTGAATTTTAAGACTGAAATATCTAGCAGGATAAAAATAGGTTCTGAATAAAATTACAGCATATTGAAGATGAATAAATTTGGCTCTAATAGGCTAATAAAACAGACCGCATTATCTTTTAGTCAGTTTTTACATAAAGCAAACACTATTATTAACCTCCCCGCTGAAGCATTTCAGAGGAAAATTTTTTACTTGATTTTTCAGGTTTCTTACAAGTTAGTTTATTACACCAATATGGGGAATTAATCAAAACAAAATCATATTTTATTTCCAAATAGATTTTAAACTCCTTAAGGGCATGGACCATTTTTTTTCCTTTCTTGTATTTCATCCAGTGATTGGAATATAAAGGATACTCAAATTATGTGCTTATTAACATAAAAATAATGAATAAATGAAAATTAGTTTTATAAGCATAGAAAATGTCTTAAACTTCTGGTTAGTCTTCAGTGTCTTTATTACTGGGTCTGCAGAAATAACCAAAAATTTCAAATTGTTCCTTGGAAATTGATCTACCTCTCTTGTGTATCCCACTGATAACCATCAGCAGCTTATACAAATCATATAGAAAGGCACTGAGACCTTCCATTTGCACAAGAGGGAGATCTTATTTCTTAATCTTGTCTTCTCTTCCTTGGCTTTCCTGTCGTTGCTAGTAACTTTTTATGATCACCAGCAGTTTCTCTTAAATAGCATTCTGTTACTCAGACACCTCAACTGCAGCCCTCTCTTTATAGGATATCATGAAAGTTTTAGTTAGTTTGGGTTGAGAATTTCCCAGTTTTGCTTTTTTCTTTTTTCTTTATTCACTGCTTGACCCCATTGTTTCAGTTTCCAGTAAGTCTTGTCACTTCTACTAATAAGAAAGAATGGAGTCACACTGCCTCGGATACCACACTTCATGAGGAACAGGTCTGCTAGCTATACATAAAGCTTTAAATTCATAAAGCTTCTTGAAAAAGAAGTTGTCAAAATGACATTGGCAGTGACTGAGTAATTTGAAAAATTAAAGTACTTCCTAAGGGTCAGTTTAGGGAATCTTGGCTTTAATCTTTCTGAGATAACTACTTATCAAAATGAAAACTCCTTGGGATAAAGGCATTTTCAAACTATGGGCAAGAAACTAGGGAATGATTTCTTATAGCCTTAAGATACAGAGCAAAGGATGCTATTACCTTCTGAGTAAATAAAGTTTGAACTTTACTTACATGAATTGCTACATCCCCTCACCTTTGGCCAGAAGATTATTCTTGTAAAAGCGTATATGTTATTATGCTATTTCATACTGCAAAGACAGAAATACTTTTGTAAGTTAGATATCTCTTCAATCTTATGTCACTCCAGTTTTATTAGTATTTTTTCATGATAATCCTCATAACACTAAATATGCATGCATGTGTTTGGGTATGCACTTATCCATTCGTATGCACTCTTGTGAGATGTGAGCTTCTTTTTTTAATTCTTTATTAACCAAAGAGGATCGTACATTTTCCCCCAAAATAAGCCAAAGAGAATCATAACATTTTTTTTTAATCATAACATTTTAATGCTGCAAAGTTCCCCAGAGATCTTATAGTTCAATGTCTTCATTTTACAGATGAAGTAACCGAGGCCCAGAGGTTAAATGACTAGGCAACTATTATAGAGAGCAATTTAAATGGCATTGCAAGCCTCAAAACAGCTCATTCGTTGGCCTGCAATGACCCTAGTCCTCTCCCACCTGGTTCAAAATTCCCATAAGTTTCACAATGCCTGACACTTAAAGTACTTATATCAATTAATCAATAGGGATTGAGTAAGTGGAATCACAGTTCTTTTATGGACATTGTTAAAATTGGGGCTGGAATGAACTAAGCACAATTTGTCTTTGATATCCCTTTCAATCTCTTTCTTACTCCCTTGCTTTTTTCTTTTGCAGCCTCAGAGGACTCTTTAGCTTCTGAAGTCGGCTCCCAGCACCACTCCTACAGGGGTTTTTAATTCCCAGCGGTGACCCAGATCTTTCTACATTACCTCACTGACTAGCCAAACTTATATGACTTGTGTTCTATTAATCCATGTAACCAGGCCCTGCTATGGTAAACTACAATTTAGAGGCCACTACCATTTTCCCCAATCTTTCAACTAACTCACTAATCTATAACTTGCCAGCACTTCAAATATTGAGGCATAGTATAAGACTCCCTATATCTTAAGGCTTTAAATATTGATCCTTAAAATGGAGTAATTCTAGAACAGCAATGACTCATAGGTAAAGATGTCCCTTCCCCAAACTCAACCCTTCAACAGTATACATCAACTGCCCCTAGCTGTCTCCCATAAGAACCTAACAGTAACTTTTTCTCCTTGACATTCTCCTGTGTCAGTTGCAAGGATTCAAGTGAGGAACATTTTAGCTCTTCATGCAAAAAAAAAGCTTATGGGAGCTTCCCTGGTGGGAACTAAGCCCATGCACCACAACTACTGAGCCTGCACTCTAGAGCCCACGAGCCACAACTACTGAGCCCACGTGCCACAGCTACTGAAGCCCACGTGCCTAGAGCCTGTGCTCCTCAACGAGAAGCCACTGCAGTGAGAAGCCTGCACACCACAACGAAGAGTAGCCCTCACTCATTGCAACTAGAAAAAGCCCACAAGCAGCAATGAAGACCCAACAGAGCAAAAAATAAATAAATAAAATAAATTTATTTTTTAAACAAAGCTTATGAACTTTTTCTCTGGCTAATCTAATTTGTCTGTTTTAGAGTACCAATATGTTATTCATTCTTCCCAATATATTTTTGGTTTGGTTTGGTTCGGTTTTTTAAGGCCAGCTGAAGTTTCTTTTTTTTTCCTTTTTTTTTAAATTTTTGAATTTTATTTTATTTATTTTTTTATACAGCAGGTTCTTATTAGTCATCAATTTTATACACATCAGTGTATACATGTCAATTCCAATCGCCCAATTCATCACACCACCTTCTCCACCCCCCCGCGGCTTTCCCCCCTTGGTGTCCATATGTTTGTTCTCTACATCTGTCTCAACTTCTGCCCTGCAAACCAGTTCATCTGTACCATTTTTCTAGGTTCCACATACATGCATTAATATACGATATTTGTTTTTCTCTTTCTGACTTACTTCACTCTGTAGGACACTCTCTAGATCCATCCACGTCTCAAAAAATGACCCAATTTCGTTCATTTTTATGGCTGAGTAATATTCCAGTGTATATATGTACCACTTCTTCTTTATCCATTCGTCTGTCAATGGGCATTTAGGTTGCTTCTATGACCTGCCTGTTGTAAATAGTGCTGCAATGAACATTGGGGTGCATGTGTCTTTTTGAATTATGGTTTTCTCTGGGTATATGCCCAGTAGTGGGATTGCTGTATCATATGGTAATTCTATTTTTAGTTTTTTAAGGAACATCCACACTCTTCTCCATAGTGGCTGTATCAATTTACATTCCCACCAACAGTGCAAGAGGGTTCCCTTTTCTCCACACCCTCTCCAGCATTTGTTGTTTGTAGATTTTCTGATGATGCCCATTCTAACTGGTGTGAGGTGATACCTCACGGTAGCTTTGATTTGCATTTATCTAATAATTAGTGATGTTGAGCAGCTTTTCATGTGCTTCTTGGCCATCTGTATGTCTCCTTCGGAGAAATGTCTATTTAGGTCTTCTGCCCATTTTTGGATTGGGTTGTTTTTTTAATATTGAGCTGCATGAGTTGTTTATATATTTTGGAGATTAATCCTTTGTCTGTTGATTCGTTTGCAAATATTTTCTCCCATTCTGAGGGTTGTCTTTTCATCTTGTTTATGGTTCCTTTGCTCTGCAAAAGCTTTGAAGTTTCATTAGGTCCCATTTGTTTATTTTTCTTTTTACTTCCATTACTCTAGGAGGTGGATCAAAAAAGATCTTGCTGTGATTTATGTCAAAGAATATTCTTCCTGTGTTTTCCTCTAAGAGTTTTATAGTGTCTGGTCTTACATTTAGGTCTCTAACACATTTTGAGTTTATTTTTGTGTATGGTGTTAGGGAGTGTTCTAATTTCATTCTTTTACATGTAGCTGTCCAGTTTTCCCAGAACCACTTATTGAAGAAACTGTCTTTTCTCCATTGTATATCCTTGCCTCCTTTGTCATAGATTAGTTGACCATAGGTGCATGGGTTTATCTCTTGGCTTTCTATTTTGTCCATTGATCTATGTTTCTGTTTTTGTGCCAGTACCATATTGTCTTGATTACTGTATCTTTGTAGTATAGTCTGAAGTCAGGGAGTCTGATTTCTCCTGCTCCGCTTTTTTCCCTCAAGACTGTTTTGGCTATTCGGGGTCTTTTGTGTCTCCATACAAATTTTAAGATATTTTGTTCTAGTTCTGTAAAAAATGCCATTGGTAATTTGATAGGGATTGCATTGAATCTGTAGATTTCTTTGGGTAGTATGTTCATTTTCACAATATTGATTCTTCCAATCCAAGAACATGGTATATCTCTGTTGGTATTATCTTTAATTTCTTTCATCAGTGTCTTAGAGTTTTCTGCATGCAGGTCTTTTGTCTCCCTAGGTAGGTTTATTCCTAGGTATTTTATTCTTTTTGTTGCAGTGGTAAATGGGAGTGTTTCCTTAATTTCTCTTTCAGATCTGTCATCATTAGTATATAGGAATGCAAGAGATTTCTGTGCATTAATTTTGTATCCTGCAACTTTACCAAATTCATTGATTAGCTCTAGGAGTTTTCTGGTGGCATCTTTAGGATTCTCTATGTATAGTATCATGTCATCTGCAAACAGTGACAGTTTTACTTCTTCCTTTCCAATTTGTATTCCTTTTATTTCTTTTTCTTCTCTGATTGCCATGGCTAGGACTTCCAAAACAATGTTGAATAATAGTGGTGAGAGTGGACATCCTTGTCTTGTTCCTGATCTTGGAGGAAATGCTTTCAGTTTTTCCCCATTAAGAATGATGTTTGCTGTGGGGTGGTCGTATATGGCCTTTACTATGTTGAGGTAGGTTCCCTCTATGCCCACTTTCTGGAGAGTTTTTATCAGAAATGGGTGTTGAATTTTGTCAAAAGCTTTTTCTGCATCTATTGAGAGGATCATATGGTTTTTATTCTTCAATTTATTAATATGGTGTATCACATTGATTGATTTGCGTAAACTGAAGAATCCTTGCATCTGTGGGATAAATCCCACTTGATCATGGTGTGTGATCCTTTTAATGTGCTGTTGGATTCTGTTTGTTAGTATTTTGTTGAGGATTTTTGCATCTATATTCATCAGTGATATTGGTCTGTAATTTTCTTTTTTTGTAGTATCTTTGTCTGCTTTTGGTATCAAGGTGATGGTGGCCTCATAGAATGACTTTGGGAGTGTTCCTTCCTCTGCAACTTTTTGGAAGAGTTTGAGAAGGATGGGTGTTAGCTCTTCCCTAAATGTTTGATAGAATTCACCTGTGAAGCCATCTGGTCCTGGACTTTTGTTTGTTGGAAGATTTTTAATCACAGTTTCAATTTCATTACTTGTGATTGGTCTGTTCATATTTTCTATTTCTTCCTTGTTCAGTCTTGGAAGGTTATACCTTTCTAAGAATGTGTCCATTTCTTCCAGGTTGTCCATTTTATTGGCATAGAGTTGCTTGTAGTAGTCTCTTAGGATGCTTTGTATTTCTGTGGTGTCTGTTTAACTTCTCCTTTTTCATTTCTAATTTTATTGATTTGAGTCCTCTCCCTCTTTTTCTTGATGAGTCTGGTTAATGGTTTATCAATTTTGTTTATCTTCTCAAAGAACCAGCTTTTAGCTTTATTGATCTTTGCTATTGTTTTCTTTGTTTCTATTTCATTTATTTCTGCTCTGATCTTTATGATTTCTTTCCTTCTGCTAACTTTGGGTTTTCTTTGTTCTTCTTTCTCTAGTTCCTTTACGTGTAAGGTTACATTGTTTGAGATTTTTCTTGTTTCTTGAGGTAGGCTTGTATAGCTATAAACTTCCCTCTTAGAACTACTTTTGCTGCAGCCCATAGGTTTTGGATCGTCGTGTTTTCATTGACATTTGTCTCTAGGTATTTTTTGATTTCCTCTTTGATTTCTTCAGTGATCGCTTGGTTATTTAGTAACGTATTGTTTAGCCTCCATGTGTTTGTGTTTTTTACGTTTTTTTCCTTGTAATTCATTTCTAATCTCATAGCGTTGTCGTCAGAAAAGATGCTTAATATGATTTCAATTTTCTTAAATTTACTGAGGCTTGATTTGTGACCCAAGGTGTGATCTATCCTGGAGAATGTTCTGTGCACACTTGAGAAGAAAGTGTAATCTGCTGTTTCTGGATGGAATGTCCTATAAATATCAATTAAATCTATCTGGTCTATTGTGTCATTTGAAGCTTCTGTTTCCTTATTTATTTTCATTTTGGATGATCTGTCCATTGGTGTAAGTGAGGTGTTAAAGTCCCCCACTATTATTGTGTTACTGTTGATTTCCTCTTTTAGAGCTGCTAGCATTTGCCTTATGTATTGAGGTGCTCCTATGTTGGATGCATATATATTTATAATTGTTATATCTTCTTCTTGGATTGATCCCTTGATCATTATGTAGTGCCCTTCCTTGTCTCTTGTAACATTCTTTATTTTAAAGTCTAGTTTACCTGATATGAGTATTGCTACTCCAGCTTTCTTTTGATTTCCGTTTGCATGGAATATCTTTTTTCATCCCCTCACTTTCAGTCTGTATGTGTCCCTAGGTCCGAAGTGGGTTTCTTGTAGACAGCATATATATGCGTCTTGTTTTTGTATCCATTCAGCAAGCCTATGTCTTTTGGTTGGAGCATTTAATCCATTCAAGTTTAAGGTAATTATCGATATGTATGTTCCTATGACCATTTTCTTAATTGTTTTGGGTTTGTTTTTGTAGGCCCTTTTCTTCTCTTGTGTTTCCCACTTGGAGAAGTTCCTTTAGTATTTGTTGTAGAGCTGGTTTGGTGGTGCTGAATTCTCTTAGCTTTTGCTTGTCTGTAAAGCTTTTGATTTCTCCATTGAATCTGAATGAGATCCTTGCCAGGTAGAGTAATATTGGTTGTAGGTGCTTCCCCTTCATCACTTTAAGTATATCATGCCACTCCCTTCTGGCTTGTAGAGTTTCTGCTGAGAAATCAGCTGTTAACCTTATGGGAGTTCCCTTGTATGTTATTTGTCATTTTTCCCTTGCTGCTTTCAATAATTTTTCTTTGTCTTTAAGTTTTGCCAATTTGATTACTATGTGTCTTGGCGTGTTTCTCCTTGGGTTTATCCTGTATGGGACTCGCTGTGCTTCCTCGACTTGGGTGACTAGTTCCTTTCCCATGTTAGGGAAGTTTTCGACTATAATCTCTTCAAATATTTACTCTGGCCTTTCTCTCTCTCTTCTCCTTCTGGGACCCCTATAATGTGAATGTTGTTGCGTTTAATTTTGTCCCAGAGGTCTCTTAGGCTGTCTTCATTTCTTTTCATTCTTTTATCTTTATTCTGTTCTGCAGCAGTGAATTCCACCATTCTGTCTTCCAGGTCACTTATCCGTTCTTCTGCCTCAGTTATTCTGCTATTGAATCCTTCTAGTGTAGTTTTCATTTCAGTTATTGTATTGTTCATCTCTGTTTGTTCTTTTATTCTTCTAGGTCTTTGTTAAATATTTCTTGCATCTTCTCGATCTTTACCTCCATTCTTTTTTTGAGGTCCTGGATCATCTTCACTATCATTATTCTGAACTATTTTTCTGGAAGGTTGCCTATCTCCACTTCATTTAGTTGTTTTTCTGGGGTTTTATCTTGTTCCTTCATCTGGTACATAGCCCTCTGCCTTTTCATCTTGTCTATCTTTCTGTGAATGGGTTTTTTGTTCCACAGGCTGCAGGATTGTAGTTCTTCTTGTTTCTGCTGTCTGCCCTCTGGTGGATGAGGCTATCTAAGAGGCTTGTGTAAGTTTCCTGATGGGAGGGACTGGTGGTGGGTAGAGCTGACTGAGCTGAAATTTTTGATCTTAATTATATAGACAATTTTACTCACCTAGTAATAGTGACAAGAACAATTACAATAACAAAACGTTTACTGAATGATTTGTATGTATTAGTTTGCTAAACAAATAATTTACATGCTTTGTCTCATGTAATCATTTCAACAACACTTTGACTTATATGCTATTAATATCTCTTGTTTTGTTGATGTGGAAACTGCTGGGTGTGTGATCTTGGGAAAATTACTTACCTTTTTGGATTTCTCTAAAATGGGAATGATAACAATAACAATTTCATTAAGGATTCAATGAAACAGCCACATATTATGTTTATCATGGTGCCTGACTTATAGTAAGTGTTTCATAAATTATAGCATTTATTAAGTAAATTGTCCTAGGTCATACAGCTAGTAACTGGTAGGGCCAGGAATCAAAACAAGGCAATCAGCCTCCAAAGATATACTCTACTGTCTCTAAAATGGTAAGCACAAAGCACTTACAAAGGTGGTTATTATCAAACAGGACTAGCCTAGATTCTCAAACATGAAAACAGCTATCTCTTGCAGTTTGCTTTTCCCAAAATAACTTTAAATTTAATCCCTTAAATTTTTATTTTTAGTTTTGCTAGATCCTTTAACAAATTTAAATTCTAACAAATTTAAAAGACTTCAGTAGCAGTCTTACATTCATTTAAATACATTATAAAGGCTGACACAGAGATGTTGTCAAAGAAAAAGTTAAGTCCAAGACAAAATTAACAAAGGCATATACTTGTAGCAAAGAAACGCATATTTTTTTATTTTTATTTTATTTATTTTTGGCTGTGTTGGGTCTTCGTTGCTGCATACAGGCTTTCTCTAGTTGGCAGCGAGTAGGGGCCACTCTTCAGTGCAGTACACGGGCTTCTCATTGCGGTGGCTTCTCTTGTTGCAAAGCACGGGCTCTAGGCATGCGGGATTCAGTAGTGTAGCATGCGAGCTCAGTAGCTGTGGCTCGTGGGCCCTAGAGTGCAGGCTCAGTAGTTGTGGTGCACAGGCTGAGTTGCTCCGTGGCATGGGGGACCTTCCCGGACCAGGGATCAAACTTGTGTCCCCTGCATTGGCAGGCAGATTCTTACCCACTGTGTCACCAGGGAAGCCAACGTATTTTTTTTTTATTGAAGTATAGTTGATTTACAATATTGTGTTAGTTTCAGGTGTACAGTAAAGTGATTCAGTTATATATATATTTTCAGATTATTTTCCATTATAGGTTATTATAAAATATTGAATATAGTTTCCCTGTGCTATCTAGTAAATCCTTGGTGTTTATCTATTTTATGTATAGTAGTTTGTATCTATTAATCTCATACTCCTAATTTATCCCTCCCCTCCTCCCTTTCCCCTTTGGTAACCATAAGTTTGTTTTCTATGTAAGTCTGTTTGTTTTGTATATAGACTTATTTGTATTATTTTTTAGATTCCACATATAAGTGATATCATATGATATTTGTCTTTCTCTGTCTGACTTAGTTCACTTAATAGGATATTCTCTAGATCCACCCATGTTGCTGCAAATGGCAATATTTCATTCTTTTTTATGGTTGAGTAATATCCCATTGTATATACATACCACATCTTCTTAAGCCAATTGTCTGTTGATGGGCACTTGGGTTGCTTCCACGTCTTGCTACTGTAAATAGTGCTGCTATGAACATAGGGGCGTATGTATCTTTTGGAATTAGAATTTTCATCTTTTCCAGATATATGCTCGTGGGCCCTAGAGTGCAGGCTCAGTAGTTGTGGTGCACAGGCTTAGCTCAGGAGTGAGATTGCTGGATCATATGGTAACTCTGTTTTTAGTTTTTAAAGGAACCTCCACACTGTTTTCCATAGTAGCTGCACCAATTTACATTCCCATCTACAGTGCAGAAGGGTTCCCTTTTCTCCGCATCCTCTCCAGCATTTATTATTTGTAGACTTTTTGATGATAGCCATTCTGACCTGTGTGAGGTGGTACTTCATTGTGGTTTTGATGTGCATTTCTCTAATAATTAGAGATGTTGAGCATCTTTTCATGTTCCTGTTGGCTATCTGTATGTCTTCTTTGGAGAAATGTCTATTTAGGTCTTCTGCCTTAACATTTTTCACAGAACCGGAATAGATGACACTAAAATTTATATGGAACTATAAAAGCCCCAGAATGGCCAAACAAAATCCTTAGGAAAAAGAACAAAACTGGAGGCATAACCCTTCCAGACTTCAGACAATACTACAAAGCTACAGTAATCAAAACAGCACGGTATTGGCACAAAAACAGACGTACTGTATAGATCAATGGAACAGAATAAAGAGCCCAGAAATAAACCCACAAACCTACAGTCAATTAATCTATGACAAAGGAGTCAAGAATATACAATGGAGAAAAGACAGTCTTTTCAGCAAGTGGTGTTTGGAAAGCTGGAGTGCTACTTGTAAATCAATAAAATTAGAACACTCCTTCACACCACCTACAAAAATAAACTCAAAATTGTTTAAATACCTAATTATAAGACATGACAGCATAAAACTCCTAGAAGACAATATAGGCAAAACGTTCTCAGACATAAATCATAGCAGTATTTTCTTAGATCAGTCTGCCAAGGCAAAGGAAATAAAAGAAAAAATAAGTAAATGGGAGTTAATCAAATGTAAAAGCTTTTGCACAACAAAGGAAGCCATCAACAAACGAAAAGACAACCTACAGAATGGGAGAAAATATTTGCAAACGATGCAACTGACAAGGGGTTAATATCCAAAAGATACAGACAGCTCATACAACTCACTATCAAAAAAAAACAAACAACCCAATAAAAAAATGGAAAGAAGGAAACTCATCTTTTGTTTCAGCAGAGGTTCAAAAATTTTGGAAAGAAGGCAAAGTTTAATAGAGGAAATACTGAGACAATCTCTGATTGGCAAGTGTCCTATGAAGGTGGGATTTTTGGAAGTTAGGTAGACTTTCTAATTGGTATTCAGATAAACTGATAGTCCTTGGTTGACTATAAAAAGGAAAGAAGAAGTTTAGGGAAGTTTCAAAAAGACGAAGGAGTGTTTGGTGTTTTGGGCAGAGGATCATCAGTGGCCCAGCATTTCCTGGAACAAGTGGAGTTGATAGTGGCTGTTATGGCAAGTCATTTCTCAATATTCCCAACTGATCCTCATCAGAACCCTGCGAGGAAGACAGAGCAGCAATTATTACTCCCTCCATTGCTACTGAAGAAATAGTAGCTGATGAATTAAGGTTCCAAGGCCACATAGCTATTGAAGTGGTGAAGAACTTGGACTACAATCTAGGTTTTCTCATACCCTGTTCATTGTTATTTTCACCATATCACACTAATTCTATATTTCTTTTGCCAATTTAGACATTTTTGTTTATGAAAAAAATTTTTGATTAAGAAAAGTAGGAATTCTTTATTTAATATGGAATCAAAAGATATTTTCACCATGTACTAGAGAAATTATTTGGAAATCATTTTATTCCAACTGGCCATTAGAAGGGAGTTTATTTTCAGAAGATAAAAGGTACATGCAAGTGTTATTTAAAAGTTTCTCATGTTGACATCTAGAATTTGCTAACCTGATACTTTGCCTCCTCTAAGTATCTCTTAAAGTTATGTACAAACTGTGTAAGCACTATCCATTTTATACATAAATGTATTTTATGTATAAGACATAGTTTTCTTGCCTTTAACCTTTTATAATGCTTACTCTGCACTTCTTATTCCTCTTTGACAGCTAAAGCTATTGACTGCAAAGAAATCGTTCTTGTAACTGGTGAAGTGGTCCGTTAAACACAAGGGGACTTTTTCCCTCTACATACAATCTCTTTTCCATTCTTGTAGAGTCAAGCCTCAAGAAATTTCTCCTTGCTCAAAAATAGCATGACATTCTGGAGAACTCTGAGTGGATTGAGGTCATTTAGGTGCCTGAGCAGCAGAGCAAGCACCAGGAGACTTGCATATTGGTTTTAATGAATATCTTTAAAATACATCTGCATATTTCATATTCATAAACCTTTTGTGTGCATCAAACAACTAGCCTTAGTAACTACAGAACAAAATTCAAGCTGGGACCACCACAATCTCCATCACTTCATCCTCTTTCTCTCTACCTCTAGCCTCACCAGTGTGAAGATTATTGATGCTGGCAAGTGAATAAAAAGATTAAAGTCAGCATTTCAAAGAAAATTATATCCATTTTCATTATTGAAATTAGTGGTAATTACTATAATCCATCTTTGGTAATGCAAATACATTTTCTGGAAATTGCAAAGAAACTGTAGATTAAGATTTAAATTAAAAATCTATAGGGGAAGGCTAGTATAACCTCTGAGGGTTGTTTTTCACTCAATTGCTTATTTTTTCAGAAAGGAATATGGTTTATAATTTGACATTACCATGAATCAAAGAAAAATAAGATGAGAATTCCAAAGTAGCAAAACTATAAAGGCAAACTAAACCTTTTCTGTTTTTAATGTGAATAGTTTGGGGAAGGGAGAAGAGAAAAGAGCAATGAGCTGCCTGTTCCTGAGGCAGTGCTTTGTTGACAACTGAGAGAAACAAGCCAGGCACTGAAGCCAAGACATTCCAAAGAGGGAACATGGATTTGATTTGTGCTTTGATTTCAAGCTAAAATTTTTGTAGATTAATGGAAGAAAAGTGAAGGATTAGTTAGGAGGTAATGGATTGTACCTTAAACATTTATCTCTGCACTTCTTTTTTCTAAATTATCATCTTTAAAATAGTGGTAGCTAAGCTCAACTACTCAAAAGCAAAGCTTATTTTTATATAAAACATAAATACATAGAAAAATAATAATTATATCATGGAGACACAAGAAGAATACTATGACTTAGAAATCCTAGAGAATGGTTCTATAACTTTAGCTTTTCCTTTTGGAACTAGCAGATGTAGGAGCTATTGTTACCTGGTGGCAGTGTTTCTAGGTAGCGAAATAATCTCTTTGAAAAAATATTAACTTCTCAAATATAGAATCTAAAAGTAAAGACATGAAGTGATGTCTCATGGATTGCCAAGACATATCTTTTTTGCCTGGGTTGAATGATGATGTGCTTGTCTGAGGTCTCCCTTCATTTACTTTCCCCCCCGCCCAAATTAGTTAAATCTGAAAGCATTATTGTAATGATCTAGCCTAAAGTTAAGTATGTTTACTTGACTTAGGTGAGAACTCTACAAAGTAACTGGAGGGTCAACTTGTAGAGCAGTTAATTGGTTCATTAAATAACTACTTAATTTAATTATATAAAACAATTAATAGGGATGTAAAGTGGATGATTTAATGATTTCATCCATATTGCGACTAAACTGAATGGCCATGTGGCCCACATATTTGTTGCTCAGTGACTGGCCATTAAGACAAGCAAGGGAGTTAGATCAATATGGTGTAGTAGGACAATGCACAACTCACCTCCCCCCAACAAACACATCAAAAATACATCTACTTGTGGAACAATTCTCACTGAAAACTAACTGAAGACTGGCAGAAAGACTCCTGTACAACCAAGGCTGTAAGAAAGATCCACACAGAATTGGGTAGGAAGGAAAGTAAAGCAATCAGGTCAGGACCTGTGCCCCTGAGAGGGGTCTTACAGGAAATGAGAGATTACATGAGTGGAGATCCCTGAGGAATGAGCAGTTTGAGCCACATATTGGGCACCCCAACCATGAGGTCCAACAAAGGGAAGATGAGACCCCTTGGCTTATTGGAGAGCCAGTGGGATTAACAGTAAGGCTATGGGAAGCCTGGACTCTACTCGGGAGGAGCACATTTGCACTTCCTTGCCCCCCAATGAAGGGCAGAGAGTGTGGCTTGAGAATGCAGGGGTGGCTGACTAGTTTCCTGCTACTGTCCCAGCACATGCTCTGGCCTGAGCTGAGCAAATGCTCCAGCACCTCTTGCCTCATGTGGCAGCTCCACACTGAAGCAAGAGCTGCCGTGACTAGGGAACAACCTCTGCCATGAGATGCTGAGGTGGCTCAAACCCAAAGTGGTGTCTGAGCAGGGAGGGGGCAGCCATTGCTGGCATTTACACTGGTGGTGCATCAGAGACAGTTGAGATATCTAAGGGCCACAAGACTTTCACAGCCCAGTGCCCCAGACCTCACCAAGTGCCCAAACCAGCTCTTCTTGCTCCAGTGTTGCTGGGAGTGGGGAGAGCTCACAGTTCAAGGGAACTGAGCCATCTCGGACCTGACCCTCAGGGCTTCTGCTCCAGCAACTTGTGACCTGACCCCACACGATAGGGTGGTGATGGCCACTGACCAAAGGAGGAGCCCCAGAGCACACCAGGCTCTGGTTCTAGCCACTCCATCTCAAGCTCCACCTCCCACCAAGGTAATACCTTCCAGCACACCCTGAGGAAAGACACAACTTGTGTTCATGTAAAATTCAGCTCTCCCACCAAAGCCACTAGGCACGTACAGACTGTATAGGGACACTCCCACATAAGGACACACCTTCAAGAATGCAATAGGTAACTGTTCACCTAATTTCATAGAGACATAGAAAGTTAATTAAAATGAGAAGATGGAGTAATTTGTCTCAATTGAAAAAGCAAGAGGCAATGCCTGTAAAAAACAAGTAATAAAACAATTTACTGGATTAAAAAATTCAAAACATTAGTAATAAGGATGCTAACTGAATTAGGGAAAAGAATAGATGAACACAGTGAAAATTTTGACAAGGAACTATGGAATACAAAAATAGCCAGTCAGAACTGAAGAATATAATAACTGAAATGAAAAACATACTCGAAGGAATGAACAGTAGACTAGGTGATACAGAAGAATGCATTAAGTGTTCTGGAATATAAAATAATGGAAATCACCCAATGAGAACAGCAAAAATAAATAAATAAACATTTAAAACTTAGAACAGTTTAATGGATCTTTTGGGATAATATCAAGCTTAACAACATTCACATTATAGGGGCCCAGAGGAGAAAAGAGAGAGAAGGGGGTTGAAAATGTATTTAATGAAATTATGGGTTAAAACTTCCCAAAACTGAAGAAAGAAACATATCCAGGTACAGGAAGCACAGGGCAAGATGAATCCAAACAGACTCACAACAAGACATATCATAATTAAAATGGCAAAAGTTAAAGATAAAGAGAGAATTCTAAAGGCAGCAAGAGAAAAACAAAGAGTCATATACAAGGGAACACCCATAGGATATCAGCTGATTTTTCCACAGAAACTTTGCAGGCCAGAAAGGAGTGGCATAAGCTGAAAGGCAAAAACCTGCAACCGAGGATACTCTACTCAGGAAGGTTATTATTTAGAACTGAAGGAGACATAAAGAACTTCTCAGGCAAGCAAAAACTGAAACAGTTCAACAATACTGAACTGACGTGAAAGGCAACATTAAAGGGTCTTCTCTAAGTGGGAAAGAAAATGCTACAAGAAGTAAGTATCTATAGGAAAGGAAAAATTCCACTAGTAAAGGCAAATGTATAGTAAAGGCTGAGGATCAACTACTTAAATAAGATAGCACAAATATTAAAAGACAAAAAAATGTAAAATTAACTATAGCTACAATAATCAGTACAGGGATAAACAAGAAGATGTAAAATACGACATCAAAAACACAAAATGTGGGGAGGGAAGAAAAAAATGTATATCTTTTAGAATGTGTTTGACCTCAAAGGACTGCCTGTTTAAAACTAATAGATATAGTTATAAGTCAACATATATGAACCCCATGGTAACCACAGGTTAAAAACATACAACAGATATTCAAAAACAAGAAAAAAAAAAGGAACACAAGCATACCACTAAAGAAAATCATTAAACAACAAGCAAAGAAACTAAAAGAAGAAACGAACAGGGAAGAACTACAAAAACCAACTGGAAAACAAGTAATAAAATGGCAATAAGCACATACCTATGACTAATTAATTTAAATATCAATGGACTAAATGCTCCAATCAAAAGACATAGGGTGGCTGATTAAATTAAAAAACAAGACCCATCTATATACACTGCTTACAAAGACTCATTTCAGAACTAAAGCACACAGACTGAAAGTGAGGGGAAACAGATATTTCATGCAAATGGAAAAGATAAGAAAGCGGGGGTAGCAGTACTCATATCAGACAAAACAGACTTTAAAACAAAGTCTATAACAAAAGACAAAGAAGGGCATTATATAATGATAAAGGGATCAATACAAGAAGAGAATATTACACTCATTAACATTTATGCACTCAATACAGGAGCACCTAAATATATAAAGCAAATATTAAGAGACATAAAGAGAGAAATTGACAATAATGCAATAATTGTAGGGGACTTAAACACCCCACATACATCAATGGACAAATCATTCAGACAGAAAATCAATAAGGCAATAGTGGTCTTAAATGACAACATATACCAGTTGGACATAATACATATTTACAGGACATTCCATCCAAAAATAGCAGAATACACATTCTTTTCAAGTACACATGGAACATTCTCCAGGAGATATCACATCCTAGGCCACAAAACAAGTCTAAACAACTTTAAGCAGATAGAAATTATATCAAGCATTTTTTCTGACCACAATGGTATGATACTAGAAATCAATTATAGGAAGAAATATGGGTAAAGCACTAACATGTGAAGACTAAACAACATGTTGCTAAAAAACCAATGGGTCAATGAAGAAATCAAAAATAAAATCAGAAAATACCTCGAGACAAATGAAAATGGAAACACAACTTTCCAAAATCTATGGGATGCAGCAAAAGAAGTGGTAAGGGGGAAGTTTATAGTGATTCGGGCCTTCCTCAAGAAACAAGAAAAATCTCAAATAACCAACCCAAACTTCTGTCTAAAGGAATTAGAAAAAGAGGAATAAACAAAGCCCAAAGTCAGCAGAAGGAAAGAAATAATAAATATCAGAAAGGAAATAAATAAAATCAAGAGAAGAAAAAAAAAAGCAATAGAAAAGATCAGTGAAACCAAGAGCTGGTTTTTTGAAAAAATAAACAAAATTGATAAATCTTTAGCCAAGCTCAACAAGAAAAAAAGAGAGGACCCAAATAAACAAAACAAGAAATGAAAGAGGAGAAATAACAACCAATACCAAAGAGATACCAAAAAAAAAAAATTGTAAGAGAATACTATGAAGAGTTATATGTCAACAAATTGGACAACCTAGAAGAAATGGACAAATTTCTAGAAATATCCAACCTTCTAAGACTGAATCAGGAAGAAATACATAATCTGAACATACCGATCACTAGTAGTGAAATTGAATTTGTAATTTAAAAAAACAAAAGTCTAGGACTGGATGGCTTCAAAGGGGAATTCTACCAAACATATAAAGAAGAGGGACTTGCCTGGTGGTCCAGTGGTTAAGACTCTGCGCTTCCACTGCAGGGGGCACAGGTGAAATTCCTGGTCTGGGAACTAGGATCCTGCATGCCACGCGGCACAGCAAAAAATATATATACATATATATAAAGAAGAGCTAATGCTTATCCTTCTCAGACTATTCCAAAAAATTGAAGAGTAGGGAACACTCCTAGCTTCATTCTACAAGGCCGCCATTATCCTGATACCAAAACCAAATAAAGACACTACAAAACAAGAGAATTACAAGCCAATATCTTCGATGAATATAGATGCTCAACAAAATAATAGCAAAGTGAATTCAACAATATATAAAATGGATTGGGACTTCCCTGGTGGCACAGTGGTTAAGAATCTGCTTGCCAGTGCAGGGGACATGGGTTTGATCCCTGGTCCAGGAAGATCCCACATGCTGCAGAGTAACTAAGCCTGTGTGCCAAAACTACCGGGCCTGCACTCTAGAGTCCACGAGCCACAGCTACTGAGCCCTTGAGCCACAACTACTGAACACCGTGCGCCTAGAGCCCATGCTCTAAACAAGAGAAGCCACCACAATGAGAAGCCCTCGCGCAGCAGCAAAGCCCAACGCGGCCAAAAATAAATAAATAAATATTTAAAATAAATAAATAAATAAAATGGATCATGTGGGTTATTCTAGAGATGCAAGTATGGTTCAATATTCACAAATTAATCGATGTGATACACCACATTAACAAACAGAAGGATAAAAACCACATGATCATCTCAATAGACACAGAAAAAGCATTTGACAAAATTCAACAACTACTCATGATAAAAACTCTCATCAAAGTTAGTATAGAGGGAACATATCTCAACATAATAAAGGCCGTTTATGACAGACCCACATCTAACACCATACTCAACAATGAAAAGCTAAAAGCTTCTCCTCTAAAATCAGGAACATGATAAGGATGCCCACTCTCACCACTTCTATTTAACATAGTATAGGAAGACCTAGCCACAACAATCACACAAGAAAAAGAAACAAAAAGCATCCAAACTGGAAGGTAAGAAGTAAAACTGTCACTATTTGCAGACGACATGATACTACACATAGAAAACCCTAAAGTCCCCACCAATAAACTATTAGAACTAATAAATGAATTCAGTGAAGTTGTAGGATACAAGATTAATATAGAAAAATCGGTTGCTTTTCTATACACTAATAATAAAATATCAAAAAGAGAAAGTAGAAAAACAATCCTGTTTAAAATTGCATCCAAAAAATTTTAAATACTCAGGAATAAACTTAACCAAGGAGGTAAAAGAACTATACTCTGAAAAGTACAAAACATTGATGAAGGAGTTTGAAAGTGATACAAAGAAATGGAAAGATATCTCATGTTCTTGGATTGGAAGAATTAATATTGCCAAATGTTACCCAAAGCAATAGACAGATTTAACACAATCCCTATCAAAATACCAATTACATTTTTCACAGAACTAGAACAAATAATCCTAAAATCTATATGAAACTGCAAAAGACCCTAAATTGCTAAAGCAATCCTGAGAAAAAAGAACAAAGCTGGTGGCATCATGCTTCCTGATTTCAGACTATACTACAAAATTATAGTAACCAACAACATGGTAATGGAACAAAAAAGAGACATATAGATCAGTGAAACAGAACAGAGAGCCCAGAAATAAACCAATGTACCTATGGTCAATTAACCTATGACAAAGGAGGCAAGAATACACAACAAGGAAAAGACAATCTCTTCAATAAGCAGTATTACATGTAAAAGAATGAAATTAGAACATTTTCTCATACGATGTACAAAAATAAACTCAAAATGGATTAAAGATCTAAATGTATAACTGGAAATCATAAAACTCCTAGAAGAAAACATAGGCAGAATACTCTTTGACATAAATTTTAGCAATATTTTTTTGGATCTGTCTCCTAAGGCAAAGGAAACAAAAGCATAAATAAACAAATGGGGCCTAATTAAACTTAAAAACTTTTGCACAGCAGAGGAAACCACCGGCAAAATGAAAAGACACCTACTGAATGGGAAAAAATATTTGCAACTGATACGACTGATAAAGGGTTAATATCCAAAATATATAAACAGCTCGTACAACTCGATATCAAGAAAACAAACAATCCAATTAAAAAATGGGCCGAAGACCTGAATCGACTTTTTTCCAATAGACATTTTTTTCATGTCTTAACAGGCACATGAAAAAATGCTCAACATTGCTAATCATCAGAGAAATGCAAATCAAAACCACAAGGAGATATCATCAAATGGCTATCATCAAAACTCTACAAATAACAAGTCTCGGCAAGATGTGGACAAAAGGGAACCCTAAGCACACTGTTGGTAGAATTGTAAATTGTTGCAGCCACTACGGAAAACAGTATGGAAATTCCTCAAAAAAACCTAAAAAACAGAACTACCATATGGTCCAGCAATTCCACTGCTAACATATATCTGAAGAAAACAAAAACACTAATTTGAAAAGATACATGCACCCCAATGCTCAGAGCAGCATTATTTACAATAGCCAAGATATGGAAGCAACCTAAGTACCCATCAACAGATGAATGGATAAAGATGTGGCATGTATATGCAATGGAATATTAGTCTTAAAAATAATGAAATTCTGCCATTTGCAACAATATGGATGGACCTAGAGAGTATTATGCTTAGTGAAATAAGTCAGAGAAAGACAAATACTCTGTTATCATTTATATATGGAATCTAAAAAATAAACAAATGTGTATAACAAAACAGAAACAGACACACAGATATAGAGAACAAACAAGTGGTTAACAGTGAGGAGAGGGAACGGGGGACAGGAGAGTTAGGGATATGGGAATACGAGACACAAATTATTCTGTATAAAATAAGTAAGCAACAAGGATATACTGTACAGCATAGGGAAATACAACCATTATTTTGTAATAACTTTATATGGATTATAATCTATAAAAATATTGAATCACTGAAAGAAAGACAAGCAAGAGAATATGAAGACTCTAATATGACATTGTGAGGGCTTCCATTAATGACCAAAAGCATATATATAGGTCAGGATTTTCTTTCTTCTATATTACTTTTCCCATACCACATAACTTTCAAATCACAAGTTAGGACTGAACTGTTTAAGGTTCAAAATTAGTGCTGAAATTTAGGCTGCCTACTAATTTTTGGTTGTCCCTTCAATAGTAAACTCAAGATCATATACAAGAAAAAACAAAAAACAAAAAAACTAAATACCTAAACTGAAGTCGTACTGTGTTAGGAATTTTCACTTACAGCATTAATTTAATCTTCACAATCATCCAGCGTGGAAAGTATTATTATCCCCATTGTCTAGAAGAGGAATTTCAGGCTTGGAGAAGTTAAGGAATCAGTCAAAACTACATGGGTATTAGGTGACAGAAGCAAGAGTCTCCTCCAACCACTCCCCTTCTCCAGTAGTTTTAAATTTTACATTTCAAAATAGAAATATCTTTTTTTCTGATGACATGATCATTGTAAAAATTAAAAGCATTCAAAGTTAAAGGATCACCTCTCTGTCAATTTACACACATACATACAAACATACACGCACACCCCCAAAACTACCATACAGCAATCATGGCAGCTTCCCTCTAGTATCGCTGACTGTTAAATTCTTTTAATTTTTATTGAGCTGTAGTCAAATCTGCTCACTAAGACTATGCAGATACATAACATTTTCCTTCTATGTTGAAAGCTTTTCCAATATTGTATTTGAAAACAATTCTCATGCCCCAACTTAGAAATTTTTTTTCTTTAGGTTTAACATGCCCAGTTCCTTCAACTGTCTCTCTCGCAAATGAAAGCATTTCCAGATCTGTAATTTTCCTGGATTACTTCCTGGAATTGAACATAATATTCCAGATATAGATTGATCAGCTGCAGAATATTTAACTCTCTTAATCTGGACACTCCATTTTAAAGCACTTTCTTGAGCATATGACCTTTAAGACTAAAATCTAAGTGTGCATTTACTTTCTGGGCATCTATATAAAATTTTTTACTTTTAATGAGTTTATAGCCAACTGAAAACCCTAAGCAATTTTGCCAGATCTTCTTCTTTCTGTATTTAAACATTGTTTGTCTTAATCTAAGTATGTATCCTCTATGTTAACTGAATCAGTTCTATGATCTATTGTATTAGTTATCCCTTCCAGGTTATGTCATTTCCAGTTGAACCCATTCACCTCCTATGTCTTCAGGTCACTAATAAAATGTCAATCAGGTCAGGACAAAATTCACAGCCCTGCAATTTGTCACTCAAAACACCCTTCCAACTCAATATCAATCCATTAATCAACTGCCTTTGTGTACCATGCAATGGTGCAATAGATAAAAATCACTCACGGTATTGGTATTTTGAATTAGCTTAAATTCCCCATATTTTAAACAATGATTGTAGCATAAAATGTTATAAAATTATACACTGGTTGTATTCAAAATGACACATGGGCCATCATTTTTTTGTTCCTAGATACGTATTTATTACAGAGTATATTAGAAAAATTATCACTGGTACATTACACAAACCTGTGTCCTTACAGCTATTTTCTTTTAGGACGAGGTTAAGTTTAAATTAAAAAAAAAAAAAATCAGGTGACAAAGAAAAATGTTAGGTATATAAAAGTAGACATAGTATGTGAATATGGTGAAAAATATAAAGGTACTAAGCAAATGACTAAAAATAGAGAAACTCTGGCATAGAGTTTTATAGTTTTCAATACACAAATACATCATCTGATCCACATAAAACCACAATAGAGAGTACATGAGGGACATCATCAAATGCCTTACAGAATATACAGCCATTATTCTCAGTCAATAAGTTTCAAGAAACATAGGAAAAGAGTTTCACACAATTTTAACTTGTCCTAAGTAAACATTTACAGGTTCCTAGGAATCAACATCTGCCTCTAATTCTCTATGAAAGTAGGCAAGGTTAAAATATAATAGAAATACATTTAAATAAAAGTAATTTTCAGTATTTTTCCTAAAGTGCTCTCAAGCCATCTGTCTAATAATCTGCTCTACAATTGTGTATGGCCTAAAGCTTTTGAGTCTATGATTTCTAGGTATGCTTTTATACCAATTGTAAAAATCGGGACATTGCCTATCTCCAGTCTTTTGACACTTCTACTACCCAAATTTCCTCCAAGATACCTGGCAATAGTTCCTAAATTGCAGATGGATTTTTTCTTTTTTTTTTGCTACTCTAGCATGCATGTATTTCATCTGACCCTAGGGACTTGAATTAATTTAGACCATCTGCATGCTCTCACCAATCAGTCAATAAATATTTTGAACATTCACTAAGTGCTGAGCAATACATTTAAAATTGTTTCCCCTGGGGAACTCACACAGGGAAGAAAGATACGTAAATAAATATATTTATTTCAACATAAGTGCTGCAACAGAAATATGTACAGAATGCCACGTGTATACAGAGGAAAAACTATCCACCTGTGCATGGCTTTTAAAAGGTGGAGACATGTGAATTCAGTCTTAAAGACTGTCCATGAATTTCCCAGGCAAACAGGGGCATTCAAACAAAAGGATTAGTAAGTCTAATATTCAGGAAACACTAAGAAGTTCGGCAAAGCTGGAGCTCAAAAAGCATAATGGAATAGACAGATGAGATGAAAGAAAAGCTCAAAACATACCATGAAGGGCATTATGTGCCATCATAAGTCTGAATTTAATTCTATAAATTATAGAGAACCAAAAATATTTTTTAAGCATGGAATGATAAGATTTATTTTTAGAGAAATAACTGGTGGGAGTAAAGAAGCTGTCTTCTTTACTTGATTGGAGGGTGAGAGGAGAAAATGTATGCCAAGCAGCAGCAAGAATTTTTAAGGAGGCTGCTGAGATAATGCAGGCAAACATTGAGGGCCAGAATCAAGGTGCTGTCCTATGCTATTTGAGCTTTCAATTTCTCATCAACATGTTCTTCTTCCAATTTAGTAATTAGTTTTGATAGAAGAGGCGAAAACTATATGGGGGACTAATTCTACTATTTCTCCATCACCTATTAATGTTAGAATTTTCCCCAAGTGGGAATTATCTACCACCTTCTTTTATTCTATTTATTCTAAATAGAATTACAAATATTTACATTTATTCCAAAAATATGCAAAAAGTTTTAAACGATCAAAAGCTAATATTTTGTTAGAATTTTCTATATGTTTCAGATTATTCTAGGCTTTTATCTTTCCTGACACTATTATTACAGGTTTCTGTTACCCTTCTCTTTGAATTTGACTACATATATGTGGTAAAATTTGCTAGATTCTACCCCCCACCTGCCATATGTTTCTGCCTCCGTCTAATTTACTAATAGACCTCCCAGATTCTAGGCAGAAATGCATATATCCACACTGAAATTTGGATTTCCCAGCCTTCATTATAGCTAGGTGTGACCATCTGACTAATTTTGGCCAAGGGAAATAAAAGGAACTAGTATGTGCAACTTAAGAGTATCCTTATAGTATGGAGACATGCCCTTCTTCCCTTCCTCCTTCTCGATGGCTGAAATATAGAAGTGATGGCTGGAGCTGGAACAGCTATATTAGACCATGAGGTGACCTTGAAAATAATGTCTACATGCGGCAGAACCAAAAAAAGGTTGGGTCCATGAGAACATTATAGAGCACAGACACTGGGCCAGTCCTGGACTACCCACCAACAGATTTTAACAGAAAAGAGAAATGAATTTCTATCCTGTTTAAGCTACTATAACTTTAAGTTCCTAGCAGCCAAACCTAATCCCTAAGTGATAGGTATCACTGCTTTTAAATTTTAATCTCTTCCATCTTCTTTATAAAGATCATAAAGTGCAAGTAGAAGATAAGGGAAAAACATCAATGGCACCCTTCCTTCATATCACCCAATTCTTGTGTACCACATAAGGTTATTTGGTGCATTTTTTTTCTTCCTTCACTGGAGTAATCTCAAATTGTAAAGTCAACATGTCATTTGAAGGCCTGTCATTATTACCAAGCTGTCATTTCTTTTATTTTTTTCTTCCAGTTTTATTGAGATGTAATTGACATACAGCATTGTATAAGTTTGAGATGTACAACATAATGCTTGGATTCACAAACATCATGAAATGATTATCATAATAAGTTTAGTGAACATTCATCATCTCATATAGATACAAAATTAAAGAAATAGAAAAAAATATTTTTCCTTGTGATGAGAACGCTTAGGATTCACTCTTAACAATCTTTCATATATAACATACAGCAGTGCTAATTATATTTATCATGTTGTACATTCTATCCTTAGTACTTATTTATCTTATAACAGGAAGTTTATACCTTTTAACTGCCTTCATCCAATTTCCCTGCCCCCCATTTCTCCTCCCACTTCTGGTAACCACAAATCTGATCTCTTTTTCTATGAGTTTGTTTGTTCATTTGTTTATTTTTGAAGTATAATTGACCTACAATACTGTTAGTTCCTATTACACAACATAGTGATTCAATATTTCTATACATTTCAAAATGGTCACCATCAGAAGTCTAGTTCCAATCTGTCACCATACAAAGATATTACATAATTATTTACTATATTCCCCCCACTGTACATTTCACACCCATGACTCATTTATTTTGCAACTGGAAATTTGTACCTCTTAATCTCCCTCACCTATTTCATTCCTCCTCCTGCTCCTCTTCCCTCTGGCAACCACCTGATTGTTCTGTGTATTTATAACTCTGTTTCTGCTTTGTTACATTTATTCATTTGCTTTGTTTTTTAGATTCCACATATAAGTGAAATCATATAGTATTTGTGTTCTTCTGTCTGACCTATTTCAGTTAGCGTAATACCCTCTAGATCCCTCCCTGCTGTTTCAAATGGCAAGATTTGATTCTTTTTATGGCTGAGTAATATTCCGTTTTATATATATATATGTGTGTGTGTATATATATATATCTCACATCTTCTTTATCCATTAATTTATTGATGGGCACTTATGTTGCTTCCATATCTTGGCTATTGCAAATAATGCCCTAATGAACATAGGGGTGCATATATCTTTTTAAATTAGTGTTTTTGTTTTCTTTGAATAAATACCCAGAAATGGAATTGCTAGATCTTATGGTAGTTCTATTTTTAATTTTTTGAGGAATCTCCATATTGTTTTCCATAGTAGCTGCACCAATTTACATTCCCACTAACAGTGTACGGGGATTCCCTTTTCTCTACATCCTTACCAATACTTGTTACTTGTTGCCTTTTTGATAATAGCCATTCTGACAGGTGTGAGGTAATATCTCATTGTAGTTTTGATTTGCATTTCCCTGAAGATCAGTGATGTTGGGCATCTTTTTATGTGCCTGTTGGTTATCTGTATGCCTTCTCTGGAAAAATGTCTATTCAGATCAACTGCTCATTTTTTAATCATGTTGTTTGGTTTTTGGTGTTTTGTTTTTGTTTTTGCTGTGGAGTTGTATGAGTTCTCTGTATGTATTGGATATTAACCCTTTATTAGATATATTGTTTGCAAATATCTTCTCCCATTCAGTAGGTGGCCTTTTCATTTTGTTGAGAGTTTCCTTAGCTGTGCAAAACTTTTTTAGTTTGATGTAGTCCCATTTGTTTATTTTTGCTTTTCTTTCCCTTGCCTAGGAAGACATATCCAAAAAAATATTACAACCAATGTCATATGACAACCAATGTCAAAGAGTATACTGCCTATGTTTTTTTCTAGAAGTTTTAAGGTTTCAGATCTTACATTTAAGTCTTTAATCCACTTTGAATTTATTTTTGTGCATGGTGTGAGAGAATAGTCCAGTTTGATTCTTCTGCAGGTAGCTGTCTAGTTTTCCCAACCTCATTTATTGAGGAGGCTGTCTTTTCTCCACTGTATACTCTTGCCCCCTTTGTCATAGGTTAATTGACCATAAGTGTGTGGGTTTATTTCTGGTCTCTCTATTCTGTTCCATTGATCTATGTGTCTTTTTCTGTGCCAGTACCATACTGTTTTGATTACTGTAGCTTTGTAGTATAGTTTGAAATCAGGGAGCACAACACCTCCAGCTTTGATCTTTCTCAATATTGTTTTGGCTATTCTGGGTCTTTTGGGCTGCGACTCTTTCTTTTAAATTCACTGGTCAAGGAAATCCACTTATATTTTCTAAAAACTCTAAGAAATCTAAATTCTTAGAAAGATATTTCTAAATTCAGACTGCCTGGATTCAAATCTGGCTCTACTACTAAATTTTTGTGTGATGTTTGGAAAATTACTTAACCTTTCTAAGCCTCAGTTTCTTCATCTGTAAAACTGGGATAAGAGTTGTGAGAATTAAATGAGATATTCAATGTAAAACACTTACTACAGTGTCTTGTATATTAGTAACTCTTCAATAAATAAGGACTATCACTACTTAGCATGACGCAGTGGTCCAGACATTCCCTCATTCCCTTTCTCTTTGGTTTTACAAACTCCAAAATGACACGGTCCCTGTTATCCATGGTCTTTCACACTTTCACCCTTCAAGCAGTTTTCTCTCATTGATCAGATTATGCTCAGACTAGAGGTTTATTTCACTGCTTCAACTTTTTGAAAAAAAAAAAATTCAAAGCACACTACCATTCTTTTGACTTCTTTGAACAAAGTGCATCTTTATGCCATTTCATTATTCTAATTCTAAACCCCATCCCACCTTAATCTCAAGATAATAACTACATCCTTGTCTTAACATTCCAAGTTCACTTTCTTCATTACTTATGTTCTGCATTGGTATGGAGACATTTAAGGCCAAAAGTGTTATTAATGACCCTCTTCCTTATGTTCTGCAGTGAAAATGCATCTTTTCCACTATTGATCTGTCAGTGTTAGACCTGCTATCCTGTATATTATTTGGATTTAAAGTTTTTGATAAAAATTATCTCTATCTCTATTTCAACTCCTTTTAAATTTGAGTTGAAAACTCTTTGAAAACTCGTGCAGGTTTTCTTCCAGATTTTGTAAGATATATTCCAACTTTCTCCAGGTTCCCAATTAGTCTGGAAAACCCATTTCTATCCCATGATACTATATATTCAGTCAGCTATTCACTTGTAATAGCTCCTTTTTTTTTTTCACCATTTGAGTTCTCCGGGATTCCAAAGTCACTTATCAACCATTCTATGTTTCTTTTGATGGTTTTGCTAATCACCAGAAGTGAGTAATTGTCAGCAGTTTCAAGGTCTTTCAGGTTTTCTAACTTCTTGGTAAATTTTCATGTAGCTATAGCCATACCCATCTTTAATAAAGAGTAAATAAACATTCACCATTAAGACTCTGCTTCCTAGGTCATTATTATAGGCTTTCTTAAACATATTAACTCCCCTGAATTTTCAATGCCAATTTTTAATATGAAAACAATTTCAATGAGGCTTCCAGTCACAGAGCTAATAAATAATTTAACCATAATTGAAAAGCAGTGTTCTTTTTGCTATACCACAGTATCACAGAACTTAAACTCCTGACCCCAAACTCTTAAAATCTAGTTAGAGACTAAAAGTAATACATATATAATAATATAATAAACTTTAAGACTATAAATTATATTATGCTAAGTTGTAAAAATCATTATGAACTAAACAAGGTCAGTACTAAAATATGTACACAATACTAGGAAAAAGAGATTTGCACAGCTTAAAGAGATTAGGAATGATTTCATGAAGAAGTTGAAATGTTAACTGTGAATTTAAGAATGGTCAGCATTAAATAGGCAATAGCTTAGGGGAAGGTTTTCCAATAAAGTTAAGGCATATACTAGGAATATCCATGACACATTCCTCAGAGAGTGACAACACCAGCCTAACAGAGAAGGAGGCATGTTTTATCACCAATGTTGTTTTCTAAGTAGAAATGACTCAAGTATGGTGGACCTCGAGTGTCAGACATCGGAGTAAGCAGGGCACAGCAGTGTTTCCCTAACTGAAATTCTACAGGCATAGCCCCAGTAGTCCACAAGGTTTTCCCCAAGAACTTTTTTTTTAATGTGGCCACACCACGTGGCATGCAGATCTTAGCTCCCCGACCAGAGATCAAACGCGGGCCCCCGCAGTGAAAGTGCCAGTCCTAACCACAGGACCGCCAGAGAATTCCCTCCGAAAGAATTCTTAAATTTTGTGTTCTCATTTATTTGATTGTCTAAGTAAAGATTTATAATTGATAGATTTATCCCTATGACCACCTCAATACCAAGTACTGACAAGAGAGTTCAGTACCCACATCTTGAATGTATGTGATTATACTGGTGCTAACTACTTTAACTATTGAGGTTTCCTGAGAACAAAACAGAACCTGATTCAAGACATAAATTATATATTCACATGAAACAAGGTCAAAATGGTGTCATAGAGTAGTGTATGAATAAAGGTTCTGAGACAACTCAAGTGGAAAAAAAAAATGACATCACAAAGTGACATAGGCATAGCAAATGCAAAACACCCATCTATAAAACCAATACTATATTCACATGGTGACAGAGTTTGGTTTCAGCAAAACATTATATGTCTTATTAAATTTTGCTAATTGAAATTCTGCTAAATTTTGAGCTTCATTTATATTAAATATATAAATTTGTTTTTACGCTTGTACAAGAACTACAAACATAAGAGGATTATATATAATTTTCTACTTATTTATTTTAATTTAATAAAAATAATTTAAGTCAGCATTGGACATCTATGAAAAACTTTCTTGTCTTTAAAAAGTGGTCTACCTAAGGGACTAGGAATATTCTATATCTTGATCTGAATGGTAGTTACCTGGATGAACAGATACTTACAAATCCCTTGAACTGAACACAATATTTGTGTACTTCACTCTAACTCTATTATACCTCGATGAAAAAGTGAAAAAATGAAACTCAAATAAACAAATAAATAAAAGTAGTCTGTATATTTCTTGAGTTTGAGGAAACACTGGTACCAAAGCTTTAGAACAGACAGATTTAGCTCCTGTTCCAATTCTGCCACTTACCAGCTGAGTAACCTGAGACAGGCTTCTTAACCAGTACAAACTCCATTTTCTCCATCTGTAAAATTAGGATAATAACAGATCCTTGCAAGATGTTGTGAGGGTTATAGGGAAATTTTGCAGGTAAAATACAAAACAATAGACCTAATATATAACGGTGCTCACTAAACAACAGTGATAAAGGAAGGAAGGGAGGAAAGGAGGGAGAGGGAAGCAAGCAGGCTTTGGCTTAACATGATACACACACGCATACATGTATAGTCACACACAACTACGTACACATGATTTTGAAGGTTTTGAGCAAAGGAGGAAGATGATGAAAGCAGTCCTTTAAAAACTGCAATCTGACAGTGTTATTAAGGGAGAGTTAGAGTAGAAACCAGAGTGTAGGAAGTCTACTAAAATTCACCATAACTTTCAATAACCAAACTGCATAAATCAGTAAATTACATATCCTGCAGTGAGCTTTTTAGAGAGCTTCAAAAACTATTCCGTCTATCTGGATTTTCCTTAAGCTTCAAAAAGCATTTATTAAGTACCTATTTGCTGCAGAAGTAATAAAAATGGTCATGATTCTGCTTTCCCAGGAACTTATGAGCTAAATGAATAGATACATTAAACAAATCAATAAAGTAGAAAAATTACATACTCATTTTAGATTCAAGTAAAAAAAATAATGGCTATGGACTTTAAAAACTCAGGATATCCATTGTCAACACTGCTCAGATGCCAAAAGTGGTATAGGGGTGTGGGGGGTAGGGTTATATTTCAGATAAGGTGGTCAGCAAAGGTCTCTCTGAGAAGATGACATCCACATAGAAGTAGAGGAAGAAGCTAGCCAAATGCATGTTCGGAGGAAGAACATTCCAGGCATATGGAAAGAATTAAGCCTGCTGTGTCCAAGGAAAAGGAAGGAGCAGAATGAGCTAAAGAAAAGGAATAGCAGAAAAATGGGATCAAAGGAATAGTGAGGGACAGATCAAGGGGAACAAACAGACCATGATAAGAACACTGAATTTAATTCTAAATGAGATGAGAAACCATTGGAAAATTCTTAGCAAAGGAGCAACCTAATCTAACGAGTTTTTCAAAGGATTACTCTGGCTGCTGTTTCGAGAAGGAACTGTAGGGGAAAAGGACAGAGGTGGGGAGAACATTTGGTAAGGGGATTCATATAAGTAGAGAGCACACTGGCTTTCTTCTCTTCTCTCAGTGGAATTGCCCTTAGAGAACCACTCTTAAGGACTGGGAGAACCTTAGAGAAGGAGAGACAAACATCTCACTTCCAGGGGTGGGGTTTTGCTGAACTACAAAATCCAGAGGCCCATCTTGATGTGACCACCAAGGCTGGAACTCTGAGACAGTGAACCTGATATGTGACCCCTAGCATTTGGGAGTATTTGAGAACAGGAAGATGTATGCTTGCCTCCCACCTGAAGATAATAAGGTGTCTGGGGCCACCCATGATGGCAGCAAAGAGAGAAGGAAGCAAAGGGGAAACAGCCTACACTTCCCTACTGTTGAGACAAGGATGTGAGTTCCTGTGGGCCAATGGGAGACCACAGAAGATAACCAGGCTCAAGCTACTCCTCATAAACTAATTTTCTGCCAGATAGAGAAACCCAGCAGAAGGAGGGACAAGGTATACCTCTACGGACAGGGACTGAGGTTGGGTCGTAAGAGCTCAGCTTGAATACACTCACTGCACAGTAGCTTCTTTATCAGGGGGCACCTACAGCCAGATTACATGTAAGATTTTTCACTTTTTTCCATACTCTCCCTTTTTCACTTTTTCCTATACTCACCTTCCTCTCACCATCTACCCTCAGGGTAACAGAAAAGGTAGGAAAGGAGTAAAAAACAAAGAGATCTAGTGAACGAAGAGGTTCTGCCCCACGTTTCCTTCTTTCATGAACCCTAACCTCTGCTATACTGCTCCATAAGTACGTTGGAAAAAAAAATCATACCCAGAGAATTGACTTCAGGGCCATTACTACTCATTTCTCATCATAACCTAACTTACATTATAAGGACTCAAGGTAGTTTGCATAATATTTATAGACAACATGATAGCCAATTTGGAAATTAACTTTTTTCTAAACAGAACATAGAGAAAGAAGGTCATTCCTGTCTTCCATCTAAATGTTACTGTCTTTATTTGATTTTGACAGAAATTCATCTGCAGCTGCTTGCATAAAATATAACAGTGATCTATTTGTACCTGTGGGGAGACAAAAAAATGAGGCTTTAGAGTTTCAGTTACTCAGTATCCATGTACAGAGTCATATAAATAAATGATAGATGGATAAATGATATATGGAGAATACATAAATGATAGAGGATATTGATGATTATAGTATAGATTAAAATATATTACTTGAATAAATGTAGATCAATTCATTCAACAAGTACTTAACTGAGTATTTACTATGTGGTAGGCACTGAGTATTCAGTGGATTCCTTACAATCCAAAGAGAGAGGTAGGTATTTTAAAAGTAAACACAAATTATTATACAATTCTGAACTCAGATACATGCTATAAAGCAAAAGAACAAGATGTAGTGATGGAGAACGCTTTACATTTGGGGCATAGGGGAAACTTCTCTGAGCAAGTGACATTTAAGCTGATAACTGAAGGAAAAAAAGGAACCAGCAGATGAAGAGTTGGAGCAAAGGTCCTGATGTGGAAAAGAATTTGGAGTTTGCCAGAAATTTAAAGAGAGCCAGTATGACAGGAACTTAGAATAGTGAACAACAGCATACGATAAAGTTAGATGGAAGGTCTAGCATGTGCCTTATGGACTTGAGACTTAGACTTTCCTAAGCAATTGTTTGAATTTTATTCCAAGTGTAATGAGAAAACTTTGATGGGTTTAAACTTTGAAGACCCACATTTTAAAAGATCACCTGGGCTGAGGGCAGTGTGGGAGAATGGATTGAATAAGAGGCAAAATAGAGAAACGTGAGGAGATTATTGCAAAAGATACTGATGTCTTGAATTAGATGGTAGCAGTGAAAGTGAAGAAAACTAAGCCCCTTTTCCTTCTGATTCTACTTGCTTGTGAGGGATAAGCTCATGACAGCTTTAACTGCCACTTCTATGCTGATGACTCCCAAGTCTATCTCCCTGGATGCAATTTCTTTCCTTAAACTCACAACACTGCCAGTGCCTCCCCATATCCAGTTGCTTAACGGACACTTTCTTTCAGATAGCACAAATCCAAATGGAATTCTTCATCTTCCCCTCCAAACCTGTTGCCTTCGTGACTTCTCATCATTCTCCCCATCACTTGGAATCAAAACTTTGGCATCACCTTTGATGTCTGTCTCCCTTTCTCTCCATCTCCCATGCCCAGGATAGTGAGGCATTAAGAATACATGCTCTGGAGTCATAATACTTAGGCCAATGGATTGGAACAGAGTTACAGGACATTTACCTGGTACATAGTTGTCATTGCTATGCTCTAGATTGCACATTATAATGCAGGAATTTTTTTTTTTTAATTTCAACTCCTGTATGCCCTGGAACGTGTGGGAATCCTAGCTGATCACACAGCAGTTTCAGGTACAGTCTGTCCACATCAAATAAACACAGCAACACTAAGTCATAGAATGGATATCTGATCCTCCTTGGTTATGTTGAGAGGAAAATTATTATTTCCTAAGCTGACTACAGTTTTCTCAATGAATAGTATGCAGATTACCACAGTCCTTCTTACACTGCAAAACAGTCATATAAATAGTGAACTTGAGGAAGATGATCTATTTTTCGGTTTTGGCTTTTCAAGAAAATCTAAAAACCAACCCAGCTAGAGTTAGAACTGAAGGTTCAGAAAGGACTGACAGAGTCTTGGTAGTTATACGTGAGAAAGGGTGAGATCACCAAGGAAGAGCACTCTGAGAGAGACGAACCAATGATTAAACACAGTACCTGCACATAGTAGAGAGGAGGAGGAAATAGAATCCATGAAGGATTCAGAGCAGCAAAGGTCAGACAGGATGCTAATGATCCTTCCAGACCCACTCTCCACCTGCTCTGTGGGGGAAGAGGTATACATATGAACCTGTATGGTTAATATCTACGAACTCTCTTTTCCTCCTGGTTTCAGTTAGGTACAGTTAATGGGATGTGCACCAGCAAAGATACATCAAAAGAGAGAGAGGTTGGGGTATTTATCCCTCTGAAAGGTTTCCATGGACTGGACTTTCACCCTCAACTAAATGCCACAGCTCCTTCTAGCAGCAGGCTATTGTTATGACACCCAGATTTTTGCACTATCTCCCTACATCCTGCCCCTACACTTTATAAATTGCCACCTTATGAAATGAGAGTAACTATGAAAATTTTGAAATAATTCAAAATTATTGAATTACATGCTTAAAAGCCAGTTGTTCTTTTGTTGGGTGTGGCAAGAAGAGGTCTCCTGTAGACATCCTTATCCCCATCCTGGTTTCTTTTTGGGGGCTGATTAAATAGTGTTTACACCTATTTGAGCTGACTCCAAGGAAACAAGCAAGGACCTGACAACATCATCTCAGGAAAGAGTTCTACTAATGTCTAAAATAATTGGGGGATGAGGAGTGGAGTGGAAGAGTGGCAAAGAATCACCAAGGGGGCCAACCTTCTTTTACTGTTTTGAGAGACAGGAGATTTTCAAGCTCAGCAAGCCTCCCATTCTGCAGTACACCTAATTAAAGTAAACAGAATTTTAAAATGAACCAAACCCAGTTAGGCAGTAGGAGCTAACAGAAATCTTCAATTATTATATGAGGTCACATCTCACAGTTGTGTACTGGACATCTTCTCCTTTATCTGTCTTCCCATTCACTGCCCTTCTCAGAATACTCAAGAACAAAGAGACCCCAGACCATCGATGGTCTGAGCCAGTCCAAACCTTCCTAGCCAGTCTCTCTTGCCCTGTGCACAAACAGATGCTATTATACCACATGGTCAACTCACAATATGGAGCTGAGAGATAGCAAAGGTGGCAGCTGAAGACAGACACACACAGGGAAAGGGTCGTGCATTTTTTAATGCTAATTCTGTAGCCAGGCTGATACTTCTTGTCAGTTTATAAACTTATGATATGACTGTTGAGACTATTGTACATCTGAAAATGGAGAATTGCTACTATCTTCATAACAAAAGAAACTCCCTGCCAATAATGTCATGTCTACCCTAAGAAAAGTTGTGGGTTTTGAGGGTGGGGGGTAAGGGAGATCAGATGTAGCAAATGAAATATGCTATAATTCTTATGTAAATGCTGCTAAAGGAAATGTCTGGTAAAACTATAGTACGACTCAAACACAGATATCATAATGCATGTCAGTCTAAAAGTAGGATGGAAAAAAATTTTTGATGTTTTTTAAAATATAACTTACGGTACATTCAAGAGATGCATCTGAAGGCTTGGCAATCTATATAATGTTTGTTAGATAATTCATAATAATTATAATGTATATATAATAATATTAACACACCTTTCAGAATTCGAAAGATTTTGTAATAAATATAATGACATGGAAGAACTGAATATAAAAATAAACTAAATTTCATAAATGTATATAAAACGTTTCACCTCTCAAATTTTTTCTTTTTACTTCTTATGTCCAGTCTTAAAACTCTACCATGTATAAGTTCCTAAAAGTAAAATCTATATTTATCACTCGATAAAAATGGAAATAATTAAAAGGTGACCAGAAAAAATGTTAACTACTTGGGAATTAAGATTCATGCTTCTACAACTGACAAAGGATTAATCTCCAGAATATACAAGCATCTCATGCAGCTCAATATCACAAAAACAAATAACCCAATCCAAAAATGGGCAGAAGACCTAAATGACATTTCTCCAAGAAGACATACAGATGGCCAACAAACAGATAAAAATATGCTCAACATCACTAATCATTAGAGAAATGCAAATCAAAACCACAATAAGGTATCACCTCACACTGGTCAGAATGGCCATCATCAAAATATCTACAAACAATAAATGCTGGAGAGGGTGTGGAGAAAAGGGAACCCTCTTTCACTGATGGTGGGAATGTAAATTGATACTGCCACTATGGAGGACAGTATGGAGGTTCCTTAAAAAACTAAAAATAGAACTACCATATGACCCAGCAATCCCACTACCGGGCATATACCCTGAGAAAACCATAATTCAAAAAGAGTCATGTACCACAATGTTCATTACAGCACTATTTACAATTGCCAGGACATGGAAACAACCTAAATGTCCATCGACAGATGAATGGATAAAGAAGATGTGGCACATATACACAATGGAATATTACTCAGCCATAAAAAGGAACAAAATTGAGTTATTTGTAGTCAGGTGGATGGACATAGAATCTGTCATACAGAGTGAAGTAAGTCAGAAAGAGAAAAACAAATACCGTATGCTAACGCATATATATGGAATCTAAAAAAGCAGTACTGATGAACCTAGTGGCAGGGCAGGAATAAAGACGCAGATGTAGAGAACAGACTTGAGGGCGCAGAGGGGGAAGGGGAAGCTGGGATGAAGTGAGAGAGTAGCACTGATGTATATACACTACCAAATGTAAAATGGAGAGCTAGTGGGAAGCAGCCGCATAGCACAGGGAGATCAGCTCGATGCTTTGTGACGACCCAGAGGGATGGGATAAGGAGGGTGGGAGGGAGGTTCAAGAGGGAGGGGATATGGGGATATATGTATACATATAGCTGATTCACTTTTGTCATACAGCAGAAACTAACACAACATTGTACAGCATTTATACTCCAATAAAGATGTGGGGAAAAAAAAGATTACATACCACACACACACAAATAAAGGTTATACTCCATTTAAAAAAAAAGATTCATGCTTCTAAATAACTGTTAGATCAAAGAAGAAATTAAAACTGAAAGTTTCTAGAAAGCATGGAAAGATGAACCCTTCACACTATTTATTAAGCCAATGAACATTTACTGAGCACCTACAATGGCAAAGAAAGCACTTTGCCAAGCATGAAGGGATGTGAAGAAAAATGTGACAGTCTTCCAATGTGAAGCCAGCACAGACTCTAGTGGAAATATATGCTAAGGACTGTAGGAATCCAGAAGAAAGAATCATTAATTCCAACTGATCAGAATACAAAAGAAAAAAAGTTGCACTTGAATAAATCACTTCTTGGGGAATGTGCTGGTTTTGGTTAGATAGCGAAAAGTGAAGGGAAGCAGACATTCCATGCTGCAGGAAGGCACAAAGACACAGAGGCATGAATGTGGAATGGGTGAAACACAGAAGTACAACTAAACCTGTTAGAATTTGAGTCCGTGATAGTAAGATTAAAGATTAAAATAAGGTGTGGATGGCCTCAGATCCTCAAGCTTTAAAGTGCAAAGCTCTTGGAGATCTTCTTAAAAAGAAGATTCTGATTCAGTAGGTAAAGGGTAGGGTCTGAGATTGTGCACTTCTAAACAAGCTCCCAGACCAAGACAGTAATGCTGGTGTGGACAATACTTTGATCTGCAACGTGATAAAGGATTCAAGGGTGGAAATTATGGAGATTTAGTGTCCTTAAAGAAAGGCAATGTAATGTAGCCATTAAAATACAGTCTTTTTAATCAGACAGATAGGATTTAAATTACACTTCCTTCACTTATTAGCTGTGTAACCTTTGTCAATTTACCTCTGGAGGCTTAGTTTCCTCATTTATAAAGTGAGAAAATAATTATTACCTCAAAGTATTGTTATGACTACATGAGATAATGATTGTAAATAACTTGCAAAATACAAATACACAGCTAAAAAGTAAATACTCAATATGTGGTAACATTACTTCCTGAAGCCTATAGTATGAGAGGACTCCTTTCCTCTGTTGTTCTCCTTAGGCATAAAATCACTAATTTTTTTTCTTTTCCTTTATTCCTTCTTTTATATGCTAGGCCTTTTCTTCATACTGTGTAACTCCCAAAAGAATCATTTAAAAACAAAAGCTATTAGATGCTTACTACATCTTCACACTATTGGAATTATTCTAAATTAGAGCTGAACTCAAAGCTTTCTTTGACTTTTTTATTTTTTTTAATTGCAATATAGCTGACATACGACATTGTATTAGTTTTAGGTGTACAACATAATTATTTGATACATTTACATGCAAAATGATTACCAACAATAAATTTAGTTAATATCCATAGCCACACTTAGTTACAAATTTTTTTCTTGCCATAAGAACTTTTAAGGTCTACTCTCTCAGCAACTTTCAAATATATTATACAATACAGTATTATTAACTATAGTTACCACATTAATCACTGACTTTTCTGAACAGTCTGCTATGTGATGGTACTTCCACGTTGCCTCCAGGAACAGACAGATAATAGAAAGGGAAAAACAAGGGGCAGGTACATGGTTAGAAGTTTTTAAATGGTTAAAACCTTTAATGACAAGCAAAAAGTGTATACTGAAATACTATAAACTATTGAAAAGATTAAGAAGTTATGGTGCAATTTTTTTTTTTGGCCACACTGCACTGCTTGCAGGATCTTTGTTCCCCAACCAGGGGATCGAACCCAGGCCTGGAAGTGAAAGCGCCAAGTCCTAACCACTGGACAGCCAGGGAATTACCAATTATGGTGCAGATTTAGATGTCAACTAATTATTGTTCTGCTTAAAACAAAGATGATAGGGAGGAAGTGATTAATTTCAGAAATTCCCAAAAAGAAAATGTATTCAGTGAATCTCAGAAAGGTAGGTCTGAAGGAATAAACAAATAGGTTGTCAAGTTTGTGATGCAAAACACAGATAAGAAATGCCAATTACAGGCCAATGATTTTGCTAAAAGGGAGTGAAATTACTAAGGAAATAAATATATCAGAACTATAGTTTTAGGACTGTGTCATATTTTTTTGTGAAAATGAATTGGCTTTGAAAAGAACTAGCCATATTCAGAAACCTCCAGTTATGTTTAAGAAATCCCAATCTCAATCCCTACCAATGAGTCATTTTTTGTTTCCTTTATTAAATTAATTCTTAGATAGACAATGTCAACTAGATACAAATAATTTTTATATACCATCATTTGTAACTGTACTTAAGGCAAAAAAAAAAAAAAATCTGTCATTGTGGAGTCTACCAGAGTACATAGGCAACTATGGGTCACAATTTTGTTAATGCGCTAGACAAATCCTGCCCTAAAATTCGTTTCGAATACAAAATAGAATTAAAGAGAGACTGATATCTTGTGTGATTGTGTGAATTCAAGAAAAACATTTGTGTCTGACTTTGTTTTAGACTAGTTGGAAATCACGGGAGAAACTGGAAGTAAACTTCTTGAAAGATGAAACATACAAATGTTGGAAGTGATTCAATTCAAAAGACATTTATGGGGGATCTTTCAGGTGCCAGATCCCTCATGGAATTCATGGAAACTTAGCCAATGCTGATGGAATGGATGGGGTTGGATAGAAAATAAATTCATAGGAAAAAGAGCCCCTTTTATTGTTCTATGTTGGTGACATAGATATAAGGATAAATAATACTTAGTATTCAGTCCAATTTTTCATAAAGGAACCCTTTATAACAAGGAAGTAGTTCTTTCACAAAGTTTGAGATTCCATTCCCAACAGGCTAGAGACCTTGCAGAGAAAAATAACCAAAATATAAGACTAGTCTCAAATTCTAATATTTTTATCAGTTGAAGTTCAGAGCTGATCTCCTCTTCTCTTCAAACATTATATCAGTGGTTGATCCGGCCAAATAAAACTCCCAACATCCAATAGCCCCATCTTCTTTGCTTCTCTCTTTTCCCCTCTTCAAGTATGTTCCCCGAATCCAGGTTTTCTTTCTGGTAATATGTGTGTCTGCCAGGACGATTTTCCCCTACATCTAATTCTACTCTCACCAGAGATATTATGTCATTAATTTTATTACTGTCACTAATACTAAAAACGAAGAGAAGGAGGCAGAGGGAGAGGAGAAGGAAGAGGACAAAGAAAAACGTTTACTGAACACTTTCCATGTCCTGGCATTGTCTTTTTTTTTTTTTTTTTTGACCACCCTGGTCAGCTTGCGGGATCTTAGTTTCCCGACTAGGGATCGAACCCACGCCCTCGGCAGTGAAAGCACGGAGTCTTAACCACTGGACCGCCAGGGAATTCCTCGTCTCATTTAACTTTCACTAAAACAAATCAAAACTTGCTATAATTAACTCCATTTATAGATGACAAAACTAAACCTTCAAGAGGTTAGGTGCCCTGTGGGGGTGGGGGTGGTGGGATGAATTAGGAGATTGGGATTGACATGTATACACTACTATGTATAAAATAGATAACTAATAAGAACCTGCTGTATAAAAAAATAAATTAATAAAATTAAATTTTTTTAAAAAAGAGGTTAGGTGCCTTGCCTGAGATCACACAGCTTGGAAGTACAGGGGCAGAATTCAAACAGACAGTCTAAGGCCAGATCCCACATGCTTAGTCCCTCCTCTTACTGCCTCCCTTAGAATCAACTGATGATGTTTGAGAGAAAAGGGCAAGACCAAGCCCAAGTCAGTTTGTATGTGAAGAAGCCAGGCTTCAATCCCTGGTTCTTTAACTACAAAGCCTATGGACTTCGCCACTACCTATCCCAGCTTCCTGCACTGTGTCTCCAGATAATTGAATGTTTAAGCTATCAGTAGACTAATCTGTCCATTTCTCTGTTTCATTTTGTTAACAAAACCAGAAACAAAGAATTCAGTCATTAATTGCAAATGTATAACCAGGATACTTACCGATTCCTCCAAAGTCTTTCCTTTCCTCAGATAGGAAGCTTATTATTCCTCCCATCCCAAACACTAGGTCAGCCTAACTGTACTTTATCCTGAAAGTATTAGATCAGTCAATCCCTGTCAACATTAGTAAATCAATAGCTGTAGAATACTAAATTTTAAAGGACAAATGTTTGAATTTTCTTTACCCCTCAAAACATTGTAGACTATGTGATGCAATTACTAAAAAATCTCAATTGAAATGTGGCAAGTGGGAAAACTAAACGCAGAGCTCCTGATATGATAAACTTCCTCCCAGATTTATCATGATTGCTTATAACAACATGAATTTTGGATAATGATTTCCCTAACGTCAAAGCTTAAAAACCTCTTTTATCAGAAAGCTTAACAATTTAACTTTGGTAGAAATAAGGGTGGGTAGGCCAAAGGCATTTCAGTTAATGCCAGAATTATTTCTGAATCTCTTATAACCTTCAAGAATTTATTATTTCTGATCTTAAGGCAGCTGCGTGATTGGACACACCCAGCATTTCTTAACATATGTATTCTCCCTTTCAAGGTCTTCATTCTGTAGTCCCTTGATATTTACATGATTAATGAACCCTTTGGAAGCTCAGAAATGTCAATGAGCAAAAGCCAGATCATTCTATGATTTTTAGCCCCAGAATTAGTAGTGAAATCTAGATGACCTAGCAAATGTGTTTTGTATCGGTGCTCATAAGAGTCAAATGTTTTAATAATATTGTTTGTGACTGTGAATATGACTAGGCTATAACTTGAAATCAGTATAACATCATTATCAAAAAAAATTGTTCTTGAAACAAAATTCATCTTTGGCAAGACTTAAAAAATCTGGCGACGGTGTTAAGATACTGGCATATGTTTTTCTGTAGGTTTATTGGTAATTTGTATGTATTTTGTAAAATGTTCATATCTTTGTAAGAGTCTCTTGTTTTAAATCAATTAGAATCTTGATTTGATATATAATAGACAATGTTATTGCCTTTACAGTTAAGTGATAATTGATTTTTTAATTATATTTTCTGCATCATGAAAACCACTGACCAAAAATTTCACCAAGATGCAATAATATTTCAAATATTTTTCTTTGTATGTTTAGGCCTGTCAATATTCTAAGAATCAGTGTAACAGCTCTCACTCTTCAGCACTTTTTAATGTAAATAAATTATAATTCAATATTTTCATTCTGATTAATTTATATACAGCTAAACAGCTAAACATGAGATTTCATGGACTAACAAGAATTTATTGACATTTCTTAATCCAACCCAATTATTGCAAGTGAAAATGCTATTGTGAAAAATGTACAGAAAGCACAAAGGAAATTTTCAAGAGACCTACTAGAATCATCACTGGTATATCATTACTTTGACTAATATCGACAGAAAGCAAAATTGAAATAAATTTGAAACTATCTTCAAATTTGGGGCAATTTTTTAAAGGTAAGTTTTTCTGAAATACGTTCTTTACTAACTTTTTTGATATTTCCTGTTACTGTATATTTGTATGTGTGCATGTATACACACACATGCACACACAGAGAAATATAACAGAATGTTCTCTCTAAATTAAAACTAATAAATGCTCAAATTGTTGATTATCAGAGAAATGCAAATCAAAACTACAATGAGGTATCACTGCACACCAGTCAGAATGGCTATCATCAAAAAGTCTACAAATAATAAATGCTAGAGAGGATGTGGAGAAAAGGGAACCCTCCTACACTGTTGGTGGGAATGTAACCACTATGGAAAACAGTATGGAAGTGCCTTAAAAAACTAAAAATACAACTACCATATGATCCAGCAATTCAACTCCTGGGTATATATCTAGAAACAACAAAAACTCTAACTCGAAAAGGTACATACACCCCAGTGTTCATAACAGCACTACTTACAATAGCCAAGACATGGAAGCAACCCAAATGCCCATCAACAGATGACCGGCTTAAGAAGATGTAGTATACATATATATACACAATGAAATATTACTCAGTCATAAAAAAGATGGAAATACTGCTGTTTGCAGCAATATGTATGGACCTAGAGAATATTATACTTAGTGAAATAAGTAAGACAGAGAAAGACAAATATATATCATTTATATGTGAACCTAAAAAATAATACAAATAAATCTATATACAAAACGGAAACAGACTCACAGACATAGAAACAAATTCATTGTTACCAAGGTGGGGGGAACAAATTAGGAACAAGGGATTAACAGATTCAACCTACTATACATAAGGTAGATAAGCAACAGAAAGTTACTGTATAGCACAGGGAATTATAGCCATTATCTGGTAATAACAGATAATGGAATATAATCTGAAAAAAAAAAAAAAGAATCACTATGCCATACACCTGAAACTAACACAATATTATAAATCAACTATACTTCAATTTAAAAAGTGATCTTGAAAAAATAATAATAATAAAATAAAGATAAATAAATAAAACTAATAAAAATTTATTTCAGGAACAAGATGAAACTAAACTTAAATGAGGAAGCACAACTCAGCATCACTCAAATGGTTACAATAGAAACTGCAAAAAAAAATCAGTAATTTTGCTAATGTCTAATCATTATGAAAATGGTTTTAAATTTGTCTGATATTTTTTAAGTTATTTATATTGACAGGAAATTGTCTAATTATATTGTCATAATTAAGTTTCAAAGTTTATAGAGAAACGTTTTATCAAAAAGGATGCTATTTGGTTATAAATAAAGGTAGTACCTATGAATGGCACAATGAACTATTTTGATAATACAGGGAAGAAAAGGCATATTACATTTTGCACTGAGGTTTCTGTTTTGGCTTTGGGGATTTTTTTGTTTTACTTCTTAATGAAGGCACTGTACAGAAAGCTCCCTAGCTAGAATATGGTAATGCTTCTCATAATGACACAACTGATTAACTACTTTAAGTAAGAGGAAATCCTTTATTCCAAGTAAGTTTAAACCCTGTTCTGGTTGATGATGAACCTCAAAATTCAAAAAACTGTTACTCTAATTTACTCACTGAATATATTTCCCTTCAGATGAACTTACTATATAGTCTATTTTATTTATTTAAATAGCAGTCCTGAATCTTATTACTTATATTATAGATCCATCAATATTCTGTATCATTCCTATAACTTTACCCCAACTTTCTCCTCTGTTAAGTTATAGGTCTGCATTTTTTTCAATCTAATCTACAGTATCAGTAAGGAGACCTTGTGTCCAGTTTGCCTAGGACAATTCTCATTTACACCTAACATTGTATAACTGATAGCCCCTTTCACTTCAAAATAGTCTCAGTTTGGAAAATAATTTATATGGTCACGCAATGTATAAAGAGCATAAGAACTTCAAGTATAGTCTTTGTAATGTTTGCCATTGTCACACTTTTTGACCAAATTAAGAAACTTAAGGCTTTCTAACGAACTTATATCAGTTTTTAGTTACTTAACAGCAATCATCTATTAACACTATTTAAATTTCATTCCTATTGATAAAGATCTCAGATTTTTAATGTTCCTTCAATGCCTTTACTTTAAAAAAAACTTGCAAACAATATTCTCTTGATAAGAATTAAAAAGAAAAAAAAACTTTCTTTTTAAACTTTACCTAAATAATGTGATACATTTTTTGAGAAACTAGAGAAGTTTCTGCCATAGTATGTAGGAATATCAATAAACTCATCTATGCTCCTTTCACTTAACAAGTATTGAGGATCAATATGTGGCAGTTACTCTGTTGAGCACTTTTTAGGGGTTGGTGGTGAGAAGGGAGTGGTGAAAGGGAAGAAACTTTAAATGAAATGTAGAAACTTCCAGTTACAAATCCCATTAAAATGACATTAGAGGAGACCAAAGTAGACAAGGGATGTCAGCAAACTTTGGAAGAGGGAAAGCCAACAGATGAATAGTAACTGACAAAATGACTAGAAGAAGTTGACATCTCAGCGCTTGCAGGGTTGGATAAGAAGAAACAAGTAAATTCCTCCCACAGAATTCAAGTATAGAGGCAACAGGAAGCTATTCGACCACATGTTTCAGTATAATGAGGATTCACATAAAGAAAGAGGAAGAAATGGAAACCCAGGAAAAAAGGGACCTGAAACAAGAGAGCAACAAAGGAAATCTCAGAATGACAGCTTACATCAAGGCTAAAGAATAGCCACTCAGGTTGCTGCAGGGGACAGAGACCTTCAGGGGAGAGTTCTGCAGAGCTGAAAACAAAAAGGAACTGACAGAGTATTTAGAATTGTGTTTGAACATTTGAAAAACTTATTAATAGACCTGATATATCTGAGGAAGCATTTTTAAAAATTAGTAAAGGGTACATTAAAAATAACTCCCATTGTTCATAGCAGTACTATTTACAATGGCCAAGACATGGAAACAACCCAAGTACCATCGACAGACAATTGGCTTAAGAAGATGTACTATGTGCACACACACACACACACACACACACACACACACACACACACACACACACACAGTGGAATATTACTCAGCCATAAAAAGGAATGTAATTTTGCCATTTGCAGCAACATGGATGAAACTAGAGAAATTATACTTAGTAAAGTAAGTTACACAGAGAAAAACAAATATTATATGATATCACTTATATGTGGAATCTAAAAAATAATACAAATGAATGTAAATGCAAAAGAGAAACAGACTCACAGATATAGAAAACAAAATTGTGGTTACCAAAGGGAAAGGGAAAGGGGGAGGGATAAAATTAGGATTATGGGATTAACAGATACAAACTACTATATATAAAATATATAAGCAACAAGGATATACTGTATAGAACAGGGAATTACAGCCATTATCTTACAATAACCTATAATGGAATATAATCTGAAAAAATACTGAATCACTATGCTGTGCACCTGAAACTAAAACAATATTTTAAATCACCTACACTTCAATAAAAAAGGGAAGAAGAAGGCATGGTTCTGTAAAATAGATCTGAACTAGAATTTAGGAAGCTTGAATGACTGTGCCAGCTCAGCTACTGTGTGGTTATAACTTACTTGCGCAAGTAAGTCTTTCTGATCCTCAATTTACTCATTTACAAACCAAGGAGACTGAGTTAGGTGATCTTTATGCTTCTAATCCTAAACTCTATTATTTGGGTAATAGTCTTCAAAGCATTTCTATAGGTATCAATTTTGTTTCAGTATTACATTCAACAAGTTTGTAATAAGCATCTTCTATGTGCCAAACAATGTTCTGAGTGCTTGAGGTGCATCAATGAACAAACCAAATGAAGATTCTTGCCTTCATGGGGCTTATGTTTTAGCTTACATCCTGTGAGATAAATATTATTTACATTTTACATAGGAAGAGGTTTAACATCAGATGTAGGCAATTGCCCTAGATAGGTTAGTAGTAAGCAGAGTTAGGATTCAGACTCAGGGCTTCTGATTCACAGATTGTGCTCCCTCCATACTACACACATTGCAAAGGACATAATTCAACAGGGAAACAATTTTGAGAAAAATAGAAGCTGTTGCTAACTCAGATAGCTATCAGATAATGTTATCATATGCTCTTATTTGGGGTCTTTGATGATGCTGATCATTTTTTTAAAGAAATGAAAACCCTAATGGCACTAAATAAGGAATAGGTCTTATGAAACAGATGGCTTAGCAGATGGTAGATTGCTCCTTTTCTTCTTGGCACCTCCTGCTGAAATAATGTGATATGCAGGATGGTTAGGTATGTTTGACTTCTTGGGTCTTAACTAGTAGATATTTCTGGAACAGATGCTGTTTCCTTATCCTGAGCTCAACAAATTCACAAGTACAATCTGCAGCATTTCCTTTTCTGCCACTCTTGTTATACTGTGTCCAGTTTTATCAACTCTAATTAAAATATTTTACATTGAAATGTGGCCTAAAATAAGTCAGGAGTTTCAGAACAAGTAACCCAAAGAAATTATTGGAAGCTCCTGACTGCTCCCAATAGATGAATGGCAATCATAACTTTTAGGTAAGTCAATATTGCATTAAACATACCTTTGAAGCAGAAGAATTTATTAGGCAACAACAATGTGCAGACCACTGGGATAGGTACTGTGGGAGATATAAGGATGATGAGATGTGATCTTGGTCTTCAAGGATTTTACAGTATAGGAGGGACTTAAAAAAGCATACAAACCATTACAATGCAAAGCAGAGTCAGGTAACTGCTGTAAGGGTGGCTCAAAGAGTGAGTTTGGGAATTCAGAGGAAGGAAAACTCACTTCTCCTTGGCTGGTTTGTGATGTGCTGGAGCAAGGCAGAGTTAGGGTGAAAGAACTCGCTAAGGTCAGACTTTGCAGGATGATGATTTCTACAACTAGATGTAATAGAGAGGGCTTTCCAGATAGCATGGTCTTAAGGGTGGAGGTGGGAATGTTTACAGAAAAGTTAACATTGACTAGAGCATATAAGGTATATGAATGAACTGGATTGTGATGGCCTTGCAAATCAAGGCAAGCTCTCTGAGCTTAGAACAGGTTGTAAAAGGGAATTATTGAAGGATTTTCTGCAAGAAGGTGACATGATCTATGCTTTGTTTTAGCAAGATTAGTTTCTCAGGAGCTGCGCTGGATTACAGGAGAAACAGAAGGCAGTGAGACCAATTAGCTGGTTCTTATTATAGTCCAGAGAAGAGATAATGAGGGTCTGAAGTAGATCTGGTACTTGTTAGAGGAAGAAGGCAATGAATAGGAGAGGTGTTGAGGAGGTATTCACTATACTTTCCCCATTGAAAGGGGAAAAGTCTGTAGCTTTTGTAATAATTGCAAACTAAGGCTTGATCAAGGTTGCTAGGGACATTAACAAAATCACTAACTAAAATAGGAGCCCTATAGATGATTAATTTTCTTTCCCCTAATTTCATAAATTTCTAGAGAGTTTTTATATTATATATATGTTATATATAATATATAAATATTTATATATTATATATAATATATATATCTCCAAATGATTTTAGGGTCTCTTAAGCATTGATGTATTATTTAAGTCAAGCTAAAAGGTAGAAACCTAAAGCAGAATTCAAAATTAACTTTAAAAGATTTCATATTATGTAACGTAAGGTGCCCTCTGATTCTTCACTGTGATTATGTATGAGCATACAGTGTCATAGAAAGCAGGTGTTATTAAATATTAATAGATTTTCCTCTAACCAATTTCTATACAACAGAATTAATAAATACATTAAAAATAAACTGAATTTCTTACAGTATGTGTCATCCGAGGGATTTTTAGAAAGCAAATCTCTATCTTTTAGAACCAAATCCCTAAGTAAAAGCAAACACATAAATAAAAATATGCATGGAATGATATGTAATGGAATTCATGGAATGCCATTTTCTAACTTTTTAATATTATTTTAAGTATAGGTCATCTCCTCTATAAAACTGTAAGTTTCCCAAGGGCAGAGTCAAAGTCTCCTTTTCACAGCCTCATGGTATCTAGCACTGAGTTCTTACCACAAAAATCACACAAGAGTTACTGATAAAGAAATGTCTAAGCCTCCACTTCACAAAGCACTCCATTGGTCCCTTAAAAAATTAAGAAAATAAATAACTGGAAGATTCTTTAAAACTTATCCACCTTGTTATGTAAAATTGGATGAAATCAGGGCCTCAGGGTCAATTACCATCACCCAGATCTATCTCAGGCTGGATCAACATTTCTCAAGTAGGATCAGGACTGTGGTTTTTCATATTATTCTTCCTTCCTGCCTCATCATCTTTTCCCCTCCCCTAGGCCCCCATTATAGTTTTTAGAATAAATAATACAATATCAGCCAAGTATTTTCTTTTTCACAAGCTGAAGTTTTCATTTTAGATGATCTTGTTTTTCCTTTTTTAGCTTACCTTTCTCTGCCTTTATCATAACCTTTCCCTTTTACAAAGATCTCTGCCCTCATGGGAAGCAATCATTATATTTTGAACTATAAATGGAAAGATAATGTTATTATATTGCATTATGAAGCTTCTGCTGAAATTGCTATTTTTTGGGAATTGAACGTATGCTGGGACCCTTTCTGTCTCTTCATAGCGGCTGTTGTATTAATCCTGGTAAAGTGCTATAGGCTTCCAACTCACCCATTTTAAATCTGTTTGTGTAACACTTTATATTTAGTGTCTTGAGCCTAGTGTAATTGCACTGAAATTGTCAGACACTGGGGGTGATAGATGGACTGCCACCATTTAGTTTCCTACAGACTCTGATCTAAGGCCTTTAATTTGCTTGCCAGTTCTTCTCTCACTTATGCCTTTGACCACACTGAGGACTAATAACAAAGAGGAGCATACCAAGCCCTCTTTACATGATGAATTTAGTGTGCACAGGTGACATGACATTAAAACAATAAAATGAAAATTAGAAATACAAACAAAAAAAATTTAAGTCTGGTTAAGGCAGAGGGGTTACCCAATCCAGTATCTGTTTTCCCTCACAGCTGATTACATCACTGAGAAAATATTTAAGGTTTAGGAAATGTCCTTCAAAGCTTGAATTACTGATAGTTCCCATCTTTTAACTCAGAGTTGTTGAGGCATTATCCAGTTCCACTAGACTATTAGTTGAAGGTTCAAATTATCTGTAGTATTCATACACAACCTTGTAATTTCTATGGGACCTCTATCTACATCGATGAAATATTTCAACTACGTATTCATTTTGCCTCAAAACTTTCCCATGAAAGGCATGAGAGTAGGCATAGTTCTCATTTTAAAGTTGAACAAATGACAAAACAAAGCATTAAATAACTCACAACAGTTCCTAACATAGGTAAGTGACAATAGTGCTGAACAGCTAGGCATGGCTGTTTTCGTGGGCTGACCTACCTTTCTTTTTACTTAAAACCTTAAGATGGTTTCACCTTCTTCTATGGCTCAGACTTTTGACTATGCTAAAATGTATAACAGTGCAGAATAGTTATAGTTATTAAGAACGTAGCTCTGAAACTAGACTACCTAGTTTCAAATCCCAGCCCTGCTATTTACTGGCCCTGGGAGCTTAGGCAACTGACTTACGTTTCCATGCCTCAGTTTCCCCTCTGTCAAATTAGAGTAAATCTATTTATTTGTAAGCTTGTTGTGAAGAGTTAATACATATAAGATCCATATGTGATGTATGTAAAGTCCTTAAACAGTGCCTGACACACTGTACTGTACACTTATTTTTTCTAATACAGCTAGCTTTATCGTGAGGCAACTCACTTAAATATAAGTGATATCATAGGTTATATAATTTGGTAACTTCTGGCCCTTACTGAATTTCTATCCAGTTGTCAGAAAATTGGATTACCTATTATTGGGGAGGTGAAGAGGACTTAGACTTTTGATAATCTAAGCCATGCCTATGTAACCCAGGTATTGTCTGAGATCACAATGCCTTTCACTTTTTTTTTTTTTATACAGCAGGTCCTTATTAGTCATCAATTTTATACACATCATTGTATACATGTCAATCCCAAAGCCCAATACATCACACCACCACCACGACCACCCCCGCCGCTTTCCCCCCTTGGTGTCCATACGTTTGTTCTCTACATCTGTGTCTCAATTTCTGCCCTGCAAACCAGTTCATCTGTACCATTTTTCTAGGTTCCACATATATGCATTAATATACGATATTTGTTTTTCTCTTTCTGACTTACTTCACTCTGTATGACAGTCTCTAGACCCATCCACATCTCTACAAATGATCCAATTTCGTTCCTTTTTATGCCTGAGTAATATTCCATTGTATATATGTACCACTTCTTCTTTATCCATTTGTCTGTCGATGGGCATTTAGGTTGCTTCCATGACCTGGCTATTGTAAATAGTGCTGCAATGAACATTGGGGTACATGTGTCTTTTTGAATTATGGTTTTCTCTGGGTATATGCCCAGTAGTGGGATTGCTGGATCATATGGTAATTCTGTTTTTAGTTTTTTAAGGAACCTCCATACTGTTCTCCATAGTGGCTGTATCAATTTACATTCCTACCAACAGTGCAAGAGGGTTCCCTTTTCTCCACACCCTCTCCAGCATTTGTTGTTTGTAGATTTTCTGATGATGCCCATTCTAACTGGTGTGAGGTGATACCTCACGGTAGCTTTGATTTGCATTTCTCTAATAATTAGTGATGTTGAGCAGCTTTTCATATGCTTCTTGGCCATCTGTATGTCTCCTTTGGAGAAATGTCTATTTAGGTCTTCTGCCCATTTTTGGATTGGGTTCTTTTTTTAATATTGAGCTGCATGAGCTGTTTATATATTTTGGACATTAATCCTTTGTCTGTTGATACGTTTGCAAATATTTTCTCCCATTCTGAGGGTTGTCTTTTCGTGTTGTTTATGGTTCCCTTGGCTGTGCAAAAGCTTTGAAGTTTCATCAGGTCCCATTTGTTTATTCTGGTTTTTATTTCCATTACTCTAAGAGGTGGATCAGAAAAGATCTTGCTGTGATTTATGTCAAAGAGTGTTCTTCCTATGTTTTCCTCTAAGAGTTTTATAGTGTCCGGTATTACATTTATGTCTCTAATCCATTTTGAGTTTATTTTTGTGTATGGTGTTAGGGAGTGTTCTAATGTCATTCTTTTACATGTAGCTGTCCAGTTTTCCCAGAACCACTTATCGAAGAGACTGTCTTTTCTCCATTGTATATCCTTGCCTCCTTTGTCATAGATTAGTTGACCATAGGTGCGTGGGTTCATCTCTGGGCTTTCTATCTTGTTCCATTGATCTATGTTTCTGTTTTTGTGCCAGTACCATATTGTCTTGATTACTGTATCTTTGTAGTATAGTCTGAAGTCAGGGAGTCTGATTCCTCCAGCTCCACTTGTTTCCCTCAAGACTGCTTCAGCTATACGGGGTCTTTTGTGTCTCCATACAAATTTTAAGATTTTTTTGTTCTAGTTCCGTAAAAAATGCCATGGGTAATTTGATAGGGATTACATTGAATCTGTAGATTGCTTTGGGTAGTATAGTCATTTTCACAGTATTGATTCTTCCAATCCAAAAACATGGTATATCTCTCCATCTGTTGGTATCACCTTTAATTTCTTTCATCAGTGTCTTAGAGATTTCTGCATAAAGGTCTTTTGTCTCCCTAGGTAGGTTTATTCCTAGGTATTTTATTCTTCTTGTTGCAATGGTAAATGGGAATGTTTCCTTAATTTCTCTTTCACATTTTTCATCATTAGTGTGTAGGAATGCAAGAGATTTTTGTGCATTAATTTTGTATCCTGCTACTTCACCAAATTCATTGATTAGCTCTAGTAGTTTTCTGGTGGCATCTTTAGGATTCTCTATGTATAGTATCATGTCATCTGCAAACAGTGACAGTTTTACTTCTTCCTTTCCAATTTGTATTCCTTTTATTTCTTTTTCTTCTCTGATTGCCATGGCTAGGACTTCCAAAACAATATTGAATAATAGTGGTGAGAGTGTACATCCTTGTCTTGTTCCTGATCTTAGAGGAAATGCTTTCAGTTTTTCGCCATTAAGAATGATGTTTGCTGTGGGGTGGTCGTATATGGCCTTTACTATGTTGAGGTAGGTTCCCTCTATGCCCACTTTCTGGAGAGTTTTTATCAGAAATGGGTGTTGAATTTTGTCAAAAGCTTTTTCTGTATCTATTGAGATGATCATATGGTTTTTATTCTTCAATTTGTTAATATGGTTTACCACATTGATTTACATATATTGAAGAATCCTTGCATCACTGGGATAAATCCCACTTGATCATGGTGTATGATCCTTTTAATGTGTTGTTGGATTCTGTTTGCTAGCATTTTGTTGAGGATTTTTGAATCTATATTCATCAGTGATATTGGTCTGTAATTTCCTTTTTTTGTAGTATCTTTGTCTGGTTTTGGTGTCAGGTTGATGGTGGCCTCATAGAATGACTTTGGGAGTGTTCCTTCCTCTGCAATTTTTTGGAAGAGTTTGAGAAGGATGGGTGTTAGCTCTTCTCTAAATGTTTGATAAATTCACCTGTGAAGCCATCTAGTCCTGGACTTTTGTTTGTTGCAAGATTTTTAATCATGGTTTCAATTTCATTACTTGTGACTGGTTTGTTCATATTTTCTATTTCTTCCTCGTTCAGTCATGGAAGGTTATACCTTTCTAAGAATGTGTCCATTTCTTCCAGGTTGTCCAATTTATTGGCATAGAGTTGCTTGTAGTAGTCTCTTAGGATGGTTTCTATTTCTGTGGTGTCTGTTGTAACGTCTCCTTTTTCATTTCTAATTTTATTGATTTGAGTCCTCTCCCTCTTTTTCTTGATGAGTCCGGCCAATGGTTTATCAATTTTGTTTATCTTCTCAAAGAACCAGCTTTTAGCTTTATTGATCTTTGCTATTGTTTTCTTTGTTTCTATTTCATTTATTTCTGCTCTGATCTTTATGATTTCTTTCCTTCTGCTAACTTTGGGTTTTCTTTGTTCTTCTTTCTCTAGTTCCTTTACGTGTAAGGTTACATTGTTTGAGATTTTTCTTGTTTCTTGAGGTAGGCTTGTATAGCTATAAACTTCCCTCTTAGAACTACTTTTGCTGCAGCCCATAGGTTTTGGATCGTCGTGTTTTCATTGACATTTGTCTCTAGGTATTTTTTGATTTCCTCTTTGATTTCTTCAGTGGTCGCTTGGTTATTTAGTAACGTATTGTTTAGCCTCCATGTGTTTGTGTTTTTTACGGTTTTTTCCCTGTAATTCATTTCTAATCTCATAGCGTTGTGGTCAGAAAAGATACTTGATATGATTTCAATTCTCTTAGATTTACTGTGGCTTGATTTGTGCCCCAAGATGTGATCTATCCTGGATAATGTTCCGTGCACACTTGAGAAGAACGTGTATTCTGCTGTTTCTGGATGGAATGTCCTATAAATATCAATTAAATCTATCTGGTCTATTGTGTCATTTGAAGCTTCTGTTTCTTTATTTATTTTCATTTTGGATGATCTGTCCATTGGTGTAAGTGAGGTGTTAAAGTCCCCCAATATTATTGTATTACTGTCGATTTCCTCTTTTAGAGCTGTTAGCAGTTGCCTTATGTATTGAGGTGCTCCTATGTTGGGTGCATATATATTTATAATTGTTATATCTTTTTTTTGGATTGATCCCTTGATCATTATGTAGTGTCCTTCCTTGTCTCTTGTAACATTCTTTATTTTAAAGTCTATTTTATCTGATACGAGTATTGCTACTCCAGCTTTCTTTTGATTTCCATTTGCATGGAATATCTTTTTCCATCCCCTCACTCTCAGTCTGTATGTGTCCCTAGGTCCGAAGTGGGTCTCTTGTAGACAGCATATATATGGGTCTTGTTTTTGTATCCATTCAGCAAGCCTGTGTCTTTTGGTTGGAGCATTTAATCCATTCACGTTTAAGGTAATTATCAATAAGTATGTTCCTATGACCATTTTCTTAATTGTTTTGGGTTTATTTTTGTAGGTCCTTTTCTTCTCTTGTGTTTCCCACTTAGAGAAGTTCCTTTAGCATTCCTTGTAGAGCTGGTTTGGTGGTGCTGAATTCTCTTAGCTTTTGCTGTCTTTAAAGCTTTTGATTTCTCCATCGAATCTGAATGAGATCCTTGCCTGGTAGAGTAATCTTGGTTGTAGGTGCTTCCCCTTCATCACTTTAAGTATATCATGCCACTCCCTTCTGGCTTGTAGAGTTTCTGCTGAGAAATCAGCTGTTAACCTTATGGGAGTTCCCTTGTATGTTATTTGTCATTTTTCCCTTGCTGCTTTCAGTAATTTTTCTTTGTCTTTAAGTTTTGCCAGTTTCATTACTATGTGTCTCGGCGTGTTTCTCCTTGGGTTTATCCTGTATGGGACTCGCTGTGCTTCCTCGACTTGGGTGGCTATTTCCTTTCCCATGTTAGGGAAGTTTTCGACTATAATCTCTTCAAATATTTTCTCAGGTTCTTTCTCTCTCTCTTCTCCTTCTGGGACCCCTATAATGCAAATGTTGTTACGTTTAATGTTGTCCCAGAGGTCTCTTAGGCTGTCTTCATTTCTTTTTATTCTTTTTCCTTTATTCTGTTCTGCAGCAGTGAATTCCACCATTCTGTCTTCCAGGTCACTTATCCATTCTTCTGCCTCAGTTATTCTGCTATTGATTCCTTCTAGTGTAGTTTTCATTTCAGTTATTGTATTGTTCATCTCTGTTTGTTTGTTCTTTAATTATTCTAGGTCTTTGTTAAACATTTCTTGCATCTTCTCGATCTTTGCCTCCATTCTTTTTCCGAGGTCCTGGATCATCTTCACTATCATTCTTCTGAATTCTTTTTCTGGAAGGTTGCCTACCTCCACTTCATTTAGTTGTTTTTCTGGGGTTTTATCTTGTTCCTTCATCTGGTACATAGCCCTGTGCCTTTTCATCTTGTCTATCTTTCTGTGAATGTGGTTTTTGTTCCACAGGCTGCAGGATTGTAGTTCTTCTTGTTTCTGCTGTCTGCCCTCTGACTTTTAAATAAAATCAGGAAGACTATCCTTTACCCTAAATGCTATGTAGAGTCCAATGACTTCTGCTAATTCTCACTGACAGCTCTAAATCTCTGATTTTTATGTCTCAGTTCCAGTAGCTATTCTCTTTTTTCTGCTCTATACCAAACCAAATGTGGGACTCAACCTGATTTCCTTGATTACTCCTTCTGCAAACTACTCACTCAAGGTCCATTTCTGTCACAGCCTTGAATGAAGGTTTGGGCTCACACTGGTATGTTCAATATATTACTGTACTCAGTGAACCATGTCCCCTGGAGTTGTGTACTAAGGGGGTTTACATAGAACAATACAAACACTTTCAACTGTCACACGTAGTCCTGGGCATTCATTATTAAACACCCCAAAGCTGGAATGTCCCACTTCCTTTAGAGCCTGCAACCTCCTGCCACATGGTTTGGCAGGCTCTCCCCTCAACACAGACACCTTTATCTGCCTCCTTCCCTTCCTCTTTTTTTGCTCACCGATACCCAGATATCCCTATTCATTTCTTATTCATGCTTTCCTTGAGGGCATCACCTTCCACCTGACAAAGCAGTTTATGAAGGTATTTTTCTAGACCAGCGTTGTTCCCTTTACAACAGGAATCCTGATGTCACTTAATAAAATATTATTTTCTCTCTGCTACATTTACACAATGTGCTTTTATCACCACAAAATATGGATTCAAATATATACTTAATTCAATCTATTTCACAAATATTTATTGAGCTCTGGGTAGTGGTTTTCAAGAAATCCAGAGGAATCAATCATGGATAGTGCCCTGGAGATATTTAGCCCTTTTTAGCCCACTACAAGTACTGTGTCAAAAGCGATAAATGATATGAGACATCAAGATGAAGTGCTATAAGCATTCAGATGTAGATTCACCCTATTTGAATAGGTCCAGGGAAATGTTTTTAAGACTTACTAATTCCATATTCAATTTTGAAATGGCTGGTTATAAGTCAGTGAAACCAGACAGACTATTTAGCAACATAAGGAAAAGTACTAAAACACACGTCTCTTTCAGGAATTTTACAAATTGTTATAACTTTGAGCTTTACACTCAGTAATATCAGATGGCTTATAAAGAACTGAAGTTTTGCCATCTGCAAATTCCGTTTAATTCCTAGGCCACTCTAAGCATGTAACTAAGGCAAAATAATGATGACCATGTAGGCAAAATATGTATATTAAGAAAAAAGGCAAATACACATGCAAGGAACTTGTTAACTTATAAAATGATAAAAATTATTAAATACAAAAATATGTGATTGTTTTGTATCTGATTAGGTAATTTGATTTTTTTTCATTATTTTGGCAGAAGGATGATCAAAATGAAATGATTCTGCTAAATTAAGAGGATATCAACAGGGGAAAAACAACTCTCTCTGTAATCAAGTTTATGTAGAGAACAATGCCCTGTGATTACAAGGCAGAAAAGATGGAGACACAGGAAACACTCACTACTAAAGCAAATTAGGTCATTAATCTTCTGACTATTGAAATAAACAACATATCCAAGTAGTTATCTATCTAACTTGGTATCACTAATGATAACAGTTCTAAACACATGTCAAAAAGGGGACTTTCAGATATTGGATTCACTTTTTTCCCCATGCTATCAGTTGTTGGCTTTTAGGGTCTCCTGTTGGATGCCGAAGATTTCAGAGATAGAATGGATTTTAGGAGGTAAACTTTTCACTAAGAACAGGCATCTCTGCTTCTACAACTTTATCTGGTGGTAAAATAGCATAAATGCTTTCAACATTAAATAAATGTTTATTAAGTGTCCACCTATGACAGCACTGTGTGAGGGGTTGGTTGGACTTTAGGGAATCAGATGGCCCCCATCCTCCTAGAGCTCACTGTTTAGTAAAGAAGGGCCTAGTTGCATACTAAGCACCGCTGTTTCTTTTCTAATTGACTCTAAATATCAGAAAATTTTTTCTTGTATTGAATGCATATCTGTCTTCTTAAAACTTCTATCCAAGTTAGGCCTTCTGGAATCATGAAAAATACATTGAATCTGTCCTAAACCTAATCCTACAGGCAGAAGAGACCTTTGAAAGATTACTTCATCAAAGTCACTAAAAAAAAAAATGTTAATAGGACAGGGCCAAATACATCAATAGAATCCTGCAGCCTACCATTAGTAAATTCCTTCTTAGTTAACATCATTTTCCACATACCAAAAAAAATTTTTACAGAAGCATGCTCATTGGTGATGCCAACTACAAATCAGCACTTGCCATCTGCCTCTACAAGGATGAGGTCACTAGCCACTGAAGTCACTGACCTTCAACACACCCTGAAAGGAGTTCAGGGTGGAGATCAGGAATGAGGCACACTGTGTTCTGGGAAAAACTGGCAGAACAGCCCTCCAGAAAGTTAGATATTTTCAGGAGAAGATTTTATGAGCACAAATTCCTGCATCTTCTCATACCTAGAAAAGCACTAAAATCATTAACAGGGACCTCTGCTCCTCATGACTAGTAGCAGTCTTCTGCCAAAATGTGTGCTGACTGCACGTGGCCCCCCCCTTCACTAAAATCATATATAATACTGCCATGCCCCTTCCTCTTTGGAGCAGTTCCTCGAAGCTATCTGAGATGTTGTCTCCTGGGCTATAGTCATCATTTTGCCCCAAATAAAACTTAACTCACAACTCTCATGTAGTGAGATTTTTTTTCAGTCAACAGTGATCACTGAAATATATAATAATAAAAGAAAGGGTAAGAAAGATGGTATATTCATTTCATGCAATATTATGAAAACATCTGACTTTTATTTAATTGTTTACACAAGAGTGTGTAACAATATAGGAACTTTCATAAAGTAGAACATCAAGTGAGAAAAAAATTCCAGAGGGACCAAATAGTTGCATATTGAACACATGAGTCTATCTCCATTCCCTCACAAAATCCTACTACACTGCCAGTAAAGAAATTTTTAAAGTAATTTTAGTAATTTTAAAGTAAATTTTAGTAATTTTTAAAGTAATGCCAAAAGCACAAAGGATATGGGAAAGAAGAAGACAGTAGAAGGGAAACAATAAAAATAAAATTTGGGATTTGAAAAGTAACCAATTTAACAGAACAAAAAGATATGATTGAGGGAGCCAAATCATTAGCTGACTTACACTGCATAATCCCAGAAAGACTCAGAAACTGGAAATAGTACTAAAGGTAGGGGTATAGGTGGGACTAAAAACAGAAGGATTAGTTGGAATCTATACATATATGTGTATATACATGCTTACTTTTATTTGCTTTTATTTAAAAAGAGGGAAAGATAAACCAAAAAAGAGAAAAGGAGACAAATAACTTCAAAATTCTGAAGAAAAAAATATTCCCTACCTAGACTTCTATGCCTGGAAACTATTAATCAAGAGTGAGGGCAAAATAAGGACATTTTCAGACATATAAAGTCTCAAAAAGTATACTTCCATGAATTATTTCTCAGGAAGCCACAGAATGATGTTCCACCAAAACAAGGTTATAAACCTACAAATAGGAAAATGTGAAATCCAGAAAAAAAGAGGATCCCATTCAGGAAAAAGGTGAAGTTAATCCTTAGGATGACTGTGAAAGGAAGAAAGTCCCAGGACCAGCTAAGCATCAGGCTCAGAGGTCAGATGGATCCAGATCAGTCACCAAAATATTTCACCAAGAAAACAATGAAACTGAGGGACTGCTTTATGTGTTTGAATGAATTGATAAGCAATTTACTTAATGATAAGCACATTAAAAACTAAGCAATAAAAAAGATCTCTACTGAAAACAAAAAAAATTTCACCAGAAAGGAAATATGACAATAGTATACTGAAGAGCTAGAATGTAAATAATATTTATATAATCATCATAGTACTATAGACACTAAATATTTATTTAACCAAAAATTTGTGACATAACAACATGGGAGAAAACAAAGTGGATGTGGGTAGGTGTGTAAGTGGGGAGTGGGGTGAAGGGTAATGCTGGAGCAAGAGACCAAATTCTCATCTTCCATAATAGGACGTCAATAGATCTAGAAAGTCATGTCATCACAGAAAAATCTATTATTGTAAATACAAAAATAAATTCCAGAAGAAACAGCTAAAACAGTCAAAAGTAGTTGCTTCTGAAAAAAATCTGAAAAAGAATATATATACATGTATAACTGAATCACTTTTCTGTACACCTGAAACTAACACAACATTGTAAATCAGCTATACGTCAATTAAAAAAAAAAAGTAGTTGCACCTGGGCTTGGAAATAATAGGACAGGGACTGATAATTTTCATTATAAGTTTTGAAGAATAATTTGATAAAATCTTTTTAAAATAAATGATATTTGCATATTTTTATTTAAAATAATTAAACCTAAAAATGATCTCTAAATGCATTACATAGAAGTCTCAAAACTAAGGGCAAGAAATATGCACAAATGTCAATGAAGTTTATGTTTAGATTATTCATTTTGTATACTTTTCTGGGTGATTCAAATTTTCTTTCATGAACATATAGTACTGATATAATAAAAATTTTAAATAAAAAGGAACCAAGTTGAGCACGATTTGTTCTTTGAACTTCTGATGTTTCCTAATACTTAACACATTATTTCTATGTACACAATAATCTACTCTTCAATTATCTTCCAGATTCTAGGAATTGTTGTTAAATTCAGTATTCTTTTGCTAGAAGATGCATCCCTCCACCCACATCTAACATACACACACAAACACACACACACACACACACACACACACCCCTTTCACAAATTGAAACAGTTGTTATCCATCTCTGCATCCTATTCACCCCCATTCTACAGGGCCCTTCAGAATCACAATATTTCGCCTGTGGCCACAACCATAAGTTTTTCATACCCTAGAATACAGTTTAATTAAGACTAAGCAATTGAACTTAAAACAATTCGACACTCTCTTATTCATCTTTTCACAGTAGTCTTGGTATTTATGCTATATTTTTCCAATCTAAAGATTCACCTTCTTATTGGAAAAATAGGTGAATATTCATGTATTTTCACCATGATTATTTAAATTTCTGTGAGATTTGAATTATCTTTTCAAACTAAGTTTAGATTATTATCAAAAGTCTTTATGAAAAGGAGAAATTTCATCTTACCTAAGGCCTTAAAATATCAAATACATTTCTATACCTTCTTTCATATTCACTTCCTTATATCTCCTCCCATCATCACTGTCTGAGTTCAGACTCTTCTCAGTGTTCCTCTGGATTACTGAAATAACATTAAAAATAGTCTCCTGCGTGCCAAGATTTCCCTCTCCAAATCATTATCTGGATTTGGAACCCTGTTCCAAATGGCTTTGTACTTTCTTGCCTTCTATGTCTTCCTTACGATTTTCAAATTATTCTGATGCTTGGAAACCTCTTCCCCACTCCCATATCTGTTACTCAAAGTACTGGATCATTTCTCACCGTCTAGCTCAAATTCCAACTCTGTGAACGATACTCAAATTTTACTACTTGGAATTAGTCTCATTCCTTAGCTATTTTCCCTCTAAAATATTTTTGTACCTCTATTATTGTTCTTGTATCAATCTGATTCAAGTTATATGCCACCTCTGAGTCACCCAAAACTTCTAGTATAGAACCTTACTCATAGTAGAGGCACAATAGATGCTGAATTAAATTTTAGCTCAAATGGCACAAAGTTGGATCAAGCCAAAAATATCTGATAATACCAAAAGTAAGACTTATAAGAAGACTGCTTACTTTGCAACCATTGTAACTCTTATCTTTCATAAAAATTCTTTTTTAATTTTAAATTTATTTACCTTATAGACATTTGAAATTGTTTAACTTCAAGATCCTACTTATTACTTTGTTTGGAGAGATGCTAATTCACACAGACACATTTATCTTCCTTGGCTCATTTTTGCTTCCTACGGGAAATCTATTTTTCTGATATCTTGATGAAAGAAAATTAGTCTGTCCACTGAGGTGAATAATGCCTTAGATAAAGGACAAGTCAATGCCTAGATAGCTATAAAATTCCACTGTTGCACTCCATTTCCTCATAGAACGTTTCAGGGAAATGAATGGAAATTAGCTCAAAAGACTCCAACACTTTATCACACTTTTGGCATTTTATAAAAACATGTAAATAGGAGAAAAAACCATGCTTTGAATTTCAGGTTATTTTTGCAAAACTGACCAGAACTCTATCACCAAAAATATTGATGAATAAAAAAACAAGTTTAGAACCAAGAATGCCAATAATAATCCCATAATCCAACTTTTTAAAATTGGTCTTCCTAAGCCTCCAGTGGAAAAGCCCTATTTTCACATTATGAATTGCCACTAAGATGAAATATTTAAATTTCATAAACTTAGTCCACTAAAAATTTTGCACATACAGTTTATAACAAATAAAATTTTAATGTTTCCTGTAAGAGCTTAATTCAATTTAGATGCAGCTAAACTGCATTCTTTTATTTCCTTAAATAAGAAACTATATAATATTTAGAGTATTTCTCCAAATGATTGGGATAAAATATGTTCAGAATGTCCTCAACTCACTTAATATATTCTGTATCAGTCAGGGTACTCCAAAGAAACAGAATCAAGAATGAATACACACACATACCTACACACACACACACACAAATACGTAAAGAGAGAGAGATTTATTTTAAGGAATTGGCTCACATGACTGTCAAGGCCAGTGAGTCCGAAATCTGTACGGCAGGCTGGCCTGCTGGAGGCTCAGACAGGAGCTGGAAATTGCAGTGAGTCTGAAATTTGTAGGGCAGGCCAAGAGGCTGGAAACTCAAGTAGGATTTCTGTTTCAGTTTTTAGGTAAAATTCCTTCTCCAGAAAACATCTGATTTTGCTCTTAAGACCTTTAGTTTATTGGATGAGATCCACCCACATTATGGAGAGTAACCTGCTTTATTCAAAGTTAACTGATTGTAAATGTTAATCACATTATAAATACCTTCACAGCAACATCTAGACTATTATTTGACCAAACCACTGGGGACAACAGCCTAGCCAAGTTGACACATAAAATTAACCGTGATGCATTGTCAGTAAATATTTATTGAGTATCTCCTAAGGGCCTAGTACTACTCCAGACACAGACCTTACCCTCAAGCCATCACACTACCATATGGAAGACAAACAAGTAAATCAACAATTACATGACAGTGTGCAAAGTGCTATGCTAAGGTGCTAAAAAGGCTAGATTAAGGGCATTAAATTCAAAGTGATTTTAAATTCATTAAATTCCAGTGATTTTGAGAACCATTAGAAGAAAGGTAATGATTGAACCAAATTTAGAAGGATGAGTAACAGTTACTAAGCTAGGCAGGAGAAAAAGCGGGGACAAAGTCATATACAAAATGATCTGCGTGAAAAAAAAAAAGATGCAGGTGCATTCGACTTGTCTAAAGCAAAGAATGCATAAGCCAGCAAGGCAGAAAACTGAGTGGTCAACAAGTGAATTGAGTGGTCAGGTGCCAGAACAAAAAGGGCTTTATGTGCCAAGCCATGGCATCTGAACCATATCCTGAAGGCTATGATAATTCATCTAAACGGAGTTATGCAAGCAAATAAGCGTATCAGAAAAATAACTTGTACTGCAAGGCTAAGATAGGGCTGAGGCCAGAGTTGGGAGAGTGGGAGTGAGAAGGAACTCAGAGCAGAGAGACCAGTTTGAAGAGTGGCAACAGATAGCTGAGAAATTGTGAAGACCTGCAGCAGTGGAATGAAAAGGAGCAGAGAGATTTTAGGAAGTAAAATAAGTAGGATTTAGTGACTAACTGATATGGGCTGAGGAAGCTGGGGGCATATGTGATGACTTCAGGTTTTGGGTTTGGATAAATATGAGCATGATTGAGCCACATAAAAAATCCTGGTTAAAGAGGTAAAGCCTGATGAGAAAGGCAGAATACGGTAAAAGGAGAAAATAAAGTGAAGAATACTCCAGCAGCTAGAGCAGATGGTGAAAACAATTTCATAGATTTCTCCCTAATCCTCTAAATTTCCTTATACATGGCCAAACCATGCTTTGTGCAGGACAAAATAGGTTGCTTAATAACAAAAGTAAAACTTTACGGTACATTTGGTAGTTAAGAATTTACTTGTAAAAAAAATTACTCTGCTAAATTACTTTTGCCTCTTCAGAAAAGTGTACAAAGCACTCCAAAATTCTGAATGGATTAGGTGATAAATAGGGCAACAGTTAGCTTCCTGCTCAGAACTTGAAAACAAAATTTCCCTCTGATAATTAAACAATAAAAAAACACATAGTGAAATAGATCAGAAATATGTAGAATCTTAAATAAACAGATTGCTAAGTGTATTAACAAATCTAAACAATGCATCTATTTAGAATTGGAGCAGAAATAAGTGTTGTGGAACTAAACATAGGTAGGAGCCATCTAAGCATTTCTCAAGGAGAAAGACACCCAGTGAAGATGAACATCTGTTCTTCCTGGCACGTATATTCCTACTACTGAGATGCATGAAGAAAGCTATTAAAATCTGATGCAATTAAAAATTCAAATTAAAACTCCCTTTCCTTTGATTACAGACACTTTACTGGGTCACATGATAAAAATTTGGCTTCTGAAGTAGATATCTATTTTTAGTCTGTCCCATACACATCTCTTCTTCCGAACAGAACTCCACATTGCCCAAACTCTTCCTCTTCTTCAGGGAATAGCTTGTTCTCTTACTCCAGCATGTAACATAATACCTGCCATGTTCTTAAAGTCTCAGCCCCTTAGTAACAAAAGAAAACAAAGGAAGACAGAGCCAGTGAATGGAGAGGAGCAATGTCCTGATGAAATCATTTGAGCCCTTGGGTCAAACTATACCTGAAAGCCAGCCATACTTCTAGACTTTCCAGTTATATGAAGTATTCAGTTACATATTTTTGTTTATGCCAGCCTGAGTTTCATTTTCTAGAACTTGCAACTTTGAGTTTTAACTAATACTATGTATGCATCATTACATAACGTCTAAGGGATACATCCCACCTCAAGCCACTCGTGAACCTGAAGCTCTATACACAATGAGTTGTTTCTGGTCTTATAAAAAATTAACTTAAACACCAAACTGACGATACTAACATAGTACTCCAGTTAATAAAGTAATCAAGTCTGACCTTCAAGTCCATTAAAGTCCATAAACAGTCAACTGAGATGAACACATTCTTCTCAAATTATGGTCTTTTTCAAAATTATAAAATAGAAGAAGTAGAGAAGATTTTCATCTATTTCATTTGCCTAATTAGAGGAAATGGGAGTGATTTAATTCTTTTTCATCTTAATTCATATAGTGACTAATGAAGTTTAGTTTCTACAAAACATTTCTATGAGAAATTCTTGAAGCTGACTGACAGTTTATCAATCTGTAAATCAAGATGGCTGAAAAATCTCAGTGTGCAATCATGCAGAGTGGCTAGGAGATCATAAGTGTGACCCTCAAAATACCTTCCAGTTAGAAATGCAAACATGTCTGAAAGTCAAGAACACTGCAGCTCCCTCCCACATGGGAGATTCCTCTTTTTTTTATATTTAAGAAAATTACTCCAATGTCTCATTATTGAGTTAAAGCATTATTGAGTAAAGCATTCATAAATGCAAGTCAGAGACAGGGTAGATGATCTCCAAAAGTGGAATAAAATAAACCAAATGAAATTTAGCTCAATTATGCATTAAGTGTGCTTATGAAGGCACAGCTCAAAAACAAAATAAATTATGTATGGAACTGAGTTATGTTACCATTTTGATATCAAAACCAAAATGTCTCATAAAGTCCACATGTACAGAGTTGTTAGTAAATACAGTAAAAAAAAAAAAAGACAAGCTTGATTATTTTTCACAGTGATTATATTTTTAAATTTCTCATAACTTTTATAAAAAGTTTTATCCAGGGGCTACCCTGGTGGCGCAGTGGTTGAGAGTCTGCCTGCCGATGCAGGGGACATGGGTTCGAGCCCTGGTCTGGGAGGATCCCACATGCCGCGGAGCAACTGGGCCCGTGAGTCACAACTACTGAGCCTGCACTTCTGGAGCCTGTGCTCCCCAACGAGAGGCCGCGACAGTCAGAGGCCCGCGCACCGTGATGAAGAGTGGCCCCTGCTCGCCGCAACTGGAGAAAGCCCTCGCACAAGAAACGAAGACCCAACACAGCCAAAAATAAATAAATTCATTAAAAAAAACAAAAGTTTTATCCAATGGCAATTACTTGTTTTCCCCTTTCCTACTATAGTTTGACAACTTAAATCAATGACTACATAAATTTGATTATTTGAGGTCACATATCATGATTTCAAATCACTATTCTGTAAAACTTGGGAAACAGGAAGTCTTTATTATATATCCTATACAATCCTGCATATTAATAAAAAATTATAGTAAATAATGAGGTCATCTTCAAATTTTATACCATGTACTATCCAACCTCATTAGGATAGGTGCAGAAGGAATTTAGAGAAGAGTATCTAGCAGAAATAATGTGTCTATATAATCTTCCTCAGTCAAGGTGTTATGGGTCATATCATTTGAACTGTATCATAACAGATCAACAAAAAAAGATGACGGAGGGACTTCTCTGGTGGTCCAGTGGTTAAGAATCTGCCTTCCAATGCAGGGGACTTGGGTTTGATCCCTGGTCAGGGAACTAAGATCCCACATGCTGCAGGACAACTAAGCCCACATGCCACGACTACTGAGCCCATGTGCTCTAGAGCCCGCGCTGCAACAAAAGATCCTGCATGCTGCAACAAAGATCCCACATGCCGCGACTAAGACCCTACGCAGTCAAATAAATAAATAAATAAATAAATAAATAAATAAATAAATAAATAAATAAATAAATAAATAAATAAATAAATAAATATTTTTTCTAAAAAAGATGATGGGACTTCCCTGGTGGTGCAGTGGTTAAGAATCCGCCTGCCAATGCAGGGGACACAGGTTCGGGCCCTGGTCCGGGATGATCCCACATGCCACGGAGCAACTAAGCCCGTGTGCCACAACTACTGAGCCTGTGCTCTAGAGCCCGTGAGCCACAACTACTGAGCCCGCATGCCACAACTACTGAAGCCCGTGTGCCTAGAGCCCGTGCTGTGCAACAGAGACAAGCAACTGCAATGAGAAGCCCACGCACCGCAACAAAGAGTGGCCCCCGATAGCCACAACTAGAGAAAGCCCGTGTGCAGCAATGAAGACCCAGCACAACCAAAAATAAATAAATAAATAAATTTATTTTTTAAAAAAGATGATGGATAGTGTATTCTAAACAGCAAAGCCACAACATAAAGAAATAATTAATAACAATACCAGCTACCATTGACTAAACATTTTCTCTATGCTAGATATGCTTTATCATATTAAACTTATTTAATACTTACAAATGTTTAATGGTAGTCTAAATTTGCACACCAGGTAAGTGTCCCTCTCCTCCATAGCAACCATTGACTGTGCAATTAAAATCTGTGCCTTGGAAAATATGACTAGAGGTTACATGACATCGACCTTTCAGAAGGCTCACAAATAGTTGAGACCATCAATGAATGCCTAAGTTGATAATACCGATAACCTCCCTCGTGTCATACCCCCACTTCCACCTCAAACACTAGTATTCCAATAGCTCATCATTTCTTTTCTTTTTTTTTTTTTCTTTTTTAAACTTACCTTTATTTTAAGCAGTTTAGACATACTTAATAATTAGAAAACAATTTAATTTCTTCATTTCATTAAGCAAAATACAAGGCAAATTAATAAAAACAAGCATTTTATTGTAACTGAAGGAAGATGCAACTTATTGCAATTATAAAGTTATATTACAAATTGGAAAATTAGGCTACACCTCCCGAACACACATTAGCATTTATTGTATATTTGTATGTGTGTATCTATCTTATATATTGATCTATATGGATGAAGGTATGGAGGGAAAAGTAAAATAAATTCTGTTAGAATTTTAGAATGACTTGCGCTAACGCCTAAAAACGTTAAGAGTAACGGCTAAAACGAATTTGCACATACTAAGTGACTTTTTCCAAATACTTTATCTATATAAATTCTTTTATCCTCAGGTAACCCTGTAAGGTTTATACTATTGTTTACCTCCCTTTTGCATAAAGAAAGTAAGACACAGAGAAGTTAAGAAACATGCCTAACTCACATAGCTAAAAAAGGCAGAACTGGAATATAAATCCATGTATGCTGGCTTCAGTATTTATAACTTTCATTATTTTTTAAAATTAATTTTTATTGGAGTGTAGTTGATTTACAATGATGTGTTAGTTTCTGCTGTACAGCAGAATGAATCAGTTATACATATACATACATCCACTCTTTTTTAGATTCTTTTCCCATATAGGTCATTACAGAGTATTGAGTAGAGTTCCCTGTGCTATAGAGTAGGTTCTTATTAGTTATCTACTTTATATATAGTAGTGTGTATATGACAACCCCAATCTCCCAATTTATCCCTCCCCTCCACTTTCCCCCTTGGTAACCATCATTTCTTCATGCCCGGCCTTAGTTCTCTTTCAATGCCACAAGGAAGGGAAAGAAAAAAGTGATAATTCTAGCTCCAAGTAGAGTGTCCTTTTCTCTTTTACATGCGTATGTACATGTTATCTATATACATGTGTGTACAGCTACATTTCACAAGTAATATTCAACAATAAGCAATGCCAAAATTAGCTGATTAATTTGCTAGATTACTGGGGAAACTTAACCAGTGTCCATCAGCATACTGCCCTCTTGAGGCAGGAATTCCTCTTGCAAGATCTCATTTTTCCTCATTGGCCTTCTAAATGCTTTTGCCTCAAGGACAGTGAGAGGTATCTTAAGTTTTTATTCATCATTTAAGGAGGTAATAGTGAAATAAGTATTATTAGTTGAACCCTTCTTTCCAAACAGTCCTTATTTGGCGACCTTGTTGATCTAGGATTGGAAGGACCAGAACCCTATCCACCTGGCCTCCCCTACTACCTGCTCCTACTACAGCAGCTAGTAGGAGAACTTCAGAGAGCTGCTAGAAATCACTGATGAAGGCACACTAAACTGGGAGAGCAAAGGCCTGGGTCAGAGATTATGAAAGTGCAACACAATGGGTCAAATCTGCCCTGTAAGTGACTCACACTGTTTTTGTTTTTCTTTTTTTTGTTGTCAGCATTTTAAAATTGAAGTATTTTACATAAAATTTCTGGATTCTCAGCTTTTATTTAAAAATGAGATAATCTGGCTATAATGGAACCTCCATTTTCACATGTAAATAATCAGCTAGATCTATGTGGTAATGACTCTTTCACCAATGTTGTTTGCCATATTTCCTTATCACCCCCTTTTATAATTTATAATCCTAAATTATGCTTCCTACCTGGCCCTTGTAGCAGTTGACTTTGTGACCAATGACCGAACTTTTAATAAAAGTTTTGCTGCCAACAAGCTGATTGACCTTAAGTAAGTCATTAAATCTCTTTGGGACTCAGTGTCTTCACCTGACATTGGGAAAGGGAGCTTAGGACACATGACATCCTCATCTCTAAGAGTCCTTCTAACACTAATATTTATTCTAAAATTTAGAATACTCTCACTCTCTTGTTAGAAATGAACTGCCTGCTATAACTTCTATCAGTGAAATCTTATCTTGACTATCATTAAACTAAATTTAAAATTGTCAGTTTTATTAGTGAATTTAATCACAAGAAAAGACCTCACTAATTTAGGCGTACTGAAAAGAAATATACATGTACTTCAATCTTAATGCTCTTGGAAAGGCTTATCTATGTCAGATTCGATTTTGGAAATTTTTGACTAAGTAGCCTCTCTGAATACCTGACTTCCATTAGATTACAGCTGGTATTGTCCATTGTCTATTTAAAGCCTAACAAAGAAAAGAGAAAGGTGGGAGTGTATTCATTCTCTTCAATTCAATTCTCTTCCACACAACTGATTTAGGAAACAATTTTACCCAAGATTTATCCAAACTTTCTTTGCAATAATTACTCTACATTATCTAATTTGGGTGTGTTTTCAATCTATTATTTCAAAAAATTAAGTCACTAAAAAAGCACTGAGTAATTTTCTTGCTAGTAAATGCCACTTCAGATCACATTCTCAAAGTATACTATATATTTGCTGGGTTAGACTAGAACAAGTGTATACATAACCACTACCAGGGATCATCAATAAAACAATGTAAGATTTTCCAGGAAACAAAATACTAAATATGCAAACTGGTAAGTGTCTTAGTTGTTCTATCTTCACTCGTCATTTCAGGAGTTCTCCAAGTGAGAAGGGTATAAGGTCTTGCCACTCCAAGTACAGTTTGTGAACCAACAGCATCAGCATTCCCTGGGAGCCTGTTAGAAAAGCAGAATCTCAGGCTCCACCCCCAGGCCTGCTGTATCAGAACCTATAGTTTAGCAGGACCCTCAGGTGATTTATGCACAGATTACAGTTTGGGAAATACTGGTAGGCACATTGGAGAAGTAATGGGTAGGCCCGAATTCTAATCCTGATTCTGCCATTTATTACCTATACTTAATTTCACCTCAGTTTCTTCATCTATAAAGTGAGACTAAATATTAATTACCTCAAGGAATGTTCCCTGATTTTATTTACTTTTTACATCTGAAGACTGGCACCAGAGTAAGTCCTCAATAAACATTTGTCAAATCTAGCTACCAAAAAAAAAAAAAATTAGAATCTAAAAATTCTGACTCCACTTTGAAGTTAAAAGTCAAATGTATTTTTACAGATCATTATTTTTTTTATCATGAACTGAATCTGTTCACTTTAAGATGTGGAATTATTTTCTTTGGTGTTTCTTCTTAAAAACTCAAATGGAGATTAAAAGAGAACTGGTTTCCTTCCTCTTCCCTCTCTCTTCTTCCTCAAACTCATCCTTCCTTCAAACACAAATGAAGGAGAGAGCCCTAAAGAGAAAACTGAATGAGCACTGCAGTGATTTTTCAGGGCCTCCAAATGAATGTAACTGAATTAAACTCCCTCAAAGCCCCAATCCAGCACAAAGGAATCATGCCGTTAAATGGTTAAATGACAAGATAACAATACAAATCAAACTTATCCACAGCACAGATGCAATGTTTGGGTAAAAAAGCCTTGATCTGTTCAGAGAGAGAGAGCAGCAAGATAACCAGGGAACAGAAGTTTGCTAAACCGAATGAAGAAAATCGAAACAGACAACAGGAATAAATGTAACAAAGACACCATAAAGGGTACCTTTGAGCTACATGTCTAAAACATAGGATGTGGGCGATCAACAGCCCCAGGCAGCAACTGATGTGAGACCCTTTGTTTAACCTGGCACTCCAACTTTTGAACTATGGACCAAACCTAAGAACTGTAAAATAGTCTATCACATTTGTAATACAAAAGAAATTGCTCTTCCAGTTTTGGTTACAATAGGTTTTTCCATACAAACCATAAGCTTAACTAAATTAGTAGGATTTTTTAAATTTATTTTATAAAATATATTTTAACCCAAATGATTCCCTAGTTACCATTTGCTTGTGGATCTTACGTATAACCACTTTAATGCTTTTTCCCAACACCACTAGATTAATAGTTTCCACTTGCCAAATGGCAGACCTTCCATCCTTTCTGGTGTCCTTGGATATTCCAAAGTGAATGCGGAATATTTCACATAGAATTTTCACAGCCTCCTATCTCTGCTGCCCTATGCTCTGGCTCTTAACATTCCTCTTAGCTAATTCTGCTTGGCAAGGAACACACAGGTGGTAATGACCTTTGACATCCTTTGAGGTGTCTATTTTCTCAACATCTGGTGCCTGGGACACCATCCTGCCTCCAAGTTCCTGAGATAAACACTACCTGCAACTCTATTCTGGTCACCAATACGTTGATGTTAACTCAACCTTGACCTCCAGTCCTCACCTGGAGAGAAATGATTTCCACTTTTTCATCTCTTCGCATATGAAGGCAGAAGAAATCCCACAGCAAAAAAGCTTGGGCTCATGGTGATAAAGTGCTTTCACCTTTACCATCTCTTTTTCAGGATCATAAGCAGCCACAAGAATCTGAGCAGGAATAAATTTTATTCTCATATCTGTATCCTACACTAATTCTCCCTTCCCATTGTGACAGACACCTTCATTTGCTGTGATGATTCTTTTCTCTCAGAAGCCCTTTATCTCTTATCTCACTCTGGTTTCCTTTAAGGACTCCTACGGAGCCACTTTCATAAGTGTCACGAATGTCAATAAGAGTCTGACCATGGATCTCAGGAAAATCAGGGGATGGATTTAGAAATAAGGGGAGGACTGAGAGGAAAGCATTTCATACCTCCACATACTCAGCTCTGACCTTGCCAGGCCCACATTTTAAAACTAATCAGTAGCACGTTTTTGAAATATTAGAACTATAACTTTACATTAAAATGGTCCTGGTCACATATTGTATACAAATATTTCCTCAAATATTGCGAGTGCTTTTCTCAAAGTCTGAGACAAATTTCAATGTTTTTGGCAAAAATATGAAGGTTGATGAGCCCAATAAACACAGATTTCAAAGTTTACACAGACCATTAAAACTACTTGCAATTAACACCCTAAGTAAAAATGCAATCATTAATCTTTAAGTTTCGATAGTATACATTTTGAAAATGAAATAATCTTGGATTATACAGGCTAACTACTTCATTTTAGAAGCAGGAACTTAGAGAGGTAAAATGACATCAGAAGTCACCAGGCTTGACCTCAGACTGAAACCTCCTGATTCTTAGTTTAGTTCTCTTTCCCTTACATCCATTATCTTATAAGAACAGCCTGTGGGGTTAAAGTATTTTGTCACAATGATCCATTCATTCAGTCAGCAGATATTTATTGAGCATCTACTGTGTTCCAGGTGATGTACAGAAAGGGTGACCTACCAGGAGTGGAAATCTTAGTCCAAATCTCAGGTCTTCCAAACCTGATGTGTGCTCTTATGCAAGTGGTATATATACCTAAATCTCAGCATCCTCATCCTAAAATGAAGGTTATAGTAAAATCATCTGTAAGGTTTCTTTCAGGTCTCAGTTTCTGTAATTCAATTAAACAGCTATACATGTTAAACAACAACAGAAAAAAACCCTTCATGAATGAAGATTTAAAGTTTCATAGATAGATACTTTACCCAAAACCAAATGTAAGATGTTCACTTGGCAGATTTAGGTCACTGGACAACATCTGATGCTTTTGTTATAAAAGGAGAAAAGAAGAGACTGTGATAAATTACCACCTGTCACTATGCCAAAACAAATCAAACTACTAGTAAATTAAAAAAAAAAAAAAAAAACAGGTTTAGTGCATCTCTTATGTACTCGATAGTCTATCTTTTAGAATCTGGGAAAATAAAATGATTTTAGCCATGCCTCCCTAAAAAAGCTGTTTGATAGCTCTAAACATTCAGAATTAAGTCCTCAAATGCATTTTATATAGAATTTCTAATGGATATCATAAATGAAATTTGGCACCCATCTGAATTAAATTGATCTAATAGATAATCTCGAAGGCCAACCTAGATATTAGATCTCATACAAGTGAGGGTTGGGGAGGGAGATATATTTTGACGAATTCTTTAATATTTCAAGAAATGCCAGAGGTTCAGGGTTTTAAAATAATCCTAAATATGCTTAAAATCAATTCTTATATATAAACAGAATGACTGGTCATTTTACTACCATAAAATAAGTGACTATGTTTAATTCTGGTTTTCTCTTATAAAGCTACAGTTGTAGATCACTGTTAACCACACCCTTTCTCGTTACAAATGAAAAAAGCATGTCCCAAGGAGGTAAATATTTTTCAGAAGTTTACCAGTAGAGCCAGAGCTAAGACTGTAGTATTCAATTCTATTATACCATACTGCCAACTCCTAATTATTTTTTTCTTTTTAACTTAACGGAAGTATAGTTGAAGCACAATAAACCACTTAAAAGTATATAATGTGATCAGTTTTGACATATGCATATACCCATAAAACCATCATCACAATCAAAATTATATTGTCCATCATTCCAAGAAGTTTCCTCAAGCCTCTCTATATTCCATTCCTTCCTCTACCCCCACCCCCATGTGACCACTGATTTGTTTTCAGTCACTATTGATTAATTTGCATCTTCTAGAATTCTGCATAAACGAAATCACACAATATATGGTACTTTTTTTGGCCTGGATTCTCTCACTCTGCATAATTTTGAGCTTAATCCATATTATTGCACATATCAATGTTCATTCATTCCCTTCTCATTGCTGAGTATATTGCATTGAATGGATATACCACATATTTATTCATTTACTCATTGATGAATGCTTAGGTTATTCCTAGATTGGGGCTATTACAAATAAAGCTGCTATAAGTATTCATATACAAGTTTTTGTGTGAGCATATGTTCTCATTTCTTGCAGGTAAATATCTAGGAATGGAATGCATGGGTCATATGGTAGGTATATGTTTAATTTGAAAAATATCTGTCAGTTTTCCAAAGAAAGTTTCATTGCTTCATAAACTTGCCAACATCTGGTATGGTCAGTTTTTTTGTATTTTTGTTATTGTTTTTGTTTAATTTTAACCATTCTAAGGGTATGCCATCCCAGTTGTTATCACATTATTTTAATTCCTTGGACTTCCTTGACACAACTTGTGCTATTCTGAAAATTTGGGGGAAAGAATGACACATATAATAATGTGATATATGACTGAAGGACAAGGATAAGGGTATTTTTTTCATAAGTTATTTTTACCACAATGGCAATTACCTTAATATCTATACTGATCAACAATTAAGAATTGACTTAATGATGTATACTACTTGAATATGTTTAGCCTTTTTTGAAAGGGCATTTTTAAGTTTATTTTTCTTTAACCTTATTAACTTCTTTTTTCTAAAAGGAGTAGAGAAAATAATCAAGGGGTTGAAAACACAACTGCCCAAAGGACAAGGGTGGGTAATATAAAAACATAAAGTCATTCAAGAAATAAAATAAGGAGCTGTTTATTGCATACCAAATTGGCAAAGGTTTTTAGAAATTATAATGTCTACGGTTGGCAAGGATGGGTGTGGTAAAATAGACATTCTCATTTATTACTCATGGAACAGACTACTTAGAAATCAATTTGGCCTTTTATAGTGACAGCCCTAATAGTGCTCATATCATTTGACACAGTAATATCACTTCTAGAAATTTTAAAACTCTACACAATCAGATATGGATAAGTATTTATCTTCAAGGATTTCAGCATTATTTATCATGCTTATAAATTGGAAATAACCTAATTGTCCAAAAATAGAGGGATGAAGGAGTTCCCTGGTAGCCTAGTGGTTAGGATTCTGGGCTTTCACTGCTGTGGCCCACGTTCAATTCCTGATGGGGGAACTGAGATCCCACAAACCGTGAGAAACAGCCAAAAAAAAAAAACAAAATAGAGGAATGATTAAATCATTATGGTTCATACATGTGATATTATGCTGCCAATAAAAATCATAGATTTAAAGAATATTTAACCACATGAATAAGTGCTACTCATAAAATGTTTAGAGAATTAAACAAAAAGATTACCACAATTTTATAAAGGAAAACAATACATTAAAATGTAAGAAGGTGCATACAACTCAACAACAAAAAAACAAACAACTGAATCACAAAATGGGCAGAAGACTTAAATACACATTTCTTCAAAGAAGACATACAGATGGCCAATAGGCACATGAAAACATGCTCAACATCACTAATTATTAGAGAAATGCAAATAGAAACTACAAGGAGGAGGGGGACCTTCAAGATGGCAGAGGTGTAAGAAGTGGAGATCACCTTCCTCTCCACAAATACATCAAAAATACATCTACACGTGGAACAACTCCTACAGAACACCTACTGAATGCTGGCAGAAGACCTCAGACTTCCCAAAAGGCAAGAAACTCCCCACGTACCTCGGTATGGTAAAAGAAAAAAGAAAAAAAAAAGACAAAAGAATAGGGACGGGACCTGCACCTCTGGAAGGGAGCTGTGAAGGAGGAAAAGATTCCACACACTAGGAAGCCCGTTCACTGGTGGAGACAGGGGGATGGGTGGAGGGGAAGCTTCGGCGCCATGGAGGAAAGCACAGCAACAGGGGTGCAGAGGGCAAAGCAGAGAGATTCCCACACAGAGGATCAGTGCCGACCAGCACTCACCAGCCTGAGAGGCTTGTCTGCTCACCCACCAGGGCAGGTGGGGGCTGGGAGATGAGGCTGGGGCTTCGGAGGTCAGATCCCAGGGAGAGGACTGGGGTTGGCTGTGTGAACACAGCCTGAAGGGGGACTAGTGTACCACAGCTAGGCGGAAGGGAGTCAGGGAAAAACCCTAGACCTGCCTAAGAGGCAAGAGACCATTGTTTCGGGGTGCACGAGGAGAGGGGATTCAGAGCACCACCTAAACGAGCTCCAGAGACAGGCGCAAGCCATGGCTATCAGCGCCGACACCAGAGATGGGCATGACACGCTAAGGCTGCTGCTACAGCCACCAAGAAGCCTGTGTGCAAGCACAGATCAATATCCACACCTCCCCTACCTGGAGCCTGTGAAGCCCGCCATTGCCAGGGTCCAGTGATGCAGGGACAACTTCCCCAGGAGAACACACAGCATGCCGCAGGCTATTGCAATGTCACGCCAGACACAGGCTCGCCCTGCATTCCATACCTCTCCCTCCCAACAGCCTGAGTGAGCCAGAGCCCCCTGATTAGTTGCTACTTTAACCCCATCCTCTCGGGTGGGGAACAGATGCCCTCAGGCGACCTACACGCAGAGGCAGGGCCAAATCCAAAGCTGAACTCCAGGAGCTGTGTGAACAAAGAAGAGAAAGGGAAATTTCTCCGTGCAGCCTCAGGAGCAGTGGATTAAATCTCCACAATCAACTTGATGTACCCTGCATCTGTGGAATACCTGAAGAGACAACAAATCATCCCAAAATTGAGGCGGTGGACTTTGGGAGAAACTGTAGACTTGGGGTTTGCTTTCTGCATCTAATTTGTTTCTGGTTTAATGTTTATCTTAGTTTAGTATTTAGAGCTTATTATCATTGGTAGATTTTTTTATTGATTTGGTTGTTCTCTTCTTTTTTATATATATACATATATATTTTTTTTCCTTTTTCTCTTTTTGTGAGTGTGTATGTACATGCTTCTTTGTGTCATCTTCTCGGTATAGCTTTGCTTTTACCATTTGTCCTACGGTTCTGTCTGTCTATTTTTCTTTTTTTTTTTAACTATAATTTTTAGAGCTTGTTATCATTGGTGGATTTGTTTATTGGTTTGGTTGCTCTCTTCTTTCTTTCTTTCTTTTTTTTATTATTTTTTATTTTTAATAAATTTTTTATTTTTTATTTTAATAACTTTATTTTATTTTATTTTATTTTTTATTTCTATCTTTTCTCCCGTTTCTTCTGAGCCGTGTGGCTGGCAGGGTGCTGGTGCTCTGGCCAGGTGTCAGGCCTGTGCCTCTTAGGTGGGAGAGCCAAGTTCAGGACATTGAACCATCAGAGACCCACTGGCCCCATGTAATATCAACTGGTGAAAGCTCTCCCAGAGACCTCCATCTAAACACTAAGACCCTGCTCCACTCAACAACCAACAAGATACAGTGCTGGACACCCCATGCCAAACAATTAGCAGGACAGGAACACAACCCCACCCATTAGCAGAGAGGCTACCTAAAATCAAAATAACTTCACAGACACCCCAAAACAGACAACTGGATGTGGTCCTGCCCACCAGAAAGACAGTATCTAACCTCATCCACCAGAGCACAGGCACCAGTCCCCTCCACCAGGAAGCCTACACAAACCACTGAACCAACCTTAGCCACTGGGGACAGACACCAAAAACAATGGGAACTATGAACCTGCAGCCTGCGAAAAGGAGACCACAAACGCAGTAAATTAAGCAAAATAAGAAGACAGAGAAATATACAGCAGATGAAGAAGCAAGGTAAAAACCCACCTGACCAAAAAAATGAAGAGGAAATAGGCAGTCTACCTGAAAAAGAATTCAGAGTAATGATAGTAAAGATGATCCAAAATCTTGGAAACAGAATGGAGAAAATACAAGAAACGTTTAACAAGGACCTAGAAGAATTAAACAGCAAACAAACAATGATGAACAACACAATAAATGAAACTAAAAATTCTCTAGAAGGAATCAACAGCAGGGTAACTGAGGCAGAAGATCGGATAAGTGACCTTGAAGATAAAATGGTGGAAATAAATACTGCAGAGAAGAATAAAGAAAAACGAATGAAAAGAATTGAGGACAGTCTCAGAGACCTCTGGAACAACAATAAACGTACCAACATTTGAATTATAGTGGTCCCAGAAGAAGAAGAGAAACAGAAAGGGACTGAGAAAATATTTGAAGACATTATAGTTGAAAACTTCCATTATATGGGAAAGGAAATAGTCAGTCAAATCCAGGAAGCAGAGAGAGTCCCATACAGGATAAATCGAAGGAGAAACATGCCAAGACACATATTAATCAAACTATCAAAAATTAAATACAAAGAAAAAATATTAAAAGCAGCAAGGGAAAAGAAACAACATACAAGGAAATCCCCATAAGGTTAACAGATGATCTTTCAGCAGAAACTCAGCAAGCCAGAAGTGAGTGGCAGGACATATTTAAAGTGATGAAAGGGAAAAAGCTACAACCAAGATTACTCTACACAGCAAGGATCTCATTCAGATTTAATGGAGAAATTAAAACCTTTAGAGACAAGCAAAAGCTAACAGAATTCAGCACCACCAAACCAGCTTTACAACAAATGCTAAAGGAACCTCTCTAGGCAGGAAACATAAGAAAAGGAAAAGACCTACAATAACAAACGCAAAACTATTAAGAAAATGTTAATAGGAACATACATATCAATAACTACCTTAAAGGTAAATGGATTAAACGCTCCAACCAAAAGACATAGACTGGCTGAATGGAAACAAAAGCAAGACCCGTACATATGCTCTCTACAAGAGACCCACTTCAGACCTAGGGACACATACAGACTGAAAGTGAGGAGATGGAAAAAGATATTCCATGCAAATGGAAATCAAAAGAAACCTGGAGCAGCAATTCTCATATCAGACAAAATAGACTTTAAAATAAAGACTATTACAAGAGAAAAACAAGGACACTAGATAATGATCAAGGGTTCAATCCAAGAAGAAGATATAATAATTGTAAATATTTATGCACCCAACATAGGAACACCTCAATACATAAGGCAAATGCTTACAGCCATAAAAGGGGAAATCGGAAGTAACATAATAACAGTAGGGAACTTTAACACCTCACTTTCACCAATGGACACATCGTCCCAGAGAAAATAAATAAGGAAACACAAGTTTTAAATGATATATTAAAAGAGATGGACTTAATTGATATTTATCAGACATTCCATCCAAAAACAACAGAATACACTTTCTCCTCAAGTGCTCATGGACCATTCTCCAGGACAGACCATGCCTTGGGTCACAAATTAAGCCTTGGTAAATTTAAGAAAATTGAAATCGTATCAAGTATCTTTTCCCATGGCAATGCTATGAGACTAGATATCAATTACAGGAAAAAATCTGTAAAAAATACAAACATATGGAGACTAAACAATACACAACTAAATAACCAAGAGATCACTGAAGAAATCAAAAAATACCTGGAAACAAATGACAATGAAAACATGACGGCCCAAAACCTATGGAATGCAGCAAAAGCAGTTCTAAGAGGGAACTTGATAGCAATACAATCCTACCTCAAGAAACATCTCAAAGAAACAACCTAACCTTACACTTAAAGCAATTAGAGACAGAAGAACAAAAAACCCCAAAGTTAGCAGAAGGAAAGAAATCAAAAAGATCAGATCAGAAATAAATGAAAAATAAATGAAGGAAATCATAGCAAAGATCAATAAAACTAAAAGCTGGTTCTCTGAGATGACAAACAAAATTGATAAACCATTAGCCAGACTCATCAAGAAAAAAAGGGAGAAGGCTCAAATCAATAGAATTAGAAATGAAAAAGGAGAAGTAACAACTGACACTGCAGAAATACAAAGACTCATGAAGGATTACTACAAGCAACTATATGCCAATAAAATGGACAACCTGGAAAAAATGGACAAATTCTTAGAAAAGCACAACCTTCTGAGACTGAACCAGGAAGACGAAGCACAAGCACTGAAATTGAAACTGTGATTAAAAATCTTCCAACAAAAGCCCAGGACCAGATGGCTTCACAGGTGAATTCTATCAAACACTTAGAGAAGAGCTAACACCTATTCTTCTCAAACTCTCCCAAAATATAGAAGAGGGAGGAAGACTCCCAAACTCACTCTACGAGGCCACCATCACCCTGATACCAAAAGCAGACAAAGATGTCACAAAGAAAGAAAACTACAGGCCAATATCACTGATGAACATAGATGCAAAAATCCTCAACAAAATACTAGCAAACAGAATCCAACAGCACATTAAAAGGATCATACAGCATGATCAAGTGGGGTTTATCCCAGGAATGCAAGGATTCTTCAATATACGCAAATCAATCAATGTGATAAACCATATTAACAAATTAAAGGAGAAAAACCATATGATCATCTCAATCGATGCAGAAAAAGCTTCCGACAAAATTCAACACCGATTGATGATAAAAACCTTGCAGAAACTAGGCATAGAGGGAACTTATCTCAACATAATAAAGGCCATATATGACAAACCCAAAGCCAACATCATTCTCAATGGTGAAAAACTGAAACCATTCCCTCTAAGATCAGGAACAAGACAAGGTTGTCCACTCTCACCACTACTATTCAACATAGTTTTGGAAGCTTTAGCCACAGCAATCAGAGAAGAAAAGAAATAAAAGGAATCCAAATCAGAAAAGAAGAAGTAAAGCTGTCACTGTTTGCAGATGACATCATACTATACATAGAGAATCCTAAAGATGTTACTAGAAAACTAATAGAGCTAATCAACGAATTCGGTAAAGTAGCAGGATACAAAATTAATGCACAGAAATCTCTTGCATTCCTATACACTAATGATGAAAATCTGAAAGAGAAATTAAGGAAACACTCCCATTTACTACTGCAACAAAAACAATAAAATAAACTTACTAAGGAGAGAAAAGACCTGTATGCAGAAAACAATAAGGCACTGATACAAGAAATTAAAGATGATACAAACAGATGGAGAGATATACCATGTTCTTGGATTGGAAGAATCAACATAGTGAAAATGACTCTACTACCCAAAGCAATCTACAGATTCAGTGCAAACCCTATCAAACTACCAATGGCATTTTTCACAGAAGTAGAACAAAAAATTGCACAATTTGTATGGAAACACAAAAGACCCCGAATAGCCAAAGCAATCTTGAGAAAGAAAAATGGAGCTGGAGGAACCAGGCTCCCTGAATTCAGACTATATTACAAAGCTACAGTAATCAAGACAGTATGGTACTGGCATAAAAACAGAAATATAGAACAATGGAACAGGACAGAAAGCCCAGAGATAAACCCACGCACATATGGTCACCTTATCTTTGATAAAGGAGGCAAGAATATACAATGGAGAAAAGACAGCCTCTTCAATAAGTGGTGCTGGGAAAATTGGAAAGCTACATGTAAAAGAATGAAATTAGAACACTCCCTAACACAATACACAAAAATAAACTCAAAATGGATTAAAGACCTAAATGTAAGGCCAGACACTATAAAACTCTTAGAAGAAAACATAGGCAGACACTCTATGTCATAAATCACAGCAAGATCCTTTCTGACCCACCTCCTAGAGAAATGGAAATAAAAACAAAAATAAACAAATGGGACCTAATGAAAGTTAAAAGCTTTTGCACAGCGAAGGAAAACATAAACAGGATGAAAAGACAACCCTCAGAATGGGAGAAAATATTTGCCAACGAAGCAACTGACAAAGGATTAATCTCCAAAATATCCAAGCAGCTCATGCAGCTCAATATCAAACAAACAACCCAATCCAAAAATGGGCAGAAGACCTAAATAGACATTCCTCCAAAGAAGATATACAGATTGCCAACAAACACATGAAAAGATGCTCAACATCACTAATTATTAGAGAAATGCAAATCAAAACTACAATGAGGTATCACCTCACAACAGTTAGAATGGCCATCATCAAAAAATCTACAAACAATAAATGCTGGAGAGGGTGTGGAGAAAAGGGAACCCTCTTTCACTGTTGGTGGGAATGTAAGTTGATACAGCCACTATGGAGAACATTATGGAGGTTCCTTAAAAAAATAAAAATAGAACTACCATATGACCCAGCAATCCCACTACTGGGCATATACCCTGAGAAAACCATAGTCAAAAACAGTCATGTACCACAATGTTCATTGCAGCTTTATTTACAATAGCCAGGACATGGAAGCAACGTAAGTGTCCATCAAGAGATGAATGGATAAAGAAGATGTGGCACATATATACAATGGAATATTACTCAGCCATAAAAAGAAACAAAATTGTGTTATTTGTAGTGAGGTGGATGGACCTAGAGACTGTCATACAGAGAGAAGCAAGTCAGAAGAGAAAAACAAATATCATATGCGAACACATACATATGGACTCTAAAACAAATTTGTTTAAATGGTTCTGATGAACATAGGGACAGGACAGGAATAAAGATGCAGACGTTGAGAATGGACTGAGGACACAGGGAGGGGGAAGGGTAAGCTGGGACGAAGTAAGAAAGTGGCATGGACATATATACACTACCAAATGTAAAATAGATCGCTAATGGGAAGCAGACACATAGCACACAGAGATTAGCTCGTTGCTCTGTGATCACCTAGACGGGTGGGATAGGGAGGGTGGGAGGAAGATGCAAGAGGGAGGAGATAATGGGGATATGTGTATACATATAGCTGATTCACTTGGTTATACAGCAGAAAACAACACACCATTCTAAAGCAATTATACTCCAATAAAGAGGTTAAAGTAAATAAATAAATAAATAAATATTCAAAGCTGGAAAAAAAAAAAAGCCACAAGGAGGTATCACCTGACTCCAGTCAGAACGGCCATCATTAAAAAGTCTACAAATAATAAATGCTAGAGAGGGTGTGGAAAAAAGGGAACCCTCCGACACTGTTGGTGGGAGTGTAAACTGGTGCAGCTACTATGGAAAATGGTATGGAGGTTCCTTAAAAAACTAAAAATAGAGTTACTGTATAATCCAGCAATCCCACTCCTGGGCATATATCCAGAGAAAACTAATTCGAAAAGATACATGCAACCCAATGTTCATAGCTGCACTACTGACAGTAGCCAAGACAAGGAAGCAACCTAAACGTCCATTGATGGATGGATAAAGAAGATGTGATAGATATATAGAGATATATAAAATGGAATGTTACTCACCCATAAAAATGAAATAATGCCATTTGCAGCTACATGGATGGACCCAGAGATTATCATGCTAAGTGAGGCAAATCAGAGAAAGACATATATCATGATATCACTTATATGTGTAATCTAAAATATGATACAAATGAACCTACTTACAAAACAGAAACAGACGGGCAGACATAGAAAACAAACTTATGGTTACCAAAGGGGAAAGGAGATGGTGCAGAGATGAATTAGGAGTTTGGGATTAGCATATACAAATTACTATATATAAAACAGATAAACAACAAGGTCCTACTGTATAGCACAGGCAACCATATTCAATATCTTGTAATAAACTGTAATGGAAAAGAAAAAACGCAAGAAGGAAAGATACCAGAAGTTTAACAGTGGTACCTGTCCTTGAAGTGTTTACACTTGAACTGGTAGATACATTGAGTTGGTAAGTACGTTATTTATATCTTTTTAGCAATATGTAAGTAATATATGAAATGTGATACATTACTAAATTACTTGCATATTACAGCAACATGCGAGTAATATGTTGAAGCACAGAGGCATGACCAACTAATCATCTCTGTACAGGGAATTTCTTTTGAACTAAATCTGCAAGAGTAAGTCATTTTCCAGATGGAGAACTAGTAGAAAGGCATTCTTGGTGGAAGAAATTATGTATGCAAAGCCACTGAGTTGTTTGTATCCCTGGAATATAGTTCAAGGGCTAAATATTCCATTTTTGTCTGTTGAATACACTAATGAATGAGTTATAAAAAAAAATTCATTCTCTATCACTGTTCTTTGTCTCCTGTATTTCAGTCACTAAAAGTCTACTATTACAACATAATGATATATTACAAATTTCAAAAGTGACTAATTTTCTATCAGTTACATCTTAGGATGTTGCTTCCTAAAATCATCCTGGTATTCCTTAACTCCATTAGTAATTGATCAATAATTTATTAAATAGTTAAAGTGAGCTAATTCTGGAGACCTACCAGAGAGCCAATCACCACCTCTTAAGAGTATTAAATCTTTTCCTTGCTTTATATCCTAAGAAACAGCTGATATTTCGACCAAGAGCCCTTCATCTACTCACCAACTATAAATCAAAAGAATGACTATAATTGATTTTGGACACCTTTTCTTTAAAAGAAAAAAAACCTACCACAAGGTGATCTTTGATACAATAGGCTTTTTTAAAAAAAGATTCATTTGCTGCTGTTTATTCTTAATAAAGTGATATGTTGGCAAGGCAGATTGCAAAATTTGTATTAAAAAATCTGCACAGTTACTTAATTCCTGAGTCATTATTTATCTTTTAAACATTCATAAAGACTGAAGTCCATCATCCTTTGTCAGCAATTATGAGATAGAACGATTAGATGGAAACAATAATTTTTTCTAATACAGTGATATTTGACAAGAAAAATGACTACTGAAAGGAAAAGCAAAGGATACAATCTCAGCTAAGGCAAGATTGAAATCATAGATGGGAACTTAATTTCAAAGAGATATTTATTTATTATTAAAATAATAGCAACTAAAAACTTCTTTTTCTAGCCATTTTACTTACTAGATACTCTAAACAGCCCTCTATATTAAGACAAGCAAAATGTTGCAGATAAGGCATAGGGCTCCTGACAAGGTATAGAATCTAACAGAAGATCCCTACATAAATCTGGATCCCCACAGAGTTATACCCTTTGAGCCCCTGTAAGGGTGGATAGAAATAAAGAGGCATTCCTGTTAGTGTTTGGAGTAGTTCTGTCACCAAAAAGTACCTTTTAATAGTGAAAGTTATTTTTAATTGTGAAATGCCCAACCTCTGTCCAAAAGAGCAGAGGTGGTCTTAATGCTTTAAAGACACATCCATGCCAAGGGAAGACCAAATGGTACACTGTAGGAATGGAGGTTTCACAGTAGAGATGACTGTTGAGAAAACTGAGTGATCACATGGCTGTGGATAGGTACCCACGAAGACTCAAAAGACCCTCCACTACTGAAATCAGTATTAATAATGCAATCTGTGATTTAGCTGGAAGAAAAAAAAACTGTCTTATGAAATCAATGTGGTTCATTTAAATTGTGTTGGTTTTGTATTTTTGTTTGTATTTGATTTGCAGTTTTTTTGTTTTATTTTTACTTAAGTCTTGGACATCTAAAGGGTTTATACTTAGTTTTATGGTTGTACATATTTTAAGAGGTTTTCTTTCTTAATCTTTTTTTCCTTCAAAAGAGATATATACATTCTTTGATAGAATATAGAATGTAGGTTTGATAAGGATTGGCTTACCATTTGATTTCTTGTGTTAGTCCACCTACAGTGTGGACCTGTCACTCTGGTCAGAGTGTGCCATGGCAATTATGGTGGCGATTACAACTTGTGAAAGTTATCTTATATTTCAATCTCTATGAACCTGTTGAAATGGTTCTGCCCTGAGGCAGAAATCCACCTCAAGTGAATTAGGTTGAACTATGTGAAACTGCCAGTCTTGTAAGTCAAAAACAGCCATTTGTAAGCATTTTCTTGTCATACAACTTAATATATACATGCTCAAGTTTCTTCTCCTTCAAGAAGAAGAGCCTGAGCTAAACCAGTATGAATGCATCATAACAGAAACCTCTTAACAGGCAACTGACTCTCCTTGATACTATCCTGGTTTTGGCCAATGCCATTCAGTCAAATCAGAAATTAAAAGTAAAGGCTTTTTCTTTATATAAAAATAATATATTAAAAAAAGCAACTACTGAACATACATAAAGAAAGAAAGCTAGAAGGAATATAAAATTAGACCATAGTACGTGAGACACTGTCTTGGGGAACTACTTGGACATTGATCAGGGAGACCCTCTTCTTAAAAGACCAGAAATTAATCAATCAGGTTTTTATATAAAACAATACAAAAAAGATTCAGAACTCCCAGGAACAGATATCAGTCAGAACAGTTTTTCAATAAAGTCTTCTTTATTTTCTATTCACTACAATACTAAGAAATAATCAAATATTACCCACACTGTCTCCTCAACCCTTTCTTGTGAGGGTCCTTTCCTTTTATTGTTTCAAATTTCCCAGCAGTGAGAACCCCCACCCACATCTAATTGTAAGATGGGAGGACAAAGAAGGGTTTGTCCATAGTTACTGCTTCCTTAGAGCTGAGGTGATCTGTCTCCCTGTTTCATACCAAACATGATTGTTAGTGACAATATCCAAGTGCCACTTTTCTGGTCTCATTTGAGACACTGAAATGTACATTCCAATTTCCTCCAACAGAAGTATTTCAAAATAACAAGCATGACAAAATCCTCATGATATAGGGCAAGATATGAAGAAATATGAGGAACACCTCAAGTTCTTGTTACTCCCATGTTTAATGTTTTTAATTTATCTTTTCGGAAGGAAACAACCCAAATCTTGTATACAGAAACTTTATGTCCACTTTGTTCCCAGATAAAGGAAGGATTACCCCTTGACAAATGGCCAGTGAAGCCTGGCCTCAGAGACATGATATTCCACGACTTCCCTGTCATGGCACCAAAGGGCTGAGGCTAAGAAAGAGAATACATATTCACAGAAGAAAAAATGTGATATATCAGATCTATGAAAAAGAGCTGAGTAAAATTATAATAAATGATAAAATACTTCTGGAGTTCTGTGATAGAAAAGTCATTCCTTTTTCATTCATTCAACTAATGTTTACAAGAATCTATTTTATGTAAGGTATTATATTAATACAAATAATCAACATTCATTCATTGAGTACTTATTACGTGCCAGGTACTATACTAGCTATTTTATATACATTATTTCAAAATTATTATGAATAGATATTCTTATTATCCCAATTTTACAGAAGAAAAGTAGGAAGCTAAAGAGGTTAAATAACAAGTTCATAAGTGGCTGTGCTGGGATTTGAACTTATAACTGACCCTGTTTTCTTTCTACTACACCATACGAACCACTTAAAAACATTTGAAAATTGAAGGGATATAAATATGTAGAGTGCCTAACAATGCACAAATCAATATTCTGTTAAAATAAATATGAATCATTCTTAAGTTAGTCACCAAAATTTCATTTGGGGTCAAAAGCATAAATATTAAAGTACTTATTCTGTTGATAGCAGTATTTCCCAATCTCTTCTGTAGCACTTGCCAACAGCCAACATCACAGTGAATTTTACAGGGGTAACAGAAAAACTATTATTGCATTGGCCAGTGTGGAAATTTCCCACTGGTTCCTCTGTTAGAGGAGTTACCTCTCAAATGAAAAATGCCTAGAGTCTGCATAATAGCCAAGACTGGGTTCTCTCCCATGTGTTTGCCAAACAATAGCCAGGAGTTGCAGCCGGGAGAACTACTCAGTTCTCCCTCATTTTGACTTCCATGGTGGTGGACTAGAGCATGATCATTTCATAAAAACATTTTATTACTAATTTAGTTATACAATAATCTCTTATTGAGTACCTATTAATGCAATCTATGTTACTGGGACATTTGTTCAAAGAAAATGTAACCAATAATAGTTTACATATCTATTTTGAGCAAATATGGCATATTTAGGACCCTTCTATGATTCAATTTGCATACATGCACTAAGGAAGACATGTGGAGAGAATCTATACCTACTTCCCAGTCCTCTAAATACATCAGACCTTAAACAGGAGGGACACGTGTCTTTTTCACCATTTTTTATCCCTAATCCCATGCATATATGCCTTGCACATTGTTGGTGCTAAAATAATAATAATGTTTATTAGAATAAATGAACTCTATATTCTTTCAAATCCTTTGGCAGCACCCATAAAAAAATAGCAGTAGCCTGTGGGTCAGAGGCTGTGGTTCTAGTCCTGACAATATGCCAAACCCACCATCTGACTTTTTAAACAAGCCATAGCAACTGACTGCTTCCACGAGAGTGAGTGGAACTGAACGGATGGCTAGGATGTTAAGGGATGGTACCGGATGCTCCTCAGTATAACACTAGCGGATTTCAGCTCATTTCTGAAAATAATTGCTTTAGAATGAGCCTTCCACCAGAGAGCTAATGACAAACAAGCAGAATTTTGGAAGTGATGTCGGGAAGTACTTGTGAGTGGTCCAAGCCTGCCGACCTAGGAACTGTGGAGAGGATGAAAAACTCTGAGACCCTGCTGTCAGAATGGGCTCAGGAGTTCCAGTAGGAATGGACTAATTGGTCCCACTTAGTGGGCCTACACTAGGAGATAAAACTGACTCTGGGCAGAGAAAGGAAATACAATCATCAAGATGCACCAAGTATCCCGGGAAGTGAGATAGGTGGGTTAGATGGAAGCTTCCAGAAGTAACCACTTCGGGCCCTCCTTATGAGAGCTTGCTTAGAGGGAGTCTGTGACAGCATTATACTTCATTGAAGTCTGCAGGCGAGTAAAGTCTGTAGGCTGGGTTTGGGAGAAGAAAGTCAGACTCTAGAGTCAGTAACTACAAATGGCACGCGAGTTCAAGGCAGGACACAGCAAGGCTGGACTAATATTGAGTCTGATAATCACAAAATTTCGCAAGAAGAGCTCTTAAAATCACCCTGCTGCTCACTCCTTATCAGTCCTTGAATTCTGTGAAACTGATGACTGCTTTTTGCTCGGAGAAAATCCATTTATTTGATTCTATTTTTACCTTTTTCCTCAACTCCTAAACTATCTATGGGAATATTTTTCAAACAGTTCTGTGGATGACTCCTTTGAATAAGACTCAATGAACACAATCAAAAATGGTTACAAGATCACTTAGATCTTACATTAGTGGTCCAGTGATCAGCACAGATCCAAAGATAGTCTGGTCTCCTCTTTTCATTGCCCATGCAAAGCACTAAGGTAAAGGGAAGTTGAATGACTTCCTTAACATAGTACAGCTTGTTAGAGGTCACATTAGGACTAGAATCCATGTCATGAACATGCCTAGTTTTGTTCCCTAAACAGTGCTGGTTCTATTACAATGTGAACACATGCAGCTTTCCTTACTTACTGTTCTATCTTGCACAAGACTTCATGAAATTATATTCTTATCAGACTATATTTCCCAAATAGCTTGCTTAGTAAATCTCTCTTACTGAAGTGAATATCTTATTTGTTGGACTTCTATGTCTTGCCTTTCACTGCTAAGAACAAAACAAAACAAATAATGCAATGCCCAATAGGTTATACATCTCTGACAGTATATGGCTCAAAAATTGTCAGATACAATTTATGTATGGTAGTCACTGTTAATAATCAATGATGACATTACAAAAATCTTTAAGTGGTTTTATTGATAGGGATATTAAATTTGACAGGATAGGAGAAACTAAGAAATTCAGATTAAAATAAAGGCAGAGATATAAAAACAGTGAATATTACACAAGTAGGCATCCCAGTTCAGCCACTAATTAATTCTGTAACCTCAGTGAACTCATTTAACCTCTGTGGTCCAGATTCCTCATAAGAAGAAGGAGAAGAAGAAGAAGAAGGAAAAGGGGGGAGAGGGACAGTGAGGGGGATGAGGGGAGGGGGAAAGGGAGCAGTTGGAACTAAATAACCTAAAAGATTCCTGGATTTAAATAAAGCCTCCAGAGCTCCATGTAGATGTACTCCAATTTTGATAAAAACAGGGTCTAGGATATAAGCATGGCTCATATACATAAAAGTCTGTGTGATAATGATAGCTAAGTTAGAGAATAATAACCATATGTCAGGCATTTGTCTAAGGGCTATAAATATATGTGAATTCATGGAATAATTGTCACAGAAACTCAATGAGATAAGCACCATTATTTTCATCCTTATTTTCCAGATTAGGAAACTGAGGCATAGAGATTAAATAATTTGCCAATGTCATACATATAGTGAGTGGTAGAATCAGGGTTTGAACCCAGCCTGGCTCCAGTGTCATGCACTTAAAACACTGTTATACTGCCCCCTTACGATGGGTGAAGTGGTAGGTTTGGGTGGCTGATGATGACAGATTAAGAGATTCTGGATGGTCTTTTAAGGCAAAATGGATAACTTTTAATTATAGCATCCCTCCTGGGGCAGTTTTCTTAGACAGTTTATAGTAGTAAGACACCAATATTCATCCAGTTTCTCAGATTAAAAATCAAAGAATAATTCTTGATTTTTGCCTTTCTCTTACTCCAAAACTCATTAGCAAGTCCTCTTAGGTCTACCATCAAAACAAATCTCGAATCCAACCATTTCTCACTACTATACTGCTACCACTTGGTGCATCTTCATCTTCACCTTCACCTATAGTGTTGCAATTACCTCCTAAATCACCTCCCTGCTTTTACACTTACCCTTCTGTAGTTTAATCTCCACATAGCATGCTGAGTAATCATTTTTAAAACATAGATCACATCATTCCTGGATTCGAAACCCTCCTATGGCTTCCCATCGTATTTAGAATAAAATCTAAACTCCTTATTAAGGCCTGACTCTCCATGATCTGGCCCTCATGCACTTGCTATCTACTTCTTTTTTTTTTTTTTTTAGAAACAACAGAAATTTATTTCTCACAGTTCTGGAGGCTGGAAGTCCAGGATCATAGTACTGGCAGATTCGGTGTTTGGTGAGGGCTTCCTGGTTCATAGATTATCCACCTCTTTTTTATGGAATATATTTTGCTATCTGAATAAACTTCCTGAAGTCTTTGAACTTCTCCTGTGATGTTCTGGACTTTTTTCCCGCCAAAATATAACGGCTATGTATTTATTGGAAGACAGTTAACTCATTAGGATTAAACACTAAGATAATTACTACATTAAAATCCCATGCCATGTGGAGATGCAGAAATGAAAGCTGACCCCTGCTTCCTTTGCTCTTCACAATCTGTGGAAACTTCCTAGACTGCCCTGAGAATTCTTTTTTTTTTTTTTTTACGTGACAAAGAATACCTGCTCAGCAGGTTTTTATTCTCTAGGTATTGTCTATTCACCATTACAAATAATAAGTTGTTGGCTAAGACTGATGTTTGTCAATTCAGATAGAAACTGTGGAATAATTAATGATACCATTTATTTTTAAAACCTGTGGTAAGTTAGTGGGAAACGTACATAGTGTATGGAAAGGAAAAGTTGCTGCTTCCCCGAACCTGATTTCCTCATCATGGGAAATCAAATAGGTCAAACACAGCTAACACACAAAAGTTAAAAAAGAAGCCCTTGTTTCTAGTGATAGTTCAGGGAAGTGCTCTTGAAGATTCCATTCACATGTTCTGAAAGCATTAATTTCTCCCTTAAACATCTATGGAAGTAATGACTATCTAGTGATTTAAAAGACCATAAAATGGATATGATCCATTTTCTTTTCATTAAATAACCCACTGCAACATCCATGATTTGACCTCCGCATGTACAGACAATAATAAAACTAAAAATTTCTAAATTGGCTGATTTCTTAGCTCAGTCATAGGAGTTGAAACAAGTTAGCTCTCAATTTCCAAAAGAGCATTAAGAGGAACAGCCTTTTTTATGTGCTAACTAGGACTGTGCATTTAGCTCTCTAGAAACAAATTTGAAGTTGTATCCTCCGCTAACCTACTAAGATTAGATCTACACATTTTAAACTCTATTTGGAGCATAGATTACAGTTTCTGTGGCTCTGTCATTAAAATAAACAGCACCAAAGCAAAATATAATCACAATAAACCGAGGAATTAATGTGAAATACTAAGCAATTCATTCAAAGGATAAGTTAGCTTCCCTGCTGTTAGCTTCAAAGATTGTAGATAATAAACTAAAACTATAAGCAAATTGAAATAAAGGGAGTAAACATAACTCTTGAGACTGATTTAGGTCACTTTACTACTTCTTCATATCTCTCCCAGAAGATAAAACAGAGACTGAACTGTTGATATCCTAACCAGGCATGATATTAAAAATATTTTACAACCAATATTGTATTAGCACTGACCTAGTAGAATAGACTCCATCCTGCCAGAACGAGGAAGTAGTGTCTTTGAGGGCCCCTTTTGTGGCAGGCATCAACCATTTAGTGGCTGATTTGGGGGAAGTCTGGTAGGTTCTCGGGGAGAGCCTAGGGTCAAGCCAGCAGGGATGAGGGTAGGGCCACTGAAGGAGCTTGGAGTATAGGTTCTTTACTAATCAGTAAAAAAGTATTTTATATTTTTAACCCCTGGAAGAGCCATACAATGCATACCAATTGAACATTACTCTTAATACTGCCATGAGCTTTGGGTAATTGAAAAAGGGAAGGGGAGAGCAATGAACATACTGAGGCAGGGGATAGATGGACTCCAGGATAGACATTTACAACCAGCCTCATGTTTATACTTCCAGAGAGAAATAACAAGAGGAACAGGGTAAATGGCTGGACTTTGCCTCCTGTGGACATTTTAAGATAACAGTAATGGCAGGGGAGAGAGGGGTTAAGCCCTGCTTAGGTAAAAGATCAAGATGTCACATATTTCTCATCCTTGGGGTCACGGAGAGCTGGACTGCTCATGCACAGAAAGGCTCCTCGGGGGTCAAAAAGGGAGGGGATGCCAGACCATAGTAAGTTTTGCTAACTTCCCAAAGGCCCTTGTGCTGAAATCCACCTTGGCTAAAGGATGCATGCATGTATTGGAAAGGGCCCTGAGTCAAAGAACATAGCAAGACAATTGGCCAGAGGAAAACAAAGACCCAGAAGACTGCCCCCTTATAAAGGATTTAAACTTTCCCAAAGGTGTGACTTTCTCTAAGCTCACCCGTGCATCTGTCAGGGTGTACTCCGCTTTTCTAATAAACACCTTACTTTCCTCTCTGTCTTCTGTCTCCTTGTCAACATTTTTTTTGAAGACAGACAAGAACTGGTGCCCAGACTCTAGCCCGTGGTCTAGTGGTTAGGATTCAAGGCTCTCATCACCTCGACCAGGGTTCAATCCCTGGTCTTGCTTCCAGCTGTGTTCACTACTGTCTCCTGAAATCAATCAGTCCTTCTAAAATATTTTTTTATCTTGCTATTTCTCTTCCCTTAGTGAATTCCTACTCATCCATCAGAACTCAATTCAAATGTCACTTATAAAGTCTAAAGCTCCCTCCCAATTCCCCTCCCTCCTGTTCTCATTCTCTCCTCACTATAATTATATATGTGTGTAAACGGGTATTTGCTCAATGTCTCTTTCTCACATTAGACCAAAGCCCTGAGGGGTCTAAGGCCTTGACTTACACCTTGTCCTTTGGCTCACCATTTTCTTCCTAGCAATTAGAAAAATACTAGAGGAGGGACCTTCAAGATGTCAGAAGAGTAAGACGTGAAGATCACCTTCCTCCCCACAAATACATCTACATGTGGAACACCTCCTACGGAACAGCTACTGAATGCTGGCAGAAGACCTCAGACTTCCCAAAAGGCAAGAAACTCCCAACATAACTGTGTAGGGCAAAAGAAAAAAGAAAAAACAGAGACAAAAGAATAGGGACGGGACCTGCACCTCTGAGAGGGACCTGTGAAGGAGGAAATATTTCCACAAACTAGGAAGCCCCTTCACTGGCGGACGGGGGTTGGCGGGGGGGGAGGCTTTGGAGCCACGGAGGAGAGCACAGCAACAGGGGGGCAGAGGGCAAAGTGGAGAGATTCCTGCACAGAGGATCGGCGCCTACCAACACTCACCAGACTGAGAGGCTTGTCTGCTCAACAGCCAGGGCAGGTGGGGGCTGGGAGCTGAGGCTCCAGCTTTGGAGGTCGGATCCCAGGGAGAGGACTGGGGTTGACTGCGTGAACACAGCCTGAAGGGGGCTAGTGCGCCACAGCTAGCCGGCAGGGAGTCCGGGAAAAAGCCTGGACCTGCCTAAGAGTCAAGAGACCATTGTTTCAGGGTGTGCGAGGAAAGGGGATTCAGAGAACCACCTAAACGAGCTCTAGAGACGGGCGTGAGCCGCGGCTATCAGCGCCGACCCCAGAGACAGGCATGAAACACTAAGTCTGCTGCTGCAGCCACCAAGAAACCTGTGTGGAAGCACAGGTCACTATCCACACCTCCCCTCCCAGAAGCCTGTGCAGCCCGCCACTGCCAGGGTCCCGTGATCGAGAGACAACTTCCCCGGGAGAACACACGGCATGCCTCAGGCTGTTGCAACATCACACCGGCCTCTGCAGCCACAGGCTCGCCCCACATTCCATACCCCTCCCTCCCCCAGGTCTGAGTGAGCCAGAGCCCCCCAATCAGTTGCTACTTTAACCCCATCCTGGCGGGTGGGGAACAGATGCTCTCAGGTGACCTACACGCAGAGGAGGGGCCAAATCCAAAGCTGAACCCCAGAAGCTCTGTGAACAAAGAAGAGAAAGGGAAATTTCTCCAAGCAGGCTCAGGAACAGTGTATTAAATCTCCACAATCAACTTGATGTACCCTGCATCTGTGGAATACCTGAATAGACAACGAATCATCCCAAAATTGAGGCAGTGGACTTTGGGAGCAACTGTAGACTTGGGGTTTGCTTTCTGCATCTAATTTGTTTCTGGTTGTATGTTTATCTTAGTTTAGCATTTAGAACTTATTATCATTGGTAGACTTGTTTATTGATTTGGTTGCTCTCCTCCTTTATTTTTTTGTTTTTCTTTTATATATGTATTTTTTTTCCTTTTTCTCCTTTTGTGAGTGTGTATGTGTATCCTTCTTTGTGTGATTTTGTCTGTATAGTTTGCTTTTACCAATTGTCCTAGGGCTCAGTCTGTCCGTGGTTTTGTGGTTTTTTTTGTATAGTTTTTAGCACTTGTTATCATTGGTGGATTGGTGTTTAGGTTCGGTTGCTCTCTTCTTTCTCTCTTTCATTTTTTATTACTTTTTTTAAAATAATTTTTTTATTTTAATAACTATTTTATTTTACCTCTTTCATCCTTTCTTCTTCCCTCCCTTCCTCCCTCCCTCTCTGCCTACCTTTCTTCCTTTCTTTCTTTTTCTCCCTTTTCTTCTGAGCCACATGGTGGACAGGGTCTTGGTGCTCCAGCCAGGTGTCAGGCCTGAGCCTCTGAGGAGGGAGAGCCGAGTTCAGGACATTGGTTCACCAGAGACCTCCTGGCTCCACGTAATATCAAACGGCAAAAGCTGTCCCAGAGATCTCCATCTCAATGCTAAGACCCAACTCCACTCAATGACCAGCAAGCTACAGTGCTGGACACCCTATGCCAAACAACTAGCAAGACAGGAACACAACCCCACCCTTTAGCAGAGAGGTTGCCTAAAATCATAATAAGGTCACAGACACCCCAAAACACACCACCACAAGTGGTACTGCTCACCAGAAAGACAAGATCCAGCCTCATCCACCAGAATACAGGCACCAGTTCCATCCACCAGGAAGCCTACGCAACCCAATGAACAAACCTTACCACTGGGGGAAGACACCATAAACAATGGGAACTGAGAACCTGCAGCCTGCGAAAAGGAGACCCCAAACACAGTAAGTTAAGCAAAATGAGAAGACAGAGAAACACACAGCAGATGAAGGAGCAAGGTAAAAACCCACCACACTAAACAGATGAAGAGGAAATAGGCAGTCTACCTGTAAAAGAATTCAGAATAATGATAGTAAAGATGATCCAAAATCTTGGAAATAGAATGGAGAAAATATAAGAAACGTTTAACAAGGACCCAGAAGAACTAAACAGCAAACAAACAATGATGAACAACACAATAAATGAAATTAAAAACTCTCTAGAAGGAATCAATACCAGAATAACTGAGGCAGAAGAACAGATAAGTGACCTGGAAGATAAAATAGTGGAAATAACTACCGCAGAGCAGAATAAAGAAAAAAGAATGAAAAGAATTGAGGACAGTCTCAGAGACCTCTGGAACAACATTAAACACGCCAACATTCGAATTATAGGGGTCCCAGAAGAAGAAGAGAAAAAGAAAGGGACTGAGAAAATATTTGAAGAGATTGTAGTTGAAAACTTCCCTAATATGGGAAAGGAAAGAGTCAATCAAGTCCAGGAAGCACAGAGAGTCCCATACAGGATAAATCCAAGGAGAAACATGCCAAGACACACATTAATCAAACTATCAAAAATTAAATACAAAGAAAAAATATTAAACGCAGCAAGGGATAAACAACAAATAAGACACAAGGGAATCCCCATAAGGTTAACGGCTGATCTTTCAGCAGAAACTCTGCAAGCCAGAAGGGAGTGGCAGGACATGTTTAAAGTGATGAAGGAGGAAAAGCTACAACCAAGATTACTCTACCCAGCAGGATCTCATTCAGATCTGACAGAGAAATTAAAACCTTTACAGACAAGCAAAAGCTAAGAGAATTCAACACCACCAAACCAGCTTTACAACAAATGCTAAAGGAACTTCTCTAGGCAGGAGACACAAGAGAATGAAAAGACCTACAATAATAAACCCGAAACAATTAAGAAAATGCTACTAGGAACATATATATCAATAACTACCTTAAATGTAAATGGATTAAATGCTCCAACCAAAATACATAGACTGGCTGAATGGATACAAAAGCAAGACCCGTATATATGCTCTCTACAAAAGACCTAGGGACACATACAGACTGAAAGTGAGGAGATGGAAAAAGATATTCCATGCAAATGGAAATCAAAAGAAACCTGGAGTAGCAATTCTCATATCAGACAAAATAGACTTTAAAATAAAGACTATCACAAGAGACAAAGAAGGACCTTACATAATGATCAAGGGATTAATCCAAGAAGATAAAACAATTGTAAATATTTATGCACCCAACATAGGAACACCTCAATATATAAGGCAAATGTTAACAGCCATAAAAGAGGAAATCAACAGTAACACAATCATAGTAGGGGACTTTAACACCCCACTTTCACCAATGGACAGATCATCCAAAATGAAAAGAAATAAGGAAACACAAGCTTTAAATGATACATTCAACAGGATGGACTTAATTGATATTTATAGGACATTCCATCCAAAAACAACAGAATACACTTTCTTCTCAAGTGCTCATGGAACATTCTCCAGGATAGACCATATCTTGGGTCACAAATCAAACCTTGGTAAATTTAAGAAAATTGAAATTGTACCAAGTATGTATCAATTGTACCAAGTATCAATAGTATCAAGTATCAAACAAATGACAATGAAAACATGACAACCCAAAACCTATGGGATGCAGCAAAAGCGGTTCTAAGAGGGAAGTTTATAGCAATACAATCCTACCTCAAGAAACAAGAAACATCTCAAAGAAACAACCTAACCTTATACCTAAAGCAATTAGAGAAAGAAGAACAAAAAAACCCAAAGTTAGCAGAAGGAAAGAAATCATAAAGATCAGATCAGAAATAAATGAAAAAGAAATAAAGGAAATGATAGCAAAGATCAGTAAAACTAAAAGCTAGTTCTTTGAGAAGATAAACAAAATTGATAAACCATTAGGCAGACTCATCAAGGAAAAAAGGGAGAAGACTCGAATCAATAGAATTAGACATGAAACAGGGGAAGTAACAACTGACACTGCAGAAATACAAAGGATCATGAGAGATTACTACAAGCAACTATATGCCAATAAAGTGGACAACCTGGAAGAAATGGACAAATTCTTAGAAAAGCACAACCTTCCGAGACTGAACCAGGAAGAAATAGAAAATATAAACAGACCAAGCACAAGAACTGAAATTGAAACTGTGATTAAAAATCTTCCAACAGGGCTTCCCTGGTGGCGCAGTGGTTGAGAATCTGCTTGCTAATGCAGGGGACACGGGTTCGAGCCCTGGTCTGGGAAGATCCGACATGCCACGGAGCAACTAGGCCCGTGAGCCACAACTACTGAGCCTGCGTGTCTGGAGCCTGTGCTCCGCAATAAGAGAGGCCATGATAGTGAGAGGCCCGTGCACCACGATGAAGAGTGGTCCCCGCTTGCCGCAACTAGAGAAAGCCCGCACACAGAAACGAAGACCCAACACAGCCAAGAATAATTAAATAAAAATAAATTAAAAAAAAAAAATCTTCCAACAAACAAAAGCCCAGGACCAGATGGCTTTACAGGTGAATTTTGTTAAACATTTAAAGAAGAGCTAACACCTATCCTTCTCAAACTCTTCCAAAATATAGCAGAGGGAGGAACACTCCCAAACTCATTCTACGAGGCCGCCATCACCCTGATACCAAAACCAAAGATGTCACAAAGAAAGAAAACTTCAGGCCAATATCAGTGATGAACATAGATGCAAAAATCCTCAACAAAGTACTAGCAAACAGAATCCAACAGCATATTAGAAGGATCATACACCATGATCAAGTGGGGTTTACCCCAAGAATGCAAGGATTCTTCAATATACACAAATCAATCAATGTGATACACCATATTAACAAATTGAAGGAGAAAAACCATTACGATAATCTCAATAGATGCAGAAAAAGCTTTCGACAAAATTCAACACCCACTGATGATAAAAACCCTCCAGAAAGTAGGCACAGAGGTAACTTACCTCAACATAATAAAGGCCATATATGACAAACCCACAGCCAACATCGTCCTCAATGGTGAAAACCTGAAACCATTCCCACTAAGATCAGGAACAAGACAAGGTTGCCCACTCTCACCACTATTATTCATCATAGTTTTGGAAGTTTTAGCCACAGTGATCAGAGAAGAAAAAGAAATAAAAGGAATCCAAATCAGAAAAGAGGAAGTAAAACCGTCACTGTTTGCAGATGACATGATACTATACATAGAGAATCCTAAAGATGCTACCAGAAAACTACTAGAACTAATCAATGAATTTGGTAAAGTAGAAGGATACAAAATTAATGCACAGAAATCTCTTGCATTCCTATACACTAATGATGAAAAATCAGAAAGAGAAATTAAGGAAACACTCCCATGTACCACTGCAACAAGAAGAATAAAATACCTAGGAATAAACCTACCTAAGGAGACAAAAGACCTGTATGCAGAAAACTATAAGACACTGATGAAAGAAATTAAAGATGATACAAACAGATGGAGAGATATACCATGTTCTTGGATTGGAAGAATCAACATTGTGAAAATGACTATACTACCCAAAGCAATCTACTGATTCAACGCAATCCCTATCAAACTACCAATGGCATTTTTCACAGAACTAGAACAAAAAATTTCACAATTTGGATAGAAACACAAAAGACCCCGAATAGCCAAAGCAATCTTGAGAAAGAAAAATGGAGCTGGAGGAATAAGGCTCCCGGACTTCAGAGACACTATGATACTGGCACAAAACCAGAAATATAGATCAATGGAACAGGATAGAAAGCCCAGAGGTAAACTCATGCACATATGGTCATCTTATCTTTGATAAAAGAGGCAAAAATATACAATGGAGAAAAGACAGCCTCTTCAGTAAGTGGTGCTGGGATACCTGGAGAGCTACATGTAAAAGAATGAAATTAGAACACTTCCTAACACCATACACAAAAATAAACTCAAAATGGATTAAAGACCTAAGTGTAAGGCCAGACACTATAAAACTCTTAGAGGAAAACATAGGCAGACACTCTATGACATAAATCACAGCAAGATCCTTTTTGACCCACCTCCTAGAGAAATGGAAATAAAAACTAAAATAAACAAATGGGACCTAATGAAAGTTAAAAGCTTTTGCACAGCAAAGGAAACCATGAACAAGATGAAAAGACAACCCTCAGAATGGGAGAAAATATTTGCAAATGAAACAAGTGACAAAGGAATAATCTCCAAAATTTATAAGCAGCTCATGCAGCTCAATATCAAAAAAACAAACAACCCAATCCAAAAATGGGCAGAAGACCTAAATAGACATTTCTCCAAAGAAGATATACAGATTGCCAACAAACACATGAAAGGATGCTCAACATCACTAATCATTAGAGAAATGCAAATCAAAACTACAATGAGGGATCACCTCACACCAGTCAGAATGGCCATCATCAAAAAATCTACAAACAATAAATGCTGGAGAGGGTGTGGAGAAAAGGGAACCCTCTTTCACTGTTGGTGGGAATGTAAACTGATGCAGCCACTATGGAGAACAGTGTGGAGGTTCCTTAAAAAACTAAAAATAGAACTACCATATGACCCAGCAATCCCACTACTGGGCATATACCCTGAAAAAACCATAATTCAAAAAAGAGTCATGTACCACAATGTTCATTGCAGCTCTATTCACAATAGCCAGGACATGGAAGCAACCTAAGTGTCCATCAACAGGTGAATGGATATAGAAGATGTGGCACGTATATACAATGGAATATTACTCAGCCATAAAAAGAAACAAAATTGAGTTATTTGTAGTGAGGTGGATGGACCTAGAGACTCATACAGTGTAAAGTAAGTCAGAAAGAGAAAAACAAATACCATATGCTAAGACATATATATGGAATCTAAAAAAAAAAAAAAAAATGGTTCTGAAGAACCTAGCGGCAGGACAGGAATCAAGATGCAGATGTAGAGAATGGACTTGAGGACACAGGGAGGGAGAAGGGTAAGCTGGGATGAAGTGAAAGAGTGGCATGGACATATATACACTACCAAATATAAAACATATAGCTAGTGGGATGCAGCCGCATATCACAGGGAGATCAGCTCGGTGCTCTGTGTCCACCTAGAGGGGTGGCATAGGGAGGGTGGGAGGGAGATGCAAGAGGGAGGAGATATGGGAATATATGTATATGTACAGATGATTCACTTCGTTATAAAGAACAAAATAACACACCATTATAAAGCAATTATACTCCAATAAAGATGTTAAAAAAAAAGATAATAACAATTGATAAAATAAATATTAGAGCAACAGGAAAAGAGAGATGTGGTCATAAAATGAGGTTAGCTAATATTTAATAAGCTCATGCTTCCCTAAGGTGTGCCAGGCTCTTTATGAAAGTTATTAGATTTAATAAAGGTGTTAAAACTATGGAAAATATATATATATAGTAGCTGAAATCTAAAAAAAAAGAAAAATACTAGATACATATTAAATATTTTTTAATAAACAAATGAATGGAGAAGTTAGTTTGATTTTAAAATGTTACATACCATACAAGGCCAATTACTGTCTACTCACAATAAAGGAGAAAGTTGTGCAAGTAGAAAAAGAAAACGATAAATATAGATAATATTTACTGAGTTCTTACTATGAGATAATCACTCTGTTACAAATACTATCTTATTTAATTTTCCTAAAACCCTGTGGGGTAAGCACTATTTTCACTGTCCTCATTTTGTAGATGAGGGAACAAAGGCTTAGAGTAAATCGCTAAATTCGAGAGCTAGTAAGTGGTAGACCAGACTTTTAAGCCAGGCCTATCAAATACCAGAGACCAAATTAATCTCCATACATTTGGTTTCCCGATGTTTAATCCATGTGACATACGCCCCCTTCCTTTGGGGTGAATGAGCCAGCAAGTATTGTACTTCTGTGTTTCTGTACTGGGTTGGATTAAGTATGCATGAGAACCAAAGTAATGCATTGTAAGAGAGAGAACTTGACAAGAAAAACTGCCGCAGACTTATTCTGGTATCTATTTGATGAGCAGATGGTGTACTTCTGAGAAATACCAGGATATATGAAAGAAAACATTTAGCCAACTGATGTTTATGTGGGTGCAATTTTCTGGCTATAGCAGATGCCTATTGCTTCCTGACATTTGCCCTACTCCACTCTGAGTACAAAAAAATATAGCTGAGAAAGTTGAATAGATTGTGGCTTTGTATATCAGTAAATTGTACTTACTGGTCCTATAAGGCATCATTTAACCAAGAATTCGGAAGCTGAAATTGATCTCTCAGGTACTATGGCACAGTAGAAAGAACATAGACTGTGAAATCAAACAAGCCTTAGCTCATAATTCTGCGCCTGTCATTTACATGTTGCATAATCTTGACCAATGTTTTTAACTTCACATAGCTTAAGTTTCATTATCAGTAAAATAATACAGTATTGCATAACCTGCTAGTTGCCGCATGATTCAAACAGGAATAAAGTGTCTGACAAACAGTAGGCACTTAACAAATGCTAGCTATATATCCAAATCAAACCAAAGTCTGGCATAGTTAATATGAAGGTTAATTTAATGTAGCAACCTGGAGGGTGTTTTTGAATGAGATTAACTTTTAAATCAGTCAATTTTGAGTAAACAGATTACTTATGTGGGTGAGCATCATCCAATCAGTTGAAGGCCTGGATAGGACAAAAAGATTGGCCTCCCCAAGCAAAGGGAATTATCTAGCAGACTGCCTTCCGACTTCATCTGTACCACTGGCTTTCCTGGGTCTCCAGCCTGCCAGCCCTTCAGATTTTGGACTCACTAGCCTAAATAATCACATGAACCAATTCCTTCCTTCCCTCTCTCTCTCTCTCTCTCTCTCTCTCTCTCTCTCTCTCTCTCTCTCTCTCTCTCTCTCTCTATATATATATATATATATATATATATATATATATATCTCCAGCCAAATTGACACAAAATTAACCATCACAAACACTTTGGGTCATTATTCTGGGGATCATATTTCTAAGACCTTTTACGAAAACTTGTAAATTTGAAGACTGGTGATGCTGCTAATAGAGGGTCATGTAAATTGTTACAGCCTAGGCCAGGAAACTTTTTCTGTAAAGAGCCAGATAGTAATATTTTAGGCTTTCCAGGTCATAAGGTCTCTGTCACAACTACTCAGATAATACATAATGAAAAAGCATGGCTGAGTCCCAATTAATCTTTATTTATGGACACTGAAATTTGAACTTCATATAATTTTCACATATCACAAAAGATTTTTCATTTTCTTTTATTTTATTTTTCAACCATTTAAAATGTAAAATCTGAGACTTCCCTGGTGGTCCAATGGTTAACAATCCGCCTTCCAATGCAGGGGACACAGGTTCAATCCCTGGTGGGGGAACTAAGATCCCACATGCCGTGGGGCAACTAAGCCCACATGCTCTAGAGCCCGCATGTACCACAACTAGAGAGAAGCCCGTGCACCACAGTGAAGAGCCTGCAAGCTGCAACTAAGACCCGATGCAGCCAAATTAATTAATTAATTAATTAATATTTTTTAAAATAATTAAATAAAATGTAAAATCTACCCTTAGCTCCTGGGCCATACAGAAACAGGTTGCAATTTGCTAACCCTTGGTCTAGGCTGATAACTCTTAAACAGTTGTCTTTGGTACCTTGGGAGTTGCAAGGTTCCTCCTGATGGTATGTGATTCAAAATTGTGAGTTCCTTCTTTGGTTGCTATAGGCTGACTAAATGACATGAAATGCTGCAGACTTACTGTTATGTACGTGTGAGCCTACTTACTAGTAGCCTACTAATAACTTATTAAACATTATTTATATTTAGTTATAAAAAACTAAAACTGATCCAATACTAGAATTTTCCCCACCTCTTAGTCTTTTTAGCTTTTACAAAGATTATATATCACCTGAATTACCTCACAGACATTGTACAACATCATAACCATAACACACTGTACTTTTACTCCATACCACTTACCATAATTGTAATTAATTTCTTTAATTAAAGTATGTCACTCCCACTAGACTATTAGCTCTGTAAGATCAGTGGTCATGTCTATTTTTTTCACCACTATGTACCCAGTCCATAGCATAACTGGAAAATTGTAGGTGTTCGGTATATATTTGTGGGCTGAATGAACGAAATGAATTGCTTCTAGTCGTTAACTGTTTCAATTCTTATTTTTTAATTATAAAGAACTTTCCATTTAGCTTCAACATTATCAATCCAGTTTGTTAATGGTTGTTTACCCTACTGTTCCTAATGATGTTATGCTTATACTAACAGTATTTTGGGTCTATAATTTTGAACTGACAGGTTTTAAGACAAGAATGAAATGTGGTTCTAATATAAGTCATTCACACTTCTACTGTTAAACAGTTATATGAAATTCACTCCTGAGGGGACGGGGTGAAGGATAGAAGAGGGGAAGTTTAACAAGGACACTTTATTATTAGCTACAAGTTCTTATTCCAATGGAAAATGGTCAAAAGGTTTGAAAGCCTTTGTATTTGCAAGAAATGTACTTTGTGGATGATCTCTTTTAGTCTACACCCTTTGGTTCAGGGACATTTAATTTCTAGATATTCTTGCTTCTTCTCTACCTCAAGGCTAGACTTTCAGAACATTTCTGCTAAGCCTCACCTCATCTCCACTTGGGGTAATGCAACTTTTACTAGCTTGTTTCCAAGACAAGATGTGAGAAGGAAGGAGCTCTCCCAGCTCATGATAATGCTTCGAGGTCATTAGCCCTCTGTGTGCTTTGTTTTTACAAACATGCAGGTGCAAAATGGAACCCCAGGGATGATGGTGCCAACCTCCAGGTCTTAAAATCCAGGCCTAATGTGAGACATAAGAAAGACTTCCTTGGAAAACAGGACCATTGATCTGTACTCAACAGCTTTAGATACAGTTTTGGTCTATTTAACCTCAATATTTCTAGCATTTAAGCAAGAAAGATCCAATCCAACGACTCTTATTTTAAAGTATTTCACTAAAGGCAGCATTAAGGCAACTTATGTAAAAACAAAATGTAAACAAAACAAGGAAAAAGAATGTTAATTACTTTAGGGAAATGTGTAAACTTCCTCTTCATTGAAGGCTCAATGGTTATTTGTTCTAGTTGCTCTTTAGTGAGTATTTATTGTGCATACTGGCAAGCTGCTCATTAGAATTGCTGATTCAAAGATAAGAGGAAAACTGCAAAACTACCAAAAAGTTCACCAGATCCTGAAAACCTTTATGCCCTTAACTCCTTTGGCGACCTCTCCACAGTTGTCAAGGAATCTAAAGACCCAGTTCTGCCAACCCCCAACCTGATACTCTGATATGTACTCAGAATTTAACCTGCAAGTTCTACACAGATTGACCCAATTTGCAAAGTTGAAAAAGGTGGCTAAATTGTTTCTGACACTATAACAAGTCCTTGAAAAGAGATAATCTTGTCAAGCTGTGATGTCTAGTTATGTCAAAAAGAAAACAGAAGAAAACAAAACAAAAACTTAAGGAAAGGAAGCTTTTTTTGTACGTGTGGAAGTGTTTGTAAAGGAGAGAGCTTTAGCTTCCAGAGAGCTGCTTAGATTTAAAATGTCTCTTTCTTTCTTTTTAATTTTTTTTTGAGAAAAAACAGTCTAGTACTGGCAAAAAAATCTGTTTTGCCTTCCATCTTTGGCCTAACTTACAAAAGTTAACATCTCTCAGAGATCCCCTTTCCACCTATCCAGATCCTACCTGTTCTTCCAATTCCAGCCGAAGTCCTTCCTCTTGCAAATTCTGCCTGAGTCAGTTTCCAAATGCATCAGCCCATATCGATTCCCTTTTTTTGTAAAGCATCATTGTCTCCACCACTTATATCTCTTGTTTCTTGGTTGCTTTACTTTTACTGAACTGTTCCTCTTCTCCATAATCAAAGAATTAACTCCAGGAAAGCTAGGAGAGTGCTTTATCTCCTTTCAAACTAGGAGAGGGATGTTATGAGGAGCTACTGGTAGGGTGTTGTGACAGCACTAACACAGTCTGGGGGGTTTGGAAAGACTGCCCAGAGGAGATACCACAAAGCAACATTCTCTCATTCCTAGGCCTCTGCTTAACCCAATGATCCAGCCAAAGCTCTGGCTCTCTGTATCTTCCTTCTGACTATATTTACCTCTCTTTTTGAAAGCACATCCACTTTATACTCAATCCTTTTGGTTCTGCTTCAACTGTAAGTCTTTCTTCATTTCTTTCTCATAAGGGCAGAAAGGGTTGAGCTAGAAACAAGTCTGCTTCCAGTTTAATGGGTACTCTGATGTATTTTTATTTTTCCCTTTTTTTTCCTTAAGTTGTTTGTTTGTTTGTTTATTTATTTATTTATTTATGGCTGGCTGGCTGGCTGGCTGGCTGCGTTGGGTCTTCGTTTCTGTGCGAGGGCTTTCTCCAGTTGCGACGAGCGGGGGCCGCTCTTCATCGCGGTGCGCGGGCCTCTCACTGTCGCGGCCTCTCCCGTTGCACAGCACAGGCTCCAGACGCGCAGGCTCAGTAGTTGTGGCTCACGGCCTTAGTTGCTCCGCGGCATGTGGGATCTTCCCAGACCAGGGCTCAAACCCGTGTCCCCTGCATTGGCAGGCAGATTCTTAACCACTGCGCCACCAGGGAAGCCCCTATTTTTCTCTTATACCTCTGTATTATGTATGCTGTGGTGCTACTGCATATGGATTGGTTCCAGGTCACTGGTTGGCAAACCTGTACTCTAGTTCCAGAGTGGTATTTCACTTTCAGACTTCACTGTCTGTTGAGCAAGTATGTTATTTGTGTCAGGACAGAAGATAAATAAATAATATTGCAGCAGACATTCACCCAGGAATTATTGTGTTCTGCAAGGTAGTGGTAGTATTATATGCACTCTATGAGTAGGTGGCTGAGGATAAAGAAACTTTATATATCTAAAAAGCATAGAAATAAACTTACAGGGTTCTTTTTCTAAATTAGAAAAGGGGCTTTCTCCTTCAAACAGATATTTGTATACCAGTGTTCATAGCAGCATTATTTACAAGAGTCAAAAGGTGGATGCAACCCAAGTGTCCATCAACAGATGAATAAACAAAATGTGGCATATACACACAATGAAATATTATTCAGCCTTAAAAAGAAAAGAAATACTGGCACCTGCTACAACATAGATGAATCTTCAAGATATTATGCTAAGTGAAATAAGCCATTCACTAAAGGACAAATATTGTACAATTCCACTATATGAGGGACCTAGAGTAGTCAAATTCACAGAAAGTAGAATGGTGGTTGCCAGGGGCTGGAAGGGAAGCAGGAATGGGGAGTTAGTGTTTAATGGGTACATAGTTTCAGTTGGGGAAGATGAAAAAGTTCTGGATATGTAAGGTAGTAGTGACTGCAAAACAATGTGAATGTACCTAATGCCACAGAACTTTACATGTAAAAATGGTTAAAATGGTAAATTTTATGTTATGCATATTTTACCACAATAAAAAGGGGGGACTTTCTCAATAATACTTCTCTCTTCCTCGAAAGTAACAAAAAGATGAAAGAGAAACTAAAGATGGATTCTGCTCATCTCTTCACTTGGCTAACCCCAGCCTAGCTGTTCCAATAATGAGTTATACAAACAAGACTTACCTGATTGTTTTCTTTTTAAGGTGTTAAAAAAAAAAGATATCTAGAGGAAATACATATTTTCATATCATTTTAAAACTTTTCTTTAAATCACTTAACCTTCACATACCAGGCAGATTTTTACTTATTCTGCCCCTAGATGTTTCCCATACCTTTTGATATCTGAAATTCCATGTATAGGGACATAAAAATTGTATTCTACAATAGAAAATAGGAATTAATATGCACAGACAACTTGGGAAAGGGAACACATTTTCTTCAATTAACTAAGCCAGTGTTGATGATAGTATGATCTTACAGCGTCTTGCATTACAACAACTAGAGATCCTATTAAAATTCTTATCCTAGGCATACTGAATCAGCATCTTTGGGCTGATGACTTGTAACCTGCATTTTAAATTAGCTCCTCTAAGTTAAATTAATGTACACTGAAGTTTGAGAACCAGTAAACTAAAACCAAAGTAAATAATACCAGTTATATCTCCTTAGACAAACAGGAAAAGATGACAGACACGTGGGAATCTGATCAGAGGGAAGAAACATGAGACTGTATACACCGAAATCAAAATTACAATGTCTTTGCCTATACTCACGGATTCTTTAACTAAGATAGACAACATCGGGATGATGTCACAGATTTAAATAACAGAACAACAAAGAAGCAAAAACTCTCATGGGGAGGTACACTGAAGGGAACAATTTGTCTTTGTGAAGTGTTTTGTAGAACTTGAAGGAAAAGCATAGTGTGTCATGTGTGTAAAAATTAATAAAACAGAAACCTCAACTAAAATAGAGTCAGAAGGCCAGACAATAGCAGAGCCCAACAGGAAGAAGAAAGACTTCCTCTTCTTGCCAGGCAAGAAGTCAGCCAATGAATGACTGTCACAACTCCGCCAATGAACAGCCACTATACTTTGAGCCCTCAATTCCTCCGATGGACTCATTGTTTACTACAGCCCTCCCAACTTCCGTTTCTCCCTGTTTGAAAGTGTCCTCTTCTTGCTGTGTGGAGATTTGCACTGTGGTTCCCCACGACCGTAGACCCTGAATTGCAATTCTTTGTTGATCCCAAATAAACCCATTTTTGCTGAAGAAATATCTGGCAGTCTATTTGTTTTAGGTCAACATGTTCCAATGGCAGGAACAGGAACAGGGCACAGTCCCTTGGCATTTTCGTCTTTGACCAGCCAGTCCAAACTCAGGTAGAACTTTGCATTATTATATAGTGTTTACATTTTATTTGAATTCTTATGTAACTTTTATCCAGGGCCACCCAAAGCTCTTTATGCTTTGCTTCCTTGAAGTTTTCTGTCTCACATCTTTGAGAACTGTTGAGTGTCTTCCTGGGGCCAAAAAATACCATATATGTAGAAAGTGTCAAAGGAATTGAAAGAATGCATGAAATGGTTTTTATCTTTCTAGGAACAATATTTCTGTCAAAAAAAAAAAGAGAGGGGGAAGGAGGGCATAAAATCCAAAGCAACAAAATATTAAATAGTTTAAAATACTGTCAGTAATGCAAAAGCCTTAGTATTCAACAGTTTTTTTCACAGTCCCAATATGTATCCTATAAAGAGGATTTCAGAACATTGAGACTGCAGTATGTTTCATAGTCAATGTGGTTTGAGTGATAAGGCTCATTTCTCTCCTCTTCAACTTTTCTAATGTCTATACTATGCCTTCATTCTGTCTTTTCTGCCTGTATGTCTACATTTAACTCTTTACCTCCAAATAAAGAATGCTGCCCCTGATTGTAACCATATAAGAACAGTTCCTTTCTTTAAATTGTAGTTTCATTGATGAGATAAAATGATATCTGTTAGCATTTTTTTTTAAGTACTGTGAATAAATCACTTCGGAGCAATTATCTAGGAAATGGTCATCATCACTCCCCACCCAATCCCTTGGTGTTTCATACCCATGCCACATTCCCAGGTACTCTGGGTTCAGAAAGAAGCAGCTGTCTGAGCAGCATGTGAGGACATCCATCTGTGGCACCAGACAGAAGGGATGGATACATGGGAATCCATTAGGAAGAAAGAGCTTTCAGTTCTTCCTGGCTGAATTGATAGGAGAGGCTAGAGAGAGGGGAAAGAGTCCAACTTAATCAGAGGTTTCAAGCTGGGCAATAAAGAGAATCATGACACCACCAGCAGAAATAGAAAAGAGAAGAACTGGTTTTGAGAGCAAAATGATGCATTTTCCTTGAGGCAGAATTTTAAAACTGATGACTGGATGTTCAGATAGAAATGTCTAGCAGATAACTGCAGATACAATATTGCAGCTAAAGAGAGGGGGCAGGCCCAGAGAGGGTGATTTGATCATTTTCATTTATGCAATGGTTATGGCATTATAATGAATGAAACATCTCAAGAGAAGGAGCGAAGAAAGACAAGCAGAGCATATGGATGGACATTTAAGGTATGAAGAAGAAGAGAAGCCAGTGAAAGGGACAAGAGAACCGTGATCAAAGAAACTGGATAAGAACTATACTGACTCAGAGTTATAGAGGTCAAGGGAGAAAGAAAATCAAGAAAGCAGGGATCTCCATTGCGTGAAACACAAGAAAAAAGACCAATGAGAATGGGAACCAAGAAAAAAAATTAGGTTTAGAAATTCAGAGGCTATTAACATGAGCCAGATTTTAGGGTAATGAGAAGTGGGCAAGATGAGTGATAGCACTGACCAATAGAAAGACAATATGCATCACATATATAATTTAAAATTTTCTAGTAGCCACATTTTTTTTTTTTTTTTTTATATTTAGTTTTGGCTGTGTTGGGTCTTTGTTTCTGTGCGAGGGCTTTCTCTAGTTGCGGCAAGCGGGGGCCGCTCTTCATCGCGGTGCACGGGCCTCTCACTATCGCGGCCTCTCGTTGCGGAGCACAGGCTCCAGACGCACAGGCTCAGTAGTTGTGGCTCACGGGCCCAGTTGCTCCGTGGCATGTGGGATCTTCCCAGACCAGGGCTCGAATCCGTATCCCCTGCATTGGCAGGCAGATTCTCAACCACTGCGCCACCAGGGAAGCCCAGTAGCCACATTTTTAAAAAAGTAAAAAGAAATAAATGAAATTAGTTTTAATAATATATTTTGTTTAACCCAATTTCAAAAATTAAACTGGAAAATTTCAATCTGTAATTAATATAAAAATTATTGAGAATTTTACATTCTTTTTATCTTTTGCCATCTTCAAAATTTAGTGTGTATTTTACACTTGCATCACATCTCAATTTGGTTGCTATATTTCAAGTGCTTAATAGCCACATATGAATAGTGGCTTCCTTATTGGACAACTCAGAGTCAGAGAATGTAAATATGCCCCATGTAACACAGTGAAGACAGGAATGGGTTATGGAAGCCAGTAACCAAAATTGCAAGTGGGGATAAGGTATCCTAAATGGATTATCTGAACCTCAGATGAGAAGTGGGACAACAGTGGCTGATAAAGGTCCTAGAAATAACATTTGGGAGCTAGAAGCCCACCTCCGACATGTTCAATACACTAGGAGGAGAATGAGAAATGAGGATGAGTCCACTGTAAGAGGGTTAAGGGGAAGGTAGTCCTATCAGGAGAGAGTCATGTTTGAGTTATGTTGAAGGGAATATTTGATTATGAGGAACAGCAGTGTGGAAATAAATAAAGATCAGCCAAATTAAGACAAGCAAAGGCTATTATTCAGAGCTTGCTATAGAAAAGGAGTTAGCCACTGCTACTTGCATTTTGGCTGAGACTCAAAGCAGGCAAAGGAGTGGGGAAAGCTTTGTAGTAGAAAAAGGGGAAGGCTCCAGGTATGCCTTGAATGGAGGCTGTTGGCATGGGGAGGTTGTAGGCTGGCTAACTAGAAGTGGGGCATCCTATGTGATTCATTAGAGGTACATATTTGGCTTTTTCTGGTTGGTCCTAAATTGGAATCAGGGGCAAAAATTAGGGAAGCTGTCAATTATTAATCAAGTTCTGGGCATTCTGGGCAGATTGTGACAGGGGTTATTGTTTGGTTGTGTTTTTTTTGTTTTTTTGGTTTTTTGTTTTTTACTAGTTATAGCCCCTGACTTCCTACCAGTCTGATTTATAGCAAACTGGCTTCCTGGGCTGCTTACTATAGATAATGAGTCAGTTTCCTGGGCAGGTTGCTGCAAATTGTGGGTCAGAGATCTATTCATATATATGGTCTGGCCATCATCCATTTGTATATTCAGTCTCTCAGTAGCCTTGCTTCTGTTATTCATTGTAAGACTGTACTTTTGAATTTAGTGTAGCTCAGGAATGTCACATGTTAGAAGTCAAAAGACCTGAGTCATAATCTCCATTCTTTCACAATTAGTAGTGTGACCCCAAACTCATCATTAACTTTTCTGTACCTCAAATTTTCTTAGCCAAAACTGAAGAAAAATCAAAAGTTTTCAGCTGCAGAAAATACAAAAGGAAGGCAGAAAGAAAAAAGGAAGGAAGACGCCAACCACAGAGCAGAGAAAACTAACAATGCTTCAATATAAATTAAATATAATTAAACAAGAAATTGTAGATATAAAAAATATTAAAACTGAGTCTAGAAATGAACAAGGAACAGAGAAATGTGAAGTCATAGTTAGCCAAACAATGGGAAAAATTGGGGAAAAAAAGTATGTCAACAATTAAAACTAAATTACAAGATGTCTATGCACCAACACAGGCAATAGGTGAGAATCAAAGAATGGCATCTGAAACTCATAAACAAAACAGAAGCTTAAGTAAGAAAAAGTGGTACTAAGGGCATTATATAAAGAAAATTATTAGAATTAGTATAAAGGTAACCACTGGAATAAAAATACAAACCTTCCTACATACCAAAAGCAATATAAAGAAAGGACAAAGAAAACATAATATAATGTGAATGACAGAGACCAAAATTATCAATGACATTAACAAATTCAAACTCATATATTAAAAGAAAAAGTTACATTAGCTTACAGGGTAAAAACCAATGCTATACCACATATAAGAGAAATCCCTAAAAGTTATTCAGAAATAATATAAAGAGACGGGCAAAGGTACACACACACACAAAAAAAGCAAACGAAAAGAAGGAAGGAGTTGCGATCTTAATATCTGACAAGCTAGAATTCAGTATCTTAAGCATTAAAAAAAGTGACAATAAAGGACATGTCATTATGTAAAAAAATATGAATATATAATAGTTTTGAATATTTATGCACCAAATTTCATAGCAATCACTTTATAAAGCAGAAACTACAAGAGATGTAAGGAGAAATAGCCAGAAGCACACAGTAATGCACAATTTTAATATATCACTCTCAGTCCAAGAGGAGTCGACAAAAAATAAAGATATAGAAGCCCTAAACAACATAAGCAATAAAGTAAATTATGTGAATATACATCAGACTTTGCATCCCAAATATTGATACATTTTCTTTTCAAGAGCACATAAACATTCATGAAGATAGACAATATATTATGATCCAAAGAAAATCTCAGTGAGCTTAACAAAGTAGAAATGATACAAAAATAATTCTCTCATATAAAAAATATAGAAATTAATAGCAAAATTAAAACATAAATAGGCTTTTCTATCTAAAGTTAAATAACTCTCTATTAGACAACTCTCGAGGCAAAGGGGAACTGAAATTTCGGAATTATTTGTAAAAATAATGGAAATGATGACACTATTTGTCAGTATTAATGAATGAAGATCAAAGAAAAAAATCATAGCCTAGAACAAACGTATGGACACCAAGGGGGGAAAGTGGGGGGTGGGGGGGTGGGATGACTTGGGAGACTGGGATTAACGTATATACACTAAAATGTATAAAATAGATAACTAATAAGAACCTGCTGTGTAAAAAATAAATTCAATAAAATCCAAAAATTCAAAATAAATAAATAAATAAAATGTCCTTTTACATAAAAAAAAAAAAAAATCATAGCCTTAAATGGTTACACAGAAAAAAATGAAAGGATGACAATACATAAATATCCACTTGAATTAATAGGAAGACATTCCTTGTTCTTAAATAGGACTTATTTAATATCACAAAGATGTCAATTCTTCACAAATATATAAAATTTTACTGGGGAGCAGTCAAAAATAAACAGAAAACAGAAAAAAAGGGAATATTAAAAATAATGGCAAAAAGGGACTTCCCTGGTGGTCCAGTGGTTAAGACTTCGCCTTCCAATGCAGGGGGTGTGGGTTCAATCCCTGGTCGGGGAGCTAAGATCCCTCATGCCTCGTGGCCAAAAAACCAAAATATAAACCAGAAGCAATATTGTAACAAATTCAATAAAGACTTTAAAAATGGTCCACCTCAAAAAAATCTTTAAAACACAAGGCAAAAATAATGAGTTATAAACAGAAAAAAAGATTTAATTAAAAAGTTAAAATGTTGGTTTTTTGGAAATATTAGCAAAATACAGAATCCACTAGCTAATTAATCAAGCAAAAAAGAAACACAAATATACAAAATAAGAAATGACAAGTAAACAACCATAACAACAGGAATTTTTTTAAAAATCATGAGAGTTTGCATGGTACAACTCTGCTAATAAATTGTAACACCTAGATGAAATATATACATTCAGAATATTAACCCTGCTGTATATAAAATGTCAAACAAACTAATTTTCATAAAAGAAATAGAGACAGTTTTTCAAAACACTAGCCCACAAAAAGCACAAGGCCAAAATGGTTTCATGAGGAAATTCTAGCAAACCTCCAAAGATCAGATTATCCCAATGCTTCTATGTTCCAAAACACAGCGGGAAAAAATCTGCCTATCCTCCTCCTAAATACCTTTTTAACTATGATCCATGCCCACTACCATTGCCTGAGCTCATAATCTTTTGCCTGGATGCTCCATTCCTTTTCCCTCTATTTTTTTTCCTGCAATCTGATGCTAGAGTGTTACTTTTTTGAAAATGAAAATATGATCACAATTTTATTTACTTTCCCAACTTAAATGTACTGGTAATTGAAGTCGTAGGTGTGAAAATTACAACGGGGAAAATTCTGCTATCATCTTAAACATGCTCTGTCTAATAAATCTGATTATTGATATAGTTTTTGGGTATGTGGGGCTTAAGGGGCCTTTGGTATATCCAGGCTGTTTCTTTGGAAGACATTATGTAATTGAAAAGATAAGACAGCTGAGGATGGAATTCTAGATAATATATCAAAGGAAACTAAAGAAAAAAAGGATTTAGTGGCCTCGACAACCCGGACCCTGCTCCTCCCCCAGCCCCGGCGGCTCGGCGCGACGCCCAGGTCGCGGACAAAGTATTGCTGTCTGCCCCTGGCCCCTGAGGTAAAAAAGATGGACCCAGTGCTTGAAGTCAGAAGCACGTCACTCCATGAGTTCACACACATGACTCCCTGGCCATCACCCTGAGGGTTTTCACTCAGGGACTCACTGGCTGCAGAATTAGTGAAAAAGTCTTGCCCATCACCTGACATTTCCTCTTCATAACCCCAGATGTTGGGATCTTTCTATGACAGATCAATTTAGGAAGTGCAAAATCACCACATTTACTTAAGAAGGATGCACGTAAGCATGATGGAGGCTGATTTTGCAGAGCTGAAAAGATGTAACCTCAACCTTTAAGAACCTATTTAACCACACTGCTCCAAAGAAGCTTTTGGATACTACAGTTAAATGTTGAGCTCCCCTCTGTGTCTGGGAAAAGCCATCCAACAATTTCTAGAAAAGCAGACTGGTGGTTGGAAGCCTTCAGTAATAAGAAACAATTTTCTTATTACTGTGCTTCCTCTTCCTTGCTTTATAAGGAGTTCTTCCTCTGCCTGGAGAGAACAAAGCTATCATTCGGCAGGTTCAACTACAGCACGCAGAGAAAGGGCTGCCCAAATCCAAAGAAAGCTATACAAGAGTGGTTATTCAGGGACTTCCCTGGAGGCGCAGTGGTTAAGAATCCACCTGCCAATGCTGGATACACGGGTTCGATCCCTGGTCCAGGAAGATCCCACATGCTGCGGAGCAACTAAGCCCGTGAGCCACAACTACTGAGCCTGTGCTCTGGAGCCCGCGAGCCACAACTATTGAGCCCACGTGCCACAACTACTGAAGCCCGCGCGCCTTGAGCCCGTGCTCCGCAACAAGAGAAGTCACTGCAACGAGAAGCCTGTGCACCGCAGCGAAGAGTAGCCCCCACTCGCAGCAACTAGAGAAAGCCCGCACACAGCAAGGAAGACCCAACACAGCCAAAAATAAATTAATTAATTAATTAAAAAAAAAAAAAACGAACGGTTATTCATTAAAAAAAAAAAAAAAAGGATTTAGTGGGGAAAAGTTGAGGGTGTAAGACAGATCTTCCCAGTGATTTTGTGGGGTAGTCAGGTAAGTAACCATCTTCATTTTGGGAACCTTGTCTCAGGATATTTAGTCAAGGTCATATAACTAGCATATGATGTAGCCAGGACTAAAGCCCAGATTACCACCATAGACAGCAGTCTGCACGCACTGCCTTTCTTCATCTAATAGTCCTCAGCAAGTCTGTCCTTTGAAATGTCAAGGCTTCTTATACTGCCTAGTGTCGATAGCTCACTTCTCTTCAATTTTATTCTCCTTAAAAGCAGGAACCATATTTTATTGTACCCTTTAATCAACAAGGGTGCCTAGCACAGTGAAGCACTAATTCATGCTACAGAACTCTTGGGTATTATTAACTATTATTATAATACCTATTTTCTTAAATCTATTAGATTTCTGTGGAGACTGGTATATACTTTTAAAGCAGTTGTGCTGTTGAAAATGTCAAACAATAATCAGTATTGAGGCTGCAAAGAACAAGGAGCTTTGGAGTCTTAAGAATTGCAATTTGGGAGACACAGATTCCGGTGAAACTGAAAGACTGCTCCGAAGAAGAGAAGCAGTCAGGAGTGTAAAAAGACAAAAGCCACAAGGTTGTTAACTTGTGAGAGAATTGTGATTGACTCTGATGCAAGTCAGGGGATATTTGTCCTTAAGGAATCATGAGTTGTTTTAGGGTAAGGATTCAATAAGCAGATAGGTTGTCACAAGTTATTTTAGGGTACATGACAGATAAGTGTCTTGAGTAGGACAATAAGTGTTCAAAAGGTGCGATTCCATCTGGGCTGAGATGCACATAAGTCACACTTCCTCAATGGTCTCCCGGCTCCATTTTAGAAAGCTCTCTTAGCAATAATGACTCCATTTTGATTTTCCTTTCACAAAAGAGATTGAGAGGAAATGTGTTACACATAAAACATTGTACACATAGCAACCTTATGGCTTAGATATGTTTTCCTTAGGCCGGGGCAATTGCAAATATTTTGTTCCATTATCACCATAAACAGATGTTATAGTTCAAAAAAATACAGCAACCATATACTTATTATTAGTTTGAACCGCTGTCCAGTGTAAAAATTGTGCTGTAAGTGAAGAGTCAGGAAAAGCTAGATGACGTGGAAAGTATCTTGACTGACTTAGTAAAGTGTTCTCAACTTAAAGTGTAAATAATATTTTGCTTCATCTTGACTACTGAATATACTCCATACCCTCAGGTTAATACTGAATATCTACCTGCTATAACTCTATTATGTATATTCAGTATGGTTAATTCTTTTAACACTTCATCACTAAAAAAGCTCATCAGTGCTCATCATTCAGACGAACTGAAGAAAAGGCTAATGTGGTAAAAGTTTAAAAGATAAATTACATTAAAGTAAACTTACTACTCAAAATACATGCAGTAATTATATGATACCTAGTTGAGAAATTACTTCAATGAATAATTTGAAATTGGCATATTTACAGCTATGTCCTTCTGAAGTATATAAAGACCCATGGAAGGTTTGTTCTCCTGAGTAGTTTTTAACACAAACCTGTTAGTTTTATTAATATTGTTAATTTTCTCAGGAAACCCTTTTTACAGAGATGGTACAAAAACAATTTAAGCAAATAATCACAGGATGTAAATTCAATGAATGTAAATGAAGGCTTTACTTGCATAGAGATGGCTGCCATTTAATTGGGTGTGCATTTCCAGATTATTTCTTTATTCATTTATTCACAGAAATTCAAGTAGCCCTCTTTTTAGACCTGCAGAAGTGAAAACGTAAGTTTGTGAGAGCATTGTGATGCTTACTTAGAGCTACTATGGATAACAAAGAAGAATCCCACCATGGTTGCACTAAAAGGTAGTTTCTGGGAGTGACAGACTGGAATAGAATCCAAAATCTTAAAGTAAGTCCTAGCTCATATAAATGCCAACAGGCCTCAGTTCCCTTTACCAAAGACTTCCTTTAATGCATTGCAAAAAGTCTAAAGCCTTGCTGTGATGCTCAATTGAGCATTCACCACCAAGCAATAAATTATTCAAATGGCAAGTCTGATTATGTCTTTTAAAACTACCTCATTTTCCTCTATTTTGAAGACCAAACGGAGTATGTATCACTCAGGTTCTGGCAGAAAGAGATGGCTCTGGATTAGCCTCAAACTGGATAACTGAGGAGAATTTAATAGAGAGACTACAAAAGTATGGGAAGGGTTACAGGAAATCAATTAAGCATAAGGCTGTAATCCAGGACTAGCAATTGTAGGGAGGTACTACTGCCCTACATCAGATGGTGTGAAGGGAGAAAAAAGCTACTCAAACCTGGAGAGAGAAGGACACTTTACAGGATCTACAGCCTCCGCAAGAAGGACCAGCCAACCTATTCGTATCTACCAGTGAGAGCCCTTAGGAATAAATGGGGAATAATTGCCCTGACTTCAGTCTCCAGAGAGACTTCCATTGGCTGAACACAACCAGAAACCAGAGGGCAACAGAACTCTGATGCAATTCAGATAGGTTAGTCCCCTGGGGCACAGAGAGGGTGGAGAAGAGTAGAGAGTGAATTTGGAGGGCAAATGGAAAATATCCAATATAGTACTCTTTTGGAGGTAATATAAAATCTAACTCAAGGTTTTCTAAGCAAACAAGAGTATTTATTGACTTAAGTGTCTGAAAACTATAGAGGTAGCTCTATCTTCAGGCCCAGCTTCACCCAACATTTCAAAGGATGTCATTGGGATTCAGCATCTTTCCATCTCTCAGCTCTGTTCTCTTATGTGTAGACTTTATTCGAAGTGGCAAGATATCTGATAGCAGTTTCAGGTTGAAGTCCAGAAAAAATAGTAAAAGAATAATAAAATAAAATAAAAATAATAAAGTAAAAAACACAAGGCCCTTTCAACAGTTTAATCAGAGTTCCTGGGCTTAACTCTCAGTGGACTAAATCAAGTCACCTGCCCATTCCTAAACCTATCAATTTAATCAGAGGAATGAAACATGATGATTGGCCTGTACTGAATCACATGCCTGTTCTTAGACTCAGTTGTTTAGGCCACACAAAGCCCAAGGACAGAGGGTGGGGAAAAAGTGGGTACTGTTACCAAAATTAGGAAAAATGGGTGTTAGGCAGCCAAAAGACAACAAATGATCACTGAGGCCTATTTGGTAATCTAATTCACTTCTCAGCTCTAATTATCATGATGTTCAGGAATATATGAATCCACCAGTTTAGGCTGACCACGTAGCATTAGAAAAATATGGTAAAAACTTCCACCTTTCTTCCAATTTCCACATTTTATGCCAATGAATCCATGACACACTTATTCATATATATATATATATATATATATATATATATATATATATATATATATATATATATTATATGAACATATATGTAGATACTGCTATCTATGTAAGTATGTATATAAAACTTCTCATCTTGCAATAATTTGATTTGTTGTGCTATTAAACATTTATATTAGCTTTCTAGATCTATAAGCAGCGTGCACAACATAAGCATTCTCTTTAGGTTACCAATTCTTGAAGAAAAAGGGAGCCATTTCTTTTTTAGTTGTTAGTGTCACTTCTTTCCAAACTATTGGCATAGGAGGATGAATTAATGAGTCAATATGGTGTTTGGTTTTTTTTTTAATTTATTTGTTTATTTTTGGCTGCGTTGGGTCTTCATTGCTGCGTGCAGGCTTTCTCCAGTTGCGGCAAGCAGGAGCTACTCTTCATTGCGGTGGAAGGGCTTCTCGCTGCGGTGGCTTCTCTTGTTGTGGAGCACAGGTTCTAGGCACGTAGGCTTCAGTAGTTGTGGCGCACAGGCTTAGTTGCTCCGCGGCATGTGGGATCTACCAGGACCAGGGCTCGAACCTGTGTCCCCTGCACTGGCAGGCAGATTCTTAACCACTGTGCCACCAGGGAAGTCCCAATTTGGTGTTAATAATGATAAAATTATACTTTGGGGTATTTTTCTTTGAAAAGGAAGTATTTTTATTTTCAAACACAAATCACACTATCACAGAAATTTAAAGCTGGAAAGGCCTGGATTATTTTAGAAACTGAGAACCAACGAAGTTCAAGTGACCTAAAAACTAGGTAACATTTTAAAATCAAATCTTGAAGAAATGAAAGCCTATGTCCCAGAGAAATTATAGTATGATGAGGTAATATTAGTAGAGCTTCTATATTTTAGCCAGGGACACTACATGAACTTGCAATCCACAGTAAATTTAACCATGTGAGTGGCAAGGGACTACTAAGGCTGAGCCTAGATGTATATTCCCCTTAAATCATCCTGTTTTAAGGAAGAAAAGATTTAACCAGGTAGACACAGTATTTAGTTCTCTCAGATCACATTTATAGGGTAAATGGAGTTTTTTTTTTTTTATTGCAGCTGTGTATTTGCTGATAAGACAAAGCGACGAATGCAAGTACTTAATCATCGCATCTCGAAAATGATACAGAAAATCATCTATTTTTAGCTTTCTACTGTGCCTTTTTACCTTTCCTCTCAATAATGTACCTACACATTAGTTTTTAAATTGCTTACCTACCCAAAGCAAATTAGCTTCTCACAGGTTTATAGGCTGGCTTCACATTTATTCCTCTACAGAAATGAGCACATCTCTAAAATTATCCAGTGACAAATCTAAAGCTAGATGATTAGAAAAGCAACTGGGGAGCAGGAAATCATTTTTTTAGCCTGCTTAACAAAAAACAAACTAAGATATACCAAAATGAAAACTCATTCCTATTTAAGATGACTTCCCCTTGGTCCTCTTCCTCTACCCTGGTTGTTGTTGAGCTGGGGAGCTTAAATATGCCACTATGACATCTGGGCAGAAGGGTTATCCACTTTGTATTTTAATTGGCCTCATTTTTGGAAACTGGTATCCTTGGAGATCATGTTTCACCACTGTGTTGTCGATAATCCATTGGGATGTGGCAGCATCCTCTTCTTATCTTCTCCCATCTCCCTGGGATTCTTCTCACCCAGGCTGAAAGACTGGTAAGCCTCCTGCAAGTCTGCTGAGTCTTTCTTTCTCACCTATATTCTGGGCCCTTTCTTTCTTGTGGACACAGAGAAATTCACTGTTTCTTCATATACCTCTTGGACCACAAAGGCTCTATGGTTGTCAGCAGGCACTTGCTGTGCCATACCATCTCTTCACAATTCTCTGTTCCATTGCTCTCCAGTTGTCATAGTGTGGTGAACCTCAGCAAACCTACCAAAGTCCCAGAAAGAAAGGGTGATTCATAGAGAGTAAACCCATCGGAGGAAGACAGGGAGAAAGATTTACCACCATTCTCTCGTCTCCCTATACTTGCCCCAGAATTCATTCCAAGGGAATTCATTTCATTTACATAGAAAATGACAAAGCTCCCTTTTCTTGCCTCTATCTCCATTACCATTATAAATCTTTACATATATTTATAATAACTGCTTTAAGCGCCCTTGTCTGTTAATTCCATCATCTCTGTCATTTCTTAGTCTGTTTCTATTGATGGATTTTTTTCACCTGGCTATGGGTCACATTTTCATGATGCTCCGCATGTCTAGTAATTTTTGATGAATGTTGAATATGAAGAATTTTATTGTTGAGTGATTTTTGTGTTTCATTAAAGGGAACTGAGTTTTGTTCTGGTAGGCAATTAATTTACAGGCATACCTGTTTTACTACATTTCACTTTATTGTGCTTCACAGATACTGTGGTTTGTTACAACTCTGCATTGTCAGATGATGGTAAGCATTTTTTCGGCAATAAAGCATTTTTAAATTAAGGTATGTACGTGGTTTTTTAAGATTTTTTTAGATTGCACACTTAATAGACTGCAGTATAGTATAAACATAACTTTTACATGCACTGGGAAGCCCCAAAATGCATGTGACTCAATTTATTGTGATATTCACTTTAGTGCAGTGGTCTAGAATGGAATCCACAATATCTCCGAGGTATACCTGTACCTGAAGAGTAACATGATCATTTTGCAGCTTCTATTTCAACTTTATCAAGGTGGGTCTAGAACAGATTTTACTCTAGGGATGGTTTTAGCCCTTCTTCTTAGGAGTAAAACTAATGGTATAGCCCTTTGGGGATCTCTATTGAATTCCCTGAGTGTGAACAGGCCTTTCCATCCTAATTGGTCAGAATTCAAACATCTCCCAACCCTGTGAAACTCTGATGGATTTTCAGCTTACAGCTTCCCTATAGTTGTTACTTCCCTGGTAGTCATTTGTCTGGTCTTGCGGAGTCTCACCCCATGTATGTGTGGCTTAATATTCAAATACTCAAAGGGACATCCATGCAAATTTCTGGAGTTCTTTCCCTGCTTAGCTCCCGTCTTTTTGGCCCTCTGCCCCATAAATTAACTTTCTTAAGCCTCTCTAACTCTGATATTTGCCCCTTCAGTTTAGCAAGGCCGCCATGTTTTGTCTGGGTTCCACCTCTATGCATCACTGTCTTGGAAGTGCCTCCAGCCAGAAAACTGGGCAATTGTAGGGCTTATCTAGCTTGATTTCCTTCTCTCAGACACTGTAGTCTTGCACTGCCTTCTGTACAATGTCTGAAAACAGTTGTTTCATATATGTTTTCCAGTTTTCTTTTTTTTAGTTCTTTATTGCGTTAAGGGTTAGTCTGGTACCAATTAATTAGTCATAGCTGTAATACAAGTCAAAGCTTTTGATTTTCTCCATTTATACTATTATGGACAATCCCTAATATAATGGATATCCTTCTATGCAGGTGCCAACTGAGAAGAGGATCACCATTTAATCATTTATACCAGGAAAAAAATCAATTAATAATTCATAAATCATACTATCAAAACATCTCAAATTTCTACAGGTATGTAAACTGGATTGTATAGTCAAATTTTATTACTACTGTAATGACTATAATTCAGATACTTCATGTAGAGAGATCAGCTAGCAGATTTATTCATAAAACAGGACAAAAGAGAAGTTACTGGAAGAGAAGAAGAAGACAGGAACTAAATATGACTTCCTGGAGAACAAAAGAAAAGCAATTTCCTAGAGAACAAAGGAGGGATTAAGTTCTCTTCTTTTCTAATAAAATTGAAAAGTTTCAGAATTTAATAATACAGGAGTCTGCAGTCAATGACAGGATAGGGAACTGGTGTTTGCTCACTGCATGGCCTTGGGAGAATAAAACATAATCCATTGGAAGAGGGCAAATAGAGGCCCAAGTGACGAAGACCTAAGAGAATTTTCATGGTTCCCTCAAAGACAGAAGATGTGATAAGTTCAGGCTAGCCTTAGAGAAGTGTGTCACATGCCCAAGGTGAGTATGGGTCTTGCATGGAAGTGAAATGAACACTTATGACAGAGTTTCAGGAAAACTGGGAGGGTATACGACTTAAATGGGCAAGCATGCCAAAAAGTCTCACACATGAGCTCAATGTTTGAAAAAAGACAAATAGGTAAACAGGCTGTAAATAATGAGATTGCCCAGAAAATTTCAGCATTGACATGCTATTAATCCATTTAGTAGCAATATTTCTTATATAAAATGTATTTTTTTAAATAATTTTATTTATTTATCTTTGGCTGTGTTGGGTCTTTGTTGCTGCGCACGGGCTTTCTCTAGCTGCGGCGAGCAGGGGGCTACTCTTCGTTGTGCTGCGCTGGCTTCTCATTGTGGTGGCTTCTCTTGTTGCAGAGCACAAGCTCTAGGCATGCAGGCTTCAGTAGTTGTGGCACGCAGGCTCAGCAGTTGTGGCTCACGAGCTCTAGAGCAAAGGCTCAGTATTTGAGGCACACAGGCTTAGTTGCTCTGCGGCATGTGGGATCTTCCCGGACCTGGGCTCGAACCCGTGTCCCCTGCATTGGCTGGCGGATTCTTAACAACTGTGCCACCAGGGAAGCCCTAAAGGTGTGACTGTGTTTCTGTTTTGTAATTTAGTGCATGTGTAGCCATTTTTAGACTCCACCTATAAGTGATATCTTATGATAAGTCTCTTTTTCTGTCTGACTTATGTCACTTAGAATGATAGTACCTAAGTCCACCCAAGTTGCTGCAACTGGCCTGATTTCATTGATTTCATGGCTGAGTAATATTCCATTGTACATAAGTACCACATCTTCTTTATCCACTTTTTCCTTCCAAGGACATCTAGGTTGTATCCAAGTCAAGGCTCTTGTAAACAGAGCAGCACTAAACGTTGGGGTGCCTGTGTCCTGTCGATTTTTGGTTTTCCCAATATATATACCCATGAGTGGAAGTGCCATATGCTCTGTAGCTCTGTTTTTTAGATTTTTGGGGAAACACAATACACTTCTCCAGAGTGGCCGTTGGCAATTTACATTCCCACCAACAGCATAACAGGGCTCCCTTTCCTCCATGCCCTGTCCTCCATTTCTGGTTTTTACTCTTTGTGAGAATGGCCATTCTGACTGGTGGGAAGTGATACCTTTTGTAGTGTTGATTTGCATTGCCTGCCTGTGCGTCATTGGCGAAGTTCAGCCGCTTTTCATGTGCTTTAATGGCGAGTCCAATCTACCTCTTGAAATCCCTTTCCTGCAATTCTGCCTTGCTTACAAGTCCTTTTCAATGACATACCTCAAGACGTTTTTCGTCGACAGGTATCATTTACAACGGTGCAGGTTTGTGAATTGCAGTGCCCCGAGCTCCATTTTTCAACTTGTTTTTTTGGGAACTGGCCACAAAACAGCATGTTTGCTGCAAGCCCTATTCTGGTTACGGGGGCAAGCTGAGCCCTCGGTCAATTCCTCTTCCTGACTGGAAATTAGAGTGGCATGTGCCTGTCCAAACACCTAGGCCTTGTCTCTCATTGGTTGCCCCCTTCCACTTCATCCTCCGGACAAATTCCAAACTGTACGAAAAAGGATGTTGAAGGTGCTGACTTCCGCAAGTGGGGAGATTGTGAGGGAAGAGGCTGGAGGGGGGAACCCGACCACCAGGAGATGAGGAGATGAGGTGCCTTTTCCAAACTCTTGCTGATCAGACGGTGTACCATCCTCTAGGTGTCCCATGTTGAGCATTCTTTCATGTGTTTGTTGGCTATTTGTATGTCTTCTTTGGAGAAATGTCTATTTAGATCTTCTGCCCATTTTTGGATTGGGTTGCTTGTTTTTTTGATATTGAGCTGCATGAGCTGCTTGGATATTTTGCAGATTAATCCTTTGTCAGTTGCTTCATTTGCAAATATCTTCTCACATTCTGATGGCTGTCTTTTCCTCTTGTTTATGGTTTCCTTTGCTGTGCAAAAGCTTTTAAGTTTCATTAGGTCCCATTTGTTTATCTTTGTTTTTATTTCCATTTCTCTAGGAGGTGGGTCAAAAAGGATCTTGCTGTGATTTATATCATAGAGTGTTATATGTTTTCCTCTAAGAGTTTTAAAATGTCTGGCCTTACATTTAGGTCTTTAATCCATTTTGAGGTTATTTTGGGGTATGGTGTTAGGGAGTGTTCTAATTTCATTCTTTTACATGTAGCTGTCCAGTTTTCCCAGCACCACTTATTGAAGAGGCTGTCTTTTCTCCACTGTATATTCTTGCTTCCTTTATCAAAAATAAGGTGACCATATGTGCATGGGTTTATCTCTGGGCTTTCTATCCTGTTCCATTGATCTATATTTCTGTTTTTATGCCAGTACCATAGTGTCTTGATTAGCATACCTTTGTAGTATAGTCTAAATTCAAGGAGCCTGATTCCTCCAGCTCCGTTTTTCTTTCTCAAGATTGCTTTGGCTATTTGGGGTCTTTTGTGTTTCCATACAAATTGTGCAATTTTTTGTTCTAGTTCTGAGAAAAATGCCATTGGTAGTTTGATAGGGACTGCACTGAATCGTAGATTGCTTTGGGTAGTATAGGCATTTTCACAATCTTGATTCTTCCAATCCAAGAACATGGTATATCTCTCCATCTGTTTGTATCATCTTTAATTTCTTTCATCAGTGTCTTAGAGTTTTCTGCATGCAGGTCTTTTGTCTCCTTAGGTAGGTTTATTCCTAGATATTTTATTCTTCTTGTTGCAATGGTAAATGGGAGTGTTTCCTTGATTTCTCTTTCAGGTTTTTCATCATTAGTGTATAGGAATGCTAGAGATTTCTGTGCATTAATTTTGTATCCTGCTACTTTACCAAATTCATTGATTAGCTCTAGTAGCTTTCTGGTAGCATCTTTAGAATTCTCTATGTATAGTATCATGTCATCTGCAAACAGTGACAGCTTTACTTCTTCTTCTCCAATATGTATTCCTTTTATTTCTTTTTCTTCTCTGATTGCTGTGGCTAAAACTTCCAAAACTATGTTGAATAACAGTGGTGACAGTGGGCAACCTTGTCTTGTTCCTGATCTTAGAGGAAATGGTTTGTTTTTCACCATTGAGAATGATGTTGGCTGTGGGTTTGTCATATATGGCCTTTATTATGTTGAGGTAAGTTCCCTCTATGCCTACTTTCTGGAGGGTTTTTATCATCAATTGGTGTTGAATTTTCTCGAAAGCTTTTTCTGCATCTATTGAGATGATCATATGGTTTTTCCCCTTAAGTTTTTTAATATGCTGTAGCACATTGATTTGCATATATTGAAGAATCCTTGCATTCCTGGGATAAACCCCACTTGATCATGGTGTATGATCCTTTTAATGTGTTGTTGGATTCTGCTTGCTAGTATTTTGTTGTGGATTTTTGCATCTATGTTCATCAGAGATACTGGCCTGTAGTTTTCTTTCTTTGTGACATCTTTGTCTGGTTTTGGTATCAGGGCGATGGTGGCCTCATAGAATGAGTTTGGGAGTGTTCCTCCCTCTGCTATATTTTGGGAGAGTTTGAGAAGTATAGGTGTTAGCTCTTCTCTAAATGTTTGATAGAATTCACCTGTGAAGCCATCTGGTCCTGGGCTTTTGTTTGTTGGAAGAGTTTTAATCACAGTTTCAATTTCAGTGTTTGTGACTGGTCTGTTTATATTTTCTAGTTCTTCCTGGTTCAGTTTGGGAAGGTTGTGCTTTTCTAAGAATTTGTCCACTTCTTCCAGGTTGTCCATTTTATTGGCATATAGTTGCTTGTAGTAATCCCTCATGATTCTTTGTATTTCTGCAGGGTCAGGTATTACTTCTCCGTTTTCATTCCTAATTCTGTTGATTTGAGTCTTCTCCCTTTTTTGCTTGATGAGTCTGGGTAGTAGTTTATCAATTTTGTTTATCTTCTCAAAGAACCAGCTTTTAGTTTTATTGATCTTCACTATTGTTTCCTTCAATTCTTTTTCATTTATTTCTGATCTGATCTTTATGATTTCTTTCTTTCTGCTAACTTAGGGTTTTTTTGTTCTTCTTTCTCTAATTGCTTTAGGTTAGGTTGTTTGAGTCTTGTTTTTTGAGGTAGGACAGTATTGCTCTAAATTTCCCTCTTAGAACTGCATTTGCTGCATCCCATAGGTTTTGGGTCATCGTGTTTTCATTGCATTTGTTTCTACTTATTTTTTGATTTTCTCTTGGATTGCTTCAGTGACCTCCTGGTTATTTAGTAGCGTATTCTTTAGCCTCTATGTGTTTGTATTTTTTACAGTTTTTTCCTGTAAGTGGTATCTAGTCTCATAGCGTTGTCGGAAAAGATACTTGATACGATTTCAATTTTCTTAAATTTACCAAGGCTTGATTTGTGACCCAAGATATGATCTATCCTGGAGAATGTTCCTTGAGCACTTGAGAGGAAAGTGTATTCTGTTGTTTTTGGATGGAATGTCCCATAAATATCCATTAAGTCCATCTTGTTTAATGTATCATTTAAAGCTTGTGTTTCCTTATTTCTTTTCATTTTGGATGATCTGTCCATTGGTGAAAGTGGGGTGTTACAGTCCCCTACTATTATTGTGTTACTGTCAATTTCCCCTTTTATGGTTGTTAGCATTTGCCTTATGTATTGAGGTGTTCCTATGTTGGGTGCATATTTATAGTTGTTATATCTTCTTCTTGGAATGATCCCTTGATCATTATGTAGTGTCCTTCTTTTTCTCTTGTAATAGTCTTTATTTTAAAGTCTATTTCGTCTGATATGAGAATTGCTACTCCACTTTCTTTTGATTTCCATTTGCATGGAATATCTTTTCCCATCCCCTCACTTTCAGTCTGTATGTGTCCCTAGGTCTGAAGTGGTCTCTTGTAGACAGCATATATACGGGTCTTCTTTTTGTATCCATTCAGCCATTCTGTGTTTTGGTTGGAGCATTTAATCCATTTACATTTAAAGTAATTATCGTTATGTATGTTCCTATTACCATTTTCTTAATTGTTTTGGGTTTGTTATTGTAGGTCTTTTCCTTCTCTTGTGTTTCCCACTTACAGAAGTTTCTTTAGCATTTGTTGTAAAGCTGGTTTGGTGGTACTGATTTCTCTTAACCTTTGCTTATCTGTAAAGGTTTTAATTTCTCTGTCGAATCTGAATGAGATCCTTACTGGGTAGAGTAATCTTGGTTGTCGGTTTTTCCCTTTCATCACTTTAAATATGTCCTCCCACTCCCTTCTGGCTTGCAGAGTTTCTGCTGAAAGATCAGCTGTTAACCTTATGGGGATTCCCTTGTATATTATTTGTTTGTTTTCCCTTGCTGCTTTTAACATTTTTTCTTTGTATTTAATTTTTGATAGCTTGATTAATATGCGTCTTGGCGTGTTTCTTTTGGATTTATCCTGTATGGGACTCTCTGCACTTCCTGGACTTGACTATTTCCTTTCCCATGTTAGGAAAGTTTTCAACTGTAATCTCTTCAATTATCTTCTCAGACCCTCTCTTTTTCTCTTTTTCTTCTAGGACCTCTATAATTTGAAGGTTGGTGTGTTTAATGTTGTCCCAGAGGTCTCTGAGACTGTCCTCAATTCTTTTCATTCTTTTTTCTTTATTCGATGCCAAGTTTCTAACCATTCCCTATCCCTTCAGCTGTTCTTCACATAACGTGGTCTCTAGCTGCTTTGCCATCATGGGGTTGTACTGCTCCAATTAAGCGTCATTGTCTTAAAATGTGGCACTGAAGTACAACACATTTGTGATAGTTATTTTATGTGTCAATTTGGCTGGGCCATGGTGCCTGGATATGTAGCCAACCATTCTGGATATTTCTGTGAGGGTGCTTTGGGATGAAATTAACATTTAAGTTGGTGGATTTTTGAGTAAAGCAGAATGCCCTCCATAATGTGGATGGGCCTCATCCAATCAGTTGAAGGCCAGACTAGCACAATAGACTGACCTCCCTCAAGCAAGAGAGAATTCTGCCAGCAGAGAATTCTGCCTTCAGACTTGAACTGCAGCATCAGCTCTCCTGCCAGCCCACCCTGCATATTTTGGACTTGTCAGACTCCATAATCACATGAGCCAGTTCCTTAAAATAAATCACTTTCTATATATATACACACATCCTGCTGTTTCTGTTTCTCTGGAGAACCCTGACTAATATAACACACATGCAGATATTTGTCCTATATGCACAGAATACTGCAGAGAGATTATTCCTAGTCACACCTCAGAGAGGGCAGTCCTTAATCACAGATACAATGAAATCAACAAAGATTTATACAAGATAAAAGACAATAACCAAATGTAAACCAGGGAGAAGAAAAATATAAAGGGAGGAAGAAAGAAAATTACATTTGCTTTTTTAGCTATCACACCACTTAACTCATAATTGAGCAAAAGGAGGAAAGAACTCCTTTGAAGTTTTTTTAAAAAATCAACCCATCTGCTCCTGGAGTATCCAGTTACCATGCTCCCTTTACCCATCCAGAAAACACTTTTATTCCATGTTGAACCAATAATATGCATCACTTTTTTGGAATACCACCTTTTGTCTGTTGCTATAATTTCCAGATGACATGTTTTGCTTGCCATAACTACCTCCCAAGGCAAAAGGTGGTCCCATGGCCCAGAATTGGAAATTATTTCCAGGTCCCCTTCAGAACCTGGTTAATTAAGCCTTGCTCAGCCATATATGTGACATATATAACATACTATGTCCCATCCCTTACTCTGAGTGAGTGTGATATCTGCATGTAAATATTTGTATATTGTCATTCATTCACTCAAATATATGTGCCAGGCACTGAGCTAGCTATTGAGTACACAGTCATGAACAAGATTGATATGGCCCTGTCCTCATGGACTTATATTTTAGTGGGGAAGACAAATAATCGGTAAGAAAATAAATTATGATAACTGTTATGATGGAAATAAATGGAGTACTGTGAGACAGAAGAGGTCTCCTTCAAACTAAGACCTGAATATTTAAAAAAATAAAATAGAGAAAAGTAAGGGAAGACCATTTCAGAAAACAGCAAGTACAAAAGCTCTGAACTGGGAAAAACTTGGAGTGTTTAGAAAATATCAGAAAATCCATGTGGTTGAATCCCAATGATGATGGAAAGGATTGAAAATGAGGTAGGATACGTAGCAGAGACCAGATCATAAAGGGTTTCATAGTGAAATTTATTAGGGCAAAGAATGGAACCCTCCTGAACTTGGAAACCAGATTACTTTCTCAAAAAGTGAAACCAGGAAGAATCAAAGCACAATGAACAAGAATCACCATCTGTGGAAGCGGTTACAAGCAGAAAAGAAAGTGTGTGTATGGCTGGAGAATTTGAAAAATATACAATTCCAGAGTGACTACAGTATAGACATAGAGAACAATGATTAGAATATGATAACTTAAGCTGAAACATAATCAATGATATTGAACTCTGCCTGAAGGAGTAATCTGCTAACAAGTCTGAGATATTCCTTAAAGGTACCTCTCCAGCCATGGCAGGGCAGGGAGAAATGGGGGAGGTGTTAACAGACTGCTCAATATCTTCCTGTCAATGTTCCAACAAAGATAGTTCTGTTGTTACCTGTTTTGTACATTAGTCTTCCATTTCAAAAAAGCTAAAAACAAATCTTTGAAAACTGCTTCAAAAACAGAAACTATAATTATATATATATAATGGCATATATGGAGAATATAACTAATATATATTATATATATGGAGACTGTAACTATAAATATGTATATATATATGAGGCAGGAAGAGAGAGAGAGAGAGGGAGAGAAAGACAAGGAGAGAAGGAAAGAGAAAGAGGGTGTGGGAGAGAGAAAGAGGGAGAGACAGAGGGGGTTCCTAGGTGTGCAGAGTATCGGACAGCCTTAGCAGAAATACTCATATAGAGGAAATAAATGCATAAGACTAAATAGTTTGATGGAATTAGTCATTAACATCACCCAACAGCCTGCTTTTGCTCTGATTCCAGGCTCACAAACAAACTTCTACTGACAAGAGCTGGTTTCTCATGGGAGAATATATTGATACTCCATGAGTTTCTGGGGCACATGACATTTATATTTCACCATTAAACATCATCAGTGAGGTTTCTAAATCAGTGTCTAATTAATTTCTGCACTTGAAAAACAGGATCCCCCAGTGCAATGACTACCTCATGGAACTGTCACACTCAGGCTTCCAGAGAGTGACCTACCAATGTCTGTGACTTCTGTGGCTGGTCTCTTTTCTATCCACAACCAATTGGAACTAGAGAATCTCATCCATATAAAGGGGCTATCCACAGTAGGAACCCACACTTACCAGCAATGCAATACGATAGGAAAAGAACTTCCTACCTTCTTCATAGAAAAAGAAGCATAGTGGCTTAAAGACAGACATGCAGTTTTAGCACTTGGACTGTTTTTATCATAGACAGAGAATGTTAAAGGTTAGATCTGAAAGTTCATTGTGTCCAACCCCTGAGTTTTAAAGGTGACAAGAGAGGCTTGAGAGATTAGATGGTCTGCTCCCAAAATACAACCAGGACTCCTGTGCTAAACTGTCCCCACTATGATAACTCCCTACCTCGTGGTAATAGTTGCTCACACTCTTAATCTTCTTGCAGCCATTAAAACTTCATATTCTCATTCTATGCAATGATGCGTAAACTTTAAAAAGAAATTGTTTTCCAAGAAATCAAAGATAGCCTTCTATAAAACTTTTTCCTTTCCATTAAGAGCAATAGGTATTTAGTTAACTCCAGCCTATACGGCAGCCAAAATGATCCTTTTATAATGAAAGTCATAATACCTTTCTGCTTAAAACCCTGAAACAACTCCTATTCCACAAAGAGTAAAAGCTATTTCTTCCAATAGCCTACAAATCCTGCACCTCCATTCTCACCCTGTTCCTGCCACACTGTCTTCCTTGCTGTTCCCAATATACCAAGTACTCACCTGCCTTAGGACCTCTGTGCTGGCTGTTCCCTCTGCCTGGAACTTTTTTCTCCCAAATAAGCTGAATGACTAATTCCTTCAACTCCTTCAAGTCTTTGCTCAAATGTCATCTTCTCAATGAGACCTGCCCTGACCATTCTATTTAAAAGTACTACACCCAACCCTCTTCACTTCCAATGCCCCTAACCCCGACTTTCTCCTTTTTCTATAGGATTTAACACCGTCTAACATACTACATCATTTACTTACTATGTTTATTGCTCATTGTCTGTCTCTTTCCACCAGAATGTAAGCTCCATGAAGGCAGGAATCTTGGTGTATTTTTCCACTATTATATCCCTAACATTTGAAAGAGTGCCTAACCCTCAACAAATATTTGCTGGATGAATTAATTCATTCAATTAATGGCATTTGGAAATTTGACCACTTTATGTCTACCAATAATAAAATGTCATATCTAAAGTGAGTAGGATCAAAGTTGAATCCTTACCCAGATAGGCTGGCTCTTCCAATGGATTCCATTAAGGAGGGAAATATACTAACGCAATAATACATTTCTAGTCTCTGAAAATCTTCTTTGGTGTTGCCATCAATAAAATGAAAAGGAGTTACGGTTTAATAATTAAAAGATGATCACAACAAGGATTTACTGTATAGCACATGGAACTATATTCAGTATCTTGTAAAAACCTGTAATGGAAAAGAATCTGAAGCTGTACACCTGAAACTAACACAATATTGTAAATCAACTATAGTTTAATAAATAAAATAAATTTTTTAAAAAAGATGATCAGGGAATTCCCTGGAGGTCCAGTGGTTAGGACTCTGCACTCTCCCTGCCGAGGGCGCGGGTTCAGTCCCTGGTCGGGGACCTAAAATCCCCCAAGCTGCGCAGTGGGGCCCAAAAGAAAAAAATTAATAAAAAGATGATCAACTACTCTTTTTCAAAGAAACACCCAAATGCATTAAAAATGAGTATCAAACCAACCCAGAATGTACTGACAAGGAATACTATTTATTTAGCATCAATTAAGCTGTCAATTTTTCTTGGTTATAACCTTGACATGTTCTCTTGCACAGTATTCTGAGAAACTGCCACAAAATGAGAATCTAAGAAGTGTGTGTGTGTGTGCACGTATCTTTATAAGCAGTCATGACAAAGTACCTGAGAGTAAGCATACTGACCTATCTATTCTATGCAAGTACTCTATACATCTTTCAACTGGTTTGTTTTTTCAACAATCATGATGGATTTGTTCTTAAATATCCTCATTCTATTTCCAAGTCCTTTTTGTAAACAAACATGGATAAATAGCTGGCTGAGAATAGCAATGCAGGTGGCCACTGTGTATGGTCAAGCATTGCACATCTCTGCAAGTGCCATGTGTATTGTACATGGATTATGATGTAAATGCACCAGTACCACCACCACCACCCTTCCCAGGAGTTGTGCAGTATTCACCCATGGGTCTGTTCAATCTAACCAGCTCAGACTGGAACTAAAACCAATGATCTTTCCTCTTGGAAAAAGTAATTCAAAATGACTGAGCTAATCAATCCTAGACAATGATATATGAACTGATTTACATTAATATAATATCCTCAAAACATTTACCAGTAACTAAAAAATGGAGAAGGTGTTAGAGACACAACTATCTTAAAATGACTTTATATGATAGGTCACAGTTTCCCATCCCTGAATCTTTGTTTAATTGGCAGTTGGTTTTCTGGTAAAGGGTAGAAAATCTGATACTCATAATGATCTTAGAGCACACTCAAGTGGATAAATACTAAACTAGCAATGTTTTTCTTAAAGATATGTCTTGCTCCGTGATAGAAAAAAATGAAAAGAGAAGGTGGTGGAAACAAAGATTACTGAATGAATGAAGATGTACCAACCCTTATCACAAGGGCTTGTAGTTTAAATTATTTCTTTAATAACGAGGATGGATTTTTGGCTGGTCTAGCCATACTTTCTATTTAGTATTCTTCACTCTTTCTTCAGTCAATTTAGGGGGACTTTGAATAGAACTTTGGGTTTTTTTTGGGAGGGGGTGTTTAGCTTTTTTTTTTTTTTTGGCTGTGCCGCAAGGCATGTAGGATCTTAGTTCCCCGACCGGGGATCAAACCCGCGTCCTCTGCAGTGGAAGCTCGGAGTCTTACCACTGGACCACCAGGGAAGTCCCTCGAATAGAACTTTGAATAGAACAAAGCTACCTTATATGGTAACAAAGCTGTAATCTAAACCTCTTGTACCTCGTACTTATGAATGAAACCAAGTGGCCTCGTTATAGGAAAAATACCTGAAATGACACACTTAAACAACCAAAATGTCCATAACTAAAATATCCCTACCTAACTCAATTTCAATCTTGCAATCTCCAGAAAGCATTTTGCTTTTTCACATCTCTACTCCTTGAATCCTATTGCTCCCTCATCCTGAAGTGCACATACTTGCCTCCTCCTCTCCTCTTACCTTCATCAGTTCCCACTACCTCATCTCCCAGAAAAAAAAAAAGGGAACTAAGCAGACACGTAGCAGGTATCCACAACAATAACACTTACCACTGTGTCATATTTGTTTCTTCTTATGTCTACTCCTCCATTGAACTGTGTGCCAGGCAAGAACCAGGTTTTTTTTGTTTTGTTTTGTTCTGTTTATCTTTATATCTCCAGGGCCTAAAAAGCATTTGTTAAAAGATGTACATATATGTTTATTTAGAAATGGAATTTGACATCACAGTAAAAATAGGTCCAGGGTGAAGACACCAAAGATGTGATTGTCTTGAATGCCCTGCCCTCTCTTACCTCCCATATATTCACTTAATCACTCGTACTGCTTCATGTGGAAAAATTACTTGGAAAGTATTTTTTAAATACTTTTAACAGTCAAACCAGTAACCAAAAAACTTAAATCAAGAAGTGAAAATAAAAGTGTCTTCTTTCTGTGTCCACCTTGAGAAGTTCCATCTGTGGGACTGGTCTCTCCAAGATAAGAAGCAAAACTAGTTCCTCACTTTCTCTCCTCACTCCCTCCAGTCCTACCTCAAAGATCTCGTACGCTGTCCCCTTCAAAGTCAAAGGTACCCATCCCAGCAGAAAATGAATTCAAATACACCTGTAATTGTAAACCAAAATAGTGTGAAGGCATTCGCTATACTCTGGCTGGGTGGTGAGACAATGAAGGGCAAACTAATCTCCCCAAATATGCAAAGCTGCAGAAGGTGGCAGAATAACTGCTGCTATTTATTTTTGTTCAAGAGGACTAGGCTAAACTACACAACTTAAGTAATACAGACTTTAATATATTGTAATAAAACAAAGCCACATTATTTCAATATTAGAGTAAGTTAGACATTCTATATGATAAAAATACTTCCTCCAGCAACTCTGCCAGTGAAGATCTATTCCGTCGTAGGTTGAAATTCAAACTAGCCTTTTGCCAGCTGGTGATACTGAGCAACGTATTGAGAGTCTCTGGGCCTGTTTCCTCAATCTCCAAAATGAGAGTACGATGAGGTACAGTGGTTAGGTTCCCAAGTCAGTAAGTACGGTGGTGGGGGGCGGGGGGAAGCCTGTCACAATTACCTTTGAAAAATCACTTGAATTACCCCTAAGTATAGCATATTGACTTTAGTCTGACTTTACTGACTATACAGTAAACCTTATGGGCACTAAATTTTGAGAAACCACTTAAACTGAAGAAATAAACAAGAATGTATATATGCGTACATGTAGGCATTAAGGCCATTCTGGTTTTAACTCTAAAATCACTAATAGTGAACAGGGTATAGCTAGAGAACACAGCTCCAGAGTTTAGTAAATGTTAGTGTCCTGCCTTTCTTCTGCCCATTAGCCTTCCAGGAAATCTCCCAGAGCAGTCATTTTAATGTCGTTATGCCTGAGGCGCAGGTAGTGACTTATGCAGCGAATACTTCGAGGGAAGAAACTTTGTAACCCGTTTGGAGTTCTCCTCCTTACACTCGCACTTAGAAGTGCCTCGCTAAATAAGAGGATGAATTATTACCTACCACAGATTAGAGCTCGGGCCATTTCAATGTACTAATACCTCGGAAATTTTACAAAGCAAACTTGCTACACACATCACTACCTCAAAGCCGCAGTCGTCCCTTAGCTCCAGAAAAGCTTGGCCCAATCCTTTCGGCTTCCGTAACCTCGCTCAATTTCGCGAGACTAAGGCTGAGCTCCGCGGCACTGCCGCTGGGGGCGGCTCCAGAACACTTCCGGGAGGCTCCAGTGGGGAAGTGTTTGGGTGTGTGCTTCCGGCGGCTTCCTGGCTGCTTCTTCAGCCTCCCGGACTGAAGTAGTGGGCACGGAACGGGGGGCTGGCAACCCCCGGTCGTTGGGCCCGTCAGTCTCTAGCCATGGACCGGGACCTTATGCGGCAGTCACTGAATTTCCACGGGCCGTCATTGCTCTCCCTGCTCAGGAGCGAACAGCAGGACAATCCGCACTTCCGGAGCCTCCTGGGGTCGGTGGTCGAGCCTGCCCGGGGCCCGCCGCCCCAGCAGCAGTTACAGGGAAGGTAATGGGACGGCGGCGCCGCTGCGAGACGGGGGAGGGGACGCAGCTCCGGGCTCCTCTACCGCAGTTGGCCGGCTGAGTCCTGAAGGAGCAGAGCCGAGGCCGTGAGCACGTGAGAACTGCGGCGCTAGTTCCGAGGGCAGGATGGAGGAGGGTGCCCACTCGTGGTGTGAGGGCAATGCAGGATGCGGGCTGAACTTTTTAAATCTGGTACTGCACTACCAGAGGCGCGGGTTCTTTAGCTAAAATCTCTTGGGCTTGTGTGTCTGCCGCGGCTGTCCCCTTTTACGTTTCCGCGCCCTCCACCTACAGACCGGCGAATGAGGGAATCCTTGGTTAAAACTTTTTTTCGGAGGATGTATGGCCAAGAGCTTAGGACGGACCCGATTGGGCGATGAAAGCCGTGAGCAGAAGCTTGGACAAGGTTTTGCAGGTAAACCAGTTTTCATAAATTTTGTTTCTTTTTAAGAAAAGAGAAGAGAGTTGAAAACATTGAAATACAAAAATTCATTTCCAAAAAAGCGGATCTGCTTTTTGCACTTTCCTGGAAATCAGATGCACCTACAACTTCTGAAGTTAATGAAGACGATGAAGGTGAGATTAATCTTAAAATCGTTTGATTGCGGTTTGCTTTAACAGCACTTCAGATGAACACAAAACTATTGTTAGTAATTTTGTTAATTATTTTTTCAGAGCATTATGCAATCATGCCACCTTTAGAGCAATTCATGGAGATACCTAGTATGGACCGGAGAGAGCTCTTTTTTCGAGATATTGAGCGTGGTGATATAGTGATTGGAAGAATTAGTTCCATTCGGGAATTTGGGTTTTTCATGGTGTTGATTTGTTTAGGCAGTGGCATTATGAGAGATATATCCCACTTAGAAATCACAGTAAGTTATTCACTTTTCAGTTATTTGATTGTTTCTGTTTTGGATAAAATGTCATCTCAATGCAAAACTTACGTCTTTGCATCCAGTTGTAATTAAGTGTACCCTGCAGACATAGTTTTGAGAATTAAATAAGTATTAATTAATAACAATTAAATAAGTATTAAGTAAAAAGTATAAATATAAAGCACCTTTCCTTTTTAAAAAATAATCAGCGGTAATAGAGTTATTTACAGTTTCTGGCACCATTTCTAGTTTCGAGGGGTTTTGGTCCCTTTGGTTGGCAGGGGTGGGGTCCTTTTTTAAACGCTCAAAGAGATATCAGTGGAGATGGTGAGATTGATTAGTAGCCTGGGGTTATTTCTTCTAGTTGAATATGTCTTTAATTATTTAGTATTTAGCATTAGATACTTGTATGTGGATAATTTAGAAACAAATTCTTGTCTTATTTATTCAATATGTATTTACAATAATTAAATTAAGTGGTTTGTACATTATAATAAGATGCTTTGCCCAAGGTGAATAGACCTAAATTTGAAATAGTATGTCACTTTAATTTAAAAGGTTTGATATTTACTGTCTGTTAAGGCAGATAGAAAGGAAGGAAAAGCAGAAGGTATCACAAACTGGATAACAGACGTAAACTTTGAAGAATTCACATTTCATTTTCTTTGGAACTCTCCTACTTTCTGGACAAGCTTTAGTTTTATATTTAACAAGCACAAAATAACTTTTTGTTTCATCATCCATACTTATATGTGGTTCCTAAAACTAATTGCAAATTTCATGAGATTTTAGTTTTTGACCTGAACCAGAAAACTTGTTTTATTATGTTTAGGCACAGAAATTATTAAAATCCTTATTTAAATTTAGACTCTAGGGTGCTAGTTGTTTTCTTAATGTTCCTGTCAACTATTAGCTGTCTATTACTGAACAGCTAGAATAAAAGAAGACACTTCTCACCAAAGAATAGAATGTCTGGTGTTTTACAGTACTTCTCATTGCAGGCTCTATGTCCACTAAGAGACGTGCCTTCTCTCAGTAACCATGGGGATCCTTTATCATATTACCAAATTGGTGACATCATTCGAGGTAATCGGTTTCATAATATTAATAAAAAAGTAACAGTTGTCATATTTGTTAGTTTGCATTGCCTTGTTAATCAACTCAATTTTCTTATTTTTTAAGCTGGAATCAAGGATATCGACAGATATCATGAAAAGCTTGCTGTATCTCTATATAGCTCATCTCTTCCATCACACCTATCTGGTATTAAATTAGGTGTAATTAGTTCCGAAGAACTTCCTTTGTACTACAGGTAATTTATCCACATTGTCTCAACAAGTTAAGTGGAAAACAATTTCTTTGCTAAAAAATAGCAAATTTTGCCCAACTTCTAACAAAGTAGAATTCTAATTTCTCTCATTTCAAAATATGATAATTTTATTTTTATAACCCTTAAATTTTTTCAAACTTGGCAAAAGGAACCAAGTCATTATTGCCACACTTTCATGTACAAAAATGGTCTGAGTATTTAAATCCCATGTGATAATATTATTTCCTTAATGAAAATGGGACATGCTAATCGTGTTAATCATTTTTATATTTTTGTTGTGACTTTTTTTTTTTTTTTTTTTTTAAGGAGAAGCGTTGAACTAAATAGCACTTCTTCAGAATCCTATGAGAATATCATGCAGAGTTCTTTGGGATTTGTTAATCCAGGAGTAGTTGAATTCCTTTTAGGAAAACTAGGAATAGATGAATCTAATCCACCATCTTTAATGCGAGGCCTGCAAAGGTATAGTAAATCAGTATTATTCTATTAAGTGGTGAGGTCAGTGGTGCTGAAGTCAAAAGCTGCATAACTGAAGAAAATACTCGATTATCCTAAGCTTGCTGCCAAAGTTTGAATGAACTAGGTGATCCCCTCCTTCTGGAATGGAGTCTTTCATCAGTGATTGATGTGTGCCATGTGACCAGGTAGATGCAGAAAAAATTTATAAGATGCAGAGAAAGATGCAGAAAAAAATATTTAACAATAATAGTCATTCCTGAGAGTTCAAGAATTTTGCTTTGTAAATAAAATACAAATTTCTTGCTTGGGATTCAGTTTTTATTGTCAGGTGGAGAGATATAGTTACCCTAAAAAGTATTTACAGTTTGACTTTTATTTTCTTTAATAGCAAAAATTTCTCTGAAGACGATTTTGCTTCTGCATTAAGAAAGAAGCAGTCTGCATCTTGGGCTTTAAAATGGTATGAAGACTGTCTTTCAACACTTGCATTAGTCTAAAAGGTTCGGTTAAGGCAAGCATGCTTCTGTCATCTTTAAGACCAAATTTGTTTATAAATGAATTTAAATGATACCTTTTTGACATTAGCTTTGTTAAAGGTGTAAATGGTGTTATGTTGTAAACTTTAAAAATTTAAGTTTAGCCAATATTTTTAATTTTTTAAAAAAGGAATTAGTATATCAATATCTGGATTTCATAAGTATTTGTTATGAAATTATCCAAAGACAGACTACTTCTTAGTTATGTTGAGAATATCAAAGACTAAATATTAACCAAATTTGATTTGCTTTAAAATTTTATTCGTGCTGACATTTTGTTTGGATATTCTGTGAAATATTTGTTATGTATGCTTTACAAACACCTTTTTAGTGTGAAGATTGGAGTTGATTATTTTAAGGTTGGACGCCACGTGGATGCTATGAATGAATACAATAAGGCTCTGGAAATAGATAAACAAAATGTGGAAGCTTTGGTAGCTCGTGGAGCATTGTAAGTGGATAATGGGTTTTAAGGAATATTTACAAGGTAAATGTGTATAAGATTTATGAATAGCTCACAAGATAAATTCCTCTAATTTTGTCTCATATCTATAGATATGCAACAAAAGGAAGTCTGAACAAAGCAATAGAAGATTTTGAGCTTGCATTGGAAAACTGTCCAACTCACAGGAATGCAAGAAAGTACCTCTGCCAGACCCTTGTAGAAAGAGGAGGGCAGTAAGTGTCAGATTTTGTTTAATAGCAAAGATCTAATATTCAACCAGGTACTATAAAATCTTGAACTTAACATAAGGAAATAGCATCTCTAACTCAGTTCAGACACTCTTAGTTTCAATTTTGGTTGAAAATGTTTTTTAAATATAGTCCTCTATACATTTTCTAGTCCTTTTTTTCCTTCTTTATTACTTAGGTTCTTTAAGATAGGAGATATTTTAGTGTCTTGACTTCACTGTTCTGAATATTTTCATTACACAGAAATATAAATGTAAAGATACAAGAAATTAGGTAAATATTCTTTTCCTGGACATACACTAGAAGTTTTTGTTTAATAGACAGAAATTTCTAATTTATTTCATCATTTTAGTAATTATAATGCCGGAAATATAAGTTGAGAACTCTAGTTAACTGTGAATAAGATTTCACTGTTGTATTCAGCTTATTGCTCTACTTTGTCCAGTGAAATCCACAAGACTTAGATTAAACGAAGAGCAAAACATTAAGAACAAACCCTATAACCTATCTTACTGTCCTGAGATACTGGCATAATACTTGGCATAGTAGTTTTATAATAAATATTTAATGACTAATAGACTAGTCTAATTTATAAAATATTTTGAAGAAACATAATACTTTAAATATAAATAATTTGCTAACACTCTGCTTTAATAATTAAAGACCAGTTTATGATTAATAGCATCTTTTTGCTGCTAATTTTTTAAATAGAATCATCTCTTTTCTGTTTCATGAATTTGCCTGATCATTCCAGTTTGTATGATCATTCCAGAACTTCATATAAATGAAATTTTGTAATATTTGTTTTTAACTGATATGAACTTCTACTTGGACCCAAGTGTTTGGAGCAGCTTTTTACTTTCTCACTAGGTACATAAGCTAGTACCTACTTACATGTGGTTGTCTTATTATTCACATATTGGTGATTTTTAGCTCAGTGAATGACAACACCATCTATTCCATCATCCAGGCCAAAAATGTTGATCATCTTTGGTCCCTTACTCCCCTCATCCAGTCTGACACAAGTGATTCCATTGAACCCACTGGTTTTTAAATTTGTTTTATAGTAATTACTTTTTCCTCCTTTCCAAAACCTGAAAATATTTTGCAAAATCCTTTCACTGCTGTGTATCTAAACTTTCTAATTCTCATTTTTCACAACATAGACTTGTGATCTAATAATTATCCTATCTACAGGCTGGTTGTGATATACACGTATGCCTTGGTATTTCCAACTTTAGCAGTGAATTTTCTGGGAAAATTTTTCTGTAGAAAGGAAAATTCTTCATAAATTACTAGGAAAAGCCAGCCTATATAATTCTGTACTAAAGCTCAAGATCATAGTAGATTTACAGAGGATATCAGTTGATCATGTGTTTTCACGTATTATACTAAAACGCCAATGCTTGACCTACAGTATGGCTTTAGTTATCAGTAATAGATTCCTATTCGTTTTTTTGTTTGTTTAATTAAGATATAATTAACATATAACTTTATATTAGTTTCAGGTTATGTGCAGTAAATGATTAGATATATGTAAATATCGTGAAGTGTTGACCACAGTAAGTCTGGTTAACATCCATCATCATACATAGTTAAATTTTTTTTCTTGTGATGAGAACTTTAAGATGTACTCTCTTTGCAACTTTCAAATATACAATATAGTATTAACTGTAATCACCATGATGTACATTACATCCCCAGGACTTTATCTTATAACTGGAAGTTTATAAGATAAACCACTTTCACCTACTTTGCCCACACCCCCCCCACACCCACGTCTGGCAACCACCAGTCTGTTCTCTGTATCTTTGAGTTCAGTTTTTCTGATTTGTTTTATGTGGTTTTATATTGTCTTTTTACCAAAAAAAAAAAAAAAAATAGTTGTAAAAGCACAATATTTAAGTATTGTTCAATTTGAAAATAATTTGCTGGGCTTCCCTGGTGGCGCAGTGGTTGAGAATCTGCCTGCCAATACAGGGGACACAGGTTCGAGCCCTGGTCCGGGAAGATACCACATGCCACGGAGCAACTAAGCCCGTGCGCCACAACTACTGAGCCTGCACTCTAGAGCCTGCGAGCCTAGAGCCTGTGCTCTGCAACAACAGAAGCCACCACGATGAGAAGCCCATGCACCGCAACAAAGAGTAGCCCCCGCTCACCGCAACTAGAGAAAGCCCGACGCAACAATGAAGACCCAACACAGTCAAAAATAAAATAAATAAATTAATTTATTTAAAAAAAGAAAATAATTTGCTGAACATGGTTCTTCCCCTAATAAATTCTCTCATATACGCCTCTGCCGTATATGCATATTTGAGGACTTCTAATTTTTACTCAAAAAAAAGCTAAATTTTCCTTTCAAATTTAGGTTAGAAGAAGAAGAAAAGTTTTTAAATGCTGAAAGTTACTATAAGAAAGCTTTGGCTTTGGATGAAACTTTTAAAGATGCAGAGGATGCTTTGCAGAAGCTTCATAAATATATGCAGGTGATTCTTTATTTCCTCTTAGAAATTTAATGAGATTTGAAATTAATGCCAAAACTTAACTTTCTTCTAGGGAAAACTATTCTAGATCATTTAATTAAGGCATTATGAAGAGTTTTTTAGATATAGCTTTTCTTAATTGGGTTTGACATTGCTTCATAGTTTTGTTAATACTCAAAAGTAAAAATAGCCCTGTAAGAAAATTCCCGTTGCCTAAATTTGGTACGTGGATTTGAGAACTGTCCTTGTAGTGAGCTTTCCTGGTGGTTACAGAATTCAGTATTGTTACTGTAATTGAACTAATTATAAAAAACCTTTTTGAGAAATATTTTAAACTGTCTTTTCCTGTAATACTGATGATGATGTTTTCTCATGCATTTTCTTCTGAATTGGACCATTGCTGCTGTGTCTGTGACATCTGGTGCTGCTCATCCCCATCCTCAAACTGGAAAATGATTTCTTATATAATCATGCATCCAACTGGGCTGTGCTATTTTTTAAATGGTTTGTATTTGAACATGGTGATTTCCCCCTCAATTCACCTTAATGGAATTTCTTTATTTCAATTTTATTTATAAAATTTGTGTTCTGTTTAAACTTTTAATGTTTTTTAATAATTTTTCATGTATTTTATTTTTTCCCTTTCTTGCACTCTGGGTCACGGGAATCGATGCAATGGCTTCCCCTTTTTTTCATGGAATACCAACTGCAATTGGTCCTCAATACTGTTCTGGCTGTTCCAATGATTAATGCCAAACACCTGTGTGATTAATTTTTATATGTTAAAAATACTTGTTTAATGCTGGATATATGGTGATTTGGGTATACCACATTTGGTTTCTGGTTGGGGGGTTGGTCTTTTGAAAACTGGGTTTTATATATTCTGCTGTTTTTAACGTGTGGTTTTTTCCGATATCTGGGTTCTAAAAGAAATCTTTGGAATTAAGAGAAAAACAAGCTGAAAAGGAAGAAAAGCAGAAAACAAGGAAAATAGAAACAAGTGCAGAAAAGTTACGTAAGCTTTTAAAAGAGGAGAAAAGGTAAACTATGATATTCAGTATTCTTAAACTTAAAGCAGGTACTGAGTTGAACCAAAGTGCCATATGGGAGGTAAAGTAAGTAAAACATAAAAGTGTTTCAAGTCGTAATCAATGATTCTTAGCAAGTATGTGTACTATAAATTTTTCTATAAAAGAGATAAAGCAAAGTGGAATGGAAGGCTAGAATTCTGCAAAAAAAAAAAAAAAATTTAATCTTAGAATTAAAATATGTAAGTCATTTTAATTATCTGTATTTTAGGGAGAAATGTTTTAGAACTAGAGCAGTAATTTTCAACTGGGAGTGGTTTTGTCCCCCAGAGGACATTTTTGGTTGTCATAACTGGTAGAGTGCTATTGGCATCTAGAGGGTAGAGGTCAGGGATGCTGCTAAACTTTCTACAATGATGTAGGATTCCCCCACCACCACCCTACCCTCCCAGCAAAGAATTATTCGGCCAAAAATGTTAATAGTACTGAGGTGGAAAAACTATGAACTAGAGGTAGCCAAATATAAAACCTCAATTCTCTCCTTTATGTATTCATATGGTCTTAAATTTTTAAGGTAATATGGGAAACGTCACTGTGTCTTTCAGAAATGATGGATTTGCTTACAGTAACAACTGTCTACACAAGTTTTTTTTTCCAAAAGTCATGACATGGTAAAATTGGATCTTGTAGTAACTAGGATTATTATTATAATTCCTTATCTAAGCCACAACTTTTATGAAAATCTTTAGAGAGAATAAAATAGAACTAAAATCTTTATGGATAATTAAACATTTTTATACTCAACATATCTGATGAGTTAACTACATTTTTTTAGGCTAAAGAAAAAAAGAAGAAAATCAACTTCTTCCTCTTCAAGTGTTTCTTCTGCTGATGAATCAGTTTCTTCTTCTTCATCCTCTTCCTCTTCTGGTCACAAAAGGCATAAGAAACATAAGAGGAATCGCTCAGAGTCTTCTCGAAGTTCCAAAAGGCATTCAGCTAAGGCATCCTCAAATCAGGTAGATCAGAATAAGAAAGATGAGTGCTTCCCAGTTCCAGCCAATACTTCAGCATCTTTTCTTAACCAAAAACAAGAAGTGGAAAAACTACTGGAAAAGCAGGATAGGTTACCATATCAAAAGAAACAGGTAAAAGAAAAAGATAGATGCCCTCTTTCTTCATCTTCAGTTGAAATTCCGGATGATTTTGGAGGTAGGTCTGAAGATCCAAGAGATTTTTATAATAGCTATAAAACTCAGACAGGTAGTAGCAAAACAGAGAAGCCACATAAATCAGAAAGACATTTTTCCAGTAGAAGAGATTCCTCAGATTCCTTCTATAGGAATTCAGAGGACAAGATAAAAATTTATGGTTATAGAAGATTTGAGAAAGATACAGAAGGAAGAAAAGAACACTATAGAAGGTGGGAGCCAGGTTCCATGAGATATTCCACTTCACCAGCAAGCTCAGACTACTCTTGGAAGTCAGTTGAAAAATATAAAAAATACACTTATTCTGGATCACGTGATTTCAGTAGACATGAGCAAAGATATCAATTAAATAAAAATCAAGGAGAATATGAAAGAGAGGGTAATTATGAGGAGGATGTTAAAACAGAGGTTCCAGAAGAGGGACTAAGTAGCAAAGAGCATTCAGAAAGTGGAGTTAAAAAAAAATTACCTCAAAATTTACTCAATATATTTAATCAGATAGCTGCATTTGAGAAAGAAAAAGGAAATAAGCCAAAAAATTAATACGCCAATGGGGATCAGCACCATTACACTAAAGGCTTTTAATAAAAGGTTTTGGTCTTTTAGTAATAACAGTCCAGTGCAGAAATATCTGCTCCTGCAGTTATTTTATTTGTAGAGACTACAGAAATCAAGTGCTTCTTATAGTGATCCTCAAAGTATATTTCAGTTGTAGGTCCCCTTTTCATAGCTTGATTTTTTTCAGGCTTTTCTTGTGTATGTTTATATACAGTTATTTCTTACTCTGATGATTTAAACTTCTTCACCTGAAGATAACACTCTCAAAGTATTGTTTCTTCATTGTATTATGGTGTGTGAGAATTCCTTGGGTCCACCTTATCCTGCTGTTTGAGAGAATATTAAATTTGTGCATTGAACACTTGGATCGTTTTTATCAAAAATTATTTCATTCTCTCCTCTGTTAAATTAAAAGCTCTTGACTTTTGAAACAAATATATTTGAATGTTTCATAAGTACCATTTTATATTCATTGTTTAAATATTAAGTTTTTTGCATAACTTTTATTTTAAAATGGTAGATTATCTGTCTTGTCTAATTGACCTCTAAACCCTGATTTAATTAAAATGGTTTATGTATCAGCTATTTAACAGGTACCTTAGGAATAAAGCCATGAAAGTTGACTAGGGCCCATTTTACTTATTTCTCTTTTTCTCCCCCCTTCTTGCTAGCAATATAGCACTAAGAAATTTCTTTAAATATTGGCAAGACCCTAAGAGACTACATTCCAGGCAAAAATAGATCAGAGTAGGAAAGAGTTCTTTTAGCAAAAACAGCAGTGGCAAGTGAAACACACTATAAATCTGGTCTTCCACTACGGGAAAGGAAGTTAGGAAACAGTCCTAGTATTGCAAATGTCCAGTTGGGAAGGCACTGGGCCTGTTTCTAAATAGCCTAGAGCTGGCCTGCATTTCTGCTTTTCTTCCTTAACACCTCTCCTCTGATACCTCCTTTCTTAGAGTCTGAATAAATGACTAGGCTGACAGAGCCTGGGCTTAGAATAAATTTCAGCAACTAGAGCTGAAGAAGGAATGGACTTGGATCGTAAGGATCCTCCCCAAATTATTGAAAACAGTATAGACAGGGATAGAGATAGATATAAATAGAAGTCCTAGGTGTTTATAATGGGCTTTAGGATCTTTCCAACTCATGATGACACTGGATGGGGTTGGAGGGTAGTGAGTATCCATCTACAAAGGTCTAAGTGACAGAGAATGATAGAGGAAGAAGACAGTCCTTGTTCTGTCTTGGAGTTCCTGCTAACAGTAAAATACTGAAAGTTAGTACAACTGGATGTGTACTATTTGTGACCTTCAGACTTCAGTGATGGGAGCCTAATGAAAAAGCTAAAATTTGTTTTACAATGGAACAGAAAAAGAAACCTTGGTCAAAAACAATAGGTAATGGCAGTAGAAATCAGTCAGTCACTTGGGCATTAGTCTTTGCACCAAGAAATTTATCTGAAAAGAGTCCCTAGTTCTTTCTGTGTGTTAATAGTTCTGGTATCATCCCTGCGTAGTCCTACATAGTGGTGTTTTTAAAGAGTGGAAACTCTACGCCTTGACCTTTAGGAATTGCTAGCACAGCTTCAGGATTTTACCCACACTTTATTTAATAAAATCTCTGAGCAACACTATCAACCAGCATTGTCATTTTCCAAAGCGTTTTTGTGGCTTAATGTTACATTCAGTTACAAAAAATTAGGATAGTATCTTATACAACAGCCTGCCTGAATTTAGAAATTCCATCTTCCCCAAAGCTTCTTTCCTGGGATATATTAAGCAGATTATATAAGACAATTTATAAGGATATATTCAGGAAACCTATCACAGAAAAAAATATATTACTGGAGATTTACTTGTGAAGAATCCCTAGTGGTATCTTCAGCACTTTTTTTCCCTGAACATTATGTCTATAGTTTGTACGTACCCAGGCAGTATCTTGGTTTGTATAAGTAGATGACTTTCTAACACAGCAGGTGAATGTTAGGATAACTCTCTAGATTTGGAGATAATGGGGTTGATCCCTTGTTTCACCATTTAACATTATTACACTGAACTTGGAACTATTACTTTATTTAAGAGTTAAATGTAGACTTGCATGCTGGCTTGAGAACCTAACCATTCCACAAATACTGTGCTAGGCTTTGGTTGGTGACTCAATAATAGGTAGAAGTTACTGTGCAATTCCAATGTGTCAGGCCCTGTGCACTTTGTATATATTATCTGATTATTTCAATAAACTTTCGATATAGATAACTCTTACTGTCTCTATATTACAAATGAGGAAAAAAGCATAAAGTAACTTTCCCAAGGTCAGAGAACTAGTAAGATACAATCCCTGCCTTCATAGAATACAGTGTTTAATATTTCAACTTACAAGTAATTTACAAAGTAAAATAGGGCAGAGAATGAGAACTCTGAACATTTGAAGTGACCATAAAATTTATCAGTTTTTAGATCTTATAAATCTCACTTACCAGAACAGTGTTTTACAAAACAATATTCAGCTTTTTACCCATCTTTTTCACTGGATTTGGCTATGCCTTTTGCTGGCTATTACTAAAAATGATAATAAAATACTCCAGTGATCAGGAGAAACCACTACTGCCTTTCAGAAGGAATTGCAAGTGACAGTTCTAAACAATGACAATTGTCATAACAAATATTTTTTTCCAAGGTTTGAAGGAGACAATACTCATTTAGGTACATAGATCCTGATAAATTTATTTGAAAACCAGTTTTATAACATCATAGTCATACTTCAGGAGTTCAAACTGTTGGGCACATGTTACGATAAAGTATTGACTGAAATAACTAATTCTTAATCTGATAGTCTACCTTCACTGCAAATTTATGGAATTCCTATTGTAAATCTAATTATGCTTAGCTTTCTTTAAATTGTTTATTAAATCAAGGAAATCTTGAAAACACATTCTTGGTTGTATCTCGAGAGCAAAATCTTTAATGTGTTTGACTTCTTTCAAGATCAGAATGGACTACTTCCTAGAAATTTAAGCTGCACTTTTATTGATACAGTGGTTCTCTTTCCTATCAGTTGTTTTCTTGGTGGGGGGAGGGGGAGAGGTAATGACATTTTTGACTAAAAATTTTTTAATTATGCTAAAGGAAGAAACTAACATTTCTTCCCCCAAAGTCTGGGAAGTATGTTTCTTTTAATAAAACCTAATTTCAGGATCTTCCAGGGTAAAAGAGATACAACAAACAAAATGACAGTGGAAAATATCATAACCCTATGCTTGTATAACACGTATCCTTGTTAAGAATCTGTTCTTACTTCTTTCCCTCTATGTGAAAAAAATAGTAGGAAAAAAGCTAAGAAAATTAAACATTTCTTTGGCTTATTTGGACCCAAATAGCTTGACTTTTTTTTTTTTTTTTTTAACAGTTTTTATATTTTCCACTGGATAAAACTTTTGTCTGGTCATTTTGTATTTCTAACACTATTTCAGTAGGCCTGTATATCAGTATAAGGCACCCAAAAGCATAGAGTGAGTGGGATATACTATTTTAAAATTATGAGATTTTTGGTGTTGTGTTTACAACTTGTTCAAAAGAGAGATTAAAATGTTTATTTGCTGCTCTTTTTGCTTTTACCATTACTGGAGCCACTGCTAGCACTAGTTGGTCTAGAAGTGCTGCCAGTTAGTGAAGAGGCTGGGAAGTTCAGCTCTAATACTTTAATTGAAGTCTGAGAAGCAGAAGTACTTGTACTCTTAGATGACCTAGAATAAAACCAGAATTACTGTAATTTAATTCAAAATTTTTATTTTAGTAGAGACCCCCTCATTAATGGCAAAAGATGCCATAATCCCACAAGTAATTAAAGAGATCAAAAAAGATATACTATTAATAGTGCTAATAATTTTAAAAGCATCACCATTAGTAATATCAAGAAATTAGTTTAAAAAGGAAAAGGTGATAAAGTTTCAAACCAGTAGAAAAATAGTTCAACAAATATATTTCTATTGATATATGAAAAATGTTTTCAACTATAACCAATTTAGAGATAAAATCATTAGGTATTAAAAGTTTGCAAAAATCATTAAAAGATAACAAAAACAGGCATGGGAATTTGGGTGCTGGCAAGAGTGATTAAAATGATAGGTTATATAATTTAAACCAAAAAGAAGAAAGTGAAAGGCCTATTTACAGGATAAAGTGGTGGTAACTATCCATACGATTGTAAATACTAAGATTTTTAAATATATATTTTTATGAAAGTACTGGGATGTTCAAGTGGCTGCTCACCATGTTTACATAGAAAGTGTTTTTGTCTTGTTTTACTTAAGCACTGTCTTTTAGGAAATCCTTTCATGACATCTCTTCGTGGAGTAATGAAAAGTAATATGGCTGCTGAATGTGGGGGATTGGGAATTTTAAAATTAGGATCATCATTAATAATTATTATTTTGTCAGCAAAGCACAAGAATGTTGACTAAATGTCTACTTGATGATAGAATTCTGTATAAAACTAAACTGCAGAAGTAAAGAATAATTTCCTTTTTAGCAAAATTAAGCAGCATAAATAAAATTCTGACTCCTGAAGATTTTACAATGGATTTTAATAAGTCTGTACAACCAAGTTGCCCTTTTATGGTTTAATAAATTCTCCCCATACTCAGGGATGACCATGCTAAATGTACCCTCCAAAATCTCACCCTGCTTTTATCCTACTGAAATAGCTGCCAGTCACAAAGCACTTATGTCAAAATGAAAATAATAACACCAGACAGAAGTCAGAAGGAAAGAGTCTTGCCCTGCTGGTGTTTTCTGTGTATGTGACACTGACACATGCTATAGCTGTGGCATGTGGAAGTAGCTGAGTTCACTTAGGATGGAAGCTGTGAGTAAGGAGATGGTGTTTTCTCCTTCCACTTACCTTGCTGATACCAGTGAAGTCTGGGAAGGAGATCTAGAACTGTGACGACTCCCTTTAGTACTAGCTGTAGGTAGTGCTAAACCACTCTGGAAGGATAGTCAATAGCAATCAGTACCACTGCATTTTAGAATAATTTTCATTAGACTTCATTTTATGATGAATACCATAAAGTTTTCATGAAATGTTTAAGAAATATTTATATTTAACTAGAAGATACTCATTACCTGTTGAAAGTATGTTTGAAGGATAATACCAATCTCAGCATTTTCTTCTGTGATATCAACTAACATTTCATCAATGATCTTGTGAAGCTGTTTCACTTCACGAAGTTTGATGTCTTGTTCTTCTAGTGTTTCATCTTTCGTGTCTTTCAAAAGACGGATTTCCTTGATGAGTTTTGCACACTGTTGGTCAACAGTCGTGTTATTATTTAAACCTGTTTTCTAGAACTTAATATTTTTTAATGGGTGAAGGAGGGTTTGGGGTTACCATTTGGAGCTCCAAAAAAATATAAATATGACAGGTCAGTTTTTAAAAGTTATCAATACCTGTTTAGTTACTCTCTCTAATTTTGGCTTCTGTTCCTCAGTTTCTCTCCTTAGTTGAAGTGCATAAGCTTGCTTCTCTGATATTTTTTCTTTGACATTATTTGTTAAATGTTCTATAACTGCTAAAGTATTTTCCATGCTCTGCAGAAAATAAAGTATTAACATACTTATTGATTAGGATCAGAAGTAACTTTTATAACTTGCCAAGTATTCATTTAATTTCGATTCATTTATTTTTGTATACAATGTACATTCTGTTGGTAGATAATAAGTATAATGGCTTTATGGATTAAGTTTTATATATAATTCCACTGGAAAGTATTTTTATGGTATTTGGGAGAAAAATAATTCAAACAATGACTGTTGAAAGCATACAATTTTCAAAGATTCCTAATTCATATCACCTGTTCCTTCAACTTTATTAGTCAAAAAAAAAATCTAAATGTTTATAGAGCCTGCTTATTACCAAGCACGTTGTTTTCTTATCTTTCAGACTTTTAAGGAACAATCTTTAAGGTGATCTTAAAGGATTTAAGTGAAATAAAGTTCATTGAATAAAAGGTTAGTGGATAGATCATAATTGGCTAGCTATGATTCATCAGCTAATCAACAAGTAATTGTCAGGAGTCTAACCTACACTTTAGCACTGGGATTTTAACTAATTTAGTTAATACTTTGATCACTTATTTTTTTTCTCATTTAATGAGACATCTCTCACTATCTAATTCTCTAAAAAATTGTCTTTGTACAAGATAACAAGACAGAATAACGATGGTTAACTTTTACTAAGGTCTTACTACTAAAGCCTGTAGAATTTACCTGGATATCTTCCTGTAGTTCTCTGATTTGTCTTTGTTTGTATCTGTGTTTTTCATCAACAGCTCTCTTTTGTTCTTCTAGTTGAATTTTTACCTCATACTCAGCACCTAGAATTTAAAGAATTTTTGCTTTAAATTTTTAACATGCTGTGTAGAAAGCAAGCTTAAAGTCTTACATAAGTTAAACTTTTAACCTTTTTTTTATGAAAGGTTAAATTCCTTATGTCTAGTTGTTGAAAAACAGGGCATGAAATAACTATTTTTATTTTGTCAACATAGAGCAGCCAATATGCTGTTCTCTTCAGATTTGAAATTAACTCCCTAGAGAAGTGATATGCCATATCACTAGAAGTAATAATGGAAATAACACCTTAGCACTTATTTTAAAAGGAGGGGGATGATTAGTTTTTCCAACTGAGTCAAACATGATACACTTTTGTTTTCCTTGTCTCATAGTGTTCCTCTTTTTAAAATAAATAATTGTACAGCTTTCATTGCATGTATATTTTAAAAGTTTTAATAATTCCTACATACTAGATGGAGTCACTTTCTTAAAAGATTGTTTGTAATTGTTGTTGCAGCTGTTCAGCACTTGCAAGGTGTTTCCTAGAGCATAGATTTCTTTTTCAGCTTTGTTGATCTTAGCATCCAAACTGTCACCTTCCCTTTGAAGTTCTTCTTTTTCTTGAGCAGCCTATGAAAAACGGAATAGATTGGTTAAAAGTGTCATGGGGGAGAATGTCTGTTTTCAGGGCAGGAAATAGTTAACTCACAACAATACCAATTTGCCTTGGGGCCTACATGCAGCACCAAGCATTTATTTCTTTCACCTGATTTAAAGTAAAAGACCAAATCCTCAAGGCCTTCCAAATATAGCACATAGGATACAAAAGCATGATGGCAATGTAGTAACCAACCAAAGCTTACATGAAAACTCTCCAACAAAAATGAACGAAAAGTTAAGCAGGTATAAACTTTACTGAGAAGAGAAATAAGGTTAGCTAGAAGAGGTTTCAAACTAGATATTAAATAAAAAGAATGTATGTTTCTCACCTGAAAGAGGCTTGGCACACTTTCTCATTTTAAGTCTTAGTAGTAAAAGAGGTGAACAAAGTATACCCATAAAGTGTTGCATATTTTTTAAAGGAAAAATACTGCACGATCCTACTTATATGAGGTACCTAGAGTAGTCAGATTCACAAAAGCAAAGTAGATTGGTGGTTGCCAGGAGTTTTGGAGAGGGAGAAATGGGGAGTTACTGTTTAATGGGTACAGTTCCAGTTTTGAAAGATAAAAAAAGTTCTGGGGATGGCTCTTGTGTTAACTGTACAACAGTATGAATATACTTAATACCACTGAAATGTACACTTAAAAATTATTAAAACAGCAAATTTTATGTATATATTATCACATTTTAAAAAGTTTTAATTAGATAATTGTGATAAATATGGCTAGAAAAAATGAAGTCTGTAAATTGCTGAAAACCAAAAATTCCTCAGTGAGTGAACATAGTCAGTGACTTTTTCCAGCTTAACTGTGTCACTGGGCTAGGCCTTCTAGAGTTGTACCCAAACGGTTCCAAAGAACTCCAGTTAAGGGTTGAGAGGGATAGCATGCATATATATTTAAAAGTGCCCCCATGAAAAGATGCTCAGCATCGCTAATCATTAGAGAAATGCAAATCAGAACTACAGTGAGGTACCACCTCACACCAGTCAGAATGGCCATCATCAAAAAGTCTAAAAATAACAAATGCTGGAGGGGGTGTGAAGAAAAGGGAACCCTCCTACACTGTTGCTGGGAATGTAAATTGGCGCAGCCACTATGGAGAACAGTATGGAGGTTCCTCAAAAAACTAAAACTGGAGCTACCATATGATCCAGCAATCCCACTCCTGGGCATATATCCAGACAAAACTATAATTCAAAAAGATACATGCACCCCTATGTTCATAGCAGCAAGTATTCACAATAGCCAAGACATGGAAACAACCGAAGTGTCCATCAACAGATGAAAGGATAAAGAAGATGTGGTACATATATACAATGGAATATTACTCAGCCATAAAAGAGAATGAAGTAATGCAATTTGCAACAACATGGATGGACCTAGAGATTATCATACTAAGTGAAGTAAGTCAGAAAGAGAAAGCTAAATATCATATATCACTTATATGTGGAATCTAAAATATGACACAGATGAACATATCTATGAAACAGAAACAGACCCACAGATATAGAGAACAGACTTGTGGTTGCCAAGGGGGAGGGGGTGGGGGACGGAAGGAGTGGGAGTTTGGGATTAGCAGATGCAAACTATTACATATAGGATGGATAAACAAAGTCCTACTGTATAACACAGGGAACTATATTCAATATCCTGTGATAAACCATAATGGGAAAGAATATTTGAAAAAGAATATAGCTGAATCACTTTGCTATACAGAAGAAATTAACACAACATTGTAAATCAACTATACTTCAATAAAATTTAAAAAAATAAAGTGCCAAAACCCATTTTTAGTCAAAATCAACTAATAATTTCATTGTTAAATTTATTTAATCCCAAGTATCTGTACTTAAACCAGAATGTGGTCACTGGAAATTTTTTTTGGTAATGTTTCAATTCTTAACATTTTCAGTTATTTGTTTTATTATGCTTCAAGATATGTTACACATTTTTATAGCAAATAGTACATAATAAAAAATTAAGCTTAGCAAAAAATATAACGTTCTTAGGTAAATTACATCTAATTCTTTCAAGTTGAGTCTAGAATTAGCAAACATTTCATTCAAAATACAGTGTAGTGGGAGAAAGAGCTAGAATGAATCAAAACAGCTAGATTTTAGTCGTGGATTTCCTACTAGTAAGCTGAGTAACATTAAGTCATTTACTTCCCTACTCCAAGGTCAGTTTGTTTGTCAAATAAATGGGTTGAATTTGTTCATTTATACAAAATCCTAATCTAATTCCCTAAATAACTTAGACTTCTAAACAGTGGTAAACTGAAAATCAGTCAGAGGTGTGCACTCCTGTAGAATCAGATAATCCCTGGAGGGCCCACTAGAAAATGCCAAGTCTTTGGTGTCACCGTGCAGTGGCATCATTGTACACCCACTGATTGCTTTTGCCCATTTTCAGACCATGGATAATTTTTCTCAACGTAAGCCAGATTTACTTTAGTTATAAAGAAAAGTTTCAATTTTACACATCTGGCACATGTGAAGTGTTATGAGTAAAACATTTAAATATGCTGACAACAAAAAATGTGAATAACTGTGTGGCAAGCTATGGACCCTGGAGGAAAGTGAAGTATGACATCAGGAAATTAACAAGGGCAACTGATAGCCTTGATTAATTTCACATATTCACTATAGTGGCACAGAAGGAATACTCTCCCTCGTAAAATTTGCCTGTTTTCCTGAGAAGTGGATACTTCATCAACATCATCATCATAACAGCAATAACAGTAATGATAGCTAATATTCATTGAGAGCTCATTTTGTTCCAAGCTCTGTTTTAAGGGCTTTACATATATTTTCTCATTTACTTCTTACAACAAAAGTAACAGTATTACCCTAATTTTGCAAGTGAATAAACTAAGGCCCCAAACGGTTAAATAACTTATTCAAGGTCACCTACCTAATCAGTGATAGAACCAAGGCATGGACAAAAACACCAGTGCTTTTATGTAACTCATCAGAGCCCTTGTTGGTAGAGAAACTTAGCTGGAATTGCAACATCTATCTACTTCCCATCATTTAACAGACTAGAGCCTACAATTCACCCCTTGGGAACCTTCAAAACCTGAGAGGAGGAAAGTCCTGTTCATAGTGGGCAGAAGCCTCATGTACTAAAGACTGATGAGTTATAAGAAGGGTTTGAGAGCTGGGACTCATTTCTCATAATAGGTTGGGTGGAATTTCCTGAGGCAAAGTGGCAGACATATCACACAGTGTAGTATGTTAAGGGCAGCCTTAAAGAAGGGCTACAGAAGGAAACTTAGAAAATTAAGTAGAAGTCCAAATGGAGGGTGCATCCACAAGGGCCATCCTCTGAAGGTGTGAATTGGAGATCTCTTTCCCACTCCTATCCATGTATGTATACAGGAAAAATGAGCTAAAGTTACAATCTCCATTCCTACTTTGAACTGTTTTGAGTAACTTCCCAGACCTCTCAGCAAAGGAAATCACACCTGTTCAGGGTATTTTCTACAAGGGAAAGATGAATATAGCAGTAGTCAGGAAGGAAATTGCATCCAACTCCTGATCACTTCTAAATTTCCCTTTAGGGTTACAAGGTAAAGATAATCACGAGATGGCAGACAACTCTCAAAACAGAAAAAACAGTAGATTCACCTGATCTGTTTGTCTCCCACCTAAAACGAAAGCAAAGGAACAGCCCTCTTCCTCTCTGGATATCTGCCATACCAGGACAGCAATGACAAACTGGAATGTAAGATTCAGAGGTGGTGTAGCTCTAGGTGACTATTTAAAGTCTAAGCTGTGGTCATATGAGTGCATGACTACAGTGAAGTAAAGCTTTGAGCCTGAGGTTTTGAACAGGTTGTCACAACATGTTAAGGACACCCAGAGTGATAGTGGGTCTTAGAGTAAAAGAGATTATGAACCTTGAATAAATGAGGGAAAAAGACATGACACAAATGACAGCAGAAAAAACAGTGTCAGAGTGGTCCAGACCTCTCTGACCTCGTGTATAAAACTAATAATGCTTCAGTACCTCCATCTAGCAACTCATGTTTTATGACCTAATTAAGTGTAATAGCTACTGGAGTGCTATGAAATTTGAAATTTCATGGCAAAAAAATTTGCCATTTTGGTTTTTAACAAAGAGCTAAGAAAGAATGAATACTTCATTCTATCACAACTGTAAATCCATTGAGATTACCTTTATTACATAATAGGCCTGCGTTTTCTCCTCTTCTCCCTCAGGAGGCAGCATAACAACAGTAAGAATTTCATATCTATTCTTCAGCTTATCAATTTTACTTAGCCGCTCATGAAACTCAGCACTAGTATGAAAAGGAAAAGAAAAATTAAACACTGAAAAACAATATACTTTTAAAGGACTACTGTTCTTACAGAAGACAGTTTTGTGTTACTACTGAACTCAAACAGTTTAAATATATTCTCACATTACAATTTTATAATTCAGTGTGAAGGGTCTCAGATTTCACCCAATTTGAAAGCTAACAAGTTAGCCTGACACAGTTTCATGGATGCTGGCAAAAAACACAAGATTTCTGGGTCAGAGGAAAAAGCCTTTATCACTCATGGCATACCAAGTAGCATGAGCTTCCTATTTGCATTAGTTCCCCTCGCTCCCAAAGTGCCATGCAGGTGAGGAGGAGCTCAAATGGATGCTGCACATACAGCAGGTTCATGTCACAACTGAAGAACCTCAAGCTTAGTTAATCCAAATATTTTATAATGGGAAATAAGCAAACATACCTAACCTTTGCTGCAGAGGGAGATACTATCTCTAGCTCCCAAGCCTGCTCACTATCCAAACATCTTTTAAAAGATGGTCCAGTGCAAATCAAAACCACAATGAGATGTCACCTCACACCCATGAAAACGGCTACTATCAAAAAGACAAAAAAAAAAAAAAAAAGAACCAACATAGTATTGGTGAGGAAGTGGAGAAACGGAACCTTTAAGCACTATTAGTGGGACGGTAAAATGGTGCAAATGCTATGGAAAGCATGGCAGTTCCTCAAAAAATTAAAAATAGAAGAGCCATATGATCCAGCAATCCCACTTCTGGGTATATATCCTAAAGAATTTAAAGCAGGTTCTCAAAGAGATAATCTGCACACCAATGTTCATATATTATTCACAAAAGCCAAGATGCAGAAGCAAGCCAAATGCCCATGGACAGACGAATGAATAAGATACATAAAATGGAATATTATTCAGCCTTAAAGAGGAAATTCTGTCACATGCTACATGGTGAACCTTGAGGACATTATGCTAAATGAAATAAACTAGTCACAAAAAGACAAATACTACATGATTCCACTTATGTGAGGTATCTAAAGTAGTCAAATTCATACAGAAAGAATAGTGGCTACTAAGGGCTGGGGGAAGGGGGAAATGGGAAGTTAATATTTAATGGGTATAGAGTTTCATTTTTACAAGATGAAAAAGTTCTGGAGATCTGTTGCTCAACAATGTGAAAATATATAACACTACTAACTGTACATTGTAAAATTGTTAAGATGGTAAATTTTATGTGTTTTTTACCAAAAAATTTTAAAAGAGTTTCAGTTTTATAAGATGAAAAAGTTCTGGAGATCTATTGCTCAAAAATGTGAAAATACTAACACTACTAACTGTACATTTTTAAATGGTTAAGATGATAAATTTTATGTTTTTTACCAAAAAAAATTTTTTAACATCTTTATTGGAGTATAATTGCTTTACAATGTTGTGTTACTTTCTGCTGTATAACAAAGTGAATCAGCTATATGCATACATATATCCCCATCTTCCCTCCCTCTTGCGTCTCCCTCCCACCCTCTTTATCCCACCCCTCTAGGTGGTCGCAAAGCACCGAGCTGATCTCCCTGTGCTATGCGGCTGCTTCCCACTAGCTCTCTAGTTTACATTTGGTACTGTATATATCTCAACTCTACTCTCTCACTTTATCCCAGCTTACCTTTCACCAGCCCCTGTGTCCTCAAGTCCATTCTCTACGTCTGTGTCTTTATTCCTGTCCTGCCCCTAGGTGCATCAGAACCTTTTTTTTTTAGATTCCATATATATGTGTTAGCACACAGTATTTGTTCTTCTCTTTCTGACTTACTTCACTCTGTATGACAGACTCTAGGTCCATCCACCTCACTAAAAATAACTCAATTTCATTTCTCTTTATGGCTGAGTAATATTTCATTGTATATATGTGCCACATCTTCTATATCCATTCACCTGTCGATGAACACTTAATTTGCTTCCATGTCCTGGCTATTGTAAATAGTGCTGCAAAGAACATTGTGGTACCTGACTCTTTTTGAATTATTGTTTTCTCAGGGTATATGCCCAGTAGTGGGATTGCTGGATCATATGGTAGTTCTATTTTTAGTTTTTTAAGGAATCTCCATACTATTCTCCATAGTGGCTGTATCAATTTACATTCCCACCAACAGTGCAAGAGGGTTCCCTTTTCTCCACACCCTCTCCAGCATTTATTGTTTGTAAATTTTTGATGATGGCCATTCTGACTGGTGTGAGGTGATACCTCATTGTAGTTTTGATTTGTTTGATTTGCTCAACATCACTAATCATATCCCTAATGATTAGTGATGTTGAGCATCTTTTCCTGTGTTTGTTGGCAATCTGTATATCTTCTTTGGAGAAATATCTATTTAGGTCTTCTGCCCATTTTTGGATTGAGTTGTTTGTTTTTTTGATATGGAGTTGCATGAGCTGCTTGTATATTTTGGAGATTAATCCTTTGTCAGTTGCTTCATTTGCAAATACTTTCTCCCATTCAGAGGGTTGTCTTTTTGTCTTGTTTATGGTTTCCTTTGCTGTACAAAAGCTTTTAAGTTTCATTAGGTCCCATTTACTTATTTTTGTTCTTATTTCCATTTCTCTAGGAGGTGGGTCACAAAGGATCTTGCTGTGATTTATGTCATAGAGTGTTCAGCCTATGTTTTCCTCTAAGAGTTTTATAGTGTCTGGCTTTACATTTAGGTCTTGAATCCATTTTGAGTTTATTTCTGTGTATGGTGTTAGGAAGTGTTCTAATTTCATACTTTTACCTGTAGCTGTCCAGTTTTCCCAGCACCACTTATTGAAAAGGCTGTCTTTTCTCCATTGTATGTTCTTGCCTCTTTTATCAAAGAAAAGGTGACCATATGTGCCTGGTTTTATCTCTGGGCTTTCTATCCTGTTCCATTGATCTATATTTCTGTTTTTGTGCCAGTACCGTACTGTCTTGATTACTGTAGCTTTGTAGTATAGTCTGAAGTCAGGGAGCCTGATTCCTCCAGCTCCGTTTTTCTTTCTCAAGATTGCTTTGGCTATTCAGGGTCTTTTGTGCAATTTTTTTTTTCTAGTTCTGTGAAAAATGCCATTGGTAGTTTGATAGGGACTGCATTGAATCTGTAGATTGCTCTGGGTAGTATAGTCATTTTCACAATGTTGATTCTTCCAATCCAAGTACATGGTACATCTCTCCATCTGTTTGATCATATCTAATTTCTTCCATCAGTGTCTTACAGTTTTCTGCATACAGGACTTTTGTCTCCTTAGGTAGGTTTATTCCTAGGTATTTTATTCTTTTTTTTGCAGTGGTAAATGGGAGTGTTTCCTTAATTTCTCTTTCATATTTTTCATCATTAGTGTATAGGAATGCAAGAGATTTCTGTGCATTAATTTTGTATCCTGGTACTCTACCAAATTCATTGATTAGCTCTAGTAGTTTTCTGGTAGCATCTTTAGGATTCTCTATGTATAGTATCATTTCATCTTCAAACACTAACAGCTTTACTTCTTCTTTTCTGATTTGGATTCCTTTTATTTCTTTTTCTTCTCTGATTGCTGTGGCTAAAACTTCCAAGACTATGTTGAATAATAGTGGTGAGAGTGGGCAACCTTGTCTTGTTCCTGATCTTAGAGGAAATGGTTTCAGTTTTTCACCATTGAGAACAATGTTTGCTGTGGGTTTGTCATATATGGCCTTTATTATGTTGAGGTAGGTTCCCTCTATGCCTAATTTCTGGAGAGTTTTTATCATAAATGGGTGTTGAATTTTGTGGAAAGCTTTTTCTGCATCTATTGAGATTATCGTAATGGTTTTTATCCTTCAATTTGTTAATATGGTATATCACATTGATTGATTTGCGAATACTGAAGAATCCTTGCATTCCTGGGGTAAACCCCACTTGATCATGGTGTATGATCCTTTTAATGTGCTGTTGGATTCTGTTTGCTACTATTATGTTGAGGATTTTTGCTTCTATGTTCATCAGAGATATTGGCCTGTAGTTTTCTTTTGTTGTGATATCTTTGTCTGCTTTTGGTATCAGGGTGATGGTGGCCTCATAGAATGAATTTGGGAGTGTTCCTCCTTCTGCTATATTTTGGGAGAGTTTGAGAAGGATAGGTATTAGCTCTTCTCTAAATGTTTGATATAATTCGCCTGTGAAGCCATCTGGTCATGGTCTTTTGTTTGTTGGAAGAGTTTTAATCACAGTTTCAATTTCAGTGCTTGTGATTGGTCTGTTTATATTTTCTAGTTCTTCCTGGTTCAGTCTTGGAAGGTTGTGCATTTCTAAGAATTTGTCCATTTCTTCCAGGTTGTCCATTTTATTGGCATATAGTTGCTTGTAGTAATCTCTCATGATCCTTTGTATTTCTGCAGTGTCAGTTGTTACTTCCCCTTTTTCATTTCTAATTCTATTGATTTCACTCTTCTCCCTTTTTTTCTTGATGAGTCTGCCTAATGGTTTATCAATCTTGTTTATCTTCTCAAAGAACTAGCTTTTAGTTTTATTGATCTTCGCTATCGTTTCCTTTATTTCTTTTTCATTTATTTCTGATCTGATCTTTATGATTTCTTTCCTTCTGCTAACGTTGGGTATTTTTGTTCTTCTTTCTCTAATTGCTTTAGGTGTAAGGTTAGATTGTTTATTCAAGATGTTTCTTGTTTCTTGAGGTAGGATTGTGTTGCTATAAACTTCCCTCTTAGAACTGCTTTTGCTGCATCCCATAGGTTTTGGGTCATTGTGTTTTCATTGTCATTTGTTTCTAGGTATTTTTTGATTTCCTGTTTGATTTCTTCAGTGATCTCTTGGTTATTTAGTAGTGTATTGTTTAGCCTCCATGTGTTTGTATTTTTTACAGATTTTTTCCCTGTAATTGATATCTAGACTCATAGCATTGTGGTCAGAAAAGATACTTGATTCAATTTCAATTTTCTTAAATTTACCAATGCTTGATTTGTGACCCAAGATATGGTCTATCCTGGAGAATGTTCCATGAGCACTTGAGAAGAAAGTGTATTCTGTTGTTTTTGGATGGAATGCCCGATAAATATCAATTAAGTCCATCTTGTTTAATGTGTCATTTAAAGCTTGTGTTTCCTTATTTATTTTCTTTTGGGTGATCTGTCCATTGGTGAAAGTGAGGTGTTAAAGTCCCCTACTGTTTTTATGTTACTGTCGATTTCCCCTTTTATGGCTGTTAGCATTTGCCTTATGTATTAGGTACTCCTATGTTGGGTGCATAAATATTTACAATTGTTATATCTTCTTCTTGGATTGATCCCTTAATCATTATATAGTGTCCTTCTTTGTCTCTTGTAATAGTCTTTATTTTAAAGTCTATTTTGTCTGATATGAGAATTGCTACTCCAGCTTTCTTTTGATTTCCATTTGCATGGAATAACTTTTTCCTTCCCCTCACTTTCACTCTGTATGTGTCCCTAGGTCTGAAGTGGGTCTCTTGTAGACAGCATATGTACAAGTCTTGTTTCTGTATCCATTAAGTCATTCTGTGTCTTTTGGTTGGAGCATTTAATCCATTTACCTTTAAGGTAATTATCGATATGTATGTTCCTGTTACCATTTTCTTAATTGTTTGGGGTTTGTTTTTGTAGATCTTTTCCTTCTCTTGTGTTTCTTGCCTAGAGAAGTTCCTGTAGCATTTGTTGTAAAGCTGGTTTGGTGGTGCTTAATTCTGTTAACCTTCTCTTATCTGTAAAGGTTTTAATTTCTCCATCGAATCTGAATGAGATCCTTGCTGGGGAGAGTATCTTGGTTGTAGGTTTTTCCCTTTCATCACTTTAAATATGTCCTCCCACTCCCTTCTGGCTTGCAGAGCTTCTGCTGAAAGATCAGCTGTTAACCTTATGGGGATTCCCGTGTATGTTATTTGTTGCTTTTCCCTTGCTGCTTTTAATAATTTTTCTTTGTATTTAATTTTTGATAGTTTGATTAACATGTGTTTTGGCGTGTTTCTCTTTGGGTTTATCCTGTATGGTACTCTCTGTGCCTCCTGGACTTGATTGACTATTTTCTTTCCCATGTTAGGGAAGTTTTCAACTACAATCTCTTCAAATATTTTCTCAGACCCTTTCTTTTCCTCTTCTTCTTGTGGGACCCCTATAATTCGAATGTTGGTGCATTTAATGGTGTCCCAGAGGTCTCTGAGACTGTCCTCAATTCTTTTCATTCTTTTTTCTTTATTCTGCTCCCTGGCATTTATTTCCACCATTTTATCTTCCAGGTCACTTATCCATTCTGCTGCCTCAGTTATTCTGCTATTGTTTCCTTCTAGAGTATTTTTCATTTCAGTAATTGTGTTGTTTGTCACTGTTTGTTTGCTCTTTAGTTCTTCTAGATCCTTGTTAAATGTTTCTTGTATTTTCTCCATTCTGTTTCTGAGATTTTGGATAATCTTCACTATCATTACTCTGAATTCTTTTTCAGGTAGGTTGCCTATTTCATCTTCATTTATTTGGTCTTATAGGTTTTTACCTTGCTCCTTTGTCTTTCCAGAACAGGAAAGCCAGTGCCTCTCCTTGCAAGGCATGCAGAAATATGAGAAACCGTTGGAGATATTGTCTCCTAAGATTTTGATTCTTAAATCTGCTGGTTACTTTTTTCCTTCTATTCCAGTAAATTTATATTTTTAAACGATTTTTAAACTTATTTAATAATAATACTAATAATGTTACTATATGCACAGCAACATGGAGAGTGACTTGTTTGCCTGCTACAACTTCATGAAAATAAGCCTTCCAGTCATGGTGAAAAGAAATCTTCAACATACCAGGTTCCTACTCCTAAAGAAATTTGATGGTAAATTATATTAAGTATCAGAAGTTACAGCTTTGCTTATTTTTAAGTATTACTGTTATTTCATCAGAAAATATTTACTCATCCTTTATGTGATTTTAAAAGACAAGTCTTGTTGGCCTTCTAGCTTAAGATGGTAGACTGTGCACAAGCATCTCTCTCCTCCTTCCTAAAATGGAAAAGATTAAAAGAAAGAAAAAACAAAAAACCCACCACAGCTCTGGGAAAAGAAAGATAATTTTTTCACGAATTCATGAAAAATGGAAAACAAATGGGATATGATTGACAGGATGAAAAAAAATGGAGATTCAGAAGATTATGTAGAAATAAGAGCCATTTTTCAGCAAAGAAGTCTGGAGAAAATCCAAACTCAGTAATAAGAAATAAAAAGAGCAAGAGTGATCTCTGAGGCTACTGTCAAGGTAATTAATAAAAGGATTGCCTATAGAACATCTGGGCCACTCTCCTCAACCCCTCAAAGTACATAGAAATGTTGGCAGGAATTATTTATGCTCCAATGATAACCCTCAAAATTACCAGAGTTCCTAACATTGTATGTTGAAGCTGGAGAGAAAAGCAAAAAAGAGCATGAAGTAATTCCAGGCCTCCACAGTAGTGGAGGTTAATAAAAAAGAAAGGCAATGCCAGCCAGGAATGAAAGCTTTCATTGCCCAAAATAAACCCCTTATGCTCCTTACAGGACAGACTAGCCCAGGGCTTACAGTCAGCCCTCCCAGTTAGGGGAGAGACCTGTTAGAAAAAGCAATCTACCTAATTGCAGAAGAAACCCATACCAGCTAGCTATACCAATCATCATGATTATTAATTAAGCATTTGTTAATAAATATAACAGAGAGCCAAAGATTATCAGCATTTATGAAAAGCTAACAGTATGAATGAAAAGAACAAAATGACCAAAGACAGAACAGACCCTAGGAGAAACAAAGATAATGTATGGGATAGAAAAAAACCTTCAAAGTATTCTAATTAGTATCTTCTAAAACATGAAAGGATATTGCATCCAAAAATGCCCATAAAACAAGAATGGGCTGCTCTGAAAAGAAAGAACCAATGAAAGAATAAGAGTTCTCTCAAATAATCTCCACTTTTTAATTTAAAAGTAGTAAAGAATACTGGGCACAGTGGGTACATGCCTGTAGTGACAGCCACTCAGGAGGCTAAGGCAGGAGGATCTCTTGAGCCCACGAGCTCTGGGCTGTAGTGCGCTAGGCCAGTTGGGTGTCCACACTAAGCTGGGCCTCAACATGGTGACCTCCCGGGAGAGGGGGACCACCAGGTTGCCTAAGGAAGGGTGAACCGGCCCAGGTTGGAAACGAAGCAGGTCAAAAGACTGAATCAATGATATAGAGAGAGGAGAAAGACAGAGGGGCAGGGAATGGGGAGAAGACAGAAAGGATGGTAATGGGGAGAGAGAGAATATCTTAAAAAGTGGAATAAAAAGAATAAAAAATTAAAATCAGAGAAAAGTTAAGAAATCTGGAAGACTAAGCATCCACTAAAAATGAGCAATAGATGGGGAGAGTGGTGTGAGAAAAAAAGACTGAAAAACTAACAGAAAAATATTTTCCTGATATGAAGAAAGACTTGAATGAAATAATTGAAGGAGCTCACCAAGGGTCAAACAAGAAAAATGAAAAAGGATAAAACACCCAGATGCACACATGAAAGTTCTGAAATCCCCCAAATAAAAACATTGTCCCAAAGCTTCCAGAAAGAAAACAAAAACCAGGTTCCCTATCTGGAACCAGACGTCTCATAAACAACACTTTAATCTGGAAGAATATGAAACAACACTTTCAAACTTCGACTGTAATTCAAATATGGGGAAGAATAAATATGTTTTAAACATACAAGGACTCGAAAATTTCAGAAAACATCAGTTCTTGAGAAAAAGTTTCAAAACATATTCCAGAGAAATGAAATGAGAATCCAAGGAAGTAGAATGACAAAAGATACATGAAAGAATATTAAACCAATAAACAAGTAAAACACATAGCTAGGTTGAAATTATTGCTGGCAATTGGCTGTACAGTTTAATGTACAAGTTATAAGAAAGGAGTTCTTTTCAAAGTAGAGACATAATATTAAAAACAAATAACAACCCAAAACTATAATCTGTGATTTCAATAATAAATGAAAGATGGAGAAAGGAAATACAGCAGTAAAACATGCTAAAAGTCATAACTATTTTAGGAAGGAAAAAATAATAGTAACTAATCTTCAGTATTCAGAGAGATAGGAAGATTAGAATTTCTTTTGAATTTAAAAATAAACAAAATAATTTAAATTAGAATATACATACTACAAACAAAGAGGAAAAAAGGGAAAAAATTCAGTAAAACCAATGAAAGAACAGACAAAGAGAATACCTACCATATGATCCAGCTATTCCACTTCTAGGTATCTACTCAAGAGAAAAGAAAGCATATGTCCATACCAAGAACACATATGTTTATAGCAGCTTTATCTGTAATAGCCCCAAACTGGAAACAACTGAAATATTCATCAACAGGTAAATATAAATTGGGGTAGACACATACAATGGAATAGTACCACTTAGAGATAAAAAGCCAAAGTCAGCAAACCATCCTACACCTGCTACTTGTTTTTGTACAGCCCACGAGCAAAGAATGGCTTTTACATTTTTTAATGTAAAATGGTTGATAAATCAAGAGAAAGTTTCTATTTCATGAGATATGAAAATTCTATGAAATTCAAATTTCAGTGTCCACAAAGTGGAACACAGCCACACTCATTTATTTGCATATTGTCTAGGGCTGCTTACACTCCACAGTGGCAGAGTCAAGTTGTTGCAACAGGGACCGTATGGCCAGCAAAACCTATAATATTTACTATCTGGCCGTTACAGAGAATTGTGTGGGATACAGCTAGGTAATACTTCAGGGAATTGCTTTAGCCTTCAAAGTTGAAATCTAATTAGCTAAGCATCTTATCTCAAGAAGTTAGGAAAAGAACATCAAAATAAATCCACAAAAATAGAAGAAAGAAATAGTAAATGTGAAAGCAGCAATTAATAAAATAGAAAATGAATTCGCAATAGAAAAAAATCAGCAAGAGTTTATTCTTTTCAAAGAGTAATAAAATTCATTAACTACTGGCAGGACTTATCCCACCCAGAAAAGAGAAGTCACAATAACCAATATCAGGAATGAAAAGCTACGAACACTGCAGCTATTAAACATATAATAAAATGATATTGTGAACAACTTTATGGAATAACTTTGAAAATTTAGATGAAATGGAAAATTTTTCCTAGGAAAAAATATATAACTTACTAAAACAGACTCAAGAAAAAAATACAAGATCTTCATTGTCCTATAACCAATAAATTGATTGAACCAACAGTTGAAAATCCTCCTCAGAAAACTCCAGATGTCCAATGGCTTTACTGGTGAGGTAGTTGAAAATTCAAGAAAGATATAATTCTGCTCTCTTACAAGCTTATCCAGAGTGTAGAAAAATAAGAAACACAAAGATCATTTTATAAAAGTAGATGTAACCTTAATAACCTGATAATTTGATGAGGGCAGGAGAGAAAAAGAGAATTATAAGCATAGATGCAAAAATTGTATAAAAATATTAGTGAACAAAATCTAGATACATACAAAATGTAATATGTAACAGACAGCTGTATTTATTACAGGAATGTAAGTTTGTTTTAACTTTGAAAAAGCAATCAATATATTCAATTATATTAACAGACTGAAGAAGCTACATCATATCAGTGAGTGCAAAAAAAGCATATAATAGTCAACATTCACTCCTGATTAAACAAATTAAAACAACCTCTTAGCAAAGAATGAAAATAGGTGGGAGCTCACTTAATATTATACAGAGAATCTCAAAAAAACACTATAGTAAACTTGATACTTAAAACAATGAAAACTTTCCCCTTAAGATCAACCACCTGCAAGACAAGGGTACCTGCAATCGCCACTGCTATTCAGCTTTGAACTGGAGGTTAGATAACAAGGACAATACAGTAAGAACAAGAAAAGTTATAAAGATTGAAAAGGAAGACACAAAACTGTTATTTGCAAATGATGTCAGTGAAATACCTAGAAAGTAGAATCTACAGATCAATTGTTAGAATTAATAAAAATTTAAGCAAGGCTGCTGAATACTTAATATACAGAAATCCAACTGCATTTCTATATACCAGCAACAAACTGAAAATGAAATGTTTTAAAAGGAGATAACACTGACAGTAACATTAAAAAAAAAATAGCATGTATCCAGGAATAAATCTTACAAAAGATATGCGAAATCTCTAGGGGAAAATTGCTTCAATAAATGCAGCTGTCGGGTATCCATAAGGGAAAGCATGTTATTGGACCCTTACCACAAACCATACACAAAAATCAGTTCCAAGGGGATTAATGATCTTAAGGTAAAAGGATAAATCTAAAGAATGAGGAGTTAGCCTAAGGAAAGAGAGAGGGAAAAGCATAGATTTGTAGCTAAAGTATGGCCTATGTATTATATTAAAAGTTTTTTCAAACAAACAAGAAAAAGATGGACATCCAAGGTGGTGGAGGGAGCAGTCAGTTCTTCTGACATTACTCTTAACGTTTTCAAAATTCGTGAGCAGGATTTTAAAACTCTAATTATTACCTTATATTTTGCCGTTCTTGATCAACACATCTTATTTGTGATGCAAGCATTTTTTTGTGAACCTTAATTTCTTCGGTCCGTTCTTCCATAGCCGTGTGTAATTGCTGTTTTCTTTCTTCCAGAGAAAGAACTTCTTTTGCCTTATTGTGAAGCATTTCTCGAATACGTTTAACCTCAAGTTTTAAAAGATTGTCTTCTATCATCAAATCCTATCAACATAACAAAATCATCAAATATTGAAATAATCATTTGCATATCCAAACCAAAATATGTTTCCTTTTTATTGCTACAAAAGTCAAACTTGAAAATATAACTTTTTCTAATTTGACCATTGACCAAGATATTAATTAGGGTTAAATTTAGATTGCTCTGAGTCATGACTGATTTTCCTTTTATTTTTATTTTAAGGAAAGGGTTTATGGTTATTCCAAGTCTTTTATTATAATTCAATTTTAAATTCAAGTTTACTAAAAAAACAAAAAGAAGAAGTTATTCCTAAAATTGAAAGTTACAATGTCCAGCAAATATATGAAGCCCAATGGATGAGCATTTTTATATTCTAAACTAAATCTTACAAAATAATGTGTAAATACATTTTTATTTTAAAACAGTTCAGTCATGAGTAGAGTGCTGACACAAGATCACACTAACAGATCAATTTGCAGAATAGAAAGCCCAGAAAAAACACTCCAGAATATAAGATTTTACTAATTCAAAACAAAGCTTGTTAGCTGGAGAAAAGATTAGATCCCCATATCTCATATGTACCAAAAATAAATGCCAGATGAATGAAAGAACTTAATGTAAGAGATTAAACCAGTGCAGCCACTAGAAATAGTAAATATTTGTTTGATTTTTAGTGTGATGAAAAAGTTTCTAAGCATAAAAATTATACAGGGAAAAACACTTAAACATATAATGTTAAAAAAAAGTTTTTATGTCAAAAAAAACTGAATAGAAATTTAAAGACAATGGGACAAATATTTATGAGTTAATATTTATGAGTTAATATTTTAACATACGAAGATCTTTTGCCAAGCATTTTAAAAATATAAACCACCTGGGGACTTCCCTGGTGGCGCAGTGGATAAGACTCCACGCTCCCAATGCAGGGGGCCCGGGTTCAATCCCTCATCAGGGAACTAGATCCCACATGCGTGCCACAACTAAGAGTTCGCATGCCACAACTAAGGAGCCCACGAGCCACAACTAAGGAGCCTGCCTGCCACCACTAAGACCCAGCACAACCAAATAAATAAATAAACATATAAACCTCCTAAATGGAAATATGGACAAGAAAATGAACTAGAAATCCAAAAGAAAAATTATGGAACATAACAATATAAAAAAATGTTTAAACATTTTAATTGAAACATAAATATTTTAAATTTTATGTTTAAACATAAAATGTTTTAAAATGTCACCAATTTCTAAAGTACAGACTAAAAACAATGAGATACCATGTTTGCCCATCAAATTAACAATAATTTTATGAATTATATTATCCAGCCCTGGTGGTGGTGAGTAAAATAGAATGCTTACACACTGCTGGTAGGAGTAGTAATTGAACCCTCTAGAAGGCAATTTGGCTTGAAAATAGTTTCAAGACACCAAAAATATTCATTCTTTTTGAACCATAATTATACAGCTAGAAATTTATCCTAAGGAGCTACATGAACAACTGTACAACGAAATATGTGCACAGTACATGATAGCACCATTTAGAATAGCCAAACACTAGAAACAAATACATATCCAAAAATAGGAGATGGTTAAATAAATTATGGTAACTTCATGCAATGGACTGTAGGAAGCCTTTAAAGATAATTAATGTTTAGGAGACATGTGCGATATACTTTTAAATTTTTGAATACAATATATAAAGCCAATTTTCTTTAAAAGACTGAAAGAACATAATATACTGTAACACTGTTTATCTTCTGTACAGTGATTATAGTGACTTATATTCTTTATAATTTGGTATTTAAAATTCTTCTACAATTAGCATGAAAATATGTGGTTTTTAGTATTATATATACATATGATTTTATTGCACCTGTTTCAAAGCTTTGGCTTTATTAAGTTCTTTCTCTGATCTGTCATTGAAGAGGTTTAGTTCATTTATTTTGGTCATGAGGGACTGTTTTTCATCACGATTTTTACTATTTGACTTCTTGATAAAGTAAAGATCATTCTGTAAAGAGGAAAAAAAAGTACATAAATACATGTTTTAAATAACAATATTAAATACATACTACTAAACATGACTTACATTAAACTATATGCTCCATTAAATATTTATAATAATATAATATTATAATTTATAATTTTTATTTATTTATTTATTTATGGCTGCATTGGGTCTTTGTTTCTGTGAGAGGGCTTTCTCTCGTTGCGGCAAGCGGGGGCCACTCCTCATCGCGGTGCGCGGGCCTCTCACCATCGTGGCCTCTCTTGCTGTGGAGCACAGGCTCCAGACGCGCAGGCTCAGTAATTGTGGCTCACGGGCCTAGTTGCTCCGCGGCATGTGGGATCTTCCCAGACCAGGGCTCGAACCCGTGTCCCCTGCATTGGCAGGCAGATTCTCAACCACTGCGCCGCCAAGGAAGCCCATATAATATAAATCTCACCCTTCATGCTCTTATGTCTCTAATAGAATATACATGGATATTCACATAGAAGCATTTTCATTTTTATTATCTATTGATGTTTGGGTTCAGTTTGAGTTCAATAATTCTAGGAAATATTATGTATGATTACAGTTCAAACTGAATTATTAGGTGGTTGCCATTTATGGGGAGAAATGGGAGGGTGGAGTTCAAGCTTTGGTTAAACACATGGTTCACCTTCTGGAGTTCATTATTTGATTCAACCCAAGTCTCAGAAGGTAAAAACATTAACAGTCTGAGAAAGCACAGGGTCTTGGTTAACTACAAGCTCTGGAATCAGACAGCCTTAATTATATATTAGCCATCCAACCCCAGTGGGCAGCATACTCTTCCTCAGTTTCCTCGTTTCCAAAATGGAGATGATAACAATGCCTACCTACCTGGGTTGTTGTGAGGGTTAAAGAATTTACTGTCAAAGGATATGTGCAACAATGTTTGACACATGGAAATGTCTATTATTATTATTATTATTACATATATAATCACATACTGCTGGAGAGAAAAATGCTAGATAAGATCTAATTCCACTGAATGAATAAATGGGTCATACATACTCAGAGATTAGTTTTCTAGCTTTATACCAGTTTGTATCCTCCCTCCCACTCAGAACCAGAACAAGGTTTGTTCCCTTTGTCCCCCTTAGTCCCTCTTAGGGGACATAAAGCAAAAAGTTTCTATTGCCAAGATCTGTCTCCCTTCTCTCTCTCTCCTCCTCTGTCCCTTCCTTCCTCCCTCCCCTGCCCTTCTCACTGCCTGTATTTCTCTGAACTATCAGGACTTAAGACTGAAGCAAGACATTAAGAATTTTTTTTCACATAAAGATGTGATTTCATAAAATTAACTTTTAGAATGAAATTTTTAATTTAAGGCAGTTTTCAACCAGAAGAAATTTGTCTCTACTATTCAAAATAAGAGATGGAGTGGCATGGGAAAGAGAATGCAGAATGACTTTACAATCTAATGCTACTATTGAGAAGAGAAAACCTTCATTAGAAGGTTAACTAGCTTTAATATCTTTAAAAATTCACTTGCATTTCTATTAATTTGTTTACCTCTCTGTCAAAACCAGCTGGGATAGGCATAAGTACTAGCCTACTGCATAATGGACAGAGCCCCAGGGTAGCTAAAAGGGAGAACACTAGAACCATCCTCACACAGGAAAACAGACACAATTCAGGCTAGGGTCAAAAAACATGTCCAGATACAAATGTCACCCTCCTATTATTCTGTAGCACTAATATTCTCATAGTCTATGTAATTAAAACAATACCATTTATTGAGTACCTACTAAAAGCACTGTGTTAAGACATATATTGCTTCTAATTCTCCCAAATGCCCTTAAATAATATTAAATATTGTTTTCCATTTTAAAATGAGTAAACTAGGACTCAGAAAAGTTAAAATAGCAGTTAGTGGTGTAACCTTGACATTCAAAACCGGTTCTGCTCTTTTCCACTAAACCAAGGAAACAGTCTTTTAAAAATTTAATCAGGCTACAAACCACTCCAAACCAATATTTTGTCATGTTAATTTTTTTTCCCCCTAATTTAAAAAAGTAGTAGCTCCCTTTCACCTTTGTAGCCCTTAAGGAATTCAGGGCAATTCTTCTTAAAACCACTAGAGGACACTCATCACTAGCCTTTCCAGCTGTTTAACATTTAAAACCTTTGGAGTTCTCCCCCTATTCAGGTCCATGTTTTCACTCCTTCACTCTTACTTCCCAGTTAAACTTTAACATAGGTTTTATATTACATAGGTTCCCCTAACACAGGTTTTATATTACCATAAACATTAAAGTACCTAAAGATGAAGAACATTTTTACCATATTAACAAAATTGAGTCATCTGAAATATGTAACTAAGTAAATATTTGAATAACAATAGATGACCCATAAAAGAGCAGCTTCTTTTAGATGCCACTTCAGAGATAAAAAGCAATCAAGTTATTATGGCAGATACATAATAGAAAACTGGAATTTATCAATTTTTTCAATCATGTACTATTTAAGACTATTTTTAAGTCACATGGACCACGGATCAAATCCTAGCTGTAATCATGGACAAGTTACTTAATCTGTAAAACAAGTATTAATATCTTCATCACAAGACATTTATAAGGATTAAATGAAATAAAATACTAAAGGCATATACTTAGCATACAGTAAATGCATAATCAATGGTAATGTTACATTCTCATAGTCGGTATAGAAATATAAGCATTAGCTCATACATTTGTTATATATATGGGTAGCTTGGCAATTATCCTATCCAAAGTCAAGTCTTAGGAACATGTTGACTTAAAACAAAATGATGACTAGGATATTTGAAGCATAAAAAGTATTTTAGCTAAGTTACATGAAGCTGCTTGATCTGTGTTTCCAAAAGGTTAAATGTAGATTTTTTCTCTTCCAATGTCTTTTGAAGTTCAACAGTTTTTGCTTCAAGGGTTTGTTTTTCTTCTGAGTTAATTTCTCCCTTTAACCGTGACATTCGGCGTTCCACTTGTTGAATGTAGAAATCCTGTTACCGGTTTTAAAGATAAGTTAGTAAGGAGAAACAGTTAAAACCATTTCTATAAATGCAAAAACACTGTAAATACTTTCTTATGAATTTGGCCTGATGTCACCATTTACTAAAGTCACTTTCACCCTTCAGTGATTTATAGGATGAAATCTTTCTTACTGTAAGGGGAGAAAGAGCAAACTATTCTTCAACAACCAGAGTATGTGATAGTAACACAGAACTAATCTTCTGAAAATATAATAAAGCAGCTAGGTGGTCAATTATCATACTCCCATGATGGAACATCAGTAAATTCACTGGATTTACATGGACATGGATTTTTTGAGGGTGCATTTTCTAAGGAGTACAAAAAAAGAGTCACAAATTGTTAGCCATGAAAGTCTCAAATATGATGAACTTCTAAAGAATTATTTTGAAAATTATACTTTAGCATCTGTAATTTTGAGAAACTAAGAACATATTAGATGGGGAAATTAAGATGTAGAGAGGGAGGACATTAAGAAATTAACATGAGACAGAATATATAAATAGAACAAAAAAGGAAAAAATTTAAAAATATTTTTTCGTCCAGGGGTGGGGGTGGGGATGGGGATGCCGATGTTTGCACAACATACAGTCTTAGGGGTTTGGGGGGTTTTTTTGTTTGTCTGTTTGGTCACGCTGTGTGGCATGCAGGATCTTAGTGCCCTGACCAGGGATTGAACCTGGACCTCCTGCAGTGGAAGCATGGAGTCTTAACCGTTGGACTGACAGGGAATTCCCAACATACAGTTTTTCTAGGTTTCAGACATCCCATTCCTTGTTTTGTTTTACTCCAGGTCCACTTGCTCCAGGTTCCTTTAAAGCATGGTCTCCCTCACTAGAGCTGTCGATCCTCTTCTCCATTTATTTCAGATCAAGAAAAAAATAGCTTTTAAGGCCCCCTCACCCTTCACTGACCTAACATGATATCCCATCTTCAGCATCTGTCTATCCCCCAACCCCAAGAGTTCTTAGAAATTTTTGTTTTCTTAGGATACTGCAGTATCTTGACCATCACAATTATAACAAATCAATATGAAGACATTCATAAGAGTAACATCTACCTGACTGTACATAATTTCTTGCTGCTGTAAGGTTTCAAAGTCCAGTTTATGTAACTGATGGTTGAGGTGCTTTAGAGAAGAACGGGTTCCTTCAATTTCAGATACAACAGCTTTTTCTTTCATTGTCTCAGTCTGTAATTCCTGAACTTTCTTAAATAGCACATCCTTCACTATGTTCAACTGAACTTCTACTTCCTGATAATAAGAATAACAATGATTAATGAAATATAATACCTTGTAATGTTTTATTGCATGAATATTATAATTGGGGGGTCATAAACGAACCCTCATTTTAGCCCTTAAGAATATAAAGCCCTTCCCACAGTTTCAACAAATCCCCAACATTGCTTGTAGTCTACTCTAGTCTAGTAGACTAGATAGTAGTTTTCTATTCCTGTGTCATGACCTTGATCTGTCATCTTAATTCTATCCTATGTCACCTTAGCCTTAGAACTTGACCATTCCACTGGTTTCCTTAGAACATAAAATATACTGAAGACACACAGCTTCTAAGCTCATAAAGTTTACTAAAGTCTTGAGAGTGTTAAGGGAAGAAATCTCCCACCTTCTTTTTGGCACGATCCAGTGGTGAGCAGATAAATGTTTAACCGTCAGCTTTCTAGTAGATGGGAGGTTACGGGGAAGAGGCTGATTTCTATGATTATTTTATTCCCACTATGGCCAATTTCAAGCTACTAACATGATTCCTCTAAATGCAGAGCTAGGAAGAGATATGCCATAGCAGACCATTATGCAGTATATCTACTAGACGGATATAACAGATGTTAATAGTCTTAAGTAACCTTAAAAGCATAGATAACAGTAAAATGCAGTAAAATAATTTGGAAGTGATATGTGCTGAGTACATATTACTTTTATTTTTAATATAATTTATTTAATTGTAAGCCTATATAATTTGATTTTTAATAGTAGCTATCTTTAGCAGCTGACGTAAAAAATTCCAGAAAATTTAACTATCAGCTCTTGTGAGCTGGTGAGCGCTGGCCCCAACACACTACTGGCACTATCACTATCCCTTACTCACACCTTGCCTGCAGTTGACTTCCCTACGTGTGCAGCCCTCTAGGAAATAGAAACCAGTACCCCATTCCCACTTCTCCTTTCTCAGGAGGCAGGTCCGTCTTGATCTCACAGTGTCACATCAATGTATTCTAGGTTTCAAACAGATCTCCCATTCCAAGATCTATTGAAAGCTCTCATTTTAAAATGTTGAAATAATTTCCCTCTGTGCTCTTATACCCAGATAAGCATATTTCCCTTTGGCATCCAATGAACCTCAATATGAAACAAAAGAAGTCTGACTGGCACATTTAAATTTTCACAAATCAAGAAATATAATCTGATATAACCTTATAAAATACATTATTTTTCATATAATAGACAATTTTCACTGGGTTTAAGACCTTCTGAGACTGCTTGGCAGAGTTTTAAAGTCAGTGCTTGGTGGTGAATAACACAGCAAAATATATAGAGTTGAGATTTTTTTCAAACAAACAAAAAACCCCAATAACTACAAAAACCAAGATTATGAACCCAGCCCTGCTACAGCACAATCAGTACACATGCTGCCAATCTTACTGTTTTCTAATTCAGCTAATTTCTTTAAAAATATCACTAGTTTTTAATTATGTCTTCAGAAGGTGTATTTCATATAAACTTCACAGTCTTTACAGACTTCTAATAAGTTCTAATACTACCTCGTTCCATGTACTACAGAAAATCATGCTCTTAGGGGGAAAAAAACCCACAACTTTTTTTTTTTAATAATGTTGTATGATTTGGACTCAAATGCCACTCAAGTCAAGATTGTTGCATGACTTCACTACTCAGGAATTTTAAACATACAACAGCACACTGAGGAAGCTGGATTCTATCCAAATATAAATGAAACCATGCTTGATATAAGCCTCAGCAAATGGGGTATTTTACCACCACCTTCAGCTACCCCTCCTCTTCCCCCATCAAAAAAAAGAGTAAAAGCAGAAAGTAGTGCCTACAGTGATAGGTCACACAAATCATTTTGAAGTTTTCAAAGAGGGAACGGTGAACCAGCCTTTTCCAGTTCCTCAAAAATCGGCTTTAATTCTACCAGAATGCCAAAGAGGTTAAGGTAGAAGGGGTATGCCAGTGAAGTTAGTAAAAGTGTTAGCATTTAAAAGCCTGTTTACCAATAAATGGTGCCAGACTGGAAGAGGTTAAAGAGATAGCAGATGATGAAGAAATACATGCAATGAACGTAGACCACTGGGGGGAACTTGATCACAAACAAACAAAAAAGATGATAATCAGGTGGAAATAAGTTGTAAAACACGGGCATTTTTCAAGATGCATTTGCAATATAAGAACATATATACAGGGACTTCCCTGGTGGCGCAGTGGTTAAGAATCCACCTGCCAGTGCAGGGACACATGGGTTTGATCCCTGGTCCGGGAAGATCCCACATGCTGTGGAGCGACTAAGCCTTTGCGCCACAACTACTGAGCCTGTGCTCTAGAGCCCACGAGCCACAGCTACTGCAGCCCGTGTGCCTAGAGCCCGTGCTCCACAGCAAGAGAAGCCACTGCAATCAGAAACCCGAGCACCGCAACGAAGAGTAGCCCCTGCTCGCAGCAACTAGAGAAAGCCCGCGTGCAGCAACAAAGACCCAATGCAGCCAAAAAAAAAAAAACAAAAACATGTATACGAATGGCAAACAGGGACAGGGACACAGTAGGCATTGAGAAGACATGGAATTTAAGATAGAAGGGCTATATCTTTAAAAGAAGACAAAGTTAAATGCTGAAAGTGAAGCAAATGGAGAATTAGGAGCTGAAGATAAAAAAAGGTCCAACAACTCAACAATCTAATTACAAATGCAATCACCCCAGAAATCAGAGCCTCTTAGAAGACCTCCTTCCTCTGATCTCAAGAGTCTAATTTATTCACTATTGCTAAATTTGCTGTGATTTTTTTTTTTAATTTATTTATTTTTGGCTGCGTTGGGTCTTCTTTGTAGTGCACAGGCTTCTCATTGCAGTGGCTTCTCTTGCTGCAGAGCACCGGCTCTAGGTACGCAAGCTTCAGTAGTTGTGGCTCACGGGCTCTAGAGCGCAGGCTCAGTAGTTGTGGCGCACGGGCTTAGCTGCTCCACGGCACGTGGGATTTTCCCGGACCAGGGCTCGAACCCGTGTCCCCTGAATTGGTAGGCGGATTCTTAACCGCTGTGCCACCAGGGAAGCCCTGCTGTGATTTTTTTTAAAAAACCGAAACTAAACTTACTTTCGCACCTCTTTCTTCTTCCCTTAGCATGTCTTCCAAGTTGGTAGCTTTCTCCTCTACAGATGTAGTTTTCTCAGTTATCTGCTTTAATTTTTTTCTTACAATCTGATTATGATTTTTAATTTTGTGTAACCTATAGAGAATTTATAAGGAAAAAATAGAAAACATGTCTAAAAGATACTTAATGCAAACAAATAAGGAACAGTTTATCCTAAGATTTCTTCATATAACTTGAAAGTTTCTTTTGCCATAAATCTTTTTATTACCAATGTGTATTTAATAAACCATAAAAATATTGCTCCTAAGCCTTTGTACTGAAAAACCCAGGAAAATTTTTTTAAGTTTAATAATTTAGTAGTTATAATTTTACAGTTATTTAACCAAAAAATCAAATATTCAATAATTTTTCTAGAAATAGTCAAAAACTATAAACATATTTAAATACCTTTTTTCTTACCTTGTTGTTTCTTCATTAATGTCCTTCTTTATTTTGGAAATATTTTTCCTCAGAGCTTCTAAATCACTGGAACTTCTATTCACAGTGGCTTTTAAAGAATCCAGCTATTTATTAGTTAACAGAGAGAAATTATATATTTACTCTATATCTTATAAATTAATATCATTTCTGAGAAGTTCTACTATGAACACATTAATTTCTAACCTACATCACAACCACAAACATAATAACCATGTTGCTGTAATACATACTTAACAATTTTTCTTTTTGATCTGATATTAAATTTTAAATAACTTGCAAATCCTGGCATATTATAGAGACCTACATGTATGAGTTAAAAGTGCATAGAACAAAAGCTTCACAACATTGTATTTGGCAATGATTTCTTCGATGTGACACCAGAGGCACAGGCAACAAAAGAAAAAGTAGACAAATTGGACTTCGTTAAATTAAAAACTTTTGTACAACAAAAACAATAACAACAGAGCAAAACGGCAACCCAAAGAATGGGAGAAAATATTTGCAAATTATATATCTGATAAGGGATTAATATCCAGAATATATAGAGAACTTCTAAAACTCAACAACAACAACAACAAAAACACAGCCTGACTCAAAAATGGGCAAAGACCTTGAATAGATATTTCTCTAAAGAAGAGATGCAAAAGGCAAATAGCACATGAAAAGACATTCAACATCATTAATCATTAGGGAAATGCAAATCAAAACTACAGTGAAATACTACCTCACACCAATTAATATAGCTACTATCAAAAAACCCCAAAATAACAAGTATGGACAAGGACGTGGAGAAATTGGAACCCTTGTGCACTGTTAGTGGGAATGTAAAATGGTACAGCCACTGTGGAAAACAGTATGGCAGTTCCTCAAGTAATTAAAAATATAATTACAATATGATCAGCAATTCTGAAATAATTGTTCACCCATGTTCACAGCAGCATTATTCATAATAGCTAAAACATGGAAGCAACCCAAGGCCATTGACAGATGAATGGATAAGCAAAATGTGGTATATACACACAATAGAATACTATTCAGCCTTAAAAAGGAACAAAATTTTGACATATACTATAACAGGGATGACCCTTGAGGACCTTATGCTAAGTAAAATAAGTGAAATAGGCCAGTCACAAAAAGACAAATACTTTATGATTGCATTTATATGAGGCACTTAGAGTAGTCAAAATCACAGAGACAGAATGTAGAATGGTGGTTTCCAGGGGCTGGGAGGAAGGGGAAATGGGAAATTATTGTTTAATGGGTACAGAGTTTCAGCTTTACAAGAAAAGAGTTATGAAGATGGGTGATGGTGATGGTTGTAAAACATTAGGAATGTATTTAATACCACTGTATACCTGAAAACAGTTAAGATGGTAAATGTGTGTTATATTATATGTATTTCACCACAATAAAAAAATTTTGAGGAAAAAAAAAAGAAGTACTCTTATATGCTACAGCTTGTATGAACCTTGAAAGCATTATGTAAGTAAAAGAATCATGACACAAAATGCACCATATTGTATGATGTCCAAAATAGGCAAATCATAGAGACAGAAAGTAGATCAGGAGTTGCCAGGGCCTGGTAGGAGGGGAGAAAGGAAAGTGATTGCTAATGGGTATGGGATTTCTTTTTGTAAGACAAAAATATTCTAAAATTAGATAGTGGTAATGGTTTCACAACTCTGTGAAATACTAAAAACCATTGAATTGTACACTTCAAAAGGGTGTATTTGATATGTGAATTTTATTTCAATAAGCAAATGATAAATGAATGAATACCTGCATTCTTTTCTGCAATTGGTTTAAACTTTAAAAATTTTGAGAATGAGCTATTAGCAGTGACGTTTAATTTATGCAAGAAATTCATTTATTTTACTTTTTCAAGATCTTAATTATTCTCTTCAGACAGAAAAAAAATCTTTCCTTCTTTATCAAGAATATAAAGTATAACAACTTATAGAATAAAATGCTCTGCAATATTCCAATTTCCCACCCAAATAGCAGTAACTTCAGATAACATGGCCTCAAGGCACAAATTTCATAAAGATCCCTTTATTGCTAACTAAGGGGATTGCTAACTCTCCCTATGGAATAATCTAGTTGGCATGTATGCTCAAAAAAAGAAAAGAACAAAGCAGGAGAATTTTATTCTCTCTTAGTCTGTTTAAAGACATTATACCACTACATTGTCCCACTACCACACTGAAATATTTTCCCTTAACAAGGTAAGAAACTGAACTTCAGCAGGTAGTTCCACCTAGAATTTGAGAGTTAAAACCACCATACACATGTAGCACTGGAAGGACACTTCAAGTTATCACCGATGTCAATAATTCATCTTCACATTTGCTCATTTGTCGGTTATCTTATAATTATGATTTCCAGCCTAGACCCTTCAGGAGCCTTTTGCCTTGGGTCACTTACAGAACACCATGTGTGACAGTCAAGTTGGGCACTGCACAACTCCAGGGGGAGCCCTTCACACCACCTGTGATATGAATGACAGCCCCCTGTTGCCTTCATCCAAGCAAGGTCTCATTAGAGTATCCTAAAAGTGCCACAACATGAAGGGATGTAACAAAAAGAACTAGAAGGCAGTTTCTTAATCAAAGGAAAGGCTTTATGCTTATTTGTGTAGTAATTTGTTATAAACACACAAACCAGTCTTTTTAGTTGACATACCTCATCCTTCAGCTGAATTCGATTAGTTTCATGACATTGATATTCCGTTCTACATTTTAAAACTTTACGATCAGCAACAGAAATTTTTTTCTCATACTCTGTGTTATTCCCAATCTCACTTTCCAAAAACTTGATCTTTTCCTTAACCAAATTTTCTTTTTCTCTTATTTCCTGCTTTATCTTTGCTAATGCCTAGGATTTAAAATACATGTTAAATATATATTTAATATAACAAACAAAACTAAAACTAAAAGGAATTTAGTTTTTCTATAGCATTTGTTTTACCAAAACTTAAGAAAATGTTTTTTAAAGAGAGACTAATTTATATGAATAAAATAAAATATTAATATGCCACACACTAATATCTATAAGCTCATTTTTTAAAGATCTCTGTATTTTATTTCATCCATCTGGTACTTTGCTAAAGGGATGAGAAAAATGTCAATCTTTCCTCAACAAAAGGTGACATGTAAAAAAATATAACAGTATTGAATAGTTTTCACACAGAAAGTTGGATTTCAATGAAATTTTCCAAGTATTTCACAAGACCAGTTTTTTTCATTTTTTGAGAATATTATTTTTGTTATTGGTTTCAGTAGGAATGTCTGCACGCAGGCTTTTTGCTAGTCTTGGGGATACAAAATAACTAGAATATACAACGTAGTGACTGAGGTATGGACAAAGTATTAATACTATGGGAGCAAAGAGATAATGAAGTCTACCCAAGAGAAATCATTAAAAGGCTTTACCTAAGAGCCTTCATTTGCATTGGGCCTAAAAAGATAAATGGGGATGCATAAAGACTCTAACATGGTTAAGGTGCAGGGTGGGAGGGCGGGGATGGAATGGGGACATAATAGGAAAGGGTGGAGGCAGATGATAGGGATTAGGCTGGAAAGGTAGAGGTTAAGGCCAAATGGTGAAGAATTCAATTTTTCAATTGCCATGTTAAAAAGGGCCAGCTTTTAAGCAACATGGAATAAAGATTTTAGAGCTGGGGAGTAAAAAGATCATATGTGGTTTTTACGGGTGATTCTGGTGGCAATATGTTAACTGAATTGGAGGGAGAAGCAAAATTTACCCTAAAATATATTTCTTCCAAGTTTTCTGGAATAGGGTCCCATCAAACAACTAATCCCAGGAGATTGGGTCAGGGGAGAGTATGTGTTCTAAAATCAGTAAGTTTTAGAAATGCTGCATGTAATATTGTACATATTAGCATATTAAATCAATATATATCTGAGATTCACTGCATTTTAAAAAACATTTTAAATTTGTTTAATCTAGTATTCCCAACTATATAACAATTAATATTCTATAATTGTAACATTCCATATATCTACTATGTTCATTCAGCCTTAGGAGGTCAAAACTTCCTAAGTTTATATGTGTCAAATGATTATTCTAGAATTTCTTGCCGTATATTAATTTTTCTACCACTTAATCAGATGCTTTAATTCCTACTTCAGCGTTCACATTTTTTAACAGGGCAATTTATTCACAGTTAAGTTTTCATACAGGTGATGCCACAGAAATCAGAAATACCACAAATTGAGAGCCAGTTGTTAAACACTTAGAAGCATCCCAGTACCCATGGAATCACTTCTTGTTTCCCTCCCTAGTCTTTTTCAACACATACAGCCAGGAAATGTCACCCCATAAATAAGGACCCACTGAGGATATGACCAGAGAGCTACAAGCTGTGGATTCTGCCAAATCAGCAGGCTGAGTCAATTTAGCTGCAGGGTTGTATGACAATTTGATTATGGACCTGCAGTCTTAGATCTGACACATTTGATTTACACAGAGGAAGCAGTCAGGACTTGATGTTTGAAAGTAGTATGAAGCCAAGAAAGAGAAACCAACATCAGCATTAAGAAATAAGAGGAACTCATAGTTAAGATTGGGTCTCCCAAGTCCCTCCTTAGGGAGGCATAGGCCATTTTGTTGACAAAATGTTGATTACTTACAGAAGTTTAAAATAAAGAAATCACATTTTACGTATAGGTTACATATAACAAGTAAACCACATCCAGATATCAGAGTTCCAAACTCCCAGTGACCTGAGCTGCTTGCTAATGCCTTTCCATGGAGTATATTCAGAATGGAAGTTCGCCCATTTTCTCATCTGCCTTCTTTCCTCCTCAATTCTCTCTCCTTCCCAACTTTCCGTCATCTTCCCATTTTCACTCACCACTATTTTACCCCTTAATGATTTCCCAAAAAAGTTCTCCTAAATTACCTCTGAAAGTAGCAAAAGATAACACTAGGTCTGTGTTTAATCAGTGTGGTGTTCCTCCACTTTTGAGCTTTCACCCCATCATGGGTACCTCAGTTTCAAAAGGGAAAATTTATTGCAGTCCTTCTTTCTTGGCTATCCATGAGGCTCCTTTCCCTACACCTTTGATTAGCACACAAATAGCACACATGTTAAATCCAAGGCACCTTGGACAACCATGTATAAGTCAGGGCATTGGTTTTACTGCAATAACATTATCTGTTGATCTTCTCTTGTCCCACATTTCAGAGATGTCAGGATCCAGTCTTCAGCATTATATACCATAAGTAAATAATTTTCATAAAATCTCATTTCTAAATGGATACAGGGTCAGCTTTGAAAAACATTTACCAAAACTACTGAATCCTGCTACAAAAGTGACTTTCAAATAACAGTGCGATTTACATTTGAAATGAATGAGTTAAATACAAAAGAGATAAATACAGCTGAATGTTGCAAGGACCAAACAACTACTTTACCAAGGCACAGTTATCGATGTCTCGATCTCTCTTCTGCATCTGTTCTATTGTGTTCTCCCACTGTTGAATGAGTTCTTGCCTTTCATTATGAATCTTACGAAAATCTTGGGCTGCTTTATCCAATTCTAACTGTCAAATGAAGACCAAATAATATTTCTGTGAATTTAAGTGCTTTTTAAACATCACTTTGACAATTAAGAAGTAAAAATCTTTACTAAACCAACCTGTGCACTTAGAGTCTCTGCAAGTTCATTGTCAAGTACCTTTCTTCTCTGATTACATTCCACTGTCAGTCTTTCTAATTGCAGGGTCAGTGCCTATGATGTAATTACATGCAAAAATATTCATAATTATCATTTTATTAACATAAAAGCTGTTAGCCTATCTCACATTAAGTATTATTATATTACACATATTTATTTGACATCTAAAATAACTACAAAATAATATATATATTCTTTATCTTCTAGCCACATAGTGCTGCAATGATAACCCAATTGTTTCTAAAAAGACTTTTAATACTTTTTAAAGTAAGTTAGAAAAAAGATTAAACAATAATTTGCCATTTAAAATTATTTTAACTAATGCATGTGGTATTAATCTATTAGAAAATAGCATGTTTCATGATACTAAAATATTACCAGATTTAATTACAAGTAGATCTTTAAGTAACGGTTATAATAATATATTAAATAATCAATAGCACTATAGTCTCAAATCAGCAAAAACTATCTGTAACATTCAAACTATTACACAAAAGAAGTTAAAATACTTATACATAGTTCTACTACAAAACTTTCTTTTCTGAAATGCTTTTGAGAAACCTTCTCAATCAGGATTCTTAACCGGGAGTCCAGAGAGCCCTAAATGGTCAAAGGGCTTCAGAGGATCTGTAAAACTTGCAGCAAAATTTTGTGGATATTTGAGTATAGTCATTTTTCTAGAGACAGGATAATTGGCTTTATTAGACCCAAAATGTTTAAGAACTACTTTAAAATTAGAAGTCCAATTTAGATTAAATGGTTGATATATTACAGATTCAGAGAAAATCTAACACTACGATTTATAATATCTCACCCTAATTTTATTATCATCTTGTCGTGCATACTTCTGAAGAGTGAGGGCATCACTATCTTTATGAGCCGATTCTTCCAGCCATGCCTCCAATGCTTGCTGGTCCCAGTTCATTTGACATTTCAAACCATCCAGTTTTTGAGTAGTTTTAAATATGTAATTCTAATTTCCAAAGAGAGGGGGCATGGGGAGATTACAAAACATTATTTACTGTACAAATTAAAATAAAACATAACATTACATATTACAGGACATATTTAAAAGGAAGAAAGAAATCCTGTCTCTGTCCCTGGCCAGATGTATATAAATACCATATTTAATTGTATAACTATCATACTAATATTTTAATTATTCAGTTGTGAAATAGAGGGGAGATGATTATACAAAGTTGAGAATAGTAGTTGAGCCAAAGGTTGCTTAAAAAGGCTTCAGGGTAGCTACCCTAGAGCAATCTCATTAGTCACTCCACCCAAACTACCCCAAGCTGATCCACAACCTTAATAAAAATAATGTACTTGATATGCTAACTCAAGCCCAAGACAAGTCCCCTTCAGCCCCATTTCCAATCAGATTGCTGCCTCTAAAAGACCTCTTATATAGAAATTTTGGAAGCATGTCTAATTAAAATAAATATAGTAGTTAAGCAGATAAAAATATTTCTGTCAATGTATTCATTTAACAAATCTAGGTTCACAAAAAGAAAACAGATCAATATGCAAACATATACAAATTAATATGATATGTATGCATATGTATACATACATGTATACATATAGAGAGATACAGATATATACATTTCCATAAGTATATGTATATGTAAAGATAAGAATTGAATTTGGAAAGAGCTCCCAGCCACGTAACTAAAAACTAAGAAAGAGAAAAATAGGTTACAGTAGCTTAATATTAGAATCACCAGCTGATAATATGAAAAGTAAAAATTTTGACTGAAAAATGAAATTCAAAATTACAAGTGACTTTTTTAATGTAGCTTTTAAAAATGTAGCACTTATAAATTATGCCTAGTGTGGTATATAACAGGCAGCCGGCATGGTACTTTGCACATAGTAAGGCTCAATGACTATTTGGTAAATGAATATTGAGAAAATAAATGTAACATTCTATCACTGTTGATTCAAATTACAGCTCCATGTGAGTTTCATTGTCCAAAAAACAACATAAGTGAATGTCAGGAAACTAAAGAATGCCTTTGCCGTACAGAAAAAAAAAAATGTTTATTTGGTGAGGGAAGGAGGAACAATAGCACACAATGTTAAATAACATTTCAACACATACTTCCTTATCACTTTTCTTTTCCCGTATTGAAGTTATCTCATTTTCCAGTCGTTGCATTTCATCCTTCACTCGTCCCAGTTCTCTTTCAGCAATCATCTTAAAATGTTCTTCACTTTCAGTCTCATGCTCCCTGGCTTTGCAAAGAGACTAGAGAATAATATACAAGACAGAAAGATTTTTTAAATTTTAATATTATAAAATAGTCATAATAATCCACTAGACAGAAAATAACAAAGTTCCCACAAAATGCTTAGATCAAGTACTATTAATTCCACTTCTCTGAAACCTACACCACATTAGACTTTGTGATTCAGTGTAGTCGGTGTTGCTTACTAGTTGTAAGAAGTCAGTTCATGGAATGTGCTAGGAAAAAATGTTGTCAGCAGTTTTCAGTTATTATTTTGGTCTAGGGAAACTGCTGAAAACCAAAATTTATATACTGAGACTTTAAAAGATATAATTCATTTATTTAAAAATAAAAAATGAAACTAATTAAAAATACTTAGGAAATGGTATGTTTATAAGAATTGATCACATATTCTAATTAACAGAGATAATTTTTAAGTAATTATGTAAACAGTGATGGTTATAAATATGTCCTAGAGTATGTTAATATACAATGATGCCTTTGTGTTAAGTTTTACTTAATAAAATCGTATTTGTTGACTACTGATCTTGTAGGGCTTCAAAGTTATCACCATTTGTATTATTTTTACATTATTAAGGCTGTTAGTGTTGAAGGAAGTTTACTGTCTTTTGTCTCTATTGTCCTACTTAATTGAGGTTTGGCTATAATGAAATACACCTGCAGAAAATCTCTGTTTCTCAATTCCCCAACTCAGTGGCTTAATAACTTGAAGAAAAGATGTTCCAAACTGCTTATTAGTTACTAAATCACATCAGGATACAAAAATCTTGAGATTGTTTTTAAAAGTTCATTAAATTTATAACTTTCTAATAAGACTTGTAAAAACCCATAAAACACTTACCTACATTAAGTATAAATTGGTATTAAAAACATGACTTTTTTCATTTTTAAGAATTACATACTTCTTCAAAGGAAAGTTGATGCATTTTTTTAAAAAATAGCTTCAGATGGAAGTTAGTAAACTCTCCAATGCTGATTTACAGAGCTTTCTGATTTCCTGGGCATCATCAGGGAAAGAGATTCTACACATGAATAGATTGTCCATAAAACAGATGTTTACTTAATTAATCACTCTAACTTTTAATTTTTATTATTTGTGTCAATATTTCTAAAATGCATTGTACTGTTCCCAGTTACCTTAGTTTCCTGAATATAATTTAACTTTTCTATTATCTCAGAATTGTCATTATAAAATTCAATTCTTAAACTATGCTAAAATACCATTGTGTCCTAAGGGCTACTGAAGTGTGTGGACTATTTGCCTCCACTCAAAATGGCTCCAGGGGGTTGTGTTGAAAAATTTAAAAGTAGACAGAAACTCTATTATGTGTTTTATTAGGTCTGCTTCCACTTAATGCCATAGTTTCTCACTACCATCACTGTACCCTTCTCATATAATCAGCTGACTAATATTATATCAGGCTGTTTGAATGATGATTTCTCTTTTCAAATGAACTAATTATTCCTTGAATTTGGTGGCAGTGGAGTTCCTAAAAGTCTTTTTTTCTACCTACTTTCAGGTTCAAGATTATGTTCATAATTATTTAGTTATGCGAAAGTTTCCTATTATATCTCTAAAATCAAATCATAGATGTAAATGCAATGTGAAATGTTCCATGACTACACATGATATAATCAATGTGAATTTCAACATTATTGTACCTGGGTAAATAAGAATTCTTGCTTAACATTTTTGAAGTGAGAAGTCATAGCATTAATTCGATCTTCATAGTCACGTAGCTGATCTTGAAAGCTTGACCTTTCATCCCGCAGCTTTGACAACTGTAAATAATAAATTATATGATTAACCAAAGTCCTACTAAGTTTTTACCATATTAAAAGGATCTAAAATCAAAAGAAAATTAAATCCTCATTTACTTCACTTCTTTCAATATCCATTTAAACTTCTAAAATCTACTAATCTTTTAAATATTATAAAATAGCTCTGTGGGAAAATTAGCACCATATTAAAAGAGAATAGAAATCTCTCTCAGATTTACAGCGTTAGCAGGTCCACTGCTAAAATGCAATTTAATAAGATTCTATTCTGTAATTAAACCACAAGATAGCTAAAGCAGACAGAGCATAGCAACAAGATGTAACAAAAACACAGAGCATGAAACATAAATTTGAAAAGTAGCTGTACATGCAGCATAATAGCTCCTCCCTGAACTCCTGTTCAAAACCAACAGACTTAGGCTAAGCTTAACAGAACAGAACAACTAACTCTCACATGCTTAAAACCTGTTTCTTAATAAATTTTGTGTGTCTTTTAAATAAGAACCCTGAGTAGAAACAAAACAGTGTAAACGCAAGCAAACAAACAAACCTTTAGGAAATTATAACACAGATTCTCAGGACCACTAGAGTATGTCACCCCTCAAAGCAGTATAAAAGCTCAACAACAAAAAATATGCTTCCTTAGTGTTCGGAGCTGTGGTTCCCCATGTTGGGGCTACAACCCAGGAGGTACACAACACCGTCCACTAAAGTGCAGAAGAAATATTTGAATTTTTAACGAAGGAAGAAAGAAAATAAATACTAATTTACTCATTTGTTATGTCCTATATTTTATTAAACTTACTAAGTACAGTTGACCCTTGAACAACCTGGGTTTGAACTGTGGTTTCACTTATATGGGGATTTTTTTCAATAAATATAGTACCTATATTTTCATTTTACAGATCTTTAACTAAGTGTGGGGAAAAGTTTGTGTTTGCTTAGAGATCACAATATGGGGAATCAAAAGAACTAAGGTTTGATTTCTGATTCTATCCAAACTGTTTCAGCTTCCTGCCCTTGGGTGAATCATTTCCCTGTTTTTGAGACAGAGATAGCAGTGCTCAAATTTTCCACTGCTGGGTGGGGGGGCAGGTAGCACCCCCTAACCCTCACACTGTTCAAGGTCAACTGTAATAATAAATACGTATTTTTTGCTTTTTATTTCATTAACTTCAGTTTTTATTTTAATTCCCTTTTTTTTTACTTTATTGTTCTTTTTCAAAACTTATTAAGAGGAGTTCTTAGTTTCTTTACTTTTTGTCTTACTGATTTTTATGACCTAAATATTTGTCACCCCCAAATTCATATATTGAAACCCTAATCCCCAATGTGATATTTATCTGGAGGTGGAGCCCTTGGGAGGTAAGTAGGTTTAAATTATGACATGAGGGTAGGACCCTCATGATGGGAATAGTGTCCTTATAAGAAGAGGAAGAGAGACCAGAGCTCACTCTCTCTCTTAGGCAGCCATCTACAAACCAGAAAGAGGGCTCTCATAGGTACTCAGCTATGATGGCACCCTGGTCCTGACTTCTAGCCTTCATAATTGTGAGAAATAAGTCTGTTTTTAAGTCACTCAGTCTATGTTACTCTGGTGTAGTAACCCAAGCTAAGACACTGATCTAAAATAAAGGCATTTAAGGCTATAAGTTTTCTCTAAGATTTTTGCCGTTTCCTGTGGGTGTGGGCATGAAGCAGTCTCCTTTTATTATTTTTTAAAAGGTGATTTTTTTCCTTTCAATTTCTCTTTGATATAAAGCTATCCAGAAATATATTTCTGAGAAACTCACCTAAGTATCAATATTTAAGATGGATCTCTTAGTCAGCTCAGGCTGCCATAACAAAATATCATAGACTGGGTGGCTAAAACATGGAAATTTATTTCTCACAGTTCTGGAGGCTAGGAGGTCCAAAATCAAGGTGCCAGACAATTCCGTTCCAGTGAAATTTCTCTTCCTGACTTGCAGATGGCTGCCTTCTCAGAGTCCTCATATGACAGAAAGAGCCCTGGTCTCTCTTCCTCTTCTCATAAGGACAGTAATCCCATGCTACCCCTTCCCCGCCATCATGACCTCATGTAAACCTAATTACCTCCCAAAGGCCCCACCTCTGAATACCATCACACTGGGGGTTAGGGCTTCAACATATGTATGGGGCGGGGGTGGGGGGTGGGGAAGGCACGCAAGTATTCAGTTCCTAACAATGGCGGATAATTTTTTAAATTGTTTATTATAAATTCTATTGGCTTATGATCATAATATGTGACCTATAAGTTTTCCATCACTCATTTTTAAATTGTTATAAAATATAGATAACATAAAATTTACCATTTTAACCCTTTCTCAGTGTACGTTAAGTACAGTGGCATTACGTACTGCCACGTGTTGTGCAACCATCACCACCATCCATTTCCAGAAATCTTTTATCTTCCCAAACTGAAACTCTGTACCCATTAAATACCAACTCCCCATTCCCCTTACCCCCAGCCCCTGGAAATCAGCATTCTACTTTGTGTCTCTACCAATTTGACTACTCTAGGTTATCTCATATAAGTGGAACCATACAGTATGTCCTTTTGTGTCCAGCTTATTTTACTTAGCCTACTGTATTTAAGGTTTAGCACTCATTTTTAGGTTTTTGTTCTGGTCTAGTACATAATCTACCTTTGTAATGTTTTATGAACATATTCTACTTAAGGGATATATGTTCTCTATGTCCTTATTTTTGTTGTATTAGTCATATCTTTTATATCTTTATTTTTGTCTATTAGAGTTGTCTAATTCTGAGGAAGTAAATATTGAAGTATCTCACTACATATTTTTGTCAAGGCCTACTTGCATTTATAATAGCTTTTACTTTTACGTATTTCGCTGTTGTGATGTTTGGTGCTTTATCACTTTTATTTCTTCATCAATTATGACTTTTATCATTGCATAATGAACCCAGAGCAAAAGCATCTGCTTTTTAAATGAAAGCATAACGATTAACTCTCCACAACTTGATAATTCCTTCCCCATAGAGTTCCCAAACAACATTTTATTGCCTCTTTCTTAAGTATAAAAGGACATGCAAGGACCACCAGATACATATTGAAAACTTACATAATGTGAGGGACATCAAGATAAACAAACAAAAAGATCCCAAAGAAAACAGATAATTCAGGACACAAAAGACAAGAACTAAACACACACACACAGACACACACACACTCAGAGAGATTGTAAATGATAATGTACCCCTAAAACAAGACCATGTGATACAAAAAAGCAATAAGCAAATAACCTGAAAATTAAAACTATGATTGATATAGTTACCAAAATTAAAATTGCTATGTAAAGATGAAATAAAACCCTAAAAGCTTTCAGAGATTAAAAAAGTAAGCTACAAAGAAATGAAAATCATTTTAATATCAGATTACTCACCAACAACACTGCTGGAAGATAATAGGGCAATACTTTCCAGATTCTGTGGAAAAATTATTTTTATTCTAGGATCTTCTACCCAGCCAAATTACCATCATATGTGAAGATAAATAAAAACATTTTCAGATTCACAGTGTTTACCTCCCATAGACCCTTCTTAGGGAGACACAAGAAAGTATTTCATTAAAATAAGGGAAAAATAATCTAAGAAAAAAGAAGCTATGTGATGTAGGAAATAGAGCATCAACCCAGTAAAGGAAAGGGAATTCTCAAGTTAACAGCTGGGAAATAGGCCTGTGGGAAAATAGTCCATACTGGGAAACACAGGACCCCAGGAGGAAGGAGTAGGGGGAGAGAGAAAGTATCTTGAAGATCTGATACTATGATTTAAGGAATATAAATGTAAAGTCGGCAATGCAAGGAACCAGACTGGCAGCCAGGGCTGTGAGGAGTTGAAAGCACAGTACTGTGGGTCCTTCTTGAAACCCACACATGGATAGTACCCAACCAGTCAAAACATGAATCAAAGTGAAAAATTCAAAAAAAGGTAAACTTAGTAAAAGTGGCTGCATGAACAACCATTAAATCATTTTAAATATAAAACTAAGACTAAACACTTGTAATAAATTAAGGGCACTGAATAGAATGAAAATAAAATAAACCTTGATATTATAAAAATAATAAAACCAATATTTTTAATGGGGAAAAGAAGGTGGCAGGAAGGGTAAGAGAGCTAATTTCTTCATTTCAAAGATGAGAAATGAAAGATCAGGGAGTCAACCCATACTGTCTACAAATGAAGCAAAGAAGTTTTTTAAAAACAATTAATTTAACCATTTCATTTTTCTTATTTAGTTTTTCTTAATGTTAAAGAAATCTTTTAGCAACCACTATCTCTTATAACCAAGTAATACTCACTGAAATTCAACAATTCCGTTCATTTTCTCCTTTTAAACACAAGTAAAATTAAATTTAAATTTTTATGTTAAAAGCAGCACATGTAATAGGATCCCAGTTTTATAATACTCCTGTCTTTTCTATCTGTATACCTGTAGACCATGATGTCTGGGATATTTGTTTAAAGCCATGATAGCCACTTCTACGGTCAACACAGTGAGTACTTTGGGGAGGGAATATCTTGAATTTTTTATCTTATACCCTTCTCTTCTGTTTGAATATCTTAAACTTTCAAGAGTTGCTTTTTGAATATTGGAGTTTATTCAGGTGAAGTGATTATGGCCCTCATTACTCTTTTTATTGCTCTTTAATATTTTTCTAAATAGCTAATACAAGTAATGTGTATATAAAGTCCTGTGAGCCAAATATTATGGCAATAATACCAAAAACTAACGTTTGAATGGAACTTAACCTATATTAAAGTCCTTAGAGCTGTATAACAACCCTGTGAGATAATTATTTTACTTATCTCCAGTTTACAGAAGAAGAAATGGACTCAACGCTGGTAAGCAGGATCAGAACCCAAGACTGGATACTTATTATTAGTCCTCAGTACTCAGTGCTAGATCTCTTATATTTCCTAATGCTGCCCTTCACTTAAAACAAAAAACAAAATCTGAAGCCATCTACACTAGATATAAGTAAATAAGTCAGAAGAGTTTGAAAAAAATATTTTCAAAAAACAAAGTGGAGGATTTTCATTTTCATTTCTCAGAGGAGAGAAGACCTTCTCTTCCATTCTCTAAAGTAGTGTAAACATCATCGGTCTTCTTGGACCCTCTTCCACACAACACATTGCCATGTGATGGAACTTTAGACTGACTGCTAACGGGTTTTCAAAGTTCCCTGAGCTGGTTGCAATTTTATTTTTAACAACTACCATGCATTGGTTGCAAGCTGGTGTAAAATACTCCTTACAAAAATATTTTATATATTTCTGTGACAACTTAATCCTCACTTTAAAAAGCTGTAAACTGCACATTATACATACTTACTAGAACATCCCTCTGGAAAACATTTCTTCGAGTCACTTTAAACTTTAAACATCATAGGCAGTAACTCAAAAAGAAATGTCAACCATAACATGTTTTGTTTACAAACATCCGCAAATAACTGTTGCTACGCAAACCTCAGAAGTCCCTTTGCAAACTGCGCTTAATTCTGAGGAAGGAAAAAGCGGGCGCGAGAACCAGCCTTCCCTCTACTGCTCAGGAGGCTGGAAATGAGTGCAAGAAGTGGAAGAGGAGGAGGGAGTAAAGATTCAAGCTTTATAGTTGTGAATATCAATTATCGTTTCAATTTGATTGATGATTGATTGATTGATTTTAATGCTTTAGCAAGTACCGAAAAGGGCTAGCAGGTGAGGGAGGAAGGAGATGCTGCCGGAGAGAGGTAGACCGAGAAGAGATGGGATTAAGGAAAGAACGGAGAGAAATAAAAGGGTTGGGGTATTTCTGCCAACTAGAAAACGTCCCCCAACAGACCCCTTCTTCCCCCGCCTTCTTCACCTGATGCTTACCAGATCTTCCAGTATCTTGTTCTCCTCGTTCGCCACCGGGATGGCGAACCCTTCCTCCCAATTCAGCTCCGCCAGGAATTCACTACTCATGATGACAAACAGATAGGGGACCTCAGGAAAGGTGCAGAGGTAAGATCCACCTTCTCGTATCGCCCGTGAGCGGCACCTGAGGCAACCCCAGGAACTCGCAAAGCTCCGGGGTAGTTGCTACTGGAGCTCTAGCAACCGTTTCGCGCCCTTAGTTACCAAACAGGAAGCGCTCAGGTCCCCAGGCAAATCTTCCGGTTGAGAACTCCTTCCCAGGATCCAGTGCAACTTCTTCTTCTTGGGCACCCAGAGAAGCGAATCAACTTACTCCTCCAGAGGTTCCTTGGGATTGCCAGGTACCGGCATAACAGTCCTTCAACGTGCGGCTCCGGTTAGCCCCTTCGGCGCTCCCGGGAGGTATAAAATCGGTGGCGCCTGCAGTCTCCGGGGGACCACAGGGCACCGGACCTGCATTGGCTACGCAGCTGCGATCGCGGGCGGAAGATGAGCGCTAACGAAAAGAATAAACCCAGCTTTCCTTTCAAGTGGCGTTTGTTGAGTTTCATTAGTAGATGAAATCTTGTAGGCTGAAGTAGACAGGTATTTTGAAGCACAATTTCCAAGGTGGTCAAGAGAAAGACAGCTTGTAGAGGGAGTGTTGACCTATATGGAATAATGGACTTTTACAGCTTAAATAACCTTAATAGAGATCATCTTTTATTTTATAATAGTTTACTCAACACTACTAATGAAAATGTTAATATCCAGCATATATTAAGATGGCATATAGTTATTTATATTTAAAAATTGTTATGGCAATGTCCCTTTTTTAATGATTATTTTAAAATGTGAATACTGAGGCAGCTGCCTTCGCCTGTGCCAATCTGTTGATCCACCCTTCTCAGTGTCAGCTGTACCTGCCAAATGTATGACTGCAGCTGTCTTTGCTGGGTACTTCTCTAGGCCCCAAGGACATAAGAACTTTGGCAGCCAAATCCCTGGAAAGAGTCCCATTTCCCATATCTCAAGGCTTCTATTTCCTGAATTTCAGGATAATGATTATACAATGTTGAATTTTGGACAAAATGTCCATGCATCCTCTCAATTCTACCTTTCTGCCTTTGAACAATATCCCTGCTTCTCCCCCTCATCACCACAGTATTCCTATCATCCATTTCCCACTTTTATAATTCTACAGCTTCCAGATTCTAACCCTATTATTATTCATTCAGATTTAGAAATAAAGCCCAAAGTTTTACAAGCCTTGTCACTAACCATGAAATAATCAATTTAATCCCCAAATGCTAAGGTAGATGTTACCCTTTTACTATCTCATTCCCAAATAGATAACTTCATCCAGATCAGGTTGTTAAGGCTAAAATATGAAGAGATTTGGGGTTTTGCAAAAATAACGTGATCTTTGTTTTATAAAAAAGAAAAATATATGTATGAAGTAAAAGGAAAAGATATCCTCACCTCCATGCCAATCTCATTCTCAAAATTTTGCCCCATTTTGGTGTTTATCCTACCAGCATTTTTTTAAATGAAGCTGTAAGTATATACATATATTAATTTTTCCTATAGAAATAAGACCGTAAATATTCTTTTGCAAATTCATTTTTTCACTTAACAATAGTGGCTATGTTTCCGTGTCAGTATATTAGATCTTTGGTCTTTTAATGGCAGCTTAAAATTCAGTTATCATCAATCAATTTTAACTTTATAAACAATGTTATAATGAACACCTTTCTACTGCTGTATTTCATCAATTCTAGACTATACTTATTTTCACATTTTAATATCTCCAAAATTGGAATGCATCTTTCAGTTAGTGTTATATATATTTTTTTTTTAATAAATGTATTTATTTATTTATTTTTGGCTGTGTTGGGTCTTCGTTTCTGTGTGAGGGCCTTCTCCAGTTGCGGCGAGTGGGGGCCACTCTTCATCGCGGTGCGCGGGCCTCTCACTGTCGTGGCCTCTCCCGTTGCGGAGCACAGGCTCCAGACGCGCAGGCTCAGCAGTTGTGGCTCACGGGCCCAGTTGCTCCGCGGCATGTGGGATCCTCCCAGACCAGGGCTCGAACCCGTGTCCCCTGCACTGGCAGGCAGACTCTCAACCACTGCGCCACCAGGGAAACCCAGTTAGTGTTATATTTGGTGAATAAGATATAATCTTGAACACCTATGTAACTATTTCTGCATGACATTTTCTTAGAAGTAAAATTAATGGAAAACAGGTATAAGCAATTTTATTTTGATAGATACCACTAAATTATCTTTCAAAATGTCTTTGCATACCTACAGAATATGACAGTATTCTTATGAAGTATCAAATATTTTACAACCTAAAGAGAAAAATATGGTTTTTCATTGTTGTTTATTGACAATTATATAATAATGAGTGAGACTGAACATCACATTTCTTCTGCTAAGAATTTATCATATCTTTTGTCCATTTTTTCCCATTAGGTTGTCTCTTCTTATTGAAATATGGCAGTGTTTTTTATGTTGTAGTTTCTTTGTGCATGTTTGTGTGTGTGTATGAGTATTTTTCTCCTAATGTTTTTTTGAGATTTTTTAAAAACTTTTTTTAGTGTATTTTGCTATACAACACCTCAGAATCTGCTCTCATTGCCATCAGTATGCTTCATGTTCCAGTGGATACCTTCATCATCAACTTGCCTGATCTATGGGCTGCATTCAGCTCAACTATTCCTTCCCTATTAAAACATTTTCTTCTCTTGGCTTTTATGACTCCCTTCCAAGTCCACTGCCACCACTCCAAACAATCATCATCTCTCACTGCACTACTGCAATGGCATCCTCAACAATCTGTCCACTTCTACTCTTGTTCCCCCGAAATCCATTCTCCCTCAACAGTTAAGGTAATCTTTTACTTCCAACATCTAATTTCGAAATATTTCCCACATATAGAAAAGCTGAAATAATTTTACAGTGAGCACCATTATTCCCCGGATCTAAATGTTTCCTAGGTCCTACCATGAATGTTTGACTATTCTTGCTATTACATACCCATCTATCCATCCACTCATCAATTCATGTTATTTATTGATGCATTTCAAAGTAAATTGCAGTAATCAGTACACTTCCCCCCTAAAGACTTCACTATGCATATGTTTACTTTTGTTTACATTCTTCCCTCTATAGGTAAAATTTATGTACAAACAAATACACAAATCTTGAGTTTGGACAAATGCATACACCAGGTTAACCTAAACTATGCTCAAGATGTGGAACATCACCACTTCCCCAGAAAGTTTCTGCCTGCTTCTTTGCAGTCAATCCCTGCTCTCACATCCCTTAACCCCCGAGAGGCAACTTCCTGTTCTGATATTTTCTCTATCATACATTAGTTTCCTCTCTTTTAAAACTTCAAATCAATGAAAAGGTACTGTATTGTGCTATATTTCCTACATTTACCATTTATTGCCTCTCAGCTCCAAATTCACCCATTTTGCCTGCTCTGTGAAAACAGATATGGGCCCTTTAAATATTTCTCTTTCAACAGCTGGCACAACATCAAGCTTTACCAATAAGGGCACAGGAGAGACATTGCAGGAGGAGAAAAGCCTTTTTTTCTCCCCCAGTTCCAGCGTGCTCACCTGGCAGCACGCACGGCTTCTTCAGCGTCCAGTTCCTGCATCTCAGGCAGTTCTTCCAGCATCAGGCTCCTGCAGCGCTTGTGGCTTCTCCCTTCCCAGCTCCTGCTGTGTGCAGCAGCTTCCCTTAGCGCTCACCCCCACCCCAACTTGGGTAGTTTGGCAACAGAGTGCCCCCAGTGAGACATCACCCCCTTAATAGATTTCCCTGGCACCACAAAGAACAGATTTCCAGCCAGTTCGACCAGCACCATGATTTCTCTGCCATTCATTTAGCTGGGGGGCCGGGTGGAGAGGCTCTTCCCTGGGCACACTGTCTCAGCTTTACGGATAGTAACTGCTCCTTATTTCTGCTATTTCTCCATTCTTTAGAGTTTTCTTTACTTCTTAACGGCCAGCCCGTTGTTACTCCATCCTCTGTTACAGTTAACAATTCTTTATATTGAGCCTTCCCTATTAAATTGCTGTGTGGTTTCTCTCTCCTGATTGCACCCAGACTGATAAAAATATGTACTTTTTGATGTTAGGCTTTTTTTCACTCAGCTTCACGTTTTTGATATTCATCCATAGTGCAGTATCAATGGTTCATTTCTTTTTAGTGCTGAATAGTATTCCCTTATGTAAATATAACACACTCTGTTTACCTGTTCTCCTAATGATGAACGCCTGGACTGTATTCAGTTTGGGGAAACTATGAATAGAGCTATTATAAACATTCCTGTACAAGATTTTTAATACACTTTTTATTTTAGAATAAGTTTGATTTATAGAAAACTTGCAAAGATAATATCCCATATATCCCTCATGTAGTTTCAGTTTCCTCTAATATTATTATCACACATTACCATGGTACATTTGACAAAAGAAAGAAGCCAACATTGGCCCATTACTATAAACTAAACTCCAGATTTCCAGTCTTTCCATTCATGTTTTTTTCTGTTTCAGGATATAATCTAGCATACCGCATTGCATTTTGTTATCATGTCTCCTTAGTCTTCCTTGGTCTGTAACAAGTTCTCAGTTTTTTCTTGTTTTTTGTAACCTGAACAGTATTGAGAAGTACTGGTCAGTTATTTCATATAGAAGTTCTCTAAATGTCTCTAATGTTTTATCTGATGGTTTTCTCATAATTAGTCTGGAGTTATGGGTTTGGGGGAAGAAAACCACAGAGGTGAAATACACTTCTCATCACATCATATCAGAGGGCTCGTGACGTCATCATGGCATTACTGGTGATTTTACCTGTGATCATTTTGTTAAGATAGCATTTGCCAGGTTTCTCCATTGCAAAGCTACTAGTTCCCCTTCCATACTCTAAATGATTCACTGAGTTCGGTCTGCCTTGGAGGAGAGAGATTACACTCTACCTCCCAAAAAGAGAGTATCTACATGTATTATTTGAAATTTTTCTGTAAGTAAGAGTCTATCCTCTCCATTTATTTATTTCTATATTCAATTATTTATTTATATTACTGGGGACTCATATATATTTTATACTTTGGATTATAATCCAAACTATGCTATTTTGTTACCCAGTTTGTTCCAGCTCTGGCCATTGGCCCCTGTCTCTTTGACATGCCTTCATCTTTTTGTTTTTTGAGCACCTCCTTACTTTCTGGCCTACAAAGTGCTCTAGGCCATCTTGTGTTTTCCCTTACACAGCCTGAGAATTAGCCATTTCTCCAAGGAGCTCTGATTCCTTTTATTGGAGAATGGCATTTAGAAATCAAGATCTGGGCTCTGGGCATGTTTGCTGTTACTGGGTTGTCAGTGCTTCTGGGCCCTCTCAGCAGACAAAACTAGATAATATATGTATGTATACTAACCCAAGAATTCATACAAATCTATAATCATCTTTGTGTCTATCTGTATAAGCTAAACATTAGTACATACTGATGTCTCTGACTCCAATCCAGTACCACAGAGTTTATTCTAGCCTTCCCTTCTTACTTATTTGAAACTTCCCTCCTGACAGTGAGAAACCTTGCTCCCACTATGCATTAGCCATTTACTTATTTTTTCAACCCCAAAGTACATTTAAATGTGTTTCAGAATTATTAATGTGTACTCTCAGTACAAGCCTTTTCAAGGACATATGTTTTTATTTCTCTTGGATAAATACGAAGGAGTACAATTGCTGACAGCAGGGTAGGTGTATGTTTAGTTTTATAAAACATGCCAGACCTTTTCCAAAGTAGTTTTACCATTTTAAGGGCGTTTTTTAAACTTAAATCAGATTTCTTCCAAGTTAAAACTCTTCAGTGGATTCCTGGTTTAGTTGGAATTAAATCCAAACTCCTTAATCTGGTCTACAAAATCCTATGTGATCTTATCCCTGAAGAATTTTTTCCAAGCTCATCTCTTGCCATCTTTCCCCTTATTCACTATGTTTCAGCCACCTTGAATTTTTTAAATTATTTCCTTAGAGCTTCAAAAAACCAAGGAGTCTCCCAGCCTTTGGGTCTTCATATGTGCTGATCCCTCTGCCTGGAATATTTTTCTTCCATAATGTCTAGTTCTAGAGTATTCTGCAGGCCTCTATATTCTTCAGTTTATATATAATCGCCTTAGAGAGGCCTTCCTTGCCCATTCAATCAAATGTAGCTTTTACCTGTTACTCTGTTTTATAGCAAAATTTTCACATTTAGTAATTACATTGAGACTAATTCACCATAGTTAGTACTTATGTTTTTATTTTGTTTACTTATTTTCTGTCTTTGCCACTAGACTATAATATGCATGACAGTAGGAACCATATGCATTTTGTTCACACTATATTCAGAAACTAGAACAATACCTGCACATGGTAATGCTCAATAGAAATCTGCTGAGAGAATAAATATATAAATGAAAAGAGGAGTTTTAAATTTTTAAATAGTTAAATCTGTCAGTCTTTTCCTTGATAGCTTTTGTTTTGCATCTCACTAAGGAAAGCCTTTCCTGGAAGACTATAAAAATAAACTATTTTATATATTATTTATTTATATATAAGTATTATATATAACATATAATTTTATTTATTTAAATTTTACTATTATTAAAAGTTTAATATATTTAATATTAAAGTTTATATTAATATTAAAATTTAGTATTCATTAAAATTTATTGTTGTTCATTAAAATATTTATATATAAGTTATTTATATATTTTTCTAGTACTTTTTTTCAGCTTCCCAAGAACTTTATTTTTTTAATTGAAATATAGTTGATTTGCAACGTTGTCTTAATTTCTGCTGTACAGCAAAGTGATTCAATTATACCTATATATACATTCTTTTTTTATATATATTCTTTTCCATTATGGTTTATCATAGGTTATTGAATATAGTTCCATGTGCTATACAGTAGGACCTTGTTGTTTATCCATTCTATATGTAATAATTTGCATCTGGTAACCCCAAATTCCCAAGTACTTTTATAATTATATAATTACTTTTATATTTATATATTCTACATTAAAATTCTAATGCACATAAAATTTATGTTTGTGTATGACAGGACATAGAGTCATAGTTCTTTTCCAAAACAAATAGGAATTTTCCCAGCACCATTTGTTAAATAGTCTATCACTCCTGTGGTTTGAAATGGGTCCTTTTTGTATACTAAATTCTCATATATACAATGATATGTTTCTAGATGTCTGGTATTTCACTGATTTATTTATCTATCTCTACAAAAGTACCACACTGTTTTGAGTAGCATAGCTTCTTACTATGGTAGGGCCAAGCACACCATCTAACACCACCATCACAACTACTCTTATTTATTTTCAAACACTTCCTTGCAATCAAGTTGTGAAGTTCAAAAAAGGTCAAAGAACCCTAGGATTTTTCATTGAAATTTCCTTGAATATACATCATAATTTAAGAAGAAATGAGACTTTTATTGTATTGTCTTCCTACCCAGAAATATGGTAAATGTCTCCATTTTCTCAGATTTTCTTTTATGTAATTCATTCTTAATATAGTTCCATATGACTAGATTCAGGGCATTTATATAACCTCAGAATTAGAAGAAACTTCCAAGATAGCCCCTGGCTACAACGTGCACCTCAGCAACATGCAATGCTTTTTCACTGCTATTGTATTGCTGAGATACTCACTCCCTCCTGAGGAAATGCATTTTATTATGAAGTAGATAATGACTTGGGTAATGAGATAACAGTCTCATTGAAAGAAGGTCAGAAGGGTCTTATAATTGTTCTGTTCCACAGTTTCCCTCCCTATACAAAATGTGTTTTTAGTGCTGAATATTTTGACCAGTATCTATAACATTGTGCAAACTTGTACATTTTACAAGGCTATATTGGATAATTGGCTGCTCAGTTAATGAAAGAGATGGATATAAGTCTTTACAAAGGAACACTTACCTCACAGCCAAATATTATGCAATATTTCTGAAATCACTGTTCTGTTTTTTCAATGTTCTTATCATTGTTGCTGAAACATAGTAATCCCTTGATTAATACTTGCTGAATTAATGAATTATTGAATGGATTATTTTTAAGGATTTATTTCTTCTGATAACAGGAGGCCATAACTATGTTTAAAGAAAACATTTTCTACTGCAGAGAAACAGTAAAGGAAAGACCTCCTTAATTATGGACTTTCTAATATCCTTTTCTGGGAAATTACATTCACAAAATTTATTTTGCCAATGGCAACCACTGCCTTGTAAAAAAAATTACATGATTTAGTTGGGTACAATGGGATATGCGTGTGTGTGTGTGTGTACATGAAAAATCAATTGCTGTAGATAGGTCACCTAAAATAATAGCTAACAATTTTTTGTGACTATTTCCTAGATGCAAAGACAAAGGGAAAAAGAAGGCCCTATATAGCAAAGTAGTCTCATCTACTAGTAAAACAATCATCAAAATCAAAAGAATTGGCTAAACCAATTCCTATCAAGCTATAGGAAGCTTTGATATTCATAGTTTCATACTTTTGCTAGTGGAAATACAGATTTTATTCATTTATTCTAATCCAGTAGATGGTGCTACATGTCTGTCTATGTAAAGTACCACAAATACCTCTTTTTTTCAATCTTTTCTTTCTTTTTTAGCCAGAACTATCATCAAGGTCTACTTTATAATGAAGTTCATTATTCCTGACATCTGAGCCAAATCTCTGGGTGCAGTATTAAAGATGTTCTTAAGGAGAAAACCCCCCAGAAATAATTGTGGCCCAAATACCAACCTAACAGTCTATTAACAATTATTTTCCCCCAGCTCATTCTCACTGTAAAATGACAAAATCTTTGGTGTGACACAGAACTCTGTGTCATTCCATTAAAAAACATCCAGATGCAAAATCAGAGTCCCTTTTATTCTTCTAAACACTGTTAGTTGCTATTAATGTGAAGCAACCATAACAATGATAATAATTAACAATGAAAGTTTAAATGTAAGATTGTCATGGATAGATCAACATGTAAATTAACCATTTAGAAGATAACATATGCTAAAAAACTTAGGTATATGAAATTTTATAAACAAAGTTTGTTGAATCTGATTAAGTGAACCATACAAATTAATGTTTCATTGTGAATCATGAAAGACTGAAAGCTTTAGAAAAGTAGGTACTCTAATTAGGTATCAGGAAAAATAATCCATATCACCCACCACCCTACAAATAGTTAATTTATGTTACTTATTTACTAGAAACACAATAATGAAACTTGACATATAATCTGAATCAGAAGCTATCAATTTTTTTGGCTTTTCATATTTTTGTAGATTTGTGATATGTTATTAGCTCACAAATTTATAATGCTTTGAAAATGTCATTGTATATAAAATAAGGATAAGGAGAAGACATCAACTACTAATATTAAATTAGAACATTTTTACTATTTTATTAGTTTATTGTATTAAATTTTGATTAACTGTGATGTTATTTCACAAAGTCCTTTCACATACTTTGAAAATTCTTTTACTCTTTTCATTGTATCAAAAGAAAAATGAGAGCTATAATTACTAATTTTAGACGAGTTCTATATATAATATAGGTATTAATAATCTGCTGACCAAAGGCTTAATAAAATGATTTTATTCAGTGAATTATATCACTTTAATGACTAGATTCTAATACAAATACAGGGAAGTCAGAAGTAAGCTTTCAGATGACTAATTTATCATTTATGCTTTCCTTCATTCACATCTTCATTAACTCTTTCACCAGTCTTTGAATAAACACAAGGAGGCAGAGTTGCATGGATTATTCTTAGATAGGTTATGCAACATGGAAAAGCCATGATCTTAATCCAGGAATGACGTCTTGATGAAAAAGCCAAAAAAATACAATTTAAATGGTCAGTTATGATATAGGCAAGGTAAGGTAATATAAATCAGCTTATGTATCTATCAGGAGCAAGGTCAGGGTGGAGGTGCCACTAAATCTCCTTTGTGTAACTAGCTTACCTGGAGATAGTTATATTGACCCAATGACTAGATGAGCCACAGGGGATGCAACTTCTTAAAAGAAGGGACTTTTTTATTTTTGTTTTTCTGAGGTACGATAATTGACATATGTAGAGTTTGTCATTCATTAAAGAAACATTGACCTAAGCCCTTAATTTACAAAATTGAGAAAGTGATTATCCTTTCCCTCAAGGAGTTTACCATCAAGTGGGGAAACCTACGACAAAAGCCGTCTCCTAACAGGTAACTGCCTCCATAATTGATCTCTCTAATACCATCTCCACGCCTCAGCCAAAATGAGTTTTTTAACCCTCAAATCTCAGCACGTCATCCCTCCCCAGCTCTCCAAGGCCTCCCTAACATGGATTCTGAGGCCCTCATGAACTGGGCCTTCTCCCTCCCCCATCTCGTCTCTCACTCTTCTTCATCTCACACTGGGAATTCTAGCCCGAGTGAATATGTTTCCTTTTCTTCAAGTTCTCTCTCACTTTAAGCCTTAGCACATCTATTCCTGCTGCCTGGGCACTCTTCCCATATTTTCCCAGCTAATGTCAACCTTCCCTGACTGATGTACATTTCCCCTGGCATCATATTTCGGCTATCATGACATTTCCTCTGTTTACTTCCCTGAGTTCCCCTATTACATTGCAAGCAACATAGGTCAGAGAGGTCTAGCTGATTTAACACTGGCTCCCCAGCACTAGGCACACAGTAGACATCCATTCATTCCTTCATTCACTCATTCTCATTGTATAGTCATTGAGCACCTAATGTGTGACATGCTCTCTGTAGTAAGTGATAGTGATATGTATCAATGAACAAAACTAGTAAGATGCTGCCTTCCAGAACTTTTGTTAAATGAGCTAAAGCATACCATGTGCACACAGTATGACAAAGCTATCAAGACTCATCAGGGAAGCATGTCTGTCTCCAGGTGGGAGGGGATCAAGGGCAGAGCAGTCACACCATTAGAATAAGGACTTACCTCCTAAATATAAGACCAGATACCATAAAACTCTTAGAGGAAAACATAGGCAGAACACTCTCTGACATAAATCATAGCAAGATCTTTTTTGATCCACCTCCTAGAGTAATGAAAATAAAAACAAAAATAAACAAATGGGACCTAATTAAACTCAAATGCTTTTGCACAGTAAAGGAAACCATGAACAAAACGAAAAGACAACCCACAGAATGGTAGAAAATATTTGCAAACAATGCGACTGACAAGGGATTGATCTCCAAAATTTACAAACAGCTCGTGCAGCTCATGTGAAAGAAACAAACAACCCAATCAAAAAATGGGCAGAATACCTAAATAGACATTTCTCCAGAGAAGACTTACAGATGGCCAAGAAGCACATGAAAAGATGCTCCACATCGCCAATTATTAGAGAAATGCAAATGAGGTATCACTTCACACAGTCAAAATGGCCATCATCAAAAAGTCTATAAAACAATAAATGCTGGAGAGGGTGTGGAGAAAAGGGTACCCTCCTACACTGTTGGTGGGAATATAAATTGATACAACCACCATGGAGAACAATATGGAGGTTCCTTTAAAAACTAAGAATAGAACTACCATATGATCTAGCAATCCCACTCCTGGGTGTATATCCAGAAAAAACAATGGTTTGAAAGGATACATGCACCCCCATTGTTCATTGCAGCACTGTTTACAATAGTCAAGACATGGAAGCAACCTAAATGTCCATCGATAGATGAATGAATAAAGAAGATGTGCTACATATATACAATGGATTATTACTCAGAAATTAAAAATAATGAAATAATGCCATTTGCAGCAGCATGGATGGACCAGGAGATTATCATACTAAGTGAAGTAAGTTAGACAGAGAAAGACGAATACCATATGATATCGCTTACATGTGGAATCTAAAAAAATGATACAAATGAACTTATTTACAAAACAGAAACACTCACAGACTTAAAGAACGAATTTATGGTTACCAGGGGGAAAAGGGGGGGGGGAGGGCTAGATCCGCAGTTTGGGATTGACATGTATACACTACTATATTTAAAATAGATAACCAACAAGGACCTACTGTATAGCACAGGGAGCTTGGCTCAATATTCTGTAATAACCGAAATGGGAAAAGAATTTAAAAATGAATGGACACTTGTATGAGTATAACTGAATCACTTTGCTGTACACCTATAACTAACACATCATTGTTAATCAACTATACTCCAATATAAAATAAAAATTAAAAAAAATAATGTAACCAATGAGAAAACAATAAAATATATGCACTCTATAAAAAAAAAGAATAAGATCTTCTCTGAAACTTCAAAGATGGGGATATAAATGTTCCTGGCGAAAAGCTGAGGTGAAAGTGTGTTCCAGGTAGAGAGAATAACAATAAAAAGGTAATAATGTGGAAAATCTTGAGCCTGAGAGGTGAAGAGAAGTGAGAAATTACAAGTAGTTCAACACTACTGAAAGGGGAATGGGGTGACTTTTGAGGGTAGCATTTGCCTGGGAGAGTAACATGAGATGAGGCAGGGAGAATTGAAAGGTACCACAACACAAAGATATTTTCTTATAGACAATAGGGACACACTGAATAATTTTAAATGGGGGAGATGAATGGAAAAGGGATCAATAATGAGGGTCTGAAATAGGTAAAGAGAAAAAAGGCAGAAGATAAGACTTTGTGACTGTTTAAAAGTGGGACCAACCAAGAGGATGGTCTTCTCATTCTGTGGGAAATATTGGGGACCATCAGGCTTCGGATGAGAAAAGCTAGCTCCAAAATCTGCCAGCAATATTGTGCCACAAGTAGCAGAGTTTTCAAAATATCCTTAACATTATCTCATCAAAGTGTAAATGTGGTTTTGCTTGGCCTTTCAAACCTTATATATTCTCTCACGTGTTTGACAATCCCACTCTACGTCATCAGAATATATAGCATTGCCTACGGGTACCTGCATGTTTTTGCACATCATTAGAGTGTTATTCTCCTGGGACCATGGTAGACACAGAAAAATAAAGAAAACAGGCAGGAAGTAATATCCTGTGTCTTATGCTATCCCAGCAGTTAGTAAAAAAATATTGGTATTGGCTTTCTTTGCTTTCAGTACTGCTCTTCAAAACAATACCAAGATTCTTTCATTTCCTTCTTTGTTCTTCTGTGAACTTTTTTCATATTCTTTACAACAAGCTTGAATTTTTTTATAACCAGAAAAAAAATACTTTTTAACTACAATAATACCACCCCCCACAAAAAAAAAATCCTTGGGAGGTAGTGGGGAGTGGTGAAACAGCAAACAAAAAACACACCCACCGTGTAATCACTATGTAGAAAAAGGTAGGGTAAACATACAAGAAAATGTGTGTTGTCATGATACTGTAACACACCATCCGTTTGAGCGCAGAATAAAAACAAGACTGGTACAGAGCTGCAGCTTGAACCTTCCATGCTGCTGTATGGAAAAAGCACCACTCCACTGGGCTAACAAACTTGACTTTTTTATAATTGAGGCTTTAAGAGACACTGCAGAGAGTTGGCCTACTTTAATTCAACGCGTTATAGCTCCCCACATAATATATGGGTAAGTTGACTCAAAGCACTTTTTATCAGCTGTCAATCTGTTTCCTAGCCTGCATTTGGCTACATTTCAGGTAGCAAAGGAGAAAGCAGGGATTATCCTAAGGTTTTTGCCCTAGGGGAACTAACTGTTGCCTATTACTTTAGTGAATTGTATGTGAAGTAACTGCTGTTCTTCTACTATGTTCTGTAGTATTATTCACATAAATCTTATGTAAAGCTAGGTCTATATACAATCTACTCAGTTTAGTCAAAAGTGGGTGATGTCTGTATACGTGTACCTACATAGTTGGAAGTGATGGTTATGTCATTCATCCCATGTTGAGACATCAGTGAAGGTATATTGATTCCTTCCTCTTGGAATCTGTTCAGTGTGTCTGCCCACATTCTAAGAATTTTACGCCATCCGTTGTTTTTCTTTTCTACACATTGAAGGCTGATCTCTTGGTATTCCTATAGCATTACCTTACTTCAAAGTCTTTTGTGAATGAGTTTCTTAAGTTTCGGTGAGTATTTCTGAAAATACAAACTATTCTACCACCTTTTTCTCATCTTCTTTGAACTCTAACTTTCACTGAGGTTCATGTAAGGGTGGCTAATAATGGTAGGACAGAGAGAGTGAAAGAGAGACGGGTGGGGGAGAGAGAGAAAGAGATGCACACATTAACCAACAGTTTTCTCTTATGAACAAGAAAATTGGCCATTTTCCTATTAGCATATGAGGAACCTAAGACTGTCCCTTGTCGTCAAGGCAACAGCTGTTCCTTGGGTAGCCTCAATAGAAAAGAAGCCAGAGCAATCTTTATAGGATCAAGTCTTTTTTATCATCAAATCATAGAAAGGAATCTTGAGAGTCTACCCAGCTTATTCTCCTGCCTTTAGTTAAGACCTACTAAAATAATTTGAAACTAATACAAAAAAGTCTTGTTTTAAATAATTCTGAAAAGATTACATAGTTTTACTTGGTAATCATTTGCAGTGTTTTACATTTCACACTACTTGTAAGGTTTTTTTTCTATCATTCTAACTTAAATCTTCCATGCTGCAGTTTGAAATCCACTTCCTATTGTTCTAATCTCAGAGAAAATAAACAACTGTATACTTTCTAAGAGAGTCTTGCCTGTACTTGAAAAATAACAAAAATGTCTGACAAATTCCTCAAAGTGAATAATGCGGTTCTTTCATCTTTTTAGCCATTTGTATTGTAGGTCCCCTCTGATGAAGTCCTACACTCTGCAAGACCATCCCTAATTAGGGAACCCAATTAAGTAACCCTATGTTGTTACTTATCTGAAAGGCTGATCAGTGGTGCCCCAAAAGAGCAGGACACCACCCCGTTCTCAGTCTATCTACTCAAGGCTTTCAGGTTAACTTAATCTGTAGAATTACATTCATCATACAGTTGTTTCGCACAGATTGGCTGATAGAGCTTTTTCTTCTTGGTTTGAACATAATCATTCATTTCGCACGTGGTACTTGGGCAACTGATTTTTCTCTTCAAGTAGACTACTATCACCTTTCCTGGTAGAATCGTATTTTCTTGGTTCTTTCTTTCAAGGTGATGCTCATGCCCTCGCTCCCTCACACTGGCAGGTTTAACGAGCATACTTTCTGTGCCACTGTCCACGTCACTAATGAATATATGCTGAGCACTAGCCACAGGAAGGCAACCTGGAAATATTTTTTTTAAAAGATATCCATATTGGTCAGCAAGGCACAAAAAAATTTATCACCTCGAACCAGAAATATCCCTCTCACTGGATTTCCTGTATCATTTTGGCTTATTACTTTAGTTCTTCAGCCATGGATGACATACTTTCTGGTCCTAATTTTCCTTATCTTTAATGTGGAGGGACTGCAAACATAGACTAATAGTTAGCATTTATTGATCCCTTTCTCTATGTGAGGCACTGTGCTAATCACTTATATCATCTCATTTCAGCTTCCTAACAATCCTAAAAAGTAGATATTTATTGTCATTCCCATTTTACAGAAAAAGAAAGTGACGCTTAGCATGGTCAAGCAACTTTCCCAGGATAACACGGCTACTGGACAATGGAGCCAGATTTTGGCCTGACCTCCCACACTCTTAACCACTATGCCATGGGAGCAGGAAAATGGGTACTCCACTCACATGCTGTGCTCTAAGCATATAAATTGGTAGACTCTTTCTGGAAGGTAAGAAAAGAATCCAGAGAGAATCCTTTAAAAGGTGCACATAATTTTCTCCGGTATTTATTTTATAATACTATGTGCCAGGCACTGCCCTAAGCATTTTTCAAATATTAAAAATAAACCTTTATGGCAACATTATATTTATATTATCTCTATTTTACAAAAAAGCAAACTGAGGCACTTAGAAACTAAACAATTTTCCTAAAGTTTCACGATTCATAAGATGTGAAGCTGGGTTGTGGCTGCTAAATCATATATTAATATATTGACAGGAAAAGACAGTAAATGAAATAATATTATGGGGTATCTAATTTTTATTTGAAAATAGAAATTTATGGGACTTCCCTGGTGGCACAGTGGCTAAGAATCCGCCTGACAATGCAGGGGACATGGGTTCAAGCCCTGGTCCGGGAAGATTCCCACATGCCGCGGAGCAGCTAAGCCCGCGAGCCACAGCTACTGAAGCCTGCGCGCCTAGAGCCCGTGCTCTGCTACAAGAGAAGCCACAGCAATGAGAAGCCCATGCACCGCAACGAAGAGTAGCCCCCCGCTCGCCGCAACTAGAGAAAGCTCGTGTGCAGCAACGAAGACCCAACGCAGCCAAAACTAAATAAATAACTAAATAAATTACAAAAAACAATAGAAATTTATGTACGAACACACAGAAACTAGGAGAATATAAGAACAACAAAATTAAACAGTGATGGGGTTATGGATGGGTGATTTTTTTCTTGAATATATCTGTATTTTTCTTCTTTTTTTTTTACAGTGAAAGTATATTTCTTTTCTAAATAGCAATTCTTCATTTAAAAGTAACCTAAAGAGACTGTAGTAAGGTTTCTCTGGGGTCTTTTTGAAAGTGGGATGGTGCTTACATTACATAAGTTTATAGGAAAAGCCATGCTTGGAACAAACTTTAACTGGAAATCTATCTCCCTGGACCATCCTTTGTAAATATCAGCCTAGCAAGCAAGGAGGATTACTTGATTTACTTTAATGAAGTTATGTGATCTACTGAACAACCCTAATTTATGAATTTGGAAAACCTCATCCTAGATCCATCAATATGGCAAGTCTTTTAACTCCTCTTGCTACATCTCTGGGTTATGTTGAAGGTGTTTGTGGTTCTAGGATACAGTAATGGTTAAGAGCCAGGTTCCAGGGATCAGGCTTTTATAGGTTCCATTCCTAAATCCACCACTTATTTTAGCTGTGTGAACTTGAACTCTCTAGACTTCACGGGGATACTAACAGCATTAAGCATTAAGCCCTATGGCTTTTGAGAGAATTAATTAAGATAATATATGTAAAACACCACTATGTCAGGTACACAGTAGTTACTCAGTAAAGGGTAGCTGTTTTATTATTACTGCTTATTATTGTTTAATGTTCATTTTAAAAGTACAGTTGTGGGCTTCCCTGGTGGCACAGTGGTTGAGAGTCTGCCTGCCAATGCAGGGGACACAGGTTCGAGCCCTGGTCTGGGAAGATCCCACGTGCCGCGGAGCAACTAGGCCCGTGAGCCACAACTACTGAGCCTGCGTGTCTGGAGCCTGTGCTCCGCAACAAGAGACGCCGCGATAGTGAGAGGCCCGCGCACCGCGATGAAGAGTGGCCCCCACATGCCACAACTAGAGAAAGCCCTCGCACAGAAACGAAGACCCAACACAGCCAAAAAAAAAAAAAAAAAAGTACAGTTGAATTCTCTAGTAAAAGTTACTGTGCACTTTCTTCAGGTATGCTCATCTGAAGAATTTAAATTTTTCTTTCATAAGGAGATGAGGAAAAGGGCATCACTTATGATCTGATCTATTAAACTTGTTAAACCTCAATGTTTTAAATGATCCCTATGGTTTTCTAAGATCAGTTTTCTTTTTTTAAAAAATTTTATTTATTTATTTATTTATTTGGCTGCATTGGGTCTTTTTGTTGCTGCACGCGGGCTTTCTCTGGTCGCGGCGAGTGGGAGTTACTCTTCTTTGTGGTGCGCAGGCTTCTCATTGCGGTGGCTTCTCTTGTTGCAGAGCACGGGCGCTAGGCGCGCAGGCACAAGGGCTTAGTTGCTCCGCCTCATGTGGGATCTTCCCGGACCAGGGATGGAATCTGTGTCCCCTGCATTGGCAGGTGGATTCTTTTTTTTTTTTTTTTTTGGCAGGCGGACTCTTAACCACTGTGCCACCAGGGAAGTCCCTAAGATCAGTTTTCATAATCAATGTGATTACTATACCTATATTGATTAATAATGATTGTATGAACTGTTCAGAATCCATAGTCAATCTATACTTGTTTTGGCTATGCCACAGTGTTTGTTTTTGCATATAGACTTTTGCATATAGTCTCAAATTAAGCTATGGACCCTCATACACCCTAATCCTCATCAGACACCCATGCTATATTGTTTGACTATTGCCAGTTTCCATGGGAAAGGAACATCAGATTAAATTCTGTGTGTTATGGACAAGAAAAATATCAATGAAATAGCTTTATCCTATAGCACACTGTGGCCATTTCCAAGAGAGACTTCTTCCATGTTTCCATGCCAGTGTAGGGAGGAATGAATGAGTGCACACATGTGTGCATACACACACACACACACACACTTAAACTTCTTTTTAATAAAATAAATTAAGAGAGTAGTATTTACATCCTTCCAGCACTGTTTCCTCTGAATTCTGAAGAAACAGCTTGGTGAAAACCCTTGCTGTCTTTTGCCAATAGAGTTGTTACACTAAAATCTGAACCGGCTTTTCAGCTGGATTTGGTCATGTGAGTCAAAGCAGAGCGTGTGTTGTTATATGTGTCCCTGCCTCTCTCCACTCCCCCACATTAGTTGAGCCTCACTGCTCTTCCCCATAATCCTCCCAGCCCCACCCTCCAGGTTTGCTGAGCCTCACTGCTCCAACAAGTAATGCACTTCTGACACAATGGGGGACGGCAGGGGCAGTGCGGGGGAAATCAGATAATGCAGACACCAGCTTGACACACTTGCTTCCCTTTGAGTGCCACATTATAAACTGGCCAACTGAAACATGAAGGTATTATGCTGTCTTATCTGGTGGTTGAAAGGGGTGCAGCCTCCTTAATGGTAAGGTTTTGGGCTTGCTGCCAAAGGATTCTCACTTTCGCTGCTTCCCATGTTCACCCAGAGTGCTCTCTCCTCCCCTCTGTTAGCTGTTTTGACTTGAACATGCTCCCGGATGAGCGATGATAACCTGTCAGGACCAGGTGTTGTCTCTGCCACACAAGTTTTATGAAGAACGGGTCAATTCCAAAGCCAATTTAGAAATGTGTACAACTGGAGGGACAGTTTAGGGACTCCAGGATACCTTACAGATAACCTAGATTTCATAGAGCTTCCCACACGCATGCACCTCGCCTGGACTGGCTTTAGTCTTCTCCCAGGGAAACCTGTCATTCTTGGATCGCTATCTTCCTATCTCAGAGAAGAGCGTGTAAACACACACACACACACACACATTCTTCAGAGTGAGAATCTCCATGAAATGGCTCCAGGGTTGGTTTTTTCAGCAAGCTTCACAAGTGAATCGGATGCCTAATCTGTACTTTGAGAAAGACTGCCCACAGCATTCCTATAGTCCCATCTAGAGACAAACTCAAGGGCTAACTTTTTAAATTTATGAGCCATTCTGATACAGCAAAAACACGCTGAAGCTCAAAGTTCCTCTTATTGCTGACAGTAATCAATAATAAAATGTATCGCACTACTTTTGAAAATATGTCCAAAACAGGTGCCTAGTTTTTATTAACTGTTATGAGTAAATGGCTTAATATGCCAGCACCAAAAGCACAGCCTTCCGACAGCATAATTAATTCTACAAAGACCAGCACACAGACCATCATCCAGGTGTTGTTTGTGTGACCCTAAAGAAAATTATTTAAGGTATCTGAAGTTTGGTCTCATTATGGGTAAAAGGTGTTCTCTATTTATCTCATAAACTTTTCTAAGGATTACAGATAAGTAAAGACCCTTGGTTAACACGCAGTTCGTGGAGAGGAGCCACCAATTCAGGGTGGCTCCCTTCCCTCTCCTGTTTCTGAGCCTCACTTACAAACAGCTAGACTTTGCTTTCCACCACGCCAGAGGCCTTAATTTACCTGTTCGTCCATAATGCTACATGGCCACTCTATTTAAGAGCTCAGGAAAGTAAGACACACCATCCTTGGAAATCAAAGGCGTGTATAGGTAATATTTCATTAAACCACATAGAAGCCTGATGTTGAAAGAGGAAAAGATTCTCATCTTCATTTTACAGGCACTTGAATTTTTTGAGGTTGTATGCTTCTAAGAAAACAACCAATCTGTGACCAAGATGTAATTAAGACCCACAATTTCTAATTCCCAGGCTTTGACTCCAACCTCTGAAAATGCTTCAATTCAATGAAGCTAATGGCACTTTGGTCTCCGGCATTAGATCCTGTTATCAATGACTTCCACATGGAAAGATCATTCCAAAATGTGTAATTAACCAAGAAAATGCAAATAAACCAATTTGTACCTGCTATTTAGAGGTAAGACACAGAAATGGCTTAAGTTCATTATTTGAAAACTAACCTTTTCTGCTTTGAATGTAGCTTATGTTCTCCACTTGTTCACATATTTTTCAAAAATTACATTTCCAGTGAACTATTGTAGATCATTTGTGATTCTATTACCAGTGCAGAACCTGAATGGAGAGAGAAATACATGTCATCAGACACAATAGGAAGAAAACCCTTCTTTGAACAACATTTAGCAATTCAAAGTAATAAACATTTTTTAAAATTCTACTGTGTACTAGGCACTGTGCTGAGTGGGGTATGAGACAAGCTCCCAGTCTAGCCCCGTGGGAAACATGGTAACACTTGGCAAATGTTACTGAATGATTGAACCTAGTGGAATAAGTAAATACTTAACTATACCTTTGGAAAAAGCAGATGGTAATTGTGTAATAAAGCAGGTCTATAAGGTTACAGTCTAGAAAGGCTGCAAAGAGGAAGAAATACTTAATGTGGACCTGAAGACTATTCCTTTCAAGCGACAGAGACTCAATTCAAAGTGGTTTAAGAGGAAAAAGGAGATTATGGTTTACCACTATTAGAACAAGGACTGGAGCACCTTGACTCCCTTAGTCTCCCACCTCTCTTATCTGATGTTTTTGCATGTTGGCCTCATTGTCTCCTACTACATGTGAGCTTTCTCCTTGTCGTAGGGAACACGGTCACTGGCAGCTTTGGGCTAAACATCATTCCAAAGTAATGATTCAGAAAGAAAGGGTATCCCTTACCTACCTTCAATCTTGGAAGGACTCCAACTGGCCCAGCTGGGGTTACTTGCTCACCCTTGGATCAATCACTGGGGCCACAAGCATGATGATGTATATGGCCTAGGTCGGTGATTGGCAAGGCTTTCAGAAACACATCACTGCAAAAGGAGAGAAGCAGGTTCTCCTAGAAAGAGGAGTTCTGGGTAAACCAAAAGAATTAAATCCACTGCAGTCTAGAAAAACAAACTGGCTACCCCCATGCTAAGATGGAAACTAAAGTCATTCCAAGCAGAGAGTTTGAGCAAAAGCAAGAAGAGGGAAAACTCAGTGCATGTTGAGGGACTGTATGGCATTGGTGGTACACAGTGGGAAAGAAGGGAAGGTTGCCGAGGTCAAATAGTGTGCATATTTGAAGCCCTGTAAAGAAGTTGGTGCTATGTTCTCTAAGCAGAGTATAGTTTTTTAAGGTTTTGAGAGTTACATAATACATTCTACATTTTAGAAAAATAATCTTATCTCATGGAGGATATGCTGGATAGAAATACTGGAGACAAGGAGATTGGGTAGGGAAGGTATGGTGGGCATGTTGTTTTGTCTGAAAGTGTTCATTTCCTGGTGAGAACTTCCTCTCCACTCTGTGCAGTCTTGGTGGGACTGTCAATCAGTGTCCCACAGAACCACAAGGTTGGGTCAATTTTAGTGCTGCATTTTCCTGGGATGCACAATTGGTTCATGGATAAGCATGTGATTCAAGAAGAGCCAATCTGAGTTCTTTCCTGAGGTTAAGCCATGGATCCTTTCAGTAAACGTAGTCTAAAGATGTAGGCTGAGAGTTCCCAACAGCCATCCTGCCATTACACAGAAAGAGTCTGTGTAAAATAGAAGCCAACATATGAGAAAAAATAGAGGTGAAAGGAAAAGAGCTCTACAACATTGTGTCAGCCCTGGGTGACAGTGTCCTGAAATTCCCAGTTACATGTGTCAATATCATTCTTCTTTTGTTTGTCTCTTAATTGCATTTATTTCACACTACAACTGCATACAAAAGGTACCTGTCATTTATTAAACAGCTATTACATACTAGGCATGGTACTGGGTACTTTATGTACATTATAATATTAAATCTTTACAATAACCCTGAAAGTAAATATTATGATTCCTTATTTTATAGAGGGAAAAATCATGACCCAAATAAATTAAGTAACTTCAAAAAATTTATTTAAATACTAAGAGTTGGAAATGATATTCTAAATGTTTGTTCAACTCCAAAGCCTATATTCTTTTTACTTTGCCATATCTATGCTACATTGCTCTGTACCGTTAGAGAGCAATATTCTCAATAAGAAATAATAAAAGCGTGAACTAAGGCAATAGCAGGAAGAATAGGAGGAAAAGGCAGATTCAAGAGACATTCAAGAAAGAGAAAAAATAGTTCCTATTGATTTTTTTTTTCAAAGAATTTTAAATGTTGAGGAACAGTAAGAAATCTAAGAAGATTCTGAAATCCGGTTAATCTAAGTACATATAGGAGGAAAGGCTGATTGGAAGGGAACAAATCATGTTTCATTTAAAGTGTGTGTTGACTGTTGGTGGGAACATAAACTGGTGCAGCCACTGTGGAAAACAGTATGGCGGTTTCTCAGAAAACTAAAAATAGAACTACCATATAACCAAGCATTTCCACTCCTGGGTATATATCTGAAAAAAAACGAAAACACTAATTCAAAGAGATACATGCACCCCAATGTTCACAGCAGCACTATTCACAATAGTCAAGATACGGAAGCAACCAAAGTGACCATCAACAGATGAATAGATAAAGAAGATGTGGTATATATATATATACAAATGGAATACTATTCTGCCATAACAAGAAGAAATTTTGCCATTTGCAGCAACATGGAAGGACTTGGAGTTATTAAGTGAAATAATCAGACAGAGAAAGACAAATACTGTAGGATATCACTTATATGTGGAACCTAAAAAGTACAACAAACCAGTGTATATAACAAAAAAGAAGCAGACTCACAGATATAGAGAAAAAACTAGTGGTTACCCACGGGGAGAGGGAAGGGGGGAGGGGCAACAGAGTGGTAGGAGATTAAGAGGTACAAACTATTATGTATAAACTAAGCTACAAGGTTATATTGCACAACACAGGGAATATAGCCAATATTTTATAATAACTATAAATGGAGTATGACCCTTAAATATTGTGAATCACTATATTGTACACCTGTAACTTATATAATATTGTACATCACCTATAATTCAATTAAACAATAATTTAAAAATAAAATAAAGTGTGTGTTGAATATCCAAGTGGAGCCATCCAGTGAGTTAAGAATACAGTTCTGGTGATCCAATAGATATATAGGCTTGAGACTAATATATCTATACCAGTGTTTGCCTCTGGAGTGGATAAGACTATTAGCAGATAGCCCATAAAGTGAGAAATAAAAGATGGCAGAAGGTGAACCCTCTAGATTTGAAAACATCAGCATTTAAAGAGTAGGGCTTTGTTCCTGCTCCCTCCCTCTGAAGTGCTCTTCTCCTTTGTGTACCTTGTGTATATATAGTCATCTGTAACAACATTACACAATCATAATACCTCTTCGAGGTTTTGTTGGCTCTTCCATTCTTCATCCTCTAACAGAGGGATGTTGTTATGTTCATGAGTTTGTTATATTTTTTAGATTCCACATATAAGTGATATCGTACAGTATTTGTCTTTCTCTGTCTGACTTATTTCTTGGTGGAAGTATATAAGTCAAACATTTGATCATGTATTGTCTAATTTACTCTCCACTGACCATATAACAAAATGATAAGATCATTTCATACTAGAGCTCTTTCACTGTCTCCACTTTTGTTAGGCTGTGGTAAATGCTCTACGTTCAGCTGGTGTGAAGAGACACTAAGCACTTGTTTTTTATGGCAGGTATATCTACTGCTGCTTTTCAAGTGAATAACAAAACCCATTTTCCCATAACTCAGATATCTGTTATGTACTCCTGATTTAAAGACATTTTTTCTGAAATGTTTCTGCTTTCTGGGAACACTCAAACACAATGTTCCCAGAACACAGGGGACACTCAAAATATTGTTATAAAGTATAAGGTCAATTTGGCATTATCTATTAAGAGACTTCAAGATGTGAGTAACTTTTGATTTAGCAATTCCACTTCTAGGAAGGTATCCTAAAAAACAATCAAAGGCTAATATTGCATTTAAAAATGTTCATTGCCACAGCATTTATTATGGTGAAAAAAAACCCCTAATGTTCTTCAATAGGGAAATGGTTCAAAAATTATAGTACAGTGGATTATTGTCCTGTCAGTACAATCACATTTTTAAAGATTATATGATGACACAAGACAAATGTATACAACAAAATGTTAAATAAAAAATTGGGACACAATTACACATATAATATGAAGCCAATTTTGTGACATGTACACATAAGAAGATTGTAAAGAAATACAAATATTTCATGCTATCAAAATTCGGTTCCTGAATTCAGATAATAAGCTTTCAGACAGTTAGAAATATCCGTATGTTAGAGTAGTAACTATCTCTAAGTGAGAAATGACATTATTTTCTTCATCTACTTTTGCAGATTATGCACATTTACTAAATTAAAATGCTTTCTTTATAGCTAAAAATTTATTATGATACAAACGTTTCTATTTTTACAATAAGAAGAGATTAAACGCATTTTTCTTCTAACCTCAGCTTTTAGAAGGTCACTGCATCCCTGTGACTCTATATCATTTCAAATCTAAGTTAAGGTGCTTTTTCTTCTTTGCTGTCAGGTAGTTAAAGAAATAACCTAAACCAAACATAACTAAGTAAAGTAGCCTACCGATGCCCCAGCCACATGAGTCATCTACAGTCGTCTCTCTTCCCAGTCCACACAAGTCATCCAACCCTAAGAACTGTATATGCTGCCTCCTTAGTGTTCTTCAAACTGTCCACTTGTTTTCATCTCCACCACTACTATGTTCACTTCACCACCATTTTTCTCCTAGATTATTTCACAGCCTTTTAACTTGTCTGACAAAGTAAAATCCTTCAGAGGCTTCGCATACCCACTGTTCAGGGAATAAAGTCTCAACTCTTTAACACAGTTCAGGACAGCCTCATCTTCTGGTGTCTACTTAATTCTCCAGCCTTATATCTTCTAGCCTCCTTGTCACACTCTATGCCCTGGCACATGCAAACAGTAGCACCAGAATCCCTAGAACATGTCATGTCCTCATTCAGCTCTTGGTCTTTGTACCTTCTCGTCTCTATGCTTAGAATGTTTTTTCTTTCTCCCTTTCCCATTGTGCTTAACAATAGCTGACATCTGATTATCCTCCAGTTCTTAGTTGAGATAGCTCTTTCTATCAGGATGCTTTCCTTGACCTCTTGGTCTGTGTAATATGCCCTTCCACTTGCATCCATGGCATCCTGTTATACGCACTTTTGTGTATTGTGCTATCAGAAAATATGCTACGATAATATGTGGTATGGAATATAGTATAATGTATTTTATTGTAACTATTTTTTCTTTGTATGTTTGTTTACTTGTTCATAATTGTTTATTTGTTTGTTATTTCGTTCTCCCTGACTAGACTGTAAGCTTCTTGAGGAGAAGTGCTCTACTTATTTACTTCTATAGTCTCAATGCCTAGCACAGTGCCTGATATATACTAGGGGCTCAATCATATCATTACATGATTAAATGGACAAATGAATGAGAACATCTCAAAGCCAGATAAAAATGGCTCTTGGGTTACCAACTAGACCCTGAGTTAACGCAGATGGAGAGCAGCCACTATTCCACTATCAGCATGGATGGACGAGCACACTCTTTTTAAATAAGACATAGTGAATAACATGGAAAGCAGAGGTTTGTTTAAGAAATGAAATAAATGAATGTTAACTGATCAAAAATGTCTAGCTAGCTTTAAATACATCACTCATTGTTTTTAATTAAACTGAATACCTTTGTTGTATCTTTACCAGAATTTGATGTCATCGAGGATTTTTTCCCTTGTGATTTCTTTAAATTTGTTCAATGTCTTTTCATTGTAATGAAGGGAAAAGGCGATGTAATACTCCATTGCTGCAACCCCCCAAAGAACATTCTACACAAGTGACCCTTGTTATGTATTGTGGAAAATGGGGGTCTGGGTGAAGAGACTTTGGGAAACGCCGTTTATTATTTCCTGCTCTTAGAAAGGTACAACAGAGATGACATATACTAAAGGCTGAGAAAAATTTGTTAGCTTAACTTTTTTTGAAGCCTGAATTATCAAACCTGTTCAAGCTTGTAGCCCAACTAAAACATTTTAGAAAATGCTGATATATGGACAGATGATGGGATTCAAGGTCAGGAGACCAGGCCCCAGTTCTATCTGTACCAGTTCCTACAACTCACTTCAGTGCCAGAGCCTCAGTTCCCTGATTTGTAAAATGAGGAAGTTGGTCTAGATAGTGTCAAAGGTCCCTTTCAGACCTAAAATTCTATTTCAATCATGTCAAATAATTTGTCTTTCTACTTTGCATAAGAGATACTTAAGAAAAAAATATATGTCAAGGATTATTTAATGTAATCATAGAGAACTAAATTTTTATTACACTTACATTCTGCTTTTTAATTTTACATCATCATCTAGACCTCTAGATGGACATTCAGATAACTGAAACCTATTTGATCCTCACTCATGAAAATAAAAAATAGTTAATTTGGCCCTCTCTGCAATGGTCCTCTTAAATACATAGTGCCATTTTCTTCTTTTCCCTCCTGATAAGTAACTGAAATAAAACTAATGGATATACAAGTACAAAGATCATAAGGTTGGGACCTCTGAGTCTGACAAACAAAAAGCCGATTCTACATCTGCAGCATGCTGTAGACACATCTGGCTTACTTTAGCTCACAATGGAGTAATATGAATTGTGATAAAAACCACTATTTGTGCAAATGCAAATAATATTCCATCTGCTCAGGACTTTTTTTTTCTTATATAGCTTTTGTTCCAATGTGGTAAAAGCCTGTTTCTTTACCCTGAAGTGCTCCTGCTGATGAAGAGTGAAGTACATGACAATGAACTAAAATCCATTATCAAACAAATACAGTGAGCTTTTCAGCAAGTCATCACAGGGAATGTTGCCTTTTTCTCTGGCATTAAGTTGAAAGCGATTTGTGCTCATGCAAATAAGACAAAGTGGTGGGCTTTTAAAATTTATATATATATATATATATAATGTTCCATACACTGTAGCTTGCTTTGTAACTCTGCCATTTTTATATCTCTCTTGGTGGGGGAGGGCAGCAGAGAAGCATTTTGGCAGCCTTCTTTAGATTTCCTTTTGGTTTGAGTAGTGATAAGTTCTCAACAGAAGAATTTGAGCTCTGCCTTATGCTGTGTTGAATAACTTACTTGGGAACTGGGAGAACTGCCTTCCCAGCTCCTGAGAAGAATCTAGGGCAGGTTGGAAGGAAATTTAACCCCTGTGCTGCTGAAACCATAGTAAGTTTCAAGAGATTCAACTTCAGGATTTGCTGGTGGTGACAATCAAAGGTAAATGGTCCGGGACTTCCCTGGTGGCACAGTGGTTAAGAATCCGCCTGCCAATGCAGGGGACATGGGTTCAATCCCTGGTCCGGGGAGATCCCACATGCCGTGGAGCAAGTAAGCCTGTGCGCCACAACTACTGAAGCCCGCACGCCTAGAGCCCGTGAGCCACAACAAGAGAAGCCACTGCAATGAGGAGCCTGCGACCGCAAGGAAGAGTAGCCCCCGCTCGCCTCAACTAGAGAAAGCCCGCGCAGCAACAAAGACCCAATGCAGCCAAAAATAAATTTAAAAAAAAAAAGGTAAATGGTCCAAGTTCAATCTTAAATTAAACATTTCTGAGTGCTCAGACATTCTTTTCAGTGCCCTGGGCCTAAATCTGAGGGCTCTGTGAAAGTTATACTCTTCCTAAAATTAATAGGCTATTTCTCTATTTTCAGGAAGAATATCTATATGAGTGACAATTATACCACTGCTACTATTATTACTACTACTACACAAGACATTGATAAGCCAACTCCAGAGAACAGTCGGATTCGGGGAAATGTATGAAGCCTTCTTTTCAGTCCACTTCGCCCTTAGCTTTGCCCTTTGTTTCGCTTTCTTGTCCACTTCTCCTAAGATCTATGATTTCTATTTCGATGAAACAGAGAAAAAAGCAAAAGAACTTGATCCTTTCTTCCTAAGATCAGAGAAGTGGGGCAGAAAAAGATTATAAGCTTGTATGAGCACGAAAACACACTTTTGTTTTTACATAAAAACTGAAGGCTTATTTTACACCAATTCTTACTGTTTTATTTATGCCTGATGATTTTATTCAATATTAGTTGGATTTTAAATAATCCAACTAATATTTTCATCTTTGTGAAATTTGAAGAATATTATTTTGGAACAGAGCATTTTTGGAGGTTTGTCTTTTTATAATTTTTATAGTTTATAGATTTCAGGTTATGCATTTCTCTTTTTAAATTTTATAATGCTATTTTCAATTAACATTGATTTGTGAATGAAGTACGTATAGTATATTGATTTGTGAGCTTGATTTGTGAATGAAGTACATATAATGATGTTAACATACAATGAAATAATACATGTAAAAGCACTTGAATTATTAGAGAAAAGTTGCTATGGACATCTAAGATGTTAATGCTCTTAATGCATATAATTTATAATTTTGGGGAAAAAAAATGATTGCCAGAAAATGAACATTATTTCCTTTCTAGAGTACATTGTAAACATCAACAGATGATTATTTTCTTATAGCTGACTTTCTAGGACATATATTAAACTACCTTTTACAGCCCAAGTAAAACCTGAAATTAAGCACTTGAATACACAATTCTGTTATATTGACAGTTTTGCAGTTAAGCTACCTGCAAATATTAACATCATTCCCCAAAGAGTTCAATTTCACAGCTAAAAACCTGATCTAAAATGAATTAGTTATTTAGAACCCAAACCTACTAAATTACAGCAGTTATGTTGGTATAGTGTTTGTAATTATATTTACAATTTTGTGGTGTATTTTAGAGCTACTAAGAATTGTAAAGAGATAAAATAATATTTGCCCTAATAAGGCCACTTTTACCAAAGGTGATTTCCTTTTATGTTAAGGCAAGATAACTTTTCACTCTTCCTGACTTCAAAGGAAAACGCATTATTCCAAATATGTTTTAAACTTTTAACATAAAAGCCTTACACATTAAACCATTAATATACGGTTGGTCAGGAAAATGTCTCATTCCACTCACAATAATGCCTCAGTTTAATTAGACCCTGAAAAGTAAAGGATTTAAATTCAAATCCTGGCCAACATTAATTATAGAATTCTTAATATTGTAGCATGCCCTTTACTAAGTTCCTAGGATATGTCCTGCGCTAAATAAAAAAGGAAATGAGCTTCTGGGGACAAAGGACTGATTTTTGTAAAATATTGTATGTATTGATAATGTGGCACATCGTTCTAAAGTCCTCTCCCAAGATTAAAGAAAACAAAAAAAAAACACAAAACTTTGAAGTCCTAGAACTTTGAATTTTGAAGAACTGGAACTTTGTTCCAGTGATCTTTTTCCACATGCACAGGGAACAAAAGACCTGCTGTTTCTAACAGCTGTGACTCTTGAACATTTTATCAGCCTATTTAGTGGGGAGATCACTCTTCTATGGCCCTTCCTTAATCCTAGTTCCATGGAGAGTTGGTCCACATATAGCAGCTACAGACACTGCCAGGGAAGAAGGATTCCTGGGTCATTTCATGGACAGTAGGAATAGGATCTAGCAGTGACTGAGAGCAAAATGCACAGGCACATGCCAGGCCCTGTCCAGGCCGATTCTGACATTCTTGTCAGCCTCTTCTCACTTCCATTAGACATGACTTGCTTCCATACCAATCAATCAGTCAACAGGTTTTTATTAAGCATTCATTTTCATATCAGTACTTCTACGAACCACACCCAGGCAACATCTGAAGGGCAAAAAGCACTGACTATATTCACATTCACATCCAAGTTCTGTCAAATACAAGCTGGTGATGTGACCTCCTTGGTCAGTCCCTTAGTTGCATACGTGGCTCAGTTTTCTCATCTGTAAAACAGTTGTAATAACTGCCCCGTTTACCTCTTGACATGGTTCATGAGAACTAAAAAATTAAGTTATGGAGAGAATGCTTTGGAAATTGTAAAATACAAAGCATACAGAAAGTAGTATTATTGGACTTCATTCTCTGTGATTTATACATTTCTGTAACTTCTCAAAAAAGGGTCTTAAATAATTTTAAAACTGCAAAAAAAACTATCATAAAATGCACTTCAAATATCAAGTGAACACTGTCAACTCTAACTCTGGTAAATAGTCAAATAAATTAAAATTTATTGTGGGACAAACAATAAAAACATTTTATTTTATTTTCCACTTAGTTACTTCTTACTTTATTTCAGTCAAAAATTTAGACAATGACTCTGAGTTTCCAGAAGTCAAAAAGAAACAATCCCAAGTCAATTAATACATTGCAATTTGGTCTTAGATTAAAGGAATTTTTAAAAATTCAGTAGGGTGTCACTAGTGTTCAGTGCAGAATTCTTTTCTGGTATTTCTAAGGATGTTTATATGTTTTTTCATATCCTATATTCTGAGAAAACCTCATTTAAGAAGTTGGGATAACAGGAAATGCATTATAATCATTCTTCATGAGTGAAAGCTTAACAATCAACACAGAGACATGACAGGTTTCAAGGAATCCACTGCCATCAGGTCAAAAGCAGAAAACACTGAGCACCAGAGTAACAATTTACCCATTCTGAAGCATGGGTCTGTGGCTTCCTCACCAATCTCAAAGCCAAAAAAAGAATATTAAGTAATTGAAATGAATATTATAACACACAGGCAGTAAAATTGACACACTCTGCTCATAGGAGAGAACTTATGTCAGTAATTCAAGCCAATCTAGTTGTTAATGAACATTTCTAACTTGTTTCAGGACCAAAACTGATTTGAAGCAGCAAATTAGGAAGGGAGAGAAGGGCTGTAGAAGGGTATTTCCCACAAGCAGAACTTAATATATTAACAAGATGTGACAATATAGAAGAAAAAGAAAAGATAGAAACACCATAAAAAGCAAAGCACGAATTTAAAAAGGGCAGCTGTGCAGAGCTCTTTACGGATGTGGCAAATGGTCTTACACACGTCACAGGAGCAGTCTATAGGAATTTACAGAAGACTCTTGGAAATGTTTGCTTAGTACATAAATGACTGAAACTCATACTAGAAAAATTAAAATATAATAAAAGGGTTGATTGTTGAGGGTTTAATCCTTAAGAAGCAGTACAGTTTGGCTATGTAGTACAACTCACTTTCCAAGAGTTTAGAGTACCCAGATATAACTATATTTTAACCTTTTTCAAAACCATCTGAATCTTTATACAAATAAATGATATTACTGGCTCTCTTTTGATGCTGAAAGCAGTTAAGGCAATACTTCATGTGGTTTTGTTACACTATGATAAATTCCTAGTTCTACCCCCCTTCACTAGCAGAAGTGGTCTCATTGATTTAACACTGCTATTCCTCAATTTCCACGTTAGCACCAACTACTCTAGTTTTGTGCTTCTGACTGTGATTATAAGGTTTGTAATCAATACTGGGGCCAGAATAAAAACAAGAGCCTCTACATTCATAGCAGTTTATCAACTAGAATATTCTGTTTCTTAGGATTGGTTTTCAATTGTTTTGACATGTTACCTCATGATGGCTCTTTCCAAAAAAAAATTAGATTTTTTTTTTTTAGCAGCTCACAATTGATATCTAACCGATGAATTCCAGTGAAGGGCATTCATATGCCAGGAGGACATAAGACAATTTATTGACATATGGTAGAAATAATGAGTTTATATTTATCTTTATCTTGAAAAAGAAATAAAAGAACCCTATAATATTTAATACACAGTTGACACTGACACCCTAAATTGGTCAACCTATCATAAAAGGTTTGTCAGTTTGGCTGAGGGAGGTATGTGGTTTTAGCAATGCCGAGGGTCAACAGAAAAGCCTTAATTCATCTACAAGCTTTCAGCATATTATGGCCTATTGCAGTTTGTGCATGAGGCCAAATATACATACAGATATTACTTTAAAGAATAGAGTCTTTACAATACCTGACATTAGGTTGGGAGAGAAGCCTGATATATTACAGATTTTGCTGGTAACTTCTTCAAAAAGTACTTAAAAGAGTGGTTGAATTTAAAGTACAGTTGTGACAATTTTTTTAAGACAACTGTTCATGATTTATTGACCTTTCTGAGATGATATGGGTTAGGTAATAGTGTGTGATCCAGTAGATGTTTTTATAAAATAAATATATTTAATAATGATGCTATTAGTGGGGAAGGGTTTTCTGTAACATTGATAAGTGAACAAAATAAAATTATTTTTAAATTACTTATTTCGTCTTTATCTCTTCCGAGTTCCTTCCTATTTTGTGAATTTTTATAATGTATGTAATGTTCAATGTTACATATATTATGTCTAATATATATTTTTATTTATATATCACATAGATATTTACAGTAATGCATCTGGTAAACAAATATATTGAAGCTGCATGCTCAAACATTTTTGCTAATAGAGATGTGTGATCAACTAACTCATGCATAATGACAGTAACATTTCGTACCTAATGACATCTTAATGATGACAACCACATATTGCTGCATTCCTGGTGATATTCTAAAGCACTATGGAATCATGCTTTTATTTGCTTAGCACACTAAACTGGGAAGAGATAATATGTATCAATCAGGATGCTTTCAGTTGCAAGTAAGAGTAACCTGCCAGAAGTAGTGTGGGCTTCAGGCAAAGGGAGATAAGGGCTCCAGGCTCCACCTTCTGTTATTTTCTTAACTTTTCCCTCTCTTTGAGTCAGCTGTAGTCCTCAGGCTGCTTGCCTCATAATCTCAAGACGACTGCCAGTAGTAGACAGGGAAACGGAATTCCTTGTTCATGTGTAAGGGAAATGTGCATGTGTGTCAGAGAGAGAGACAGACAGACCAAAACCACTTTTACCCAACTGTTAAAGTGCAGGAAGCTTCTTGCCCAGAAGCCCTAAGACTTTTCTCAAGTTTTATTGGCCCAATTGGCTTAGACAAGACCTTATCTATAGCAGTCACTGTTAAGCATGAAAAGACTATCATAACTGGCCACTAAAGAGTTGGAGTGGAATGCCTATTGAAGAGTAAACCGTAATGCTCACTAGATACTATTCTGTCCATTTTACAGATGCTTCCCACTTTACTTACCCCAAATGGGTAAGTAAGTAGCTTACCCAAGGTTACCTTGCATATGAATCACTGACTTGAGTAAAGTGATCATTCTTGTCCTAATCATAATTATCATTTATTGCAATTATTATTTTATTATTGCCAAAACAGTGATAAAATGATGAAGATTTGTATTGCATAAAAGAGCATAATATTAGGGAAAAACTATCTACAGATAAATAGATCTAATCAATAACTGAGAAGTAAGTCAGAAACTGTCATAAATCCATGAGACTTAACCAATATAAGAGATGGGAAAAAACCAACTCTCTGATAGTAGGTTGGCCTACTGCATGGAAAAAATAAAACTAACACCCTACCTCTTCATAAATACAGAAATAAATTTCAGATAGTTTGTATAAAATGTAAAAAAAGAAACTATAAAAGGAGAATTAATTTTAAGCAATAATTTTACTACTGTCTATGAGTAAAATATTTGAAAGTAATATATATATAAGTATTGAAGTTTATAATATTATAAATAAAGGAAAGGATTTATTTTTTAATATAAAAACATAAAACTATATTAATTTTAAAACATCATAATGTTAAAAGGCCAAAAATAAATGCAAAATACTAAATGGTTTTTATTTTAACATATAAATAGTTCTTATAAGTCAATAAGAATAAGATAAACACACCAATAAATGATAAAAGAATGAGAAAAGATGATTCACCAAAGAAGACAATTCAAATTCCAATAAACAGAAAAAAAATGTTCAATCCCACTAGCAATTTAAAAAGTTCTTTCATTTAAAAAATAAATTTAACAAATAAAATACCTTGTTTTGTTGATAATATCCAGTGCTGATTCGGTTTACCGGAAACCGGTACTCATACACTTCTGACAGAAATTGAATTTTTCATTTATTAAATTCACAAAAGTTTTAAAAAATAACATGCTCAACTTACGCAAAGGGGATTTGAGAAGTATATTCTTGCATTTTATTTGTGGAAGTATAAAGTACTACAACTCTTGCAGAATTTGGAATTAAATTCTAAACAGGTCAAAAATGCCTATATTCATTGACAACTAGGTTACCAAAGAAGACAACAAAAAAATGCAGACAAAAATCTGTTAGTTAAATAAAATTATGTAATAGCCCTAAGTTAGAAACAACCTAAGCATCCAAAAATAGTAAATGGTTTGATAAATTATTGTAAGATCATTCACCTGAATATTTTGCAGTCATTAAAAATTACGCTTATAAAAATATTTGTCATGAGGAAGGACTAATACGTTATTAAATGAAATGTTTATCAAATCTTAGCAAATACAATATGATCTCAGTTTTATAAAAAAATATGGATATGTATAGAAATATTTAAATGTCTTTGGAATATGGAAAGAAAGATTTTCATTTTTCAATTTATATCACTATAATTCTCAAATATTCTACATTGAGCAACTCAAGTATTTTCTTATTTAAGAATGTTTTGAAATATTTTGTATTTTCAAAATCCTTGTCCTTTTGTAAGAAACAAACTCTTCTCTGCTTCATTCATGGATGTACATACTGAGGAGTTTTATGGAGATCATAAGAATACACTACAAAAATATATATTATATCTAAAGTACAACAACAACAACAAAATTTTTACATACCTACAATTGACTAAAGAGAAGTTATATATGGAAATCATACCTTTAATACTACCAAAAATGTATAAGATCTGAAGCCTGTTTTAAAAAGTCTTACATACCTGTAGCTGATTAAATGCACTAAAGAAATCCTAATGTTTACTGAACACCTACATACTCATAAGTCGATCATTTTCAAACACGACCTTATTCAATCCTCCTGATAAATGTGAGTAAGGTATTATTCCATTTTTACAAAAGAAGAAATTGAGGCTTAAGTGAGGTTATGTACCTACACAGCTAGGTAACGTTATAGCCAAGTTTCAAATCTAAGTCTGTTAGACTCAAAAGTTCCTAGCTTTTCACAACTCTATTCATGCTGCTCTTCAAGCAATTTACAGGGAAACAACTGATCAATTAAATGATGAATTAATTCAAAGCAAACAGTCTATAGGAAAAGCAAGCTATAGTTTTTGAGGAATAGCATGTGACCGATTTATTTGCAAAACTTTAGCTTTTTGCCTGAATTATCCTGATAATTTAATTCATCTTCTATTTTCAATTTAGATTTAAGTTTCTTCTCAGCCTACAACCCTTAGAACTGATAGGAAGCTGTGTCTACAAAATGCCAACCATGCTGTTACCTAAAACTGTCTAAAAGAATAGATGCTTCTTTTTTCATTCAGGTGTTAGACTTTATGTAGATGCCTGGGGAGTAATGGCACACTAATTATTTGTCTTCCATGGGATTTCTTGGCTTAAACCACCATTGCCAAAGTGAAAAACAAGACATCTAAGACACTTCAACTAGTTAAGTATTTTATAAACAGAGGATCAGCTATCATGATTCAAGTAGCTCACTGATATCAAACTATATTCTTTTTTTTTTTTTTTTTTACCATGGAATCTATATGGTCTTTATTTATTAATCCAACACAAATTTATCTACAGTGTGCCAAGAATTTTCTTAGGCAAGAGGATTCTGAGATATTTTGAATCAAAATACAGAAAGTTTTGTTTTGAAAACAACCCAGCTGTTAGCTCTTTGAAAAAAATTTAGTTGGAGAGCCTCTGATTCTCACTTGCTGGACCATACAAGGTCAGTCTTTTGACTACTCTATACTTTAGATTCCCTATTTATAACTAAACAAATTTGCAACACATACCAAAGAAATCCTGTATGATTTACAGTTGTTCAAGCAAACAAGAAAACTCTGCTTCAGTTTCTATGAGCTATCAAAAGGATAAAGACAAAAGCCCTGTCTATCTCAAATCAATCTGGTTTTGAACGGCATCTTTTCAACATAATACAATAAAGACATATATAAAAAACAAAGACAAAATACACCTTCCCATTCTAAAACATTTCCTTTAGTCCATATGTACTTTAAATAATCTTGTATTAAGTTTCTACTGCAACTTTCAAAGTTCAGAGTAAATCCATCCTGGCACAGTGTTTGTTCTAAGAAGTCAACAGCAGCAGGATTAGGAGCATAAGATAGCAGTTTCACTGTTACTTCCAGAGTCTATAAAAATCCCAATGCTATTGCCAGGCAAGTAAACACTGAGGCTGCAAGGTAACAAATTGTCTCAAGCTTGTTAGACGCCATTAGCGTTTTTAAATAAGCAATTTCAGTGTCAATTTTGTTACCGGTCTCTGAAATATAACTCTGGTTTTGGTTTCATTTTTGGTAAATTCTGTGGTTGCTTCCATAAATTTCTTTTCTTGATCTGTAAACATATCTGTTACTCTGCTCCTTTCTAGGTTGATATCCAGTTTATTATCTGCTCTGATTCGACTGGGTTTATTTATCAGTTGTTGCTTAACTTGTTCTAATTCAATTTTCATTTTCTGGTTCTCTGCTCGCAGATTTGCAAATTCACTTTTCTCTAGGATGACCGTGTCTTTCCTGATGGAGTCCAAATGTGCCATTAACTGTTGTACTGTTATTTCCTGTTGAACTTGAGTGACCATCTCCTTATAGATAGTATCGAGGCTGACATTTGATAAAGTGGTTAATGCTGATACAATTGTTTCTGCTTGTGCTTTGTCAATTCCATGAGTTTCCAAGTTCTGAACCAATGCACGGGTATCAAAAGTTAATTTCCTTTGTCCTAAAGGAGTTATGTCCACTCGCCTCATATATTATCCTTCCTTGGTTGTGGTGGTGAAGAAATCTCTCCGCAGGGCCGGGGAAATAACGCCCGCGGGGAGTTGAAACCCGGAGGCCCCCGCTGCCTTCAGAACGCAGGAGCTGCCAAACCCAGTGGCTCCACATGTCCTCGGCTTTGCAGCTGGCGAGGGAGGGCAAAAGCTCAAACTCTGCATTCTTTTTGATACACTTGACAAAACTCTATTCCTAGTAAATTCCACCTCACTAGTGAATTCCACCTTGCAAGTTTCAGAATAGATTTATTTTAAAGGCATCATAACACCATATAATTACACACTGAATTTTAAAATTAATAATGCTGGATACACAAATAGTATTTTTCATCCAATTCTCTCAAGGAGAGAACAACACTTTGTCATTAAACTTTGACAGGAGGAGAGATGACCCCATTTGAATATCGCTGTGGACGGACCTGAAAATAATACTTTCCTCTGGTATCTTACAGCAGCAAATTTCCAAAATCATTTGTATGCCTTTTAGTTGTGATGCTAGGTTTTGTTTGCTTGGTATTCTTTTCCAACATCCATTTTGAACGTGAGCATAAGTATGTTTGCTACCTTTGTCTGAAAGATTTCTCCCAAAGAGAAAGAAAAATGGCTAGTTTGGATTCAGGGCAAAGATGAGGGCAAAAAAGAGGTATGTGTCTCCTTTCCCCATTCCACCATACTTTCCTAAGACAGCTCCGCTTTCACCCCACACATACACCACAAATACTTATTTGTAATTTTATTTGTATTAATAACATATACTATCAAGATGCTGTTTTTAAAACTCCATTTAGTTATGTACAAAGCTTATATCAAAACACTATGAAGATCTTAACAACAGAAACTAATGAGCATATTTAATTTTTCAGAACTAGGTTAAATGCTATTTGAGTATGATAACCAATCCTCCCCAACACAGGATGCAATTCTCTTTAAAAAACAAATCTGTTTATCAGTATATTTTATGAAATGGCTTGGAAGTGTTCTTTATTTTATCTTTTACAATATGAGCTGCGGTTGAAGTTGCTTTTCAAAATAGTGCTTTGATAACTCTTTTAACACTATGGAATGAAAGGGTAGAGCCTCATCAATACTTACTCAGGCTTCAAAGACATGGTAACCAGATATTCTAAGAAACTTGTGATCATACTTGAGCAAAGTAATATTAACAGAAATTAGTCTTCAGTTATTGGGAACTTTGGACTTCAAAACACTCTAGAAATAAAAACTTTTCACCTGTCCTTAAAACCAAGAGGTCAAGTATTCATTGGCCAATAAAGACGCCCCCTCATCAGCTAGAAAACACTCATTGAAATCCAATTAACTCTTTCACACAGATAGCCTTCGTTTTCTATTTTATCAGAAAGTTAAGTTTGCCATTCTATACTCCAATAAAAGTTAAGTTGTTTTGATCTGATAATTGTAAGATGTACTGTATGTATCTTAATTTGTAAGTTTTTAATGCTAAAGCTCAAAGCTGTTCAGATTTAACAGGAGTGCTGGAAATGAGGTACAAAATGCTGGAATTCAAATTAACCAATAAATATATTTTAATATATATCAGCAGGACTCTAGAGGATTCCATTAATGTTGAAAAATAGAAAGGATTTAGGTTAATTTGGTAAGAAGGCAGGTCAGAACGTTTACAACAGTGGTATAGAATTGTATAGAGATGCAAAATTTTTCAAGAGAGCAGAATTTTTTCAAAAACGCTGACTCTAGCTGTCACAGTCCTGCCTTGGCTAAATCCAGTGGAGAGATAGGAGGACTTTCTAATTTGCTTTCCCTCTATTTTAATAATAGCTGTGCATAAGTAATTTATGAAAGGCCAACCAGGCAGTGGGCAACAGAAAATTAAACTCATTTTATCTGAAAGCAGGTGGATTTCTATATATCATTAGCATGCATAGAATTCTCACAATGTTATTTCTCATACTGATGGAATGTAACCAAATAATATATGAGTTTTTTGCTTATGCACGAGTGAAATTTTTAGATAAAAGTGCCAGCCCCAATGGCAATTTTCTGCAAAACGAAAACTAATTCTGCGAAGCTTCTTATTACTGGAAAGACTCATTTGGCTTGCATTAGAGACTGACATAAGTGACTTTAGGATTTTACTAACAGATTAGATGAGATGTGCCACATACTGTAATATCATTAGAGAATGTAACAGCACTGGAACGCTTTGGGGCACTTATTAAGGGTACCGGCACAAGTAAATTGTTTTCCTTTATGACACAAGCTTTTGAATTTTTTCTCTGATTAGAATGCTTTATTTTTATGGATTTTTTTTCTGACATTTAAAACAACTTTTATTTTACACTCCCCAAAATTGCACACAAATTATGTTTTGCATGATTCAGCTCAGTGTTACTAAATGCATTATCTATGCCTTATTTCATGAATATCACCTAGGCAGAGGGTAGATACATATTAAGAAAGCAGCTTACACAATACTAAAATCAGAACTCCTCTAACAGAATATTATCCTAACTTACAGCAAAGACTAATCTTCATGGCTCTGAGGAATTTTTGTTATTAGTACCTTTCACTAACTCAATGTTTGTGTGGGTTCTATTCTTAGCCTCTAACAAGATCTTAAAATGGGATCATTAAAAATGGTTATAATATGAATACACCTATTGTTCTGTTAAACTTCCATCCTAAAATTCATTCAAGTATATGAAATATTATCACCTTTTTATCCTGATGCATCTTCCCTTATCAAAAACTATGTATCAAGCAAAATATTTCTTGCTAAGGTAGGCAGAAATGTAGGGTGAAGACGGAAATGCTTGTCACTTTATAAAAGAAGCTTTGGGAAAAGCTAGGGGTATCAGGAGAATGATTTTGTGCTCAATATATTTTCCTTTCTGAGTTATCTTTTCCTGATATAAGTTTTTACCTCTTCCTGGATATGGAGAGGGTTTTTTTCCCCTTCTTTCTAAAAGTTCTTTTACATTTCATCGTCAGAGAAGGAAATTGAGAAAAATGTACTACACACCAAGTTACCTAGAGAAGAGCAGCCCTAGGAATGAGGTGGGAGTGTGCGTTCAGTGTCCCAGTCTACAGAGAGATGAGGTTAAGGGTTGTGGAGTCACACCAATGGGAGGTTGATCCCCACCTCTGCTATTTTACTACCCGTCTGACTTTAGGCAAATGAATTCCCTTCTCTGAGTTTTTATTTCCTCACCTATTTGATGGGATCATGATAGCACTGACTTCGAAGATTCGCTCTGAAGATCACATGCAACTGGATCACCCTCCTATTCATATTCTATCTCTACAGTGGAAGGGAGGCTCCTGCAAAGAGGGTGACCCAATGGGTTGAGAATCATATCAGACCAATTCTGGTAGATGTTCCAGATTTTTACAAGAACTCAAGATTGTATTAGTTAAAAAATAGAATGTGAAAATAATTAATGAGACAGTCCTCCATGAATGATCCTGACTCTTCAATCTAGGAATGACTTAAGTCAGTCACTGTTACGCTCAAAAGTCACCTCTTCTGAGAACTGGGTTGAGGTGAGTTAGTCACAGCCATCTGTGTGTCCCTAATGCTATTTTAATTAGAGCACTTATCACCCTGCATGGGTATTATTTCCTTAGATATGTTCCTCTGAACTCTTTGAGGGCAGGGACTTTGTCTTTTCAACTTCTTAACTTTCTCTGCCAGCACATTACTTGATATATAGATGTCATTAGAATGAATGTCTATGAAGAAACAGACTCATAGACATAGAGAACAGACTTGTGGTTGCCAAAGGGGGCAGGGGGAGGGAAGGACTGGGAATTTGGGATTAGCAGATATAAGCTATTATATATAGGATGGATAAACAACAAGGTCCTACTGTATAGCACAGGGAAATATATTCAATATACTGTGATAAACCATAATGGAAAAGAATACAAAAAAGAATATATATATGTACAACTGAATCACTTTGCTGTACAGCAGAAATTAATACAACATTGTAAATCAACTATACTTCAATAAAGTAAATTTTTTAAAAAATGAGCCTTCAAGGACTTCCCTGGTGGTGCAGTGGTTAAGAATCCGCCTGCCAGTGCAGGGGACATGGGTTCGATCCCTGGTCCGGGAAGATCCCACATGTGTCGTGGCAACTGAGCCCGTGCGCCACAACTACTGAGCCTGCACTCTTGGGCCTGCGAGCCACAACTACTGAGCCTATGCACGTAGAGCCCATGCTCTGCCACAAGAGAAGCCACCGCAATGAGAATCCCGTGCACCACAACGAAGAGTAGCCCCCACTCGCCGCAACTAGAGAAAGCCCACGCACAGCAACTAAGACCCAACGCAGTCATAAATAAATAAATACATTTATTTTTAGAAAATGAGCCTTCTGAGCACTTGTAAAAATGTTTGAAACCTGAAAAAAAATTTCATTACAAAAAACTTTAAAAGTAAATTAAGTGCTTAATTAAATTTCCACAAACTGTCACCATCATATCTTCTTCACTACCTGTGAAATTTAATATTCATAAAACATCATTACATTAAAAAAAAAGTAAGGTATATTTTCTTATCACCCAAATTTCTGAGACTGCACAATGATTACCAAGAAATTATAGGCAATCTTAAAATAAACAAGCCATACATAGCTAAAAATTTTTGGACATAAAAGTATTACAATCCTTTTAAATTATTGTTGCAGGAAAAAATATATATGGTTGAAGTGGGATGTCAGTACAATTCGATATGATATGATGTTGGATAGGGTCTATAAAAGTGTTAGGCCCGGGACCTTGGAGGTCTTTAACAGCCTGATAACAGTGGAAGAGTAGGCCAGAATTTAAACAGGCTGGCTGAAGCATGGTGAGACTAATCAAGAAAAGCTTCTTAGTAGAGGTTTCCCTGATATGCAGTATAAAGGTGGGGAGAGAGAGATGGTTTGGAGAAGGGGCGTTATGCCTCACCAGAACTAATCTCATAAGTAAGCAAAGTAAAAGACTGGGAGTATTTTCTGAGGTGCTGGACGAGACCCTTTGACTCACCTGCACCCCTGGTCCCCCCCAACAAATCTTTTCCAATGTCTTTTGAGACCTAAAATTCTACCAATAAAGAATAATTTTATTATCTAAAACTCATGTCAGCTAGTAAATGTAGATGTGCCTGGCAGATCTAACTCTTTAAACAATATCATTGATTTAGACTGAATTGTGGGTTTTAAATCTTCCTTGGGGTTAGATTTGTTAGGAAGAAAAAGGGAATGAGGGCACTAAATGACCAAGCAGGGGTAAGACTGGAGAGGGATGGGAAGCCAGCTCTCAGCATTCTACTGTGGACTGCATTAGAAACAGCTTGCATTCCTGGGCAGAATCTGAGACCAACACGAATTGTACTGAACCATCTGTTGGTGAAGTGTGAGTTGTATTTGCTGCAAGAACCACGGAGGGCTGGTGAATTGTGGAGCAGTCTGGCCAAATAACAGGTATGGAGAATTACCTGAGCCAAGGAAAGGAGCAGGGAATGAAAATAGCAAACAGCAGTAGCCACATTTTTATTGAGCCGCTGCAAAACAGAAGACACAGATTAATCCTATAAAGATGCTAAAGACAGGACAGTCAATCTTAACATATCTATAGATCGTTGTTTTATATATTTAATTCTCAGACTTTACCCATATGTCCCAACTAATAGGTGGACTAAAGTGGTCTCTAGTAGAAGCCTAGCAATGTTTAATGGCTACTTCAAAGTTGAATGCATGTGTAACTTTTAAGGTTAGCGACATCTGGGAAAACACCTACCAAGGCACCATATATTTAAAAGAAATTTAATTCAAGTTAACAAATGGATCATACAGTATAATGCCAAGAGATTGGCAGACAAAAAGTAATGAGTATTTGTTATAATAACTATAAACGGAGTATAACCTTTAAAAATTGTGAATCACTATATTGTACACCTTAACATGTAATACTGTACAGCAACTATACTTCAATTAAAAATTGGTTTTAAAAAAAACTATTTGTAACTCTCTGTGTGTCTCAGAAACTTCAAGGAGGCGTGGAAATACTCAGACCTCACTGTTGGGATTTAGTAAACCAGGAATTCACAGCAAGTCTTTGAGCTCAAAGCCATATTTCTTATTAATACATAAATTTATTTCATTCTTAATCTTAAAATGAATATCTATGCAGTAGTTGAGAGAAGAGTAGTTATTTTTCTTTGTTGTTTTATATCATTATTTATCCTGTGTCTTCCATGGGTAAAATGATTGGTACCCAAAGTGCTATAAATGAGTTCCCCCATTCTTCCCACAACATTCTATTTCCTAATCTCTTTTCTCTGTTCTCACCATAAAATGCTAAATCTCATACCCTATGATATTCAGACAATTTCAGCTCAACCAAACTGAGGGAGGCATAGAATTATTCTGCTACAGTTTGTCTCTAATCTATCTTCTAATTTGAGAAGTCTAATTATTGATCTCCACAGGACTTTAAGGAATGTTATGAAAATGGGTTAACATTTATTTAAGGAGGATTCATCAAGGATCTTACTTAAAACAAACAACTTCATCCTTTCAAAATCAGGGAATGGAAAAAAAGATATTTTTCTCAAAGTATGAATGCCACAAGGGTTTCTCACATTGATTCATTGCTTATCGATAAAAACAACTTAAGCTGATTTTTGTCGTTTATAGAGTAAGTGTAAAATGTTCCACCAAAATAGGTAATGACATTTTTTTTGTGTCCATAAATGTGCATGTAAGTCCAATTATATATTTGTTGTCATTTAAACATCACCACCATTATTGAAACAGAAGTGCCAGTACTAATTCTTGCTGTCACATTTTCCAAAAATGAAAATAAGGCTTTTAAGTAAAATGCTAAGGTTTTCAATCTGAATTATTCATTCTTTGCATGGCCTTAGCAGAACACCCTCAGCAAAACAGCTAAACAAAAGCCTACCAGGGTTCTGGTTTCTAATCTGGTTAAGAAATACATTATAGGATTTTTTTTTTAACTTCACAGTTAATGGAAAAGTTTTCCTTTCCTGAAACTCTGCAAAGAGTTCAAGAAAGCTTCTCTAACTGCCACAGCTTCCATTTAATTGAAGTGCCATGAGGAGACCTTGAAAACAGTGGCATTAGTCACACAGCTAAACAAACTACCTTTGATGATACCAGATGACCAGTCAGAACCATTCCCCAGATGATCTTTGTGGGAATAGCATTCCATTAATAATAACTGAAGCAATGATCTTTCATGCCACCTTTCTTTCATGCAAGACCACTTCACTGGTAATCTCTTAGGGGAACTATTAGCTACTTCAATGTCCTTCATAGAGGACACTCTGCCTGTTCCAACATTTATTTAACTGTAACATTTTTTTTCCTCTCTCCCACAGAAGTGCCTTTTAGAAATTAAAATAATTTTCACTGTGGCTCTAGCAGGGATATAGGGAGTGAAGAAAAGAAGAAATGGGTGGGAGAATACATAAGTTGAGAAGAAAAACACCTTTTCTCTGACACCTAGCTCTGAATTTCAAGATTATCAAAGAAAAGTAATGCACTAAATTAAAATATCCAGTAGTTGTTCATCTTAGCTACTCTTTGCCATTAAGGAGAATAAATCTATGTGTTTCTAAATGTTTCAAACTAATTATAAGTAACGTTTTGCAGAATTTTCTAAATTCTGATCTTAATACTTGTATTAATCTTATACTTACTAAAAGAAGCTGGGAGAGTGAGAGGATGAGAGGGTAATCAGAAGTAGTCCAGGCTGTACCCCCAGCTACCTATCATACCATGAGCTCCACGTTGGAGTCTGTGTATTATTTGTCTTCTCATGTCCAGTTCTTTGCATAGCGTAGGTGCTCAATAAATGTTTTATGAATAAATTCTCTACCATAGGGGACAAACAAGGAATGAAATCAGCCATTATATTGCTAAATATTCTATAGCCTGCACAGTAGCTGCCTTCGTCATTTTTTTTATATTGACATGAAGGTTACCAGTACTTTATTTTAATACTGTGTTTTACTCATACTAACTTCTTTCTCTTATAGGAGCTTGTTACATTTTCAAGAGTGTGGTTAGATCAATTTACACAAACTCTCAGCAATGGAGGCCATAATTTGGAAACATTTTCCATTAGCTGAACTGTGCAGAATAACTCATGTGGTGTAACCTCTTCCCTGCTCCTGCCCCCCAACCAGCTGGCTAACTGGTTGATAAAAACATCATCAAGCCTACGAAATATTTTCACAGTTCCAAACTTTCTGCATCAATTTGCACATCTAACATGGTGAATATATAACCAAAGGATATTAGGGAAGTATCAGTCATTCATATTTTTAATCATTAAATATTACCATATCCAAAGTCTGAATTGACTGGTTTGTGTAATAGGATGAAACTTTGATATATTAACAAGATTTCCCCTTTCCAAGAATATTATGTCACTCTGTGACTCTTCTCAATTGATCAGAGCTAGGCATTACTCAGGGAAGGAGGGATGACCAGAATGCAGAGTACACAGACGTTCAATTCTTGTTTTCTGATTGCTGTAAGAGGCTCTTAGAACTTATGGCTTTAAAAAAAACAAAATAAAAAACCATTTTTACTATGGGAATTCTCAAACAAAATACAAAGGCAGAGAGACTAATATAATAAACTCCTATCTATGCACCACCCAGTTTCAACTATTATCAACTCAAGCCCAGTTCTGATTAATCTACACCCTTACCCACTCCGCTTCTGCCTTGGAGTTTCGGAGGTAAATTCTGGACACCATATAATTTCACTCACAAATATTAAGTACATATCTCCAAGATAAAGACTTTTTTTGTGATTCCCTTTTTCCACACCTGTTTGTTTGTTCTACAAGATATATTAGCTGGAAAAGACTCATTTTTTAAAGAAAATATAACCACAATAAATACCATTATCACATTTAAAAATTAAGCAGTAATTCTTTAATATCATCAAATATATTGTCAGTCACATTTCTCTGATGGCTCTTAAATGAAACACACAACTTTTTACTTGCAAAATCTGGGCTTAAAGCATTTCAAAAATCCAATCTCTGGAGGATTCAGGACATAAGGTTTATCCATTTAAAAAAAATTGGAAGGAGACTAGGTGAGGAGACATAACATCTACTCCGAAGGCTAAACATAGGTTGTCCAGACTGGGGGAAGGTAAAGCAGGGTGAGGGGATAGACAAGAAAGAAATTGTGCTGGATGTTTTAAATGGATTGGAGAGTGGATCCTGCACCCAACTCTTTCAGCCAAGCCCCAGAAATTCTTGGTGAGCTCCATTTAAACCTTCCAGGATTAGATGCAAACCTGAATTAAATGGAAATTGAATCTCTGCATCTCAGAGGAATAAGAGCTAGAGATAGATATTCATTTTACCTGTAGAAGAATAAAGTGCTTTTTGACACACCTGGGTGTGTGGCCTGTAAACTTATTCTCAAACCACTTGATTTGCTGTTCTAAGTTGAGAACTGGGCCTGTGGGTTTGACCTGCTCTACATGGCTGGCCACCCTCTTGGAGGACACAAAAATAATATTCAATCACATAGATTTCCTGGAAGAGTTGTGTTCTTACCTGAGTGTCCCAAATGAAAGTACTATGAAAATGGTCCCTTTGGGCCCTATAAAAAAGAAAGTTTATAAATTCTCATTCCTGGAGTTATTTGGTTTCCCAGTCATAAATTTCATACAATGCTAAAATAACAGGCAAACATATACAATAATAATAATTTGTTTTTTTAAACATCAAGGTATATTTCAGAACACTTCAGTGACAAAAGATTTGGTCTACTAAAGAATCCGCTTCCGGGTGTCCCCTCCACCAAAAAAAAAAAAAACAATCCGTTTGATAGCTAAACACTTCAGACCACAAAGTTAACATTAGATTACACATATCTTACAACAAACGCTACCTCGATCTGTTAAAATAATAGCTATTTTAATAAGTGTAAGACACTGCTAAGCACTTTATATGTGTTGCCTCATTTATTTTCATAAAAGCCCTTTGAAGTAGCTGCTGTGATCCCCAATTTATAGATGAGGACACCAAAGTCACACAGCTAACGAGTGGAAGAACGAAGAGATTCACACAGTCTAGTGTGTCACTCATTGGAGCCTACAGGTCTTAACAATGCACTACCCTGAATCCCTCTCTCGGTAATTTAAAAAAAAACAAAAAATCTTCTCAAGAATATGGTCTCGGGCTTCCCTGGTGGCGCAGTGGTTGAGGGTCCGCCTGCCGGTGCGGGGGACACAGGTTCGAGCCCTGGTCTGGGAGGATCCCACATGCCGCGGAGCGACTGGGCCCGTGAGCCACAACTACTGAGCCTGCGCGTCTGGAGCCTGTGCTCCGCAACGGGAGAGGCCGCGATGGTGAGAGGCCCGCGCACCGCGATGAAGAGTGGCCCCTGCTTGCCGCAACTGGAGAGGGCCCTCGCACAGAGACGAGGACACAACACAGCCATAAATAAATAAATTAATTAATTTTTAAAAAAAAAGGAAAAAAGAGAAAAAAAAAAAGAAGAAGAAGAATATGGTCTCCACACAGACATAGAGAACAAGCGTATGGACACCAAGGTGGGAAAGGGGAGGTGGAATGAATTGGGAGATTGGGATTGACATATATACACTAATATGTATAAAACAGATAACTCATGAGACCCTGCTGTATAGCACAGGGAACTCTACTTAGTGCTCTGTGGTGACCTAAATGGGAAGGAAATCCAAAAAAGAGGAGATATATGTACATATGGCTGATTCACTTCACTGTACAGTAGAAACTAACACAACATTGTAAAACAACTATACCCCCAATATAAAAAAGTTAAAAAAAAAAAAAGAATATGGTCTCCAAGTGACATTTCCTTGAACTCTTAACTATTCATATTTTTATCTTGAATTCTCAGTTTAAACTTCAAAGTATAGAGTGAGAACAAAAGATACTTAAAAAGTAAATTGTTCAGAATCCTAACCTATATTGATGCTTTACTATTATTTTTTTAACTACAATAAGCTTTGTATTTATTATTAAACTGCTTTTTCAAGCTACAAGTATAGAATTTGACCTGGTACTCATGACCAGGGTTTCTGTAATTCCAAGTCAGAGTTATGAAAGAAAATTATGAGACAATGGTTGATAATATTGAAAAAAATCCATATTTACAGGAGATTTTTTCAAGTGACTTACTATGATGTCTATTCATGGGAAGAACGCCTTTGAAAAGACAAGTATATAAAGAAGTTATCCTACAGTGAACAGAACAAAGCCCATTAATGACAATGATGTGAACATTCAAGAAATTATTAAAAGGACCTTTCACTTTGAGGGAAAATTAATTTACCCAGAATTTAGTGCAATTGTTGAAATAAGAAAATCAGAGAGGCAAGGCAGCAGACCTTGTGGCCAAAGTATTGCTTAAAGTAATAGCAGTTATGAAGGAGACAGCATTCTGCTTTTCTCTTCTACGTTTTGTCAAAAAGCACTGGAGGCATATACACTAGTGGCTTTTAACATTGTTATTTCTTTAACAACATAGTTTTTTTTTTTTCTGCCAGGACTGAAAATAATCAATAGGTCTACAGATTTTTATCTCTGTTTTATCTATACATATTTTAAAACTCTTAATTCCTGAATTTTAGAGGAAACCAGTTTTATTTCATAAAATTGAGGTTTTCTTTTTCAAAATATTTAAATAAATAGAGCCTTGCAGGAAAGAAGTAGGTGTTTATCAGGGACACTTGCCTCCAGGCAGAGAGATAGCTTCTCTGTCTGGCTCCTTCCACAATGAGTAGCCATTTTTGTCCAGGAAAGTATCTTCATAGTTCTAATGCCATATAGGTGTTTCTCTCCCTAGGCTTATCAACAAACCAACAAAGAATAATACTGGAGGGAATTCCCTGGCGGTCCAGGGGTTAGGGCCTCGCACTTCCACTGCAGGGAGCACGGGTTCGATCCCAGGATCCCACATGCCGCACAGTGTGGCCAATAATAATAATAATAATAATAATAATAATAATAATAATATTGGAAACCAGGGAGGATAAAAAGAAATATTAGACATGTCCCCTGACCTCAAATTTCATATAGTCTACCTTGCTTAGGGAGAAATTTCCATTTTCTCTGCTTGTCAATGTGTAAATTGAAACCTTGGACCCCACTGCTCCACAGAAGAGAGGACACAGCCAAAAAAATAGCAAAGAAAAAAACTAGCTAATTCTTGAATTTCAGAGTGAGCAGGTCAGACCTTATCAATTTAAATGGTGATTTAAGAAATTCTCAGGGATCATTTCCATATAAGAGGAAACTCTAGTGAATGAGTTGAGTTGTGTGTCTAATGTTCTCATTAGACCATAAACACTTCATAAATTCAGAAAAAGATGGTGCTATGTACTACAGTAGTCAGGGAAGTTTTCACCCTGGGTATGCCTGAGATGTGAATTTCTCCTTGAAAGACGGGTTAGTTTCAGATGAAAATAGATTGGTTATCTGATTCAAGAACTAGTGTAAGCAAAGAGCATAGATGATACACTCAAGATTCAGCAGTGACTTAACACAACATTGTTAATCAACTATACTTCAATTAAAAAAAGAAAGATTTAGCCGTGATCATGTAGGTTCCCAGGAAAGCCCACCTGAGTGGGAATCTATCAGGATGACCACAAAGCCCATTATATGCCCTTACCCATAGTGTTTTAAGTGCTGACTTCTTTCATAAACATCACTGTGTCATGGATGGAAAATCGTTCTTTTTTTTTTTTTGGCCGTGTGGCGCAGCATGTGGGATCTTAGTTCCCTGACCAGGGATCCAACCCAGTGCCCCCTGCAGTGGAAGTGAGGAGTCAACCTCTGGACCGCCAGGGAAGTCCCAGAAAATAGCTCTTAATTATAGGCTGGATTTAGCATCATTGTTTTACAAATTTACCTCCAGTCCTTTACACCATAAAAGAGCCATGAACTCCACCAAATATGTGTGCTCCCTGCTTCCAGCTGAAAATCTGTCCTTTAGAACTCTATTATCCTCATCCTCCTAAGCCTTTGCATTTCATGGAACCCTTACCCCTCAAGAATTAGCTCAACCATAACTTTATACCTGAAATATTTCTGATAGCTCCAATTTCTGAAACACTACCCCTCATTCACTATAACATTCACTATGTTAATTATAATGTAACCTAATTAACATTATCACACAACTATAATCATCTGTTTACCTATATTTCTCTCATACCAGATGATTGTTCTTCAAGGACATAAACAATATCACGTTCACCTTTTGGTTCTTAGCTCCAAGTCCGATGCCTGACACTACCCTTTGATTCTTAGCTCCAAGTCCAATGCCTGACATATGTTAAATATCTAATTAAAGTTTCTGTTTTTTGGAAGAGAAGAGGAGGAATGAACTTCCACTGTGAGTACCTAGGTGACCTCAATTAGGCAGATCAGAAGCTATGAAGGTAAAAATAAGAACAGAGAAAGGAAGCACAGAATTTTTTCCCCTAGCGGAGCAGTACTAGACTAAATCGTGACTAAGGCATTTCGACTTTAAAGGCTTCTTCTTTTCTTTTTTTTAAATTTTATTTATTTTTGGCTGCTTTGGGTCTTCGTTGCTGCACGCAGGCTTTCTCTAGTTGCAGCAAGTGGGGCCTACTCTTCATTGCGGTGCGCGGGCTTCTCATTGCAGTGGCTTCTCCTGTCGTGGAGCACAGGCTCTAGGTGCGCAGGTTTCAGTAGTTGCAGCACATAAGCTCAGTAGTTGTGGCACACAGGCCCTAGAGTGCGTGGGCTTCAGTAGCTGCAGCGTGTGGGCCCAGGGCATGTGGGCTTCAGTAGATGTGGCTTGCAGGCTCTAGAGCGCAGGCTCATTAGTTGTGGCACACGGGCTTAGTTGCTCCATGGCATGTGGGATCTTCCCGGACCAGGGCTTGAACCCATGTCCCCTGCATTGGCAGGCGGATTCTTAACCACTGCGCCACCAGGGAAGTCCCTAAAGGCTTCGTATTAGGGCCTAGCCTCTAGGACCCCTGGTTCCCCCATGATGTCCTCAGCTGCTGTGAGCTTTTCACTTGGATTTGCCCTCTCCAGGCTTCATCCTATATCCCACACCTTTTCCTATAATCCACCATTCTAGTTTCTCTCTTAACTTACTGCTCTCTGCTAGCAAACCTAAAACTTCAATGTGTGGAAATATGTCATTATGTATCCCAAGTGTGTTCCCCGGAGATGCTTCATTCAAAAGGATTTTCCTTCAGTTTTCACTGCAAAGTAAAGGAGCTGTTAGTGGAGGATTACTGGACTGAATGTCAATATTATGACATAGCATGAGTGTGTTTCGTGTTTGGTAATTGCAATCATTGTTGCTTTTGTTGTGGTCATCCATTTATAATGCTTGGTGTCAGTCTATTTATCTCTTGTAAAAATAATATACAGTGTGTGTGTGTGAAGAAAAAAAAAAGGATTTTCCTGTTAAATTTAGGAAATGTTTATACACAACCTCACCCTTGAGGACAAAATGTGCATTAACATATTAAAGTCTCAGAGAAGTCTTACACTGGAAAACTTTATTGATTTTTTTTAATCCTGCATTTTCCAAAATTATTTGTCAATGAAAGCTTTTTAAATACCACCCCTTAATGTCCCACAGGACTCCTGTTCCACGGAACACACCCCAGGAAGCACCAGCTAAGGATTAGCAGTTAAAGTGACTTACTTGAATCACAACAGGTATTTTCTAACATGGTCCGAAGGGATACATGCACCCCAATGTTCATTGCAGCACTGTTTACAATAGCCAAGACATGGAAGCAACCTGAATGTCCATCGACAGAGGAATGGATGAAGAAGATATGGTACATATATACAATGGAATATTACTCAGCCATAAAAAAGAATGAAATAATACCATTTGCAGCAGCATGGATGGACCTAGAGATTGTCATACTGAGTGAAGTAAGTCAGACAGAGAAAGACAAATATTGTATGATATTGCTTATATGTGGAATCTAAAAAGAAATGATATAGATGATCATATTTACAAAACAGAAATGGACTCACAGACTTAGAGAAATGGTTACCAGGGCAGGGAAGGGTGGAGGGAAGGGACAGTTAGGGAGTTTGGGATTGACATGTACACAGTGCTATATTTTAAAAGGATCACCAACAAGGACCTACTGCTCAATGATGTGGCATCTTGGATAGGAGCGGAGTCTGGGGGAGAATCGATACATGTATATGTATGGCTGAATCACTTTGCTGTGCACCTGAAACCATCACAATATTGTCAGTTGGCTATACTCCAATATAAAATAAAAAGTTAAAATAAAAGAAAAACCTATGAGCCTTACACCTGATTAAAAAAACAACAACAACAGGTATTTTCTAAAGACTGTGTTTTAACCCAGAAGCCTGATTCTTTGGTAGGAATTTCAGGTGATTACTTGTGGTAGACTTTGTGGGTAAAGAATCTCTGTGGAGCGCTTCAGATTATGTCATGATGGAGAAACTTTTTTATATCTTTATTATGTGCCAAGCAACATACTATATGTTTTCAAGTATCTTTTTCCAGTTAATTCAAAAAACAATCCTATGAGGTAGTTATATGTTTACCCATTTTAAAAATAAGGAAACTGATCTCAGAGGTTAAGTAGTTTGCCGAAGATCACACAGTTCATAAATGGCAAAGGTGAGTCAAATCCAGTTCTTATAGTATTAAATCTCATATTCTATCATTTTCACACTACCTGAATTTCTAGGTCAGTATTTCTCAAAGCTTGGTCTTAAGATGCTTAGCAAAAATCCAGATTCCTGGGGGACTTCCCTGGTGGTCCAGTGGTTAAGACTCCACTTTTCCACTGCAGGGAAACGTTCCACCGCAGGGCATGCTGCGAGGCGCGACCCAAAAAAAAAAAAAAAAATTCAGATTCCTGGGACCTATCCAGATGTACTAAATTAGAGTTTTGTGGCTGGACCAGGACCAGGACCAGGTGGTTTTAACAAGCTCCTGAGTTGATTATTACTCAGTTTATTAACACTAAAGTTTGAGAACCACAGTTGTAGCTATATATTATTTTTATCACATTGCACTACCATCATCCAACTAATTAATCAATCAACACATTATAATGTTGGTCTTGACTCACATTGCTGTACTCTCAAGTCCAGCCCAATCAAGTCTGCATCCTACATTGTCTTTGAATATTACCATATAGCTTCCCCTGAGTAAGGCAACTCATACCTTGAAGATGAAAGAGACAACAAATGAATCTTCTCACTTTGAATGCATTGCTTTTGTCGATGATATAGGCACTCCCCACTTCAACTGGCTATCCCAGTGAAATAACATATCTCAATTGGCAAATATTTGAAAGCAAAAGATACCCAAAGAAAGGCAGTGTTTGAAATAACCAAAGAAACTCAGGGCTTTTGACTTTCTTCTCCTGAGTGATTTGTAAAAGGTTTTGCTTCTTTTATTGCTGATGCCTTTTATATATTAGTATATTCCTCTTTACTAATTCCCTAGACAAACCAGCAGTCCTTTCTGTTAAATGATCTGCCATTAAGTACAAAAAGGTCAAATAACTGTCATTTTCTCTTCACTGGACCATGTGAAATATTTCAACTCTACAGTGATGTGCTCTGGCCAAGAAATAAGAAAAAATAGCTAGAGTGTGTACAAATTTGTGTGGAGGGGGCAGGGGTGAGAGAGAGAGAGAGGAGGAGAGAAAATAGGTCCTTCTTCCCCCTTGTCTTTTTGTTTCTGAGTTAGAAACCATCTCTACTTTACCTCTTGTCTTCCCAGTTCATTACTATTGTTATAGGCGTCACATAATGTAACTGATGTTTCATTGCTCTGTACTTTCATCCAGGAGATATTAGGTGAAGATAAAAGTGAAGGAAAAAGTAGTAACCAGGATGAAGATCAGTTATTGGAATAGGCATCTTGTTGACATACAGACACAGGTTGATGGCTCTCTGCCCTGATATTCATTCTCACCTTCTTCCTTATTAATAAAACTCCGGCACTCTACTGCCCAGAATAAGGAAGGCAGTCCCTGCCTTCCTTGCAGCCAGGTGTAGCCATGTGTTTAAGAAATGGCTTTTGAAATACAACTGGAGGAGCTGTATGGCAGTTTCTGGGAATCTCCTTGGCCTCAATCTTCTATATCCCCTGGAATGCAAATGTGATGACTAGAGCTAGAATTGCTGTTTTGGACACGAGGTAAACTCTGAAGGCAAAGCAGCAAGAACAAAGGAGTTGCGGTCTCTGAGGGCCATGGAGTTACCACGTCAGCCCTGGAATCATTAACTCCACATTAATTTCACGTGAAAGAGAAACTTTTGACCTTGTTTAAGGCTCCATAACTCTGGGCTCGCTATCACATGCAGCCCAGCCTAGGCTAACTGACACAGCCTCTATTCCCACAGGGACTGCCTACAGCATGGCTCTGGTCCTGAATTTATTTTCATGTGAGTAAATAAAATAAAAGAGATGCCATCTGCAATAATATTTTTGTTTAAAAAATTTTAAATTCTAGCTATCTTAACAGAATATTCAACTCGCAGCTACAAAGCTTTGTGATTCCATGATTCTTTGATGGAATTACCTCGAGGCTCTCAAGGTGATATGGGAGATTGCGAAAGAGGCGGGGTATCTGGGATTCACACAACTTTTTCTTGTATAAAGTGCAATGTCTAGATTGACTCAATTTTAAAAGAAAACTAGATCACTGCTATTCCTAAAGTTCCTATATCTTGACTTTTTCTCTTCCATTTTAAATAATTTTCCTAACTGTGTACCTGATCACCATGGAAAATTTGGAAAACACCAATGTTTTTCTTTTTCTTTGTTTCCCCTTGCCCTTTGTTTCTCCCAGAAGTGCACAGCAAGGCAAGGGAAATGCCAAAATCTAGAGGAAGTTCAGGGAGAACCAAGGGAAAGGAAGGGGTGAGGTCTCCAGAATCCTCTATGCACCTGAATTGCCATAAACTGGGTAGTGGTTTGAAGAGGAGCGGTTTACGTCTGCTTTTTCAGAACAAGTCTCACAGTGGCACCTTCCTCTGTTGTTGTTTTCCCTAAACTTCTCCAGCTCTTTCTTCTTATGTAAATAAATATATGTCCTGCACCCCATTTCATGCTTTATTATTCCCAAATAGCAAATGCATTAGGCCCTTTGATTCATCTGTGGAGAATGCATTTTGAAGCAAAGCTTAATACCCTAAAATGGTTAGTTCATGGGGTTTTAATTTTAGGAATATCAGAAAAGCATTAATTCATAGTCTTCAACTGGCACAAAAACTCAACGGATCTCCTCGTGGAAAATCCCCCCTCCTGTCCTTTGCTCAGAAGTGTGCGGGAGACTTAATGCAAATCAAAGCCCTCATAAAACTTGGGAAACTATGCTACCTGCTGACTTACTGGAGAGGCCGCCTGGACCACAGTCTTGAAGAAAACTGTCTCCATAGGGGAGGTGAGTCCTTGAAGTCTCATGGTGGTCAACCAAAGGAAAACTCATACCACCTCTGGGTCTTTCAATATGTTTTTATTAGAGTCCCAGTTTTAGTCGCATGACCAAAGGCAAGGTCTGAAGACCCCTAACTTATTTTTATTTTCTTCACTGATCAAACCACCCTGATCAGTGGCTCATCTGTGAAGATAGTATTGTTAGGTTCACATCACAAGAATATTAACTTCAAATAGATGATGGCTCATAAAAACTGCATAATGCTAATGGCAATTTTGTGACTATTAACCAATGGGTCATTTGTTTCTCTATCTGCATAAGTATAACTTTTGAGCAAATCATTCTCCATGAAAATAAGTAGTTTCATAGTAAAAGAATAGTTGGAATATAATTTCTGCAAAACAAAAGAAAACCAAATGAACAAACAAACAAACAAAAAACCCAGAAGGAATGCTACTGCTGCTTCTCTGAATTTTCTCAACATAAAACTAAATTAAATGTTACCTGCCAAAATCCTCCTAATAGCAAGTTCCTTGGTGGTCTAGTGGTTAGGATTGGGCGCTTTCACTGCCGTGGCTCAAGTTCAATCCCCAGTCAGGGAACTGAGATCCTGCAAGCCACATGGAGCAGCCAAAAAAAAAAAAAAAAAAAAATACTCCTAATAAACAAATATGGGGCGGGGGGCGTTTGAGCAAAGCATTTTTAAGTGACATATTGTGTGTCTTTCAATTTTTTTTAAAAGAGCCTCTATATTAGTTTATTTTATCACTCAATATAATGTCCCACCTGGCTATCAACTATAGAAATTTCGTTCCTTACATGCTTCCTGGCCAAGGTCAGGATTGGGCTCAGCCTGTATTAGAACTCACCCTAAGGTTGGTCTAGGTAGGAGCAATCTTAGTTCATCGTCTTTAGAATTGTGTGCTCTGACCTTGGGCCCCATTTCTAGTAGCTAGCCTTCGTCCTTGAACAGGCCTTACCCTTGTACCCTTGAACTGGGTCCTGACTTCCTGCCCTGAACTGTTTTCTGACCTTGACACCTGCTTAGTTCTCCCCAGTTGTCCATGGCTCTGGAGGCGTATCCCTGAACGCCAGTCTGGAGATGGGGGCCCAGCTACCCGCTTCCACTTTTGCCTCAGCCTTCTCTTTCTGAATGTCCACATAATTCCGAGTCTGGGATTCTCTGCTGATCTTTGAGAACACCTAGCTCTTGCCGCATCCGCTAACACTACTCTCTAACCAGACTACCACAGATGTATGTCACCATTCTCGCTGGATATTGTCATCCATCCACCTAGACTCCTCCAGGACACTGCACACCCCAAAAGGCATGTAGATTTCCCAGATCCTCTCTGCCCTGCCTTGCCAGACTCTAAGCTACCCACCAACCTCCAGTGCACACACTGACTCCTTAAGATTATGTTTTTCCCATGTCCATCAGCTTGTTAATTTTAGGTTTTTAGTTCTAGGAAGGAAAAAATTAAAAGCTGTTATCTCTACCTTACTTCAGGATTCAAGCATCTGGTACAAAAACAAAACAAAACAAAAACCAACCAACCAACACACAATAGCAGATAGTCAACATTTATTTTAAAATCTCAGAATCCTGGAATCAAGGAGAGGTCATATATGTGATCTTGTAGCTTCCTACTCACTGCAGACATCCTTGATAGATGATCCACAAACCTTTCCAGACAACCTGTCCCACTGTCAGCTATTTCCTCTTTCTATTGAACTGGAATCCGTAGCACTAAACATTCTATTCATTAATGAAAGATGGAAACAAAGAGTGTATGAAACTTCATAATCATCCATTCATTCCATGAACACAGTAGCAGGCACTGCATTACAGTTGCCCAGGAATCAGGGTGACAGAGCAGCAAGCTGGAGGCCAGAGAATTCTGTCAACTGCAGGGAAAAGCTGAGGTTGAGAATGGGGCAGGCCAGAAGGAGTGAAATGGGAAACTGGGAGAAGAAATCTTTTGAATCAGAATGGAGCAGGAATCTGTCTCTCTCATGTCCCTAGGGTCCCAGAAATGAAAGTTATTTCTACATCAGAGGCCAGGCAATTCATAGGAAATTATGTAGAGCTACTGGGGGTTTTTCTGTTGTTGTTCCTTCAGTACCAATTTCCATCGCAAATTAGTTTTTTTCGTTTCACAGGTGAAAGTAGTCATTTCTAAAATATGGATTAAAATTGGCAGTTTTTGAAGTAAAAATTATCCAACCTTCAATTTCTTCAGCTTCTAAGAAGAAGAACCATAAGGCAGAATAATGATAATTAAATTCAGATGCTAGCCCCAGATTCTGTCATCTTGAAAAAGCTGTTTAACCTCTCTGAGCCTGAATTTCTCCATCTGTAAAAAATTAGAGTTAAAATACGTTTTACCACATCACAGAGTTGCTGTGAAGCTACAAAAATAAAAGCCACCATTCATCAAACTCTGACTCTAGGCCAGACTTGGAGCTCTGCAATTTAGGTACATTATCTCCTAAATCCTCACAACAGTCCTGTTAGATAAGAACCCATTATCCCCATTTTCCAGATGATGAAACTGAGGCTTCCAAGGGTACAGCAATTTTCCACTAGAACTTTAATCCGCATGTATCTGACTCTAAAACACTTTCTCTCAACTAGGTCTAAACTGTGGGAAAGGATCAGCAACTAGAGTTCTTATGTAAGCACATGAAAGGAAATATTAATAAGGATTTTTGTCTTCCCTACAATATGCCTTGTTTATATGAATTTGATGGTGGGTTTCTTGTTACTGTTTCACTGCAAAAGAAAAAAAAAGCATACTATTGTAAGAAAATTTTCAAACAACACAGAGTGTAATGGGTAAAAACTTCACACACACACACACACACACACACACACACACACACACACTGCCCAACCTGCCAATCTCAGTCTTGCTCTACCTCCCATTATTGAAAATTTGGAATTGTATCTTTCCAGAACTTTTCTATGCACTACACATATACATATATAAAGAGAGAGATTTTACATCAATAGGACTACACTACACATATTATTCTGAGATTTGCCTTTTTTCACTAATCAATGGACCTCTTTCAATCTGCATAATATTCCATGTGTGGATGTACCATATTTTTTTTTAATTTTACTTTTACATTGGAGCAAGTTGATTAACAATGTTGTGTTAGTTTCAGGTGTACAGCAAAGTGATTCACTTATACATACACATGTATCTATTCTTTTTCAAATTCTTTTCCCATTTAGGTTATTACAGAATAGCACAGAGTTCCCTGTGCTATACAGTAGGTCCTTGTTTGTTATCTATTTTAAATATAGCAGTGAGTACACGTCAATCCTAAACTCCCAATCTATCCCTCCTCCCCATCCTTCCCCCATGGTAACCATAAGTTCATTCTCTAAGTTTGTGAGTCTGTTTCTGTTTTGTAAATAAGTTTATTTGTATCATTTTTTTTAAGATTCTGCATATAAGTGATATCAGATGATATTTGTCTTTCTCTGTCTGACTTACTTCACTTAGTATGATAATCTCCATGTCCATCCACGTTGCTGCAAATGGCATTATTTCATTCTTTTTAAAGGCTAATATTTCATTGTATATATGTACCGTCTTTATTATCTTAATGTTAATGGACTCAGTATGTTTCTAATTTTCAGTTATTACAAGAAATGTTATCATGAACACCTTTATACCTATATCTTTGAGCACATGTACAAAATACTTCTATAGAATTGTTTTTAGAAGTGGTTTGCTGGGTCAGGGAGTGTGTATACTTTTAATTTTGATGGGTGTTGTATAAATTCACATTCCACCACAGTATATGTGTGCTCTCTACGTCTTTACCAAAACTAGACATGAGCAGGCTTTTACATTTCTGCTAGTTTAATGGAGGAAAAATGATAACTTGCTATCATTTGCATTTCCCTGAGTGCTAATGAGATTATACATTTGTGTCGACTACCTAGTTGTATTTCATCTTCCAAGAATTATTTGCCACTCCATATCATTTGTTCAATTTTCCATTGGAATATTTTTCTTTTTACTGTTGGATTTGAAGGAGAACTTTACATATTGTAGATATTACTCCTTTGAATATTATATGTATTGCAGATATTTTCTTCCAATTTATTGCTTGTCTTTTAACATTTTTAAATGGGTAAAACAATTTTTTACTTTTATGTAGTTAAACTTCTTTTCATTTATGACTTGGCAGCTTTATGTATTGCTTAGAAACTTCTTCCCTGGTTAAAGATCATAAAAAACATTCTCTTATATTTTCTTCTAGGATTTTTATTACTTCCCTTGAATATTTTCATGTAAAGTAAGGATCTAATTGCATCTTTTTTTAAATGAGCAACCCAACTGACTCAACACGTGAATTGAATGGTTCATCTATTCTACTGATTTGAAATGTGCTTTTATCATAATTACATCAATGTGTACATTGATCTTATTCTAGACTTTGTATTCTGTCCCCTAGATCACTTGTTCTATCCCTGTATCACTACCCCTTGCATATTAGCTAGCATATCTGTAGCATATATTCATTTGCTGCTGGTAAGGCAAGTCTTCAAAGATAGTACTCTTCCTAAATTTCCTAAGCCATTATAAGTAATGGTATCAAGGGATCCAGATATACCCTACCTGCCCATTTACTCTTGGAACTGCTAAATTCATAGGGAAGATAGTGCTACTTTCGATGAAAACATCATTAATACATATTGTACTCAAAAAAGTCTGTTTGAAGCTACCTAAAACAGCAAATTCAACCACTACATCATACCAAAGCCATTATGTCTCTGATTGAGTGATTTTGAGAACTCCAGCCCTCTGCATATTTCCCTCCTTTCCCAATTAATATGGTCAAGAGATAAATATCTCTCAAATCTTATTCCTTTGGAAAGGCAGGGAATTGATTAAAAATCCTGGTTTTCATAATTCATAACATAACATACTGTCCATGTAATTTGGAACATTCATTTTAATACACATTTTTAAAATAATGATGATTATATAATAGAGATATTTAAATAATTAGAGCCAGCATAGTTCAGTGATTTAAATTATGGGCTTTAGAATCAGACATTTTAATTCAAATCATAGATCATGGTAAGTTACTTAACTTCTTGGGAAACTCAATTTCCTCATCTATAAAATAAAGATTAAAATGCCTACCTTGTCTGTGGTTTGTAAGGATTAGAAATAATGTATGTAAAGTATTTTAACATTGCAGCACTTAGTAGGTACCCAATAAATTGTGATTGTTATTCTATTGTATCTTTTGCATGCATGTAGCAGTTTTCTCTTTTCAAAGTGCTTTTGTGGGTCTTTTTCTCTTCCCGTTCTTTTTATGGATGAAATGTGGGCACAAAGACATTGAGAGGGAGGGCTGCTGGCAACTGTTCACTGCTGTGGAGGGAAACAAGGGTGAGCTTAAGAAAGCACTGTACACTGTGGAATCTTAAGGACTCATTCCTCTTGCACCCCCAGTCAAGACCTGAGAGGCAAAGCTCCTTTGAGAGCATTTGAGTGTTAGAAATTTATGAGGTTTTTATAAGATGATCCATTTAAAATAGATCATACTTAATCCCATTGAGGATCTGGTTCAGATGAGCTTTTCTTTTCTATATAACCATTGTGAATGAAAAATAGTGTCAAAATTCTAACTTCCTTACATTTACACGGAAGTCACTGGGGAAATAAAGTTGTATTTACATTTGGCATCATTTACTTGATCCTCATGTTAGGCCAATAAATTACATATTAAAAGTCCTCAGTGTCCAACTTGCTTACCTGCTATATTAACCAATTAATTGTGCTATAACTTTTATTGGATGTGCTATTTAGAGGTAAGCTTAAATGGCTAGGTGGTGGTTTCAGTTCAAGCAATGAACAAGTGTATTTTTTCAACATTGTAAAAACATTCACTTTCTATCCATTTGCTAAGAATGACTTGCCTCAATATTTTCTTCCCACCCCTAGAGCATTGATCGGCATGCTTTGGTATATGTGCAATTTAGCATAGAATAACAGGGGCAATAAAGAAATAAACCTCAGTTCACTCATAAAGAGGTCATTCTGGGACCAAGTCAGAGAATATAGGTCTTGGGGGGGGGGGGGTGCAAAAAAACATGTTATTGACATTAATTACTGTTTACTTCAAAGCAGAGAGTTACTTTCTGGGACCCAATGTCTAATATGGATCATTTTGAGGCATAAGATTATATGAAAACTGACATCTGATGTAAAAGGTAGCGTGAATAATACATATTTTATAAGTTTACAATGTAGTATTTGAAGTGCATTTGAATCTAATCATCATTTTCCTTGTGAATGGTAATATGATAAAAATACAAATTTAAGCCGATTCTTAAATGGACAAAGCAATAACTACATATGAATGAAAAACAAATCAACACTTTTAAAAATTATCCAAAAGGTCCATTGGCACATAAATGACCATGTATTTTTACGTTTTGCATTTGCAAATAATGAAGCCTCACATGGATCTTCATAATGGTTACTGGTTTTTAATATTGGGCAAAGCACAAATACAAAATGTACTTGAAGCTCAGCTTTAAGTAGATTATGAACATTTAATACAGAATGTTATCATAATATTCAGAGCACCAAATTGCAGACTTCTGTCACCCACTTTCAAGCATGCTTCTGAAGATCATAGTTTATTCTGCTGATTTATGGTAATGCTGCAGCATTATCGTCCACAGCATCAGAAACCACTAACAAGCTTAGTATAAGCTTGGGCTGAAATGGTTTGAGGTTTAAATTTCTGTAACGATTATAAAGTAGAAGGAGTAAAATCCCACTTCAGCAAAAAAAAAAAAAAAAAAAAAAGTACTGCATTTCCACTTACTATCACGTCCATCCCCCCACCTCCCAGTAGCCTTCCCCGACTGCATCAAGAAAAGTAACTTCTAATGGACGGGCATTTAAAATTTTCCACATAGTCTTTTCTGAATGGTAATATTCCTAATTCAAATATATAATGCTCACAGCTTTTCCTTGCTGAGGAAGACTACTCTAAAAGAGTTTACCTTATCCTTCGAAAACGGTTGCTCTTTTTAAAACAAATTCCATTTTGGAAGCTCCTTTTTTTGAACATTAATTTACATTACATTCAATCTTCTAGAAAATCGTTAGAAATCAGAACACTTTAATGGCCATTATCTTCTTCTGGCCAAATGACTGTGTCATGTTAATGTGTGGCCCTTAAGCAGATGAGACCCATTCGTCTGTCTTTTTTCGGGCTGTGGAAAGTCAAAAGAAGCCCCGGTTTGAATCAGCACAGTAAAATAGGGGCCTGTCTATCCAGACCGCTCCGCCAAAGGTGAGTGCGTCCTTGTCATTGAACACAATGAGCAGGGGCTAATAGTGGCAGGGGATTTGTGGCGTCTTCAAGAAGAAAAATACAGTAACAACCACACCATCCCTGCTGTAAGATAGAAGAGCCGCTCCCGTGATCGCAAACCGATTTCCAAGAAAGTGAGCTAAAGGAAGAACCCTGTGTCCCACACTTGTGGCTGTATCCTCCTGCGTGGAATAAGACAGAAACAGGTTCAACAGGAATTGGCTTCATGTTTTCTATAAGAATGTAAGTTCATGTCATCATTCAGAGCTTTAGCTAGTGCCTCTATGAAAAAGCCAATCTTGCCTTTGGTTCTTGGGAAATAGCCACAATTGAAAAATAGGAGGGGGCGGGGGACATACCTTCCACAAAGGTGCTAATGGTCTGGGTGGGGGCGGAATTGGGCACAGGTTCACCAGGAATCCTTCCTGAAAGAGTAGGATTTGGTCCAGCAGAATGTACCTCCCCAAACTCTAATTTCAAAATCAACTGAAAAACAGGCTGACACTTAGGACACAGGGAAAACACACAGGTAAAGAAAACAGAATAATCATGTGTGTTATTCTACACTCTACCTCTGCACCAAAAACCAAATAAGAAGGAATATCTCATGACACCTGTTTTCATTTGAGAGAGAAATTTTAGTATGCATGACCAAATTTTAGTATCCCTGAAGGCAAAATCTTGTTCAGGAAAAAAACAAAAACAAAAAACGGAGATTCCTAAAATTTTTCTCTCCTCTAAGAGGGATAATGTTTTTTATGCGGGTGGGGGAATTATCTCTTCAGAGAATATGCATAAAGCATTGGACTCCTGCTCTGAGGAATAGCAGTGGATGGGAGCGAATGAACGAGTAAGGGGTGAAGTACAGTTAGCTTGGTGGGAAACTAAGGAAGGAAGAAAGGAGACGGAAGCGTCTGTGGGGATTTGGTACAACGATGGCAGGGGTACCCAGGGAACCGAGGCTTTGTGATTCCTAATGGACTTCCCAAGGCAGAGTAGCGAGGTCAGTAGCGACTGTTCAGTATAAAGTGGGTAACGGGGTCAAAACACACAAACAAACAAACAAAAAGCAAACCCAAGAAGGAAAGTAACTCGTAATTTCACGCTTTTAGAGCCCAGAGCGATACGGGGAAACCACAGGTCTCCCTGAGATTCCGGATGGCTCATCTTCTAAAGTTCAAACACCGACTCCTCACTATGGCTTTCTTTTCAAGATGTCATTCTCCCGCCTCCATACCCACTACCAAACAAACATAGAAATCTACTACTGTTCTCCCCATGCACTCCATTTTCTTCCAATCTGAGAGCCATTTGTGTGTATAATTGAAAATTAGCAGTGCAGCTGTTTGAAGAGAGTAATTTATCACAGCGCATTGTTCGTGCCTGACACTTTAGACCTGGCTCTAACAAGCCAGTGGTTGCTGGGGGTTGAGCTGCAGAAAGCGATTCGGCTGTAATGCTGCGTTTCCCCTGCTTTGTTGCTAATTGTAGCCTCTTTTTCTCCATTGAATTGGGAGTTGAGTAAAAGAGCTTGTTTGCTCTGTGCGGTGAGGCTGCCAGGGCCGCTTGGGCTATTATCACAAGATACTCTTGATCTTTTGAAAAGCAGGAAATAGAATTTTTCTCCAACAGGGAAAGTAATTTGCGATGCGTCCATTAGTTCTTCATTAAAGCAAGATTAAATTGCACGGCAAATCACATCTGTGTTTGGATGATTAAAGGGTGGCATTTTAGAGGCCAAAACTAATTACTAGTCAAAATGAATGGGAGTGAAAAAACAGTCATGTTTTTACATTAGATAGTGTGGCTTGTAATTAGATTCAAGCTAATTCCACTATTTCTTCTCTTTTAATGAGATGAGCCTGTTCTCAGCGTTTTCTAGGCCATGCTAACAACCCCAAATGTATAATTTTGATAATACTAAGAGTTTACTTTATTGAAATTTCTTTGCTACCTGCCACAAGTGACTGTTCTCTCCAGTGGTACTTCATTACATAGAAACATAGCTACTCAGCAGTATAGTTTACAAGAGTCATTCCTACAGGAAAAAGATTAATTTTAAATGAATATGCATAAATGTATATATGTAAAAATGTATATTTTAAAATGATATTGAAATTAACCATCTCCTGAAATTTGTACAAAACAAATCTTTCTCAGTTGGGCAACTAAAACAAGTACCTTTAGCAATGAAGAGTAAGGAGTAAGGTTTGTACGCGGTAAGTATTGAAGGGCTCCACATTCAGTGTGCATTTGGATATTATTGTTTCTTTCCTGCCTTGCAATATAATTTTTCTCATATCTCCTGTATGTTTTCACCTTTTCCTATGAGTAAGGCATGTTATGATGAATTCCCCTCTGATTTCAGTTTTTATTTTTATTTAAAATAAACATGGGAAAATAAAAAGCATTGCACCAAGGAAAAGAAACACGTGAAGTCAAGACTCCTAAAGCAATTATGATATTTCTCAAAAGTAGGTTAAATTTGCTCTCAGAAATATGTTTCAGTTTTTAATGGTGGAAAAATGGTAATTTCTGAAATAACCACAGATCATATTTAGATGAGTCAAGCAATTATTGAAGGAAAAAAGAAGGAAATGGGCATTTACTGACCTAGGTGCTCTTGGATGTGTTGCCTTATCAGAAACACCCTGGGAGGACCAGAATCCATTCAATTCTCTGGTCTGAGTTTTTTAATACATCAGCTTCAGTGGCCTCAGTGAAGTGGGAGCCTACTAAACAGGACAACACAAAGTTTTCCCTTTCTAGCAATTAACTCGGACTTTGACATCAGAATTTCCAAATCTCTCATGATTAAGGCAATATTTTAATAAAAATCTTTGTAGCCAAGTCCCTACTGCATCTTCAGGCCAAAGACTGCACTTTCTTCCCCAGTGTATTTCCAAAGCCTAGCACTTCTTATGGCAATGGGATAAAGGAATAATTGACCAAAAGAAAAGAGAACAAATAAATAAATGAATTGGGGGAAAACAATCTTTGCAAATCAAATTTTCCTCAGTAGTTTTAAGATGAAATCTATGGAATGTGGGCTGTTATTCCTATGTGATATAGGCAAACAGCATACAGCATTTTAAAACATGTGAACATGTAGTTTACATGAACTGCCAACATAGAGATAAGAACAGGAACAGGATTCCTGAGATCTAGTAATTGTACCAGACACATGAATTTTTATATTAACCATTTATTTGTCCATTTACTCACTTATTCATTCATTCCCATTTTTTAGCTGAATTTTATTAGGTTAATTGCATTCTTTAACTTTTCGTACTATAGTTTTCATTTAACCAACACTTAATATGTGATGTTTCCTAAGACAACAATGGCTCCTATTCCATTCTTATTTTGCCCTAATCTCTTGCATCTTGTCACAAAGATGTCACAATGGCACAGACAGACATTTAAAAGACTTTCCTGGTACAAAGCAGAAGATGTACCATGTAACACACAGAGGCAGTCACAGTGAATACTAACTGTTCATATGTGTGGTGCTTTGACTGCAGTGCAAGTGAATAGTTAGAGATGATTTCTTTTGATACCAACTCAAGAAAGTGGATAAAACCAAAGTTTGTGATCTATGGTTCCACATGAACAAGTGGTTCTAATTTACGTTCTTGTTGGCCATCTCAGGAGAGTGTTAAGAGTTCGAATGGTCCCTCAACCAAGTGTCCCTAGAAAGAAGTCTGTACTCAGCAACCTTCACTGAAGACTCATGGAGAGCTCTTTTCCCGTTGCTTTGGGAACATGTTTCTTACCTTCAGGAAATTTGAACTAAGGATGCTTGTTGGTGATTCTCAAAAACACCTAACAGTTACTACACATACCATTAAATTCTCTTTCTTATGACTGAGACTCTTGAAAGCTGTAAAGCAACAGTATCAGTTGACATTCTACAAGTATTTATTGAGGGCCTCTGCGTGCCAGGTAATGGGGATATAGTAGTGCATAAAAAATTTCTGCTCTCATGGAGCCTATAAAACACAGAAACAAATAACAATAGCTTAAATATTGTCTTCAGTAAGAATTAAGAGGCCTTTACCAAGAGGCACATGAAAAGATGCTCAACATCGCTAATTATTAGACAAGTGCAAATCAAAACTACAATGAGATATCACCTCACACTAGTCAGAATGGACATCATCAAAAGTCTACAAACAGTAAATGCTGGAGAGGGTGGGGAGAAAAGGGAATCCTTCTACACCATTGATGGGAATGTAAATTGGTGCAGCCATTATGGAGAACAGTATGGAGGTTCCTTAAAAAACTAAAAATAGAGCTACCATATGATCCAGCAATCCCACTCCTGGGCATATATCTGGAGAAAAACATGGTTCAAAAGGATATATGCACCCCAATGTTCATTGCAGTTCTGGTTACAATACCCAAGACATGGAAGCAACCTAAACGTCCATAGACAGATGAATGGATAAAGAAGTTGTGCTACATATATACAATGGAATATTACTCAGCCATTAAAAAGAATGAAATAATGCCGTTTGCAGCAACATGGATGGACTTGGAGATTACCATACTAAGTGAAGTAAGACAAATATCATCTGATATCACTTATATGCAGAATCTAAAAAAAATGATACAAATGAACTTATTTACAAAGCAGAAACAGACTCACAGACTTAGAGAACAAACTTATTGTTACCTGGGAAAAGGTGGGGAGAGGGATAGATTGGGAATTTGGGATTGACATGTACACACTGCTATATTTAAAATAGATAACCAACAAGGACCTACTGTATAGAACAAGGAACTCTGCTCAGTACTCTGTAATAACCTAAATGGGAAAAGAATTTGAAAAAGAATAGACACATGTGTATGTATAACTGATTCACTTTGCTGTACACCTGAAACTAAAACAGCATTGTAAATCAACTATACTCCAGTGTAAAATAATAATTAAAAAAAAAAGAAATAAGGCCTTTAAAACACAACTTACTAAAGGAACATTATGGTGCTTATTAAATGTGACACATCCGGTTCATTGTGACTTCTTTAGGACATCTAATTCAGGTGCAAAAATGATTATCAACTTGTGGCTTTGTTTTCATCACCTCAACTCATTTGGGCTACAGGGACAGTGGCTGAATGAACTGTGAAGAGAGAAAGATCAATTGTCCTCTTGATGGGTAGCAACTAGCTGAGGGGAGGAACCATTGGTTATCCAAAACACCATACTCCTATCTGCCAGTAACTCTCTCCTCTGGGACTGAAGGCTAGTTGGGAAAGACAGATCTTTATAAAGAGTCAACCTGGAAATAGGCAGTAAATCAGAACTTAACAATATATTTTTTAAAGGCCTGCCAAGTTGCTCTGAGGCCAAACAACGTGGCAGAGTGCCAGGTCCCTATTTGTTCCACTTTGTAGAACTATAGTGCTCGCTGCCACTCCTCTTCTGCAACTAATCCTGGAAGGTACAAGATGGCTGCTGGGCAAAACATCCTAAAGCTTCCTGTTGTGTTTTTCCCAACTACCTGCTTCCTAGAGGAGAAATATTTGTTAGCTCCCAAGTACCATTCAAGATCCTAAAGCCCATTTGGATGTGACTATTTTCCAATTATTGGCTTAATCAAAATGGTGAGCACAAATAACTGCTCTGTGTATCTCAGGGAACAAGAGAACATAAACCTTAAATTGTGGCATAAGTAACTTGTTTTAGGGATAGTTTTAATGCAATTATTACGATGCCTGGCTGTGGGGGGCAGAATTCAATGAATTATGTGACAAAGACTATGTCTCTCACCTTGAACCCTGGGTTGTGTGACTAGACAGAAAACCAACAGACTAGGATAAAGACTTTCAATGCAAACACTTAAATTATTTCTTCTTAAAAAAAGCTTCCCTTCCGTCTATTAGTCTTCAAAGGAGAGGAGGAAGTTAAAAAAAGAAATGACAAGTATACAATAGTCCCTCCTTGTCCAAGGAAGATATGTTCCCAGACCCCCAGTGGATACCTGAAACCTCAGATAGTACCAAACCCTACATATATATACTATGTTTTTTCTTATACATACATACCTATGATAAAGTTTAATTTATAACTTAGGCACAGTAAGAGATTAACAACTATTAATAAAATAGGACAATTAAAACAATATACTGTAATAAAAGTTATGTGAATGTGATCTCTCTCTCTCCCTCAAAATACTATTGTCCTATAACCACCCTTCTCCTTGTGGTGGTGTGAGATGATAAAAATGCCTACATGAGGAGGTAAAGTGAGGTGAATGACAGGCATTCTGACTTAGCGTTAGGCTTCATTTGACCTTCTGACTATATGTCAGAAGAAGGATCATCTGCTTTGGGTGATCCTGGAACATCGAGCTTGATGATGTTGAATGTTAGGAACAGACAAGGCCGATGACTGGGGACCCCTGGCAGGACACGGTGGGCTGGTGCAAGATTTCACCATGCTACTAAGAATGACTCGCGATTTAAAAACTTATGAATTGTTTATTTCTGGAATTTTCCATTTAATATTTCAGAACACGGGGACCTTGAGGAACTGGAACTGCAGAAAGCAAAACCATGGACAAGGGGGGACTACTGTAATAACTAGGCAAGTATGAGAGTTTTCCTGCACAAACTCTACTCTAAGCGAAACTTAGTCATGGATGAAAATATCGGCAAATCTGAGAAGAAAAATCTTAGTGAGGCTTTCCAAGGGAGTACAGGGTAAGGGGAGGAGGTTTAAAAGTGCAGAATTACTTTTTTAAGGTAATGAAAGCCAAATCTGTCTATAATTTTATGTTCTGCCACCCTAGCATCAGTTACACTATCTTATACATGTACAATATGATAATATGATACCACTTCTAGCAAAAAAAAAACAAAACTATTTACACACACAACCGGATAGGGTTAAGGGGTTGTGTGTGTGTGTGTGGATGTGTGTGTATAAACACACACACAGTGTCTGTACATGTGTGTATAACCCTATATATAGGGTTAAGGATCTATATTTATATTTTTATGTGTATCAAGCTGTGTACATTGGTTATTTTAACTGTGGGGAAGGGGACAAATATGAAAGACTTTATAGTTTGGGGTTTTTTTTTTTACACTTTGGCTTTGTATTAACAGCTTGCAATGTCTATGCTTTACTTTTTTCTTTAAGAGCAGAAAGGGAGGAGTTTGTCTCCAAAACTAAAGTGAAGAACTGGAGACTCTCTATGCTCCCAGGATTTGGCAGGGATACAATTGTGAACAGCCTGCAGCCAGGTCATTTTCTAGTGCTCTGAGGAAAGCTCTCAGAAAGCCATCTCCCTCCCCCTGTTAAAGGCTTCCCTACAGAACCAGGCCTTCTGCAGGCTGTTACCTGAGTTAGAGTATGGGAGCAGACCTGGCTGGGCTGGAGCTTGGGACCTAACTGCTTCTACTGCAAAGAACTGCCCACGGGCAGGGCAGAGACCTCAGATTCTTTCCAACGGGACAGAGGAAGTAATCAGATACATAAAATCTGTCCTGACCTTTTCTTGAAAAACAGCCTGATGTTAGCAATATTCCTCCACTCAAAATAACTTTTAAATGCTTGCATAACAGAAAAAGGTAAGTGTGCACAGAATAAAAACAATTTAAAGGAGAAATGAGAGGGCTGGCTTAACTGTTGTGTAAACTGGTTACAGAGAGAGAACTCCAATTTTATTTCTTATATATTTCACACACATTCAAAGGAGAGCCAGAAGGACATTACACAGATTGTAGATTCCACTCATCATTGGCACAGAAGGTGAGAAATAAATAGTCTACCTTGTTGCACATGAATGCAACACGTGGGATCTTCACTCCCTTGACCTCTAATTTTCACAAGTCTCCCTTTAGTAGCGAGGAAACTGAGTCAAGAGAAGCAAAGTTAACCTTTTCATGTCACACTATTCAACTAGGTTTAAAACCCAAGTCTATCAAATGCAAAATCCCATATACATTCTCCTTGACACACAATGTCTCCAAAAAGAACCTACTGCTTTATGTAAATAAAGTGATAATGGTGATGATGATGCAATTAAATGTTACTTTGGATTTTTTTTTACAGCTAAACTAAATAACTTACAGAATAGTTGGAATAGTTGTCCTTTTTGCATCAGAGATACAGAGCAGTACTCTCCAACACATTGCTACAAGACTGTACATGGAAACTGAAAAAAAATGATCAGCAACTTTACCAAGTGTGAGGCAGAAAATATAGCAAATTATTTTTTAAAGTAATAAAACTATCTTATTTCTGCCTTGTAGAAATAAGTACTTTTACCTTTTAATTTGTTTTCTTCTAGCCTTTTAAAAATGTATATGTTTTATTTATTCAAAACTAACTGATTTTTATCCTTGCTTTAAAATGTTTAAAAGGTAGCATAGGCAAAAATAATGAGAATAACCAAAACATCCTTCAACAAATGATGATACCAAATCTAAGTAACTATTTAGAATAATAAAATAAAAAGAGAAATATAGATCAATGGAACAGGATAGAAAGCCCAGGGATAAACCCACGCACCTATGGTCAACTAATCTATGACAAAGGAGACAAGAATATACAATGGAGAAAAGATAGTCTCTTCAATAAGTGGTGCTGGGAAAAGACAGCTACACGTAAAAGAATGAAATTAGAACACTCCCTAACACCATACACAAAAATAAACCCAAAATGAATAAAGACCTAAATGTAAGGCCGGACACTACAAAACTCTTAGAGGAAAACATAGGCAGAACGATCTGTGACATAAATCACAGCAAGATCTTTTTTGATCCACCTCCAAGAGTAATGAAAATAAAAACAAAAATAAACAAATGGGATCTAATTAAACTTAAAAGCTTTTGCACAGCAAAGGGAACCTTAAACAAGATGAAAAGACAACCCTCAGAATGGGAGAAAATATTTGCAAATGAAGCAACCGACAAGGGATTAATCGCCAAAATATACAAACAGCTCATGCAGCTCAATATCAAAAAAACAAATAATCCAATCAAAAAATGAGAAGATTGTTTTTAAAATTTTTATTCATTTATTTATTTACTTATTGGCTGCACTGGGTCTTCGTTGCTGCACATGGGCTTTCTCTAGTTGCAGCAAGCAGGGGCTACTCTTTGTTGTGATGCACTGGCTTCTCATTGCGGTGCCTTCTCTTGTTTGGGAGCACAGGCTCTAGGCGCAGGCTCAGTAGTTGTAGCGCATGGGCTGAGCTGCTCCACGGCATGTGGGATCTTTCTGGACCAGGGTTCAAACCCGTGTCCCCTGCATTGGCAGGAAGATTCTTAACCACTCTGCCACCAGGGAAGTCCCTGGGCAGAAGATTTAAATAGACATTTCTCCAAAGAAGACATACAGATGGCCAAAAAGTACATGAAAAGATGCTCAACATCACTAATTATTAGAAAAATGCAAATCACAACAATGAGGTATCACCTCACACCAGTCCAAATGGCCATCATCAAAAAGTCTACAAAACAATAAATGCTGGAGAGGGTGTGGAGAAAAGGGAACCCTCCTACACTTTGATGGGAATGTAAATTGGTACAGCCACTATGGAGAACACTATGAAGGTTCCTTAAAAAACTAAAACTAGAACTAACATATGACCCAGCAATCCCACTCTTGGGCATATATCCAGAGAAGAACATGGTTCAAAAGGATACATGCACCCCAATGTTCATTGCAGCACTGTTTACAATAGGTAAGACATGGAAGCAACCTAAATGTCCATCGATAGGTGAATGGATAAAGAAGATGTGCTACATATATACAATGGAATATTACTCAGCCATTAAAAAAGAATGAAATAATGCCATTTGCAACAACATGGATGGACCTAGCGATTGTCATACTGAGTGAAGTAAGTCAGACACAGAAAGACAAATATCATATGATATTGCTTATATGTGAAATCTAAAAAAAAGGGTACAAATGAACTTATTTACAAAACAGAAGTAGAGTCACAGATGTACAAAACAAACTTATGGTCACCAGGGGTTAAGTCAGGGGAGGAATAAATTGGGAGATTGGGACTGACATATACACACTACTATATATAAAATAGATAACTAATAAGAACCTGCTGGAAAGCACATGGAACTCTACTCAATACTGTGTAATGGCCTATATGGGAAAAGAATCTAAAAAAAAAAAAAAAGTGGATATATGTATATGTATAACTGATTCACTTTGCTGTACACCTGAAACTAACATGACATTGTACATCAACTATACTCCAATAAAATTTTTAAAAAATAAAATAAAATAATAAAATAGATCCATATGAACTGAGTTGGAAAGCTGTCTGGGATGTATCATACACTGAAAAAGCAAAATGCAGAACAATATGGAATGTATGATTCCATTAAAACCAAAAAATATACTACACATATGTGGTTATGTGTATTCATGCGTAAGTGTGTATGTACCCTCCTTTCATATATGTTGGTATAAGCATAAGAAAAAGACTAGAGCAGTGGTTGTCTCTGGAGTGGAAGTAGGAAGGGAAAGGAGACCACTTTCAGTATTTATTTTATACAATCACTTATATTATTTAAATTTTTATAGCAAGTATGTGTGCTGTGGACTGAATTTATGTGTTCCCCCACAAAATACATATGTTGAACCCCTAATCCCCAGTGTGGCTGAATTTGGAGTAAGGAAGTAATTAATATTAAATGAGGTCATAGAGTGGGACCCTGATCCAATAGGATTAGTGTCCTTATAATAAGACACCAGAGAGCCCATTGCCTCTCTCCTCCCCTCCCACTTCTCCCTCCCTTAGGAAAGGTTGTATTGTGGTTCAGGGTGAGAGTGGGCCCAAGTTCAGGGTCCTGGAGGATGGAGAGGAGTTTAGTTAACAAACCGAAACCAAACCAAACTTTGGTTAACAAGTGTTTCTGTTCCAGCTGATCAGTGAGAACAAGCAGTTTGATCATTTATGAGGCAAAGAAAAGGAATTTTGAGGGTCTGTGTCTGGCTTTGTTACATTTAAACAAGGGAGGTATCTGTGAGTCTTACTAAGTCATTTTTCAGAACACAAAGTGTGGGGGAATGTATTAATCTTCACTGTTTTCTAGGATCAGAGGGCTCAGGTAAAATTCAACGTTGTCCATTTCTGCAAATGAGGTTAAAAATAGCTACCATTCCACTTCTTGAGAAGTTACTGGTGTTCTTGGTATTATGCCAGGCATATCTGTAAATATTTTCATAACCTTCATAGCATTAATTTAATTCATAACAACCCCCTGAAGTAAGTGTTACTGTCCCCATTTTTACAAATAGGATTCAGGCTCATAGAAGGTAACATTCTCAAGGTTACAAGACTAGTAAGTGGATGCAGCCAGTACTCAAACCACGTCTTTGTAACACTACATCCCACTGCCTTTATGAAATTACATGGAAAGTGTTTGTAACTGGAAAGTTGGTGGATTCCTTGGTGATCTGTAAGGTGAGTGGGGATTTACACAGCCAAGTTCTCTTGAAGTTTATACTCTGAGTGGAAGGTGACTTGGAGAAATGAAACTTTATGTGGCAGAAAGAATACAGGTTCTCACATCAAATTACCTTTCTCTGAGTCCTAGCGGCATCATTTCCTCAATAAGATGCTTTCGATGAGTCGCTTAATTTAGTTGAGTCTCAGTTTCTCCACCTTTGCAAAATGAAGATAAAAACAGAATTATTTCAAGTTTTCTCTAATTTGATCAGTGTATTAAATGCTTTGCAAATTATAAAGCCCCAGTACAAAGTTAGTTAGTTAACCTTCATTGTCCTTCCTATTCTTATCAGCCAACCAAATTTAAAATGCTGCTATTAAGAAGATAAGACTCATCCAAGTTGGCTAGAACGTTTTATAGAGTTGTTGACATGTTAAGCTGAAGCTGTTATTTACTTCTACAAAATATGTAGAATATTTCTAGCAGAAGAATGATTTAGGACTAATAATTTAAACCTGACAAGGTCATCTTGGATTGTGGTGCTTTATATGCAGAAGATGTGTTAAACAATCAGATGAAAAGAAACAGGGAAACTCACAGAGTACTTGATCAATAAAACTGTGTATAAAAACTAGGAGTGCTTTACTGAGATAGTGAAAAGATACACTTGCAGTCATAATATAGCAATGCACTCAATCCTCATCATACGGTGCTGCCTACAAACACTGTTAGAGTTTGTTCTAACTCTATCCATTATAATAAAACCCCACTTTTAAGGATTTATAATTCAGCCAATATAATTTGCTACAGGAGTGTTTCAAAGGACCTTTTTTTATAACCCTTTGGAAAAAACCCCAACATAAGAAATTCTAAACAATAAAGACCCTGCCACTTCTAAAGCAGTTGTTGGATGAGTGTTAAATTTTTGGTCACGTGGGCTTTATTTCTATTATATGAAGTTCTTCTAGATCACATCTTACTTTAGTTAATGGGCTCTAATAGGAAATGGAGAGCTTCAAAACAGGTTTTGTTTGTATACTTTTTATTAAGGGAATAAACAGAAAAGGCATTTGAATATATAAAATAAAAGTTAATGCATTTAAAAAAAAAAAAAAGTTAATGCATTTTTGCTAGGAAGTCACTTTGTCCAGCCCTGATCATTTAGTTTTACAAAATATAAAGATTTTATTTTGCCTAAACTATAGAAAAAGTGCCTGGGAAGTCCCATGTGCCTGGGAAGTTTATTAAATTTTTCAAGATACTAAGGGGATAATGGGAAACACTATAATAGAAAACTCACGTAATCCAGGATTGCCAAACTTTGTTCCTAGGAAAACCAGATGTTAATAGTTGGCCTACCCAAAACAAACTAAATAAAATAAACAATTAAATGAATTCAGTGAGTTATACAAATTTGGAATATTCTACAAAAAAAGCCCTCCTTGGAAATCCACAGAACATCTTTAGCATATTAAAAATTCTGAAAAATATATTTAAAATTGTTTAATATGTTTAACCCTGCATGGACCACATTTATTTTTACCCAATGGCTCACTTTTCACAATCAACCACTGTTCATCACAAAACAAACATTAGGAATCAGTGATTTAATCCACAGAGTTTGTATAGTAAGAGACCATGGCCAGAATCCTTTGTTAAATATACAGATTCCAGGGCCCCAACTCCAGACCTACTGACTCAGAGTCTGTAGAGTTCAGGACCACATTCTGAATACTGACACCCTACTTCTGCCACCAACCCCATCCCTGGGATTATTATGTACTCTAAAGCTTGATAGCCACTGCGACAGTGTCCAATAAGAAAGCCCAAATATGTAAAATTGGCAGGTGTTTTTCCTCTGGGGTAAAATAGATGCATTTTTTTTAGAGATTGAAATAGCTTTTATTCGGAATCAGTCTCATCATGGAGGATATGATTGCACAGGCAATGCAATTAAATTAGTGTAACTAAAAAGGCACCTGTGTAGAGTGGTTTTACAATAACATAGAAAGCCTCTTATTGAGAATCTGTTATCACGGTATTCAAAATTCCAGTGTTTGAAATTCTATTGCTCTTAGAAGTATAAATTCACAATAATGTTTTTCACAAGCAATTTTACATTAGATATCAAAACCTTAAAAAAATATGAATAACCTTTAACTCAGTGATTCCACTTCAGGGAAAAATTTAAATTCAGAAAAACAAAGTTTGTACAAAGATGTTCACTACAAAACTTATAGTATGGAAATATTGGAAACAATCAAACCCTCTGAGAGTGTGTAACTAAGTTTGTGTATATTCCTATAATGCTATATTAGGTATTTATACCAAGGTTTATAATAACATGAAAAATATACTGTAATGCTAATTTAAAAGGCAAGATAGTATCCAGGAATTGGAATTAGAAAAAAAAGGGAAAGAGGTAAACCACCTTTTACTTTTAACTTTTAAATTGTTAGAATTTTTTTTACAAACAATATCTATCATTTTTTAAACCATTTTTAAAAATTGCAATATAGTTAATTTACAATGTTGTGTTAGTTTCAGGTGTACAGCAAAGTGATTCAGATAGATAGATAGATAGATAGATAGATAGATAGATAGATAGACAGATTCTGTTTTCAGATTCTTTTCCATTATAGGTTATTACAAGATATTGAATATAGTTCCCTGTGCTATACAGTAAGTCCTTGTTGTTTATCTTTTTATATATAGTAATGTGTATATGTTAATCCCAAACTCCTAATTTATCTCTCCCCTTCACCCTTGCTATCTCCTTTGGTAATCATAAGTTTGTTTTCTATATCTGTGAGTCTATTTCTGTTAGGTAAATAAGTTCATTTGTATAATTTTTTTAGAATCCACATATAAGCGATATCATATGATATTTGTCTTTTGTCTGACCTATTTCACTCAATATGACAATCTCTACGTCCATCCATGTTGCTGCAAATGGCATTATTTCATTCTTTTTTATGGCTGAGTAATATTCCATTGTATATATATACCACAGCTTCTTCATCCATTCATCTGTTGATGAACATTTAGGTTGTTTCCATGTCTTGGCTATTATAGACAGCGCTGCAATGAACATAGAGATGCATATATCTTTTCGAATTAGAGTTTTCTCCAGATCTATGCCCAGGAGTGGAATTGCTGGATCATATGGTAACTCTATTTTTAGGTTTTTAAGGAACCTCCATACTGTGGCTGCACCAATTTACATTCCCACCAACAGTGTAGGAGGGTTCCCTTTTCTCCACACTCTCCCCAGCATTTGTTATTTGTAGACTTTTTAAATGATGGGCATTCTGACCAGTGTGAGGTGGTACCTCTTTGTAGTTTTGATTTACATTTCCGTAATAATTAGCGATGTTGAGCATATTTTCGTGTGCCTGTTGGCCATCTGTATGTATGTCTTCTTTGGAGAAATGTTTATTTCGGTCTTCTGCCCATTGTTTGATTGGGTCGTTTGGTTTTTTTATATTAAGCTGTGTGAGCTGTTTCTATATTTTGGAAATTAATCCCTTGTTGGTAGCACTGTTTGCAAATACAATATTTTCTCCCTGACCATAGGTTGCTTTTCATTTTGTTTTTGGTTTCCTTTGCTGTGCAAAAGCTTTTAAGTTTAATTAGGTCCCATTTGTTTATTTTTGTGTTTATTTCAAACAATATGTATCATTTTGACAGTTTTTCTTAAGTAAGGTTAAAATAGCCTTAAGAATATGAAAAAAATACACTAAAATTTAATACTGCTGTATACAAGGAATAAGATTTGAGGTAATTTTAATTTTCTTCTTCAATTTATGTATTTTCTAAATTTTCTCTTATAAATGTGTATTTCTTCTTTAATCATAATCTCAGCATTATTCTTTTAAAAATGCCACCAGCTTAAGATGGGCACTCATACATTGCAAATGGAAGTATAAATTGGCACAAGACTTCTTGAAAGTATTTTAACATGAATATAAATTCATTTTGTAGTCATAATACAAATTTTATTTTTAAAAAATTCACCAGGAAGTGTTCAGCAGAGAAGTAACCTTATCCACTGCATTAAGTAATTTGCCCTCTAAAAGAGCTAATACTTTTTGGACTTTTTTCCAGATAAATATAAATGGAAAACTGGACCCAATTACTTAAAACTGGAAAGTTTGGAGGAGGGGCCTATAGTGCTAGGACTCAAACCTGAGAGGAGGGGGCACTGGGTGGCAGATGCTTGTATCTCTGAGAAGCTGTGATAGGGCTGGTTCTAAAAAATCCTACAAACTAGGACCAAGTATTCCTTCAGAAACCAACTGCTACTGGAACCAAATGACAGGAACAGGAAGCAAACCAAAAAGCATTTAGTCCCTTTCTCCTCCTTTAGCTTTTTGTCTTCCTCTAGCACCCCCTATTGGCAGAGTATACCAGAAGTGCAGAAATGCGACAAAGCAGAAATACAACTGCAGAGTCCCAGACCTAGCATCTCAGAGAGGAAGGAAGGGTGGGTTTGAAGCTGAATGGCAACAGCTTAATAATCAGCACACACAACATGCTATTATGTGAAGCAAACAACTTGCAAATGATTAAAAGTCTAACTCATGTTCATCTCCTTGTATGAGGATTCCAAGAATCAATGATTTTCTTCCTTTCCCTAGACTCCTACATCCCTTCTTGCTTCTTTACACACAATGAAACAATTAGATACTTTGTTTTTCAAAAAATATTTGGTATCTTGTCTTAGCCAATTTTTTAAAAGTAAAAAAGGGTAAAATTAATAATATACATCATTTAACACAATATATCTAAAACATTAAAAATCTCAATATATAATCCATATAAAGTTATTAATGAGATATTTTCCATTTTTTCTTGTACTAAGTCTTTGAAATCCAGTCTGTATGTTACACTTATACCACATCTCAATTCAGTCAAATCATATATTTTTTTAATTTTTAAAATTTTTATTAGAGTATAGTTGATTTACAATGTTGTGTTAGTCTCTGCTGTACAGCAAAGGGTATCAGTTATACATATATCTGGTCTTTTTAAGATTCTTTTCCAATATCGGTCATTACAGAGTATTGAGAAGAGTTCCCTGTGCTATACAGTAGGTCCTTATTAGTGAGTGTGTATTTGTCAATCCCAGTCTCCCAGTTTATCTCTCCCCCCACCCCTGCTTTCCTGGTAACCATAAGTTTGTTTTCTACATCTGTGACTCTATTTCTGTTTTGTAAATAAGTTCATTTGTACCATTTTTTTTGTTTCCACATATAAGCCATAACATACGATATTTGTCTTTCTCTGTCTGACTTATTTCACTCAGTATGACAGTCTCTAGGTCCATCCATGTTGCTGCAAATGACATTATTTCATTCTTTTTTATGGCTGAGTAATATTCCATTTTATACACACACGCACGCACACACACACACACACACACACCACATCTTCTTTTTCCATTCCTCTGTCAATAGACATTTAGGTTGCTTCCGTATCCTGGCTATTGTAAATAGTGCTGCAATTAACATTAGGGTACATGTATAGTTTCAAATTATGGTTTTCTCTGGATATATGCCCAGGAGTGGGATTGCAGGGTCATATATTTTAGTTTTTTAAGGAACCTCCATACTGTTCTCCATAATGGCTATACCAATTTACATTCCCACCAACAGTGTAGGAGGGTTCCCTTTTCTCCACACCCTCTCCAGCATGTATTGTTTGTAGACTTTTTGGTGATGGCCATTCTGACCGGTGTGACGTGAAACCTCATTGTAGTTTTGATTTGCATTTCTCTAATAATTAATGATGTTGAGCATCTTTTCATGTACTCTCTGGCCATCTGTATGTCTTCTTTGGAGAAATGTCTATTTAGATCTTCCACCCATTTTTTGATTGGGTTGTTTGTTTTTTTCATATTGAGCTGCATGAGCTGTTTGTATATTTTGGAGATTAATTCTTTGTCAGTCGCTTCGTTTGCAAATATTTGCTGCCATTCTGTGGGTTGTCTTTTTTGTTTTGTTTATGGCTTCCTTTGCTATGCAAAAGCTTTTAAGTTTCATTAGGTCCCATTTGTTTATTTTTGTTTTTATTTTCATTACTCTAGGAGGTGGATCAAAAAAGATCTTGCTGCGATTTATGTCAGAGAATGTTCTGCCTATGTTTTCCTCTAAGAGGCTTCACAGGCAAATTCTATCAAACATTTAGAGAAGAGTTAACACCTATCATCCTGAAACTCTTCCAAAAAATTGCAGAAGAAGGGACACTCCCAAGCTCATTCTACAAGGCCACCATCATCCTGATACCAAAACCAGACAAAGATATTACAAAAAAAGAAAATTACAGGCCAGTGTTACTGATGAACACAGATACAAATATCCTCAACAAAATACTAGGAAATAGAATCCAACAACACAGTAAGAGGATCTTACACCATGATCAAGTGGGATTTATCCCAGGGATGCAAGGTTTCTTCAGTATAAGCAAATCAATCAATATGATACACCACATTAACAAACTGAAGAATAAAAACCATATGCTCTATATATACTACCAAGTGTAAAACAGATAGCTAGTGGGAAGCAGCCGCATAGCACAGGGAGATCAGCTCGGTGCTTTGTGACCACCTAGAGGGGTGGGATAGGGAGGGTGGGAGTGAGATGCAAGAGGGAGGGGATATGGGAATATATGTATATGTATAGCTGATTCACTTTGTTATACAGCAGAAACTAACACAACATTGTAAAGCAATTATACTCCAATAAAGATGTTAAAAAAACCCCAAAACCATATGACCATCTCAATAGAAGCAGAAAAAGCTTTTGACAAAATTCAACACCCATTTATGATAAAAACTCTTCAGAAAGTGGGCATAGAGGGAACCTACCTCAACGTAATAAAGGCCACATAAAACAAACCCACAGCAAACATCATTCTCAGTGGTGAAAAACTGAAAGCATTTCCTCTAAGATCAGGCACAAGGTAAGGATGTCCACTCTCATCACTTTTATTCAATGTAGTTTTGGAAGTCCTAGCTATGGCAATCAGAGAAGAAAAAGAAATAAAAGGAATCCAAACTGGAAAAGAAGAAGTCAAACTGTCATTGCTTGCAGATGACATGATACTACACATAGAAAATCATAAAGATGCTACCAGGAAACTACTAGAGCTCATCAAATCATATTTCAGGTGTTCAATATCCACATGCAGCTAGTGACTCTATTTTGGACAGAATAGTTCTAGAGAATGAGCTTCATCCAACCAAAAAGTAACTAAGAAAACATCATAAAAGTGCTAACAAAAGATCAAGATGAAAAAAAAATTAATTACATGGGACTGAGTGAACTGATGAGGATGATTATAATTTTTGTGACTTTCTGTTTGAATTAAAAAAAAAAAAATCCCACAAGGACTCAGAGGCAAAGAACATACAAATCAATTTTCACTGCAAAGTAAAGGAGCTGTTACACTGGAGGATTACTGGACTGAATGTCAACATTATGACATAGTATGAGTGTGTTTCGTGTTTGGTAATTGCAATCATTGTTGCTTTTGTTGTGGTCATCCATTTACAATGCTTGGTGTCAGTCTATTTATCTCTTGTAAAAATAAAATACAGCGTGTGTGAAAAAAAAAAAAGAAAACATCAGCCAAAATAAGTGTGCGTAGATATATAACATGATTGTAGATTATTACAAACAAAAAATGAGGACAAAGAAGGAATAATGTATAAATATTAGATGTTGTAACAAAATAGAACTAATACAAACTAAACAATGGGAAGGGAAGGAATAAATTAGGAGTTTGGGATTAACATATACACACTACTATATATAAAATAGGTAAACAACAAGGACCTACTGTATAGCATAGGGAACTATATTCAATATCTGTAATAACCTATAATGAGAAAGACTCTGAAAAAGAATATATATAACTGAACCACTTTGCTGTACACCTGAAACTAACACATTGTAAATCTACTGTACTTCTGTAAACAACAACAAAAAAAAAATTAAAAAAATGTCTGTCAACTGGAAAATGAATAAAACAAACTGTGGTACATCATACAATGGCATACTACTCACCAATAAAAAGGAAAAAAACACTAATACATGTAACATGTATGAATTTCAGAAGTATTATATTAACTGAAAAAGTTAGACACAAAAGACTATGTACTCTAGATTCCATTTGTATGACATTGTGGAAAAGATAACAGTATAGGGAGAGAACCAGATCTGTGGAAGCTTGGGGTAAGAAGAGGAAATTGTGCAAAGAAGCATGAGGACATTTTTAAGGAAAAAATTTGTTAAAAATAAGGAAAGGGAAAAGACTAGAATAACCATTGTGGAGTTGGAATGGAATTGGAATATAAATTCATGATTTTTAATATAAAGACAGATATGGGTGTGTGTGTGTGTGTGTGTATGCATATAGTTCCTAGGTTTGTCTGCTGAGAAAGTCCAGAGTCAATGACATCCTACCACCAATGGGAACTGTCAACAAGTAAGGAAGTGCTCAAAAAATGATGGGGACATGTCAGAAGGACAGGAGAGACAACTTGAAGAGATTCCCAATGGCCAAATCTGCCACAATTTTAGTAACAAAATAGTGACAGTAATGGATTAGAATCCCCCAAATAAAATGATTATCAAGTCCATGCTGATATAAATAGTTGAATGAATAAATAAATGAGGAGAAGGAAAAACTGTTTCTTCTAGTAGAATTCCACCTAATAAATGCTAAAGGAAAATGGAAATAGAAAGTTACCATTTGGCAAATACCACAGTAATAATTGTTTCAGCAAGAATCATCAATGGATGCTAAGATTCATGGGCAAAATTGTGATGAAAAACAGCTGATTTATGTAGTCTCACAATATCTCCCTACAAGAGATTTATTAATTACAAAGGGAAAATCTTACATTTACAGCAGAGAAAACCTGGCAAACATCACCTTAACCAAGAGATCAGTGTTAGCATTACTAGCCAGTGGGACGAAATGATATCAGCACCTCCTACTATGATGCACTAAAAAGGGCCGACACCGCTTTTGTGGTATTCTTGTCAAAAATGCGTAATATTAACTTAACAGTGAGGAAACATCAGACAAAACAAAATTAAAGGACCTTCTACAAAATAGCCCGTTTTCTTCAAAAGTGTCTGGGACATGAAAGACTAAGAATGATGAACTGTTCCAAATTAAAGGAGAGGAAGGGGACATGAGAAGTGAATGCAACATGTGATCATGTAGCAGAGAGAGGACGTTAGTGGACCAACTGGTGAAATTTTATTAGGTTTTTAGATTAAGTGATAGTACTATATCAATTTTAATGTCCTGGTTTTGAAAACTGTACAGTGGTTGTTGTTGAGACATAATTCTCCATGTCTTTTGAACAGAGGCACTGACTGCCTTTGTTTCAAACGGTCTTTTCAGGTGTGTTTATATAACAAACAGCCTTGGAAGACAGAGATACTATCTCCCTTTAGAGCAAAGGGCAGGTATACATACTATTCGTTATAAAAGATCTAGTTTCCCTAAACTGAGGGTTCCTTTCTTGTAATACAACCTACTGCTTGCATGGGTATCCATCTATACAGTTCTCTTCACATGGTCCTATGGGAAGTGGGGCACAGGAAACCTATGCAAATGTTGATAATCTGGCTATTGCTATTATTGTGAATAATAAACTGTCCTTAATTTCTGACCAAGGAGTCTCATTGTTTTTTATCAGCACAAAAATGAGGCAGGGTCAAGGAACTTCAGGTAGACTTTAGGAGCTGAGACAGCCCCAAGCTCATAACCAGCAAGAAAACGATGACCTTAGTTCTACAACCATTTGAGACAGAATTCTTTCAACAGTTTGGCTTGGCAGAGAATCCTGACTTCCAGAAAGGAACACAGCCCAGGTCACACATTGATTGCAGACCTGTAAGGCTTTGAGCATAGAACCTAACTAAGCCATACATTTTTTTAAAAAAATAAATTTATTTATTTATTTTTGGCTGTGTTGGGTCTTCGTTGCTGCACACAGGCTTCCTCTGGTTGCGGCGAGCGGGGGCTACTCTTCATTGTGGTGTTCAGGCTTCTCATTGCGGCAGCTTCTCTTGTTGCGGAGCACGGGCTCTCCGTGTGTGGGCTTCAGTAGTTGTGGCGTGAGGGCTCAGCAGTTGTGACTCACGGGCTCTAGAGCGCAGGCTCAGTAGTTTTGGCGCACTGGCTTAGTTGTCCCGCGGCATGTGGGATCTTCCCGGACCAGGGATTGAACCCATGTCCCCTGCATTAGCAGGCGGATTCTTAACCACTGAGCCACCAGGGAAGTCATAAGCCATACATTTTTTTATGCCACTAAATTTGTGGTTATTTGTTATGCAGCAGTAGAAAATTAATACACCATGAAACTGAGCTCTACTGTGATATCAGTATCCTTAAGAACCTACCAGTGTAGCATGTTTTAGAAGGAACACTTTCTTCTGCACTTTAGCAGTTAAGGATCCTCAGTCCTCTACAATGTGTTACAGTCAAAATTAGGTCTTTGAAAATATTCCATGGGCAATAGGAGTATATGCTCTCCATAGCAAGTAATTCTCAGTAATTACACTTTCTCATCCACTATTCCACAAGGAAAGAACAACGACTTTCTTCGTTTTATTTGTATGACCATGTATTATTATTTAACAACAATTCTCAGTAGCTGGAATGAAAATTACATTAGAAAAAGAATGGGACCAACTCTATTGAGATGCTGCTTTGAAAACCTACTTCTGGCTAAATTAAGCCTCATATGGCTCCCAGTTTTCATGGGAATATGGCATTTTTCATGAGAAGAAAGAAGCTGCTCTGAAAAATAAAATGGCAGGGAAGAAGTAGCAGAATTAAGAGTTTCTTAGGAGTAGATCAGGGCAAGGAATGGGACAGAAAAGAAGAGGTACCTGGTGACTAGAAGCTGGGAGGAGGTTTCCCGAGAGAAGAGATGGTTTATGGGGATTTTTTCTGGAGAAATGCTGAAATGTTATGTGTGAGACCCCATTTTGCACCCACAAATCTTCAGTAAAAAAGCAAACATTTTGCTAGCTTGACTCTATTGGATTTCTTGTGAATGCATAAAGTTAGCCCCTCACGAAGACAGAGTCAGTCCTGAACAGGGTTAGTCAACATCTGGCTTTTGTTTCCAAGTTTCAGATGAAAAGATCTTGATGTGTATAGCTGTTGAAGTTAGCCTGGATTTTTACCAAACAAAACTCTAAAGATGATGACAAGTTTGAAAAATTATAGCCTTTTATCCTCTTTTATATCGGCTTTATTTTATGAGAGAAATACAAGTAGAGAAGCTTTCCTCAACATAGGGAATCCCTTATCGTTTTCTAAGGTTTATTGTGATGATAAAAATGAAGCATTAGAAGTAGGAGAAATTGCAAAGTGTAGTCCTACAGCAACTGAGACTGTTAAGACCAAGTTCACGTTCAACAAATTTTATTTTAAATTTTAGTTGAGTTATTTTTCATTTTATCCCCGTTCTCTTCCGTTTTGGAAAACAAGTCATTTCTATATCTGCTTGACACCAGGTCCTGAACACATAATTACTTTCTTCTGTTTTACCAAAATAATGATAGTCTTTAATTCTCAAGTTTTTCCTTGCTTCATTTGTAACAATAAATAAATAAATAAAAACCTGTAATGTGTAACTTTAATTAGTAAACCTGTAATTACTGTTTAAACAAACTATACTTTTAATATTCCAAAATAAACATTTTTTACTAAATCGAGTTTCATACAAAACAGCATTATGTCTATGTGTATTCAGTCTCTGTGTATTCTCTTTTGAAGCATGTATTGCATAATTTCACTTCTATCTGTCCCTTTCCCCTCTTCTTGTGGTGGAGAAGAAATCTTTTTTCTAAGGATTCAAATAGTCCCCCAAATCTTATAGTGCTTTGTATTCCCATCCCTCTCAACCTCACTCTATCCTACACTTTTCCCCAAATACTCACACAGTCTTCTGGAATTATGCACACAAAATCAGGACATAGCATCAGGTTGACAGCTAAGGAATAAAAGGTAAACCCCCAAGCACATGTCACCCTGGGAGTAATAGATTGCCACCACTGCTTCTCAAAGTCCAGATTTCTTTTTTTAAACTAAGATCTTTATAACTGTTAAAACCTGTCATAACTGGTTATACCAAAAAGCCATCTGAATTTAAAACATAGTTTTAGATTAAAAAATTGAGACCTTCATTTAGGATAGTTATAAATATTTTCATTTGTGAGACCATCTTATAGTGGTAGTGGTAAATATCTCTGTTTATAGATGAAAAATAAAAAATATAGAGTGGATAATGGACTTAACCAAAATTTTGCACTCTTTGTAAATTTTAGAGTTTTTACTTTTTATAAACATTTACTAGTGCCCTCTGGTGACAACATGGATAAGAAAAAATAGTGTGACACAGCCCTCTCTGATAATGATGCTTTTCTTTTGAAAATGGAAATTAAGACTGTTTAGATAAACATGGACCAGCCTTCACTTTTTCTGCTCTGGTCCCACTGAATCAGTCAATGTGATTTTTTTTCATTTTTTTCTATCTTTAAATTCTGAATATTGAATAATCAGCTTGGAAATGGTGCAGTGATACCATGAATATGACCCTCTACATCTTCTACCTTCAGCTTTCATTTCTTTTTCAGCCTTTCACCTTCCCATTTCATTCATGAGGAGAGGAAAAGACAGGAGGGTGTGGATGTGGCTCATTTATATCCCTGCTGTCTTTTAGACCACAGAACACCTAACTGACCCCAGGCTGCCTTCATCTGAATCAGCAATGTCTCTTTGCGATGCACCCCTACCCCACACCCTATAGTCCAAGGTAGGTCTCATCTAACGGCAACTAAAACAACAAGAAAGAAAATGCCTTAGATTCACCACACATGAGCAGTGTTGATCAGGCTAAGGGAAATATTATAAAGGATCCTCGTTTATTTGTATTCCTCTGAATTTTTGTTTTAGGATCTAAAGACCCCAGTAAATGGTTAGAAAGCCAATGAACATTTAAGAAAAAAATTCTGTGCTATTGTAATTCTGTCGAAATTTTATCCGCCTATTCCAATGAGAGACAAAAAATAAGACAGTGGCCTGGAATCCTAAGCAGAGGAAAAAATTCTAAACTGTGATGGCCACTCATGAGATAAGCCTCTTCTGAAATGGTAGTGGTAGCCTTTTTTCTCTCTGGCACAGCTAGTAGTATTTCATAAATAACTGGCCGGGTAGTGAGAGTCGTATACCTTCTGTGTGCCAAGTGGGCTTGCCGATCTGCTTCTGTTTGATTCAGTTGCTGAACTCAATCAGTTTACCTCATGGTTTGATTTCCCTCAGGGTTAAAATAGAGTAGGGAGATGGGAAAATACTGGGAACATAAAATAGTTCTTTGTTTGTTTCAGCTTTATATTTGTTTAAAATCTGCCATGGACTTTCTTATACTCAGAGAATCAATGTGGAGTTTCCCAGTGGGTTTCTACAGAACATTAGTCCCATGAAATGTTCCATGAAGTAAAGATAATAAAGATGCTGCAGCCATGGAAACTTGGGGAATAGTGTGATTATAGCTCCCTCTTGGAGATTCACAATGCACAGTAGTAACTTAAAGGTTCAGAGTAGTCCCATAGGAAAGAAAACAGTTTAATTTTGTTAACTCAGTATTGTCCAGATTTATTTGACCACAGAACATCTTTTTTTTTTTTCATACAACAATCTTAGCATCAAGCTAGTGTTCAAAGAGCGTATTTGAGCATATTTACTTAGAGTTTCATAGGCCAGCAGGTTTTATCATTTACTGTTTTGGTATAATGAGTTATTTTTTTAAAATGTGTACGTGTGCTTGTAAATTCATAGAAATATGTCTAGATCAGTAGTTCTCAACCATAGGTGATCTTGCCTCCTGAGGACATTTGGCAATGTCTGAGGACATTTTTGGTTGTCACAACTTGGAGTTGTTATTAGCATTCTTGGTAAAGACGACAGATGATGCTAAACATCCCACTACGGACAGGACGGCTCACAAAAAAGAATTATCTGGCCCATGTGCCATAGAACCGAAACTGTGAAATTCTGATCTAGATTGTAGTTAACTCTGAGGAGTGGGGTTGGAGGTGGGGATAAGGAGACAGTTTCACTTTTGATTTTGTACAAGTATATGTCAATTATTTTTGTAGTTAAAAATATATAAGCAAAGTAATGTATAGACATTATAGAAAAGTTTAAAAATACACCAAATATAAATTTTAAATTACCCAGACATAACCACTGTTAAAATGCTGGTAGTTGAGAATAGATATGCTGTAGTATGAATGCATATTCTAGCCTTACATCTCTCCCCAGATTTCCAGAAATAGAAAAATAACATTAATAAATCCACAACAGCCTTGGATAACAATAAAGAATGGTTATGTTGGTTTAGAAAGCATATGAAATCTCTGAAATATGGGAAGCAGAGGAGGTTACTGAAGGAGAGATCACAGTCTAAAATGAATAAACAAAGCTATGCAGAAGCAGCTCAAGGGGTACTTCAAGACAGAGGTAGCAGACTTGGGGAACTGGAGGAAATTTGGAGGAAAACTAGGTGATTATTTGGGGATTCACAGAAAGTGCAACCAAGTAGGTCTAATGTTTACTACTGTCCTGCTCCTATTTATCTAATGTGGTGCAAGAGAGGCCTCCTGTCCCAGACAAGAGCAACAAGTGTAGAGCCCTTAGCCCAGACAGGCAGAGGTGCCCAGTACTGATGACAACTCTCTGAAGGTATGAAGAGCTCCCATATCTAAAATACTCCACTCCAGGGAATTCCCTGGCGCCCCGGTGGTTAGCACTTGGCACTTTTGCTCATGGGGGCCCGTGGTTCGATCCCTGGTCAGGGAAATTAGATCTCGCAAGCCGCGTGGCTCAGACCAAAAAAAAAAAAAAATGCTCCATTCCATCTACAACCCATGCCACCTCTCCCCAAAATCACTAGAGTTCAGGCTAGAGTCAGGAAAAAAAATACACAGCATTCACAGATGGAACAAAAGAGAATCTAAAATAAAATTCTAAAAAAATGTACATTAAGTGTTCAAGAAAAACCAATTCTAGGCTCCACATGACAAAAGCAAAAGCGAACGTGCTCTGAAGGGATATATCTTCATCCCAGGCAATGGATGGAGTTGCCACTGACTAAGGTGGAGTTTGAGATTTAATATAATATAGTTATGATAGCATCTTCATCTGCTGTGAAGATGTTTTAGGAGTACCTTATCTAATTTATCTTGCTTACATTTTTTTCTAAGTATGTACAAGAGTGACATATAATAAATCTATGTTTTAATAAGCCAAAAAAGTATTTCAATAAATACTTTTGAAAATCTAAGTGAAAAAAAGTATTGTGTCATAGTTTAATTGGCAACATTTTTGTTCTTTTATAGTGATATATAAAATAATAGCATCAAGATTCTACAACATGATAGATGCAAAATTCCTAAACTAAATATTAGCAAACTAAATCTATCAATATACGAAATTGATAATTTATCATGTCTAAATTGGGTTGATTCCAAAAATACAAGGTTGCTTTAATTTAAGAAATCAATTAATGTAATTCACCATATTAGCAGATTAAAAGAGAAATAGCAAATGATCTTCTACCTAAATGCTGAGAAAGACTTGATAAAATTCAACATCCAGGCATGACAAAATTAAAACTAGAAGAGAATCTCTTTAACTAATGAAGGGTATTTATAAACAAACATATATTATGAAAACATAATGCATAATAAAAACCCTTGAAAACTTTTGCTTTGAGATCAGGAACACGACAATTATGCCTACTATCATCACTTCCATTCAACATTGTATGAAGGATTTATATTCAGAAAATATAATCAGCTCCTAAAAGCAGTAGGAGAAAAAGAAAACAGTTTTTTAATGGGAAAAAGTCTTGAACTTCACAAAATGGGAAATTCAAATGACAAAAAATCATGACAAAATATGAAAGTCTACACATGGTTGATGGGTGTGTGAATTGTCTCTAAAGCTTTGAAAAGAAGTTTAGCATTATTAGTGATGTTAGATATACAAATGCTGTGTCTTAGCTGTTTTTCTCTTAGATATATCTTTTAAAGAAATTCTTGAACATGTGCACCAAGATAGTTGTACAGGATATTCACAGCAACATTGTTCATAACAGCAAAAAACTAGAAACAACTCAAATATCATCAAAAATTTGTGAACAAATAAACTGTGGCACGTTGATACAACAGAATACTATTATAAAACAATGAAAATGAACAAAACTACAACCCTACACCACTATGTGAATGGATCACACAACTAATGAAAAACTTGATGAAAAGCAAGTCCAGAAGAATACAAATCTTATGATTCCATTTATCTGAAGTTCAAAAACAGGCAAAACCAGACCTTAGTGTTTGTGATAGTGTTATGGGTTGAACTGTGTCTCCAAAAAAGATATGTTGAAATCCTTACCTTCAGTACCTGTGAATGTGACCATATTTGGAAATAGGGTCTTAGCAGATGTAATTACGTTAAGATGAGGTCAACAGGGTAGACTCTTATCCAATATAACTGGTGTCCTTATAAGAAGAGGAAAAGACAGACACAGGGAAGATGGCTATGTGAAGATGGAAGCAGATATTGGAGCTATGCTGCCTCAAGATAAGGAACACCTGGGGCTACCAGAAGCCGTAAGAGACAAGGAAGGGCCCTCCTCTGGAGACTTCAAAGAGAGTGTGCACCTGCTGATATCTTGATTTCAGAATTCTAGTCTCCAGAAATGTGAGAGAATAAATTTCTGTTGTTGTAAGCCACCTAGTTTGTGGTACTTTGTTACAGCCCCAGGAAACTAATACAGATGATAAAACTGTGGAAAACAAAAAATAAAAATAGAAAGCAAGGAATATATTATCTCAAAAGGAAGGATAGCGTTTGCCTCTAGAGTGTCTAGAGGTCAGGGATGAGATTGTAATGGGAGTGGTATTGGCAGAATCTTTTCTATCTGGCTACTGTTAAGATCTGCTCTTTTGGGGACTTTCTTGGTGGTCCAGTGGCTAAGACTGTGTGCTACCAATGCAGGAAGGGGGCCTGGGTTTGATCCCTGGTCAGGAAACTAGATCCAACATGCTGCAACTAAGGGTTTGCATGTTGCAATGAAGATCCCATGTGCCGCAGCTAAGACCAGACACAGCCAAATAAATAAATTAATTAAGTAAAAATTTTTTTGAATCTTTGAATTTTATTTTATTTATTTTTTTATACAGCAGGTTCTTATTAGTTATCTATTTTATACATATTAGTGTATATATGTCAATCCCAATCTCCCAATTCATCCCACCACTGCACGCCCCCCCCCGCCACCTTCCCCCCTTGGTGTCCATATGTTTGTTCTCTACATCTGTGTCTCTATTTCTGCCCTGCAAACCGGTTCATCTGTACCAGTTTTCTAGGTTCCACATATATGCGTTAGTATACGATATTTGTTTTTCTCTTTCTGACTTACTTCACTCTGTATGACAGTCTCTAGATCCATCCATGTCTCTACAAATGACCCAATTTCGTTCCTTTTTATGGCTGAGTAATATTCCATTGTATATATGTATCACATCTTCTTTATCCATTAGTCTGTCAGTGGGCATTTAGGTTGCTTCCATGACCCGGCTATTGTAAATAGTACTGCAATGAACACTTGGGTGCATGTGCCTTTTTGAATTATGGTTTTCTCTGGGTACATGTCCAGTAGGGGGATTGCTGGGTCATATGGTAATTCTATTTTTAGTTTTTTAAGGAACCTCCACACTGTTCTCCATAGTGACTGTATCAATTTACATTCTCACCAACAGTGCAAGAGTGTTCCCTTTTCTCCACACCGTCTCCAGCATTTGTTGTTTGTAGATTTTCTGATGATGCCCATTCTAACTGGTGTGAGGTGATACCTCATTGTGGTTTTGATTTGCATCTCTCTAATAATTAGTGATGTTGTGCAGCTTTTCATGTGCTTCTTGGCCATATGTATGTCTTCTTTGGAGAAATGTCTATTTAGGTCTTCTGCCCATTTTTGGATTGGGCTGTTTTTTTTTAATATTGAGCTGCATGAGCTGTTTATATATTTTGGAGATTAAACCTTTGTCAGTTGCTTCATTTGCAAATATTTTCTCCCATTCTGGGGGTTGTCTTTTGTCTTGTTTATGGTTTCCTTTGCTGTGCAAAAGCTTTGAAATTTCATTAGGTCCCATTTGTTTATTCTGGTTTTTATTTCCATTAGTCTAGGAGGTGGATCAAAAAAGATCTTGCTGTGATTTATGTCAAAGAGTGATCTTCCTATGTTTTCATCTAAGAGTTTTATAGGGTCCAGTCTTAAATTTAGGTCTCTAATCCATTTTGAGTTTATTTTTGTGCATGGTGTTAGGGAGTGTTCTAATTTCATTCTTTTACATGTAGCTGTCCAGTTTTCCCAGCACCACTTATTGAAGAGACTGTCTTTTCTCCATTGTATATCCTTGCCTCCTTTGTCATAGATTAGTTGACCATAGGTGCATGGGTTTATCTCTGGGCTTTCTATCCTGTTCCATTGATCTGTATTTCTCTTTTTGTGCTGGTACCATATTGTCTTGATTACTGCTTTGTAGTATAATCTGAAGTCAGGGAGTCTGATTCCTCCAGCTCCGTTTTTTTCCCTCAAGACTGCTTTGGCTATTCAGGGTCTTTTTTATCTCCATACAAATTGGGAAATTTTTTGTTCTAGTTCTGTAAAAAATGCCATTGATAATTTGAATAGGGATTGCATTGAATCTGTAGATTGCTATGGGTAGTATAGTCATTTTCACAATATTGATTCTTCCAATCCAAGAACATGGTATATCTCTCCATCTGTTGGTATCATGTTTAATTTCTTTCATCAGTGTCTTATAGTTTTCTGCATACAGGCTTTTGTCTCCTTAGGTAGGTTTATCCCTAGGTGTTTTATTCTTTTTGTTGCAATGGTAAATGGGAGTGTTTCCTTGATTTCTCTTTCAGATTTTTTCGTCATTTGTGTATTGGAATGCAAGAGATTTCTGTGCGTTAATTTTGTATCCTGCTACTTTACCAAATTCATTGATTAGCTCTAGTAGTTTTCTGGTGGCATCCTTAGGATTCTCTATGTATAGTACCATGTCATCTGCAAACAGTGACAGTTTTACTTCTTCTTTTCCAATTTGCATTCCCTTTATTTCTTTTTCTTCTCTGATTGCTGTGGCTAGGACTTCCAAAACTATGTTGAATAATAGTGACAAGAGTGGACATTCTTGTCTTCTTCCTGATCTTAGAGGAAATGCTTCCAGTTTTTCACCATTGAGAATGATGTTTGCTGTGGGTTTGTCGTATATGACCTTTATTATGTTGAGGTAGGTGCCCTCTATGCCCACTTTCTGGAGAGTTTTTATCATAAATGGGTGCTGAATTTTGTCAAAAGCTTTTTCTGCATCTATTGAGATGATCATAGGGTTTTTATTCTTCAATTTGTTAATATGGTGTATCACATTGATTGATTTGTGTGTATTGAAGAATCCTTGCATCCCTGGGATAAATCCCACTTGATCATAGTGTATGATCCTTTTAATGTGTTGTTGGATTCTGTTTGCTAGTATTTTGTTGAGGATTTTTGCATCTATATTCATGAGTGATATTGGTCTGTAATTTTCTTTTTTTGTAGTGTCTTTGTCCGGTTTTGGTATCAGGGTGATGGTGACCTCATAGAATGAGTTTGGGAGTGTTCCTTCCTCTGCAATTTTTTGAAAGAGTTTGAGAAGGATGGATGTTAGCTCTTCTCTAAATGTTTGATAGAATTCATCTGTGAAGCCATCTGGTCCTAGATTTTTGTTTGTTGGAAGATTTTTAATCACAGTTTCAATTTCATTACTTGTGATTGGTCTGTTCATATTTTCTGTTTTTTCCTGGTTCAGTCTTGGAAGGTTATACCTTTCTAAGAATTTGTCCATTTCTTCCAGGTTGTCCATTTTATTGGCATAGAGTTGCTTGTAGTAGTCTCTTAGGATGGTTTGTATTTCTGTGGTGTCTGTTGTAACTTCTCCTTTTTCATTTCTAATTTTATTGATTTGAGTCCTCGCCCTCTTTTTCTTGATGAGTCTGGCTAAAGGTTTATCAATTTTGTTTACCTTCTCAAAGAACCAGATTTTAGTTTTATTGATCTTTGCAATTTTTTCTTTGTTTCTATTTCATTTATTTCTGTTCTGATCTTTATGATTTCTTTCCTTCTACTAACTTTGGGTTTTGTTTGTTCTTCTTTCTCTAGTTCCTTTACGTGTAAGGTTACATTGTTTATTTGAGGTTTTTCTTGTTTCTTGAGGTAGGCTTGTATAGCTATAAACTTCCCTCTTAGAACTGCTTTTGCTGCATCCCATAGGTTTTGGATCATCGTGTTTTCATTGTAATTTGTCTCTAGGTATTTTTTGATTTCCTCTTTGATTTCTTCAGTGATCTCTTGCTTATTTAGTAACATATTGTTTAGCCTCCATGTGTTTGTGTTTTTTACGGTGTTTTCCCTGTAATTCATTTCTAATCTCATAGCGTTGTGGTCAGAAAAGATGCTTGATATGATTTCAATTTTCTTAAATTTACTGAGGCTTGATTTGTGACCCAAGATGTGTTCTATCCTGGAGAATGTTGCATGTGCACTTGAGAAGAAAGTGTAATCTGCTGTTTTTGGATGGAATGTCCTATAAATGTCAATTAAATCTATCTGGTCTACTGTGTCATTTAAAGCTTGTGTTTCCGTATTAATTTTCTGTTTGGATGATCTGTCCATTGATGTAAGTGAGGTGTTAAAGTCCCCCACTATTATTGTGTTACTGTCGATTTCCTCTTTTGCAGCGGTTAGCAGTTGCCTTATGTATTGAGGTGCTCCTATGTTGGGTGCATATATATTTATAATTGTTATATCTTCTTCTTGGATTGATCCCTTGATCATTATGTAGTGTCCTTCCTTGTCTCTTGTAACATTCTTTATTTTAAAGTCTATTTTATCTGATATGAGTATTGCCACTCCAGCTTTCTCTTGATTTCCATTTGCACGGAATATCTTTTTCCATCCCCTCATTTTCAGTCTGTATGTGTCCCTAGGTCTGAAGTGGGTCTCTTGTAGACAGCATATACATGGGTCTTGTTTTTGTATCCATTCAGCAAGCCTGTGTCTTTTGGTTGGAGCATTTAATCCATTCACGTTTAAGGTAATTATAGATATGTATGTTCCTATGACCATTTTCTTAATTGTTATGGGTTTGTTTTTGTAGGTCTTTTTCTTCTCTTGTGTTTCCCACTTAGAGAAGTTCCTTTAGCATTTGCTGTAGAGCTGGTTTGGTGGTGCTGAATTCTCTTAGCTTTTGCTTGTCTCTAAAGCTTTTGATTTCTCCATCGAATCTGAATGAGATCCTTGCAGGGTAGAGTAATCTTGGCTGTAGGTTCTTCCCTTTCATCACTTTAAACATATCATGCCGCTCCCTTCTGGCTTGTAGAGTTTCTGCTGAGAAATCAGCTGTTAACCTTATGGGAGTTCCCTTGTATGTTATTTGTCATTTTTCCCGTGTTGCTTTCAATAATTTTTCTTTGTCTTTAATTTTTGTCAGTTTGATTACTGTGTCTCAACATATTTCTCCTTGGGTTTATCCTGCTTGGGACTCTCTGCGCTTCCTGGACTTGGGTGGCTATTTCCTTTCCCATGTTAAGGAAGTTTTCAACTCTAATCTCTTCAACTATTTTCTCAGGTCCTTTCTCTCTCTCCTCCTTTTGGGACCCCAAAAATGAGAATGTTGTTGTGTTTAATGTTGTCCCAGAGGTCTCTTAGGCTGTCTTCATTTCTTTTCATTCTTTTTTCTTTATTCTGTTCCACGGCAGTGAATTCCACCATTCTGCCTTCCAGCTCACTTATCCGTTCTTCTGCCTCAGTTATTCTGCTATTGATTCCTTCTAGTGTATTTTTCATTTCAGTTATTGTATTGTTCATCTCTGTTTGTTTGTTCTTTAATTATTCTAGGTGTTTGTTCTTTAATTCTTCTAGGTCTTTGTTAAACATTTCTTGCATCCTCTCGATCTTTGCCTGCATTCTTTTTCCAAGGTCCTGGATCATCTTCACTATCATTATCCTGAATTCTCTTTCTGGAAGGTTTCCTATCTCCACTTCATTTAGTTGTTTTTCTGGGGTTTTATCTTGTTCCTTCATCTGGTACATAGCCTTCTGCCTTTTCATCTTGTCTATCTTTCTGTGAATGTGGTTTTTGTTCCACAGGCTGCAGGACTGTAGTTCTTTTTGCTTCTGCTGTCTGCCCTTTGGTGGATGAGGCTATCTAAGAGGCTTTTAAAAGTTTCCTGATGGGAGGATCTGGTGGTGGGTAGAGCTGGGTGTTGCTCTGGTGGCCAGAGCTCAGTAAAACTTTAATCCGCTTGTCTGCTGATGGGTGGGGCTGGGTTCCCTCCTTGTTGGTTGTTTGGCTTGAGGTGACCCAACACTGGAGGCTACCCAGCTCGTTGGTGGGGCTAATGGCAGACTCTGGGATGGCTCACACCAAGGAATACTCCCCAGAACTTCTGCTGCCAGTGTCCTTGTCTCCATGGTGAACCACAGCCAGCCCCCGCCTCTGCAGAAGACCCTCCAACACTAGCAGGTATGTCTGGGTAAGTCTCCTATGGGGTCACTGCTCCTTCCCCTGGGTCTCGATATGCACATTACTTTGTGTGTGCCCTCCAAGAGTGGAGTCTCTGTTTCCCCCAGTCCTGTCAAAGTCCTGCAATCAAATTCCACTAGACTTCAAAGTCTGATTCTCTAGGAATTCCTCCTCCCATTGCCAGACCCTCAGGTTGGGAAGCCTGACGTGGGGCTCAGAACCTTCACTCCAGTGGGTGAACTTCTGTGGTATAAGTGTTCTCCAGTTTGTGAGTCACCCACCCAGCAGTTATGGGATTTGATTTTATTGTGATTGCGCCCCTCCTACCATCTCATTGTGGCTTCTCCTTTGTCTTTGGATATGGGGTATCTTTTTTGGTGAGTTCCAGTGTCTTCTTGTCAATGATTGTTCTGCAGTTAGTTGTGATTCCTGTGCTCTTGCAAAAGGGAGTGAGCACATGTCCATCTACTCTGCCATTCTTGAACCATGACCTAAATAAATATTTTTTTAAAAAGATCTGCTCTTGGGACTTCCCTGCTGGTGCAGTGGTTAAGAATCCACATGCCAGTGCAGAGGACATGCGTTCGTGCCCTGGTCCGGGAAGATCCTACATGCTGTGGAGCAACTAAGCGCATGTACCACTACTACTGGGCCTGCGCTCTAGAGCCCATGAGCCACAACTCCTGAGCCCACGTGCCTAGAGCCCGTGCTCCACAACAAGAGAAGCCACTGCAGTGAGAGGCCCGCACACCGCAACAAAGAGTAGCCCTTGCTCACCGCAACTAGAGAAAGCCGCGCACAGCAACGAAGAACCAAAAGCAGCCAAAAATAAATAAATAAAATAAATTAATTACTTTAAAAAAAAAGATCTGCTCTTTTGTTTGAGGTTTGTAATAGACTATGATAGATCTTTCTGTGCATATCATTTTATTTTGCTTAAGGTTCTTAGACTTCCTATATCTGAGGCAGGTGTCTTTCATCAGTTCTGAACTATTCTCAGCCATTACCTCTTCTCATATTGCCTTTCCATCCTTTTCCCTATTCTCCTTCAGGAATTCTGACTGGATGCATAATAGACCACAAGCTTGCCTCAAAATAGTTTATATTTTCCACATCCAAGGGGGAAAGTTTGATGAGGAGCAGGATATTTGCATGATCTCAAAGAGTCTCCCCCCAAACTGTTGATTAGTTGCAAAGAGGAAAGCAATAACTGTATATTGCTAAACTAGAAACACCTCGACTGCATAAACAAAATTAACATCATCAATGTAAGGAAGATAACATTGAGTGCCTCCAGCTGTGATATACTGAGAGGGACACAATATCACGTATATAGTATTCTGGTCAGTGATACATAACCTGAATCGAATCATGAGGAAACAGCCAACCATTTTTTTTTTTTTTTTTTTGGCTGTGCCACACAGCATGTGGAATCTTAGTTCCCTGACCAGGGATCGAACCCACACCCCCGGAATCTCTGCCTTGGAAGCACAGAGTTATAACCACTGGACCACCAGGGAAGTCACAGGAAGGCCTTTTATACTTTACAAAACCCAGATGCCATCAAAGAAAAATTAATTCTTGACTCTGAAAATTTTAAAATTTATTCATGGAGAATAAAAAAGCACAAGAAAAGTTAAACATGAAATGACAAACTGGAAAAATTATTCTTAACTCATATCAATGGGAAGGGATATATTCCAAAACATATATTTAAGTTCTATAAATCAGTAAGAAAGGGGACAAAAACACAATAGAAAAAATGGGCAAAAGATATCAATGGTTTACAGAAAAATAAATACAAATGGCTCTTAAATATATAAAAAGATGATCATCCTCTCATAAAAGAAATGCAAATTAGAACTATATTGAGATATAATATTTCACCTATTTGTTTGGCAATGGTTTAAAAAAATTAATTGAAGGTGCTATGGGCAAAAGTCACTCTCAGACATGGCTGGGGATATGCAACAGGTAATTTGAGTCTAGGAGTATATCCTAGAGATCTGCTCCTGAATGTGTAAATGGCATCAATTCAAGGCTGTTTATTGCACCATTTTTTTGTAATAGCAAATTATTGAAAACAACCCAAACATTTGGAATTCTGGTAGAAAAGGACTGTCCACTGAGTGAACAGGCAAACCAGGTAAGTGTGCTGTAGCAGGAGACTAGAAAATAAACTTTTTTCAGAAAGATACAAGTGATCAACAGTTTCAACTACTGATGAGCGGTCAAGTAAGATGAGAACAGAAAACAGACAATAGACGTTGGGAAGATACACATACTTGGTCATCTTACAAAATAATGGTGGAGGACAAAATGGAATAGTGAGATCAAAAATCTTTATTGAAATAGGTTAAGAAGAGAATGGAAGAAAAGAAAAAATAAAATAATTTTAAAAATAAAAAAAATTTTTTTAAAAAGAAGAGAATGAGAGGTGAGGAAGTGGAAACAAGGGGTATAGGTTGTGGCTGGAAAGTTTTGTTTTTTTTAGAAGATGAATGACTGTATAGGAATGGAATAATCCTATAGAGAAATAACACATACTCATAGCTACTTGGAAGAAAGAAAAAAAGAAAAAGGAAAAGGAAAGAAGGAGGAAAGGAAAGAAAAGAAGGAAATGAGGGTGGGAGAGAGGGAGACGAGAGTTTGTGATGGTATACTATTTAAATTTGAACCATTTATAGTCCGTCAAAGAAGGCTGATTAATGTTAAGATCTTTTAACTATTGTTGAACTTAGTTAGAGTTTCTTTTTTTGATGGTCTCTCATAATCAAAGATTGTGTTAGTGATTATGTTAGTGTTAGTTATTAGAACCATGCATACTTCTGATTAGTAAGTATAGAAATTCTTTCCACATAAACTTCATTGTCATTTAGCCAATCTGTAGCCATGCCTCAGGATCCCATGGTATGTAGTTTCTGTTCCTCTGAATCACAGGCCCTTCACTATGCCAACGTGGCTTATCTGGCACTGTTATTCATCAGCAGTAAGTGTAAATGGTGCATTTTTTTTTTTTTTTTGGCCGCGCCATGCAGCTTGCGGGATCTTATTTCCCTGACCAGGGATTGAACTCGGCCGGCCGCGAAAGTGCAGAGTCCTAACCACTCGACCACTAGGGAATTCCCAGTGGTGGTTTTTTTAGGGTTTAGATTTGGCCTGATTTCACCTGACTTTGTAACTTCCTTTTTTTTCATTGTTTTTGTTGTCTGTTTTCTACTATTTGCTCCACTTGAGTGATTATTTTGATAGTTATCTAACTAGTCATATATGTAACTACTCCATGTTGAGAAGAAGGATATCACAGGTTCAATGCTGATGGCATGCCTGCACTTCATAAATTTATTGTAGGGACTTCCCTGATGGCACAGTGGTTGAGAGTCCACCTGCCCATGCAGGGGACACAGGTTCGATCCCTGGTCCCGGAAGATCCCACATGCCCCGGAGCAACTAAGCCCATGCGCCACAACTACTGAGCCTATGCTCTAGAGCCCACGAGCCACAATTACTGAAGCCTGCACGCCCTAGAGCCCTTGCTCTGCAACAAGAGAAGCCACCACAATGAGAAGCCCGGGTATTGCAATGAAGAGTAGCCCCTGCTCGGGGCAACTAGAGAAAGCCCACGCACAGCAACAAAGACCCAACACAGCCAAAAATAAACAAATAAAATAAATAACTTAAAAAAAAGAAATTTATTATAGCTTGTTCAAACATGTCATCTAATGACAGGTGTGGTTTAAGTGATACTGATGACAGTGGTAGCAAATTCAAGTCTATAACTACGTAGCAGTTTGAACGTTACTCTTTTCTGTAGGCTATTCCATTTGCCTGAATTTTAATGCCATTACAATAATATTCCACATTAAACTCTTTCGAGAATAAGGAGAAGCTCATATAAATTTTAAAAGATAATACCATTTATTCATCCTTATGGATTTATTCAGAGCTCATTTATGGAGTGTCTACTCAGCATAAGGGCTACAATTGTTCCTGCCCTAAGAAGGCTTATAACCTAATGGAATAGAGAGACAATAAAACAGTTATTATAAAGTGAGATAGATGCTCTTTTAGGGAAGTTCTGTATGTAATGGGAGCATATCACAGAGTCATCAGAGAGGACCCCTGCAGCAGGTCCGTTGTGTAGTAATACTGAGATCTCACATGACTTCATCATCAGTCGAGTTATGAGCAAAGTCTTTCTGAAAGCCAGATGCAAAGGAACTAAACTGGATAGGCCCTCAAGAGTTAATCATTTCATTGCCACTTGGATCAGAATGCATTTAGCCCAAGTTGTCCCTACATAGATGCAGAGAGTTGTCAGGTCACACATCTAATTTATTTATCCTTTACACCTGAGTATGAATGTGTTTATCAGATCCTGTCCAAAAAGCATATTTTGATGAGAAGGAAAAGAAAACGTCTTCAGGTCCAGGAACCCTGGGGCATACTAACAAGTAAGAGAAAAGGGAACAAAAAAGGGAGGAAGGCTGAAGATACTCTAGATGAAGGCTACTTCTTCACAGTTGGGCCTGAAACAGGTTATGGATGTGTTGCTAGATTCAGAAATACAAAGGGGAGTACCACCTGTGCTAGGATATGCTCTGAAAAAGTCCCTCACTATTCGGTTTCCAATTGAATCTGGATTCTCTGCACTGCTTGGTTGAGATCTTCTTCCTTTGCTTCACTTTTACTCTAGATGGCAGCAGCAGAACAAAATAGAGGAGAAAAACTATTTTTCAATGAAATTTGTTCTGTGTCTACTAGGCAAAAAAGTCTCAGAATGTTATTTGAAATAAAATATGCCCTTTCAACTTTTTTCAAGTATAGAAATACATCAACAATATTTCAATAATTAAAAGTCAAGGTACAGACGTCTTCACAATTATTCAATTTGTCAGGCCACCAATCAGATTATATTTACAGAGAAGTTTTATTATAATAACAATACCTCTGTGAAGACTCACTGCTTATATGCACAAGTTTATATTTGGAAGCTGAGATGTCAAGGTCGAACATCAAGCACACTTTTTAAATTAAGGGAACTTCATCCAATAAAGGGCCAGATAATCAGACAATAGACAGAAATTCTCTGGCTGAATAGATTAGAGAAATAAAACTTTACTATTTCTTTAATAAATTTATGGTTTTAAAGTTGTTTCAAATAAACATACATGCATGAAACTGGCTTTTGTATATATTAAAAATACAGATAGTTTATAAATATTTTTAAAGAAATAATTTTATTATAAAAGGACATTTTCCACTATCACTCTCTAAGCTAAGAGGATTTATGATCCCAGAACATGGCCTGTAGGTAAGAATGCAGAAACACCAGAAATATTATTTTTCAAAAAAAAGACCTGAAAATAAACCAGGAGATTAAAAGAAAGATGAAAGTTGTAATAATTTTCAAAAAGGGGTTTCAAGAAGACATTATATTCTCACACAATTCGAGGCTGGATTGAGCAGAGGATTCCCAAGGGGTTAGAAAGTACAATTGTCCAGGTTTTGTGCCTCATGGCTCTAAAGGATGCAACTTACATCTCTATAGTTATAGGTTTATGTATTGGTTAGGTTAATTTTCCTGCAGAGAGTATTAAAGTATCTTGGAGAAGGGTCATTTTTTTCTAATTTACACAAAAGTGTCATTTGGACTAGCAGTGGACCTATTAGCATGAGTCAGAAGAGCTTCATTAAATTAAAGCTCTGCGAAACTAACACTTTCTTTTTGTTCTAGAATTATTGGCTTGATAAGTCAGAATTAATTAATCAGACTCTTTAGATTACCATTGTTTAATCATCTTTTAACTAGATCAATGGAGAGGCAGCACTGATTGTGTCAAGGACCCAGGCTTTGGAGTGGAGATTGTAGTTGGATTTGTAGCTCTGTCATTTACTCATAGGTCCTGCTTGTGTTTGGGTGAATTGGAAAGTAGTCTAGCATCATGTAATCACAACTGTTTTTTTTTTAAATTTCTTTTCATCTAATCATTGCATCCAAAAAATCTACATGAGGAAAAAATCAGTAATGTAGATAAAGCTTATGTATAAAGAAGTTCATCATTATGTGATTTACAATAGTGAACAAACTGGAAATGATGTACAACAGAGGAATGGTTAAGTAAATTATAGGATATACTAAGATTCGGTAATCAAATAAATATTTATCAAGGGTTTACTAACATGCCATGTATTCTGTTAGAAGATTCAGCACTGAACATGATAGATTTGGAAATTGACTTTCCTATAATAACAATTTAATGTAAAGTTTTTAAAAAGCAAGAAGAAAACCTTATAATACTATAATAATTTACAGTGCTATAAAACCCTTATGGTACTATCCACTATATAATTTATATACCTAATATGTACAGAAAAATATTAGGAGAAAGTACATCAAATGTTAATAATTGTTATCTCCAAGTGATGGTAATACAATAATTTTTCAATATTTTCTGTATTTTCTATGGGTAGGTTACTGTTAAAATTTTTTTTAATTATACAAAATGGCATTGTACCAAAGGTAGGCCACCATAAAAAGAGAATCATATCTAATGATATACTCAAAAGCCAGGATCACTTCATGGTAAGGAAAATCCCCAAGTATATAAAGACAAATTACACTGTTTTGTGTGTGTGTTTTGCTTTCCATTGCAGTCTTTGTGAAGCCTGCTTCCTCTTCAGCCTTAGGAAGGTCAGGAGAAGGAATGTTGGCAGCATATTTCACCCAGGTGACACAAGGAGGTGCATAGATCCTGCTTCCAAATGCTTCCCTTTGTCTTCCAGGAAGGAGAAGAAAAAAACAAAAAAAACCCCAGACATTTGATTTGGTGACCAGTTAAAATGTTTTAATAGACTTATTTATACAGCCCACAACTCTTTTCTAACCTGAGAGATCTTTGAGGGCATGAACCTCTGTACAAACCACCTCTACTTCCCCACATTTATTTCATAAGAAAGAATATTACAGGAGAATAATCAGCCTTTTAAAGAACAATTTGTAAAACTGGAGACAGCCTAAATGGCCAAGAATAAGGGTTCTTAAATGAATTATGGTAATCATAAACAAATTAGAAAGTAACCATTAAAAATGATGTTGACATGGAAGAACCTTAAAAAAGCAATTTAAAAAAAGCAATTTATACAATAATGTATACAATATGGTCTAATTTTTATGTAAATATATCGTATGCATATACAGAAAAATCTAGAAAGATATGCTAAAATATTAACAGTCATCATCCTTAAGAAGTGACAGGTTTTTTTTCCATTGCCTTCTTTCTGCATGTGTACATTTCAGAATTTTTGTCTACAATAAAGATTTGTTTTTAAAAAACAAGAATAAATTAGTCCTCCCAAATAAAAATAAATACCTATTCTTACGACCTTTGTTAATGAAATATATATGTAAATCACTACAAATTACTCAGAGATATGGAGACAATACTGCTGTATTTGCTGAAGACAGTTCCACTTTATGACTGTTGTTTTAGTATAACTATTAATAGTGCCCCTTTCACTCTCAAAAGTTTGACTAAGTCACCCTACAGGTATATTTTTAAAGTTTTCCCAGGAAGTTTTTAGATTACCTTGCAGTTTTTCCCCTTTCGTCAGCAGACTGCTTGCAATCCAAAAGATCCTAACCCTTGTCTTTACCAATGTGCTCAGATGCAACGCTGGCCCCCAAATTCTGCGATTCCTCAGGCTGCGTTCGGGTTAGTGTGGGACCAGGGTATACTCCAAAACCCATGTGAATCACAGTCCGGACAGAAAGTCTTTTTGAGGCCCAGCTTGACCTGATGGCTGAGGTGCCCTTAAGGCTGACTTGTGCATCGATTACCAGGAACCCTCCATGGGATAGCGACATGACACCCTACCATCATGACACTTTTTGACATATCTTTTGGGACAGAATCCTGGCACTACTAAGATAGATAGTATTTTTCAAATCACTACTACACATGTAAAATTAACAACTATACTGCCTTGTTGAAAATTCCTTCGCTTAGAAGTAACAAACACACTCCAATAACAAGTAAAAATGGAAAATGTTCTAAATTAATCTAAGGATAACTCCCGGGACATAGAGTACAACGCCCAGCTGAGCCCCACGCAGGACCAGAGCCAGAACTGGAAAGTGCAGGCAGCTCACTCTTTCTCTTTCCTTTTCTTTTTCCTTTTATTTTTCTCCCTCTTTCACGCTATTCAATTGCATATTTCTGCTTCTTTGTGCACATCTATATTATTCTTCTCACCCTGCAGAAGGATTTATTCTGCTACTCCATACACAAAGCCAAAGACAGCCACCCTGTGTCCCTATGTGTCCTCTCAAGTCTAGCAGCAATTAATCAGTGCTAGTGTCCCTGAGTCCAAATTCCAAGTTCCCAAGGGACAGACTCTGACTGATTTTTATGAATGAATGAATTGGTTTCTCCTGAGTCAGGTGTCCACTTTGGCCAGGAAGGGCTGAAAATGGCTCATCCATGTGGATTAGGGAAGAGGAATGTAGTCTGGGTAGACACCTCCACTAGAATCTGCTAGCTTTCCTTCCTTCAGAGAACTTGGCAAGTTTTTCCTCTTCGATGACATACTCTGACTAAACAGGCAGTAAAGAAGGAGCTCTTAGTAACTCAAATCCACACACCACAGGTATTGTGATGAAACTTCCAATGACACCCACAACCATAGTTTTCCCCATACGTGTTTCATATTTTCTTAATTCTATTGCCAACTTCCAGGGAACTTGGAACATAGTCCTTACCTGCTTTCTTCCACACCTTAAATCCTAAAGAGCCATGAGGAAGTCATGCATCACCCATTTGAAGAGCAAAATCTTTATTCTTTTGCTTTTTCATCCATTCATTCATGTAACAAACATTTATTGCATTGCTACCATATGTCAGGGCCTATGCTCAGTGCTGTGGGAAGTGATAAGACACCGTCCTTATTCACAGGCACTCACAATGTACTGAGAGAGTCAAAGAGATAAAAGAATACTTATGTTACAATGTGATATGGCCTACAACAGAAGTATATACAAAGCAGGTTGAATGCAGAGAGAAGGGTCTAAATCATCCTTGGGGTAATCAAGAAAGGCATCAAAGAGATTATACTCCATTTGGGTGCTGAGAGAATAATACTTTTCCTGATGGAGATGAAGGGGAAGATTCCCAGCTAAAATAACAACAATAATAAATAGCTACTATATGCTTAGCATTTACTGCATGTAGATACTCTACCACATGCCATACGTGGATTATCTTGTTAAACTTTGCAGCCCAGCTGGTCTGTCTGTCACTCCACTATGCAACTGTATCTCAGGATCAGTCACTTAGAACACAAGATTCCCAGGAGGACAGAACTATGGGCACAGAGGAACTTTAATAAATGTCAATAAACTAAAAATATCCCATGTTAGCATGTGTATGAGGAAACAAACATTTTTATACACTGCTGGTGGAAGTGCAACTTCCTGAAGGACAATTTGTCAACATGCATCAAAGCTCACTCCTAGACATTTACTTTAGGAGATAATTGAGAATTTAGTCAAAGTTAAAACTACAAAAATGTTCATCACAGTATTGTTCATAGTAACAGTCTAAAATGTTGGACAATGTTGTCATAAAAAATGATGTTGTAGGGACTTCACTGGCGGGCCTGTGGTTAAGACTCTGTGCTTCCTCTGCAGGGGGCACTGGTTCGATCCCTGGTCCAGGAAATAAGATCCCACATGCTGCGTGGCAAGGCCAAAAAAAAAAGATGGTAAAAAATGATGTTGTAGAAGTATATCTATTGAATCGAAAGATGTCCATGACAGGTTTTCAAAAATCAATATAAAAGCAGAATAAACAGAATAGTCTCAGTCATTTTATTTCATATGTACATATATACAAATACATTTATATGGGTATATAAATTTAAAATATGCATATATTTAAAATGTGCATATATATGTCTATAGACGTGTGTGTTTTACTTTATGTATATATTTTAGTATATATGCTAAATATAAGATATAAATATTATATGAATATATAATATTTATATACACACACTTATATGAAACACTAGAAAGATACACTAAAATTTATCAGTGATTTCTCTGGCTGAGAATTTGAGGATTGGAAAATCTTTCTTTTAGTTTATCTCCCTTTTTGAATTGTTCTATAAAAAGCTCATATTATTTTTGTAAGCAAAAAATAAGAGCTTAAAATGCCATTTATTGATGACAATTCATCATTTAATCGCATTTAAATTTACCAAGCTTAGAATAAGATCTCAAGGTGTGACCTACACTCAACATAAAATTACTTAGTATTTATATAGCAGTGGTATCTCTGAAAGTTGTGGTAAATTTTTGCATTTTTGAACAATATTTTCATGGCAATTATGTACATATCCAAATTATCTCTTATTTCAATGAAGCTGAACAATCCAAAAAAGAGACGTTCCTGTTCTGCCAATAATTTAAGATTTAGTATGTCGCTTACCATCTCTGAGTTTCAGATCGATTATTTATTATAAAAAGAAATGATGGGACTTCCTTTTTGGTCCAGTGTTTGAGACTTCACCTTCCAATGCAGAGGGTGTGGGGGTTCAGTCCCTGGTCGGGGAGCTACGATCCCACATACCTCACCGCCAAAAAACCAACACATAAAACAGAAACAATATTGTAACAAATTCAATAAAGATTTAAAAAAAAAGAAAAAAAAAGAAATGATAACCTCCGTTACTAGTTCTTGTAAGGAATGAATGAATGTACCTGTGCATACTTTATAAAGCTTTATACTAATATTCAGGGGAATTTTTAATAAGATCAGATATTAGGTCCTTAAGTTCTCCTTTTGGGAATCTTCTAATTTTTAAGAATGTTCAAAAGACCAACATCTTTATCGATCATAAAGTTATGTGCAGTATTCCCTTTGTTATTGAATCATATGCAATCCATGAGGCATTGCTCATCCAGGAAAACTGTGGTGTTCTCATTAATAGATTTGGGCGTTGTTCTTACAGCCTTGGAGCTCTACCATAAATTTATCTTGCTAGTTGAAAGCTTTTGTGAAACTGATTCAGGCTTCTTAATACATTGAATTGTCCTTCTACAGCAGGATGCTAAGCCTAACAAAATAGCCAATAATAATGCTCATGCTAATTTTAACTCCCTGGTCTTTTTTCATCGTTTGTCCAAGAATCCAAAGTAAAGAGTTACTCTTCTCCCTGGTATAGTCAAAAAGCCAGATATTTCAGTCACTGGAATTCCTTTTCCATTCTAGCTCCTTATTGCCCTCCCTAATCTGAGGAACGAATTTTAAACATGCTGACCATGACATCTGATTTAACCCACATTTCATCTGTTGAGTTCTATCTCTGTCTCGTATGGCTTCATTAGACACCTGTCCCCTGTACATTATTGGAAGCCACAATGCAATGCGACATTAGATTCCTTAGCTATATAAAAGCTTTTTCTTTAAAATATTTTTTTTTTTTTTTTTTTTTTACTTTTCACAAGCAGAGTCCTTTCCTCTGATTAGCTTTTGACAAATACTCATAAAATCATATTGGCAATGCTGGTAAGCCTATTCGCTTAGAGAAACCAAGGAGATCCTAATTTTGGAATCTTGAAATCTTTTGGCATCTCTGAATTTGAAAGATGATCTCGGTGGTGAACTTAGTGTGTTCTAATCTTCCTTAGGTCTATGACACGATTATGAATGTACTAGGACACATCTGAAGGGTGTTTCCCTTCCCTACCCTGCCAGTCTTCCACCAGCCCAGACAACTGTTTTGATGTAATATTTTCTACCCTTAACACTTACCAGGGTGGATAATGGAAAAGCAATGCAAAGGGAAGCTGAACTCAAATTGTTCTTTGTCTATTAAACTGTATTTCAACATATTATACATCAATTATACTCCAATTTAAAGAAAAGAATAAAGGCTGAATCTTAAAAAAAACTATTTTTCAGTAGCCATAGTATCCAATGCCTTTTATTATAATTGCTTACTTAATTTTATTTTGTTGTATTTGCTTTCCCTTTAGACCATAAGTTCTGGTGATGCCTACCCACTATTTAACATAGTGCTTATTACAAAGTAGGTGATGAATAATAATTTATTAGATGAATGAATAATCTCTCCCAATCCTGACTCCCATTTTCAACAACAAAATTAACTAGTCAAGAGGGAGGTCATCAAGAGGAGGGATATATGAGTCAATCCAAGAAAATACAGTGCTAGGCACAGTTCAGTCTCTGGAATGTGACTCAATCCCCAGTATCACCCACAATAAAGATGTTTCCACAATGTCAAATGGGTGCTAGTGAAGTAAAATGTTAAAATAAGTTATGCTGGATCAATGGCAAGGAATTCTGTCACACGTTTTGTTATTTTCAAATCAAACAGCTGCTGCCACCTTTTATTATCAATAATCTTGCCTCTAGCAATTGCTCCTTCCTCCGCATAATAGCTAAGGCTTATTGAATGCATACAGGTGATGAAACTGTCTTATGCACTTCATATTAATGAATTATCACTTTAATCTTGATAATATTGTAAGGTAGAGATAATTATTAAGCACATTCTATAAATTAGAAAATAAAGCAATAACTTAAAAATAAATTGTCTAAGGTTTCAAAACACGTAAGTGATAGAGCCAGAATTCAGATCTGCTTCTATTTGAAACCAGAATCCAAGCTCTTACCTACTAAACTCTATCACTACTGGTTAAAACTTAGGATTACCAGGTTTAGTTTAGTTTAATTCCATTGTTTTCAGAGAATATACCTTGTATGATTTCAATTAATTATAACTTTCTAAGTTTTGTTTTATAAGCCAGGATATCGTTTACCTTAGTCAATGTTCTTGGTGCACTTGAAGGAAATGTATACTCTGCTGTTGTTGGGTGGAGTTCACTGTGAATGTTAATTAAATCCAGTTGGTTGATGGTGTTTTTTAGTTCTATATTTTTGCTAATTTGCTCTTACCTGGTCTACCAATTATTCTTCTGTTCTACCAACATTTCTTCTGTTCTTATACACAATGTCAGGAACTCTGCTAAGTAGTTTAACATTTATTACTCAGAATAATCTATTACTGTAGGTATTATTATTGCCTCCATTTTACAGAGGGGAAAACTGAGGCTAAAATGTTGCTTTACTTGCCCAAAGTCACAGAGTAAGTAAGTGCAGCTGGGCTGGGATTTGAATCCAGTCTCTCATAGTCTAAACTTCCTACTCCTAATCAGTATCCTACAATGATTATTTGCTCAGTGGAAATGCTTTTGATCAAGTCTTTTAATAGCAATGTAATATTTACTAAAGAAAAATATTTCTTTCTTTTATAAATTGCACATTGTAGAAAGGCCTTTTGAAGGAGGACAGTTGGATTGAAAATTCAAGGTATTTTAGTCTTTTAAATAAGGGCCCAAGAGCTTACATCTTTAGTCTGAGGCTTAAATATGGCTTTTTTCAAAGAGAAAATAGCAAAACATTCTGGAGATTGGCAGCATTCCACTGAGGGTCTTAAGGACCTCATTTCCAACATTAATGCAGGGCTCTCTGACCTTGCTCTGAAACACTGGACAGGGCACAAACCAAGGACTGCAAAGCTGTATCTTGTAAAAATGGAATGGAACAAGCCAGAGCCTTGAAAGAGAGGTAAGCAAATATTGAGGTCAAGAACCCTATATAAGTGTTATTCCAAATTCAATCCAACATCTGGAAATCAAGTTTTCTATGACTTAAGACTGACAATGATCTTACACTTCTTGAGGCCAATTCATAAGCACCAAGGATACAAGCTTTCATTATAAGATTGTTCACCTGTGATGAAAGAAAAGTTCTGAAGAATCTGGACTACTTCCCTTTGTTCAGAAAAACTTAGAGTTCATTTCAGAAACTGTACTTTCTCTGTTAAAGGGACTGTGCTGAATTTGAATATACTATGAATCAATAAAACTGTTTTCACCTTTCTGGAAGGTAGTAGAACTATAGTGTACAGTTATTTTATGCTCTTTCTGATAATACACAGAACTTATTATTTGTACCACATGCTTCAGGTCTTGAATATATGCAGCTTAAATATCTCATTTATACTGTTCTTTAATTTCCCCATCTTTGTTGGTCTGGGCTTCTTGAGCTCTTCATGGAAGAACGAGTCAGATATTTCTTCTGCAGTGAAACATACAAATATTCACATTAAGCAGAATAGACTATAAGTAGTCAGTTCAAGTCAAATTTTATTACAAATTAGTTACAAAAAAACTTTTGTTTTTTTAAAAATATTTTTGAGTTTAGGAATTACAGATACCAGTTTACAGACCTGTAATATCAATACCATGATAGAAAGGAGCTTTATTTGTCTATATTGGATAGAAGTTATATTTTTAAATTAAGCAAATTACAATCCTAGGCTTAAGAATATATATGTGCATATATATATGTACAAATTGCCAACATATATTAAAATTACTTTCTTATCTAAAGCCTTAAATAGAGCATATATATGCATTCACAATATTGAATCAGATATCTGTTTTGAGAATGCTGATGCTATGAGCAGATAATAATCTATTACATCCATATATTACTTTATATTTTGTCAAGAACTTTTATATTTACCATTGTATTAATCTTCACATTCTGTGAAGTAATTCTATGAAGTAAACAAGGCAGGAATTATTCTTTTTTTAAAAAAAAGCACATCGATTTTTATCTGGTTACCAAAGGAAGCCATTCTTGCAAATAATGTGAAAAATAACAGAAGAAAGAAAAAGTTGGGGGTTTCTCCCTTTGTTTTACGAAAGAAGACAATTGAGAGTCAGAGAGGTTCATTGGCTGATTCTGGGTCTATCGGCTAGAAGGTGGTAGAGCTGGAGGTGAAATCTAGTCTGACTCCAAAACTTGTGGATTTTATTCTTTCATCAATATCTAGTGAGTGCCAATACAGTCAGGCTCTCTGATACCATATCCACTATACCACAGTGCCTCTTAAGACACAGAAGACACAGAATTCCACAGTTTAAAACATCTGTAGGAATACAATGAATATAACAGGACCACATTGTTAGCAGAATTACTAATTTTCATTTTCAGGGGAATGTTTAATTTGTTAATTAAAATAGAAACTTCCTTCCCAAAAATCTGTTAAAACTATTTGGGGGGGTACCTTGAACCCAACCAAAACTTCAGTAGTCACTGGGGGCTTGCACACTAATGTAGACTGGCAGTCAAATGGTATTACAAACTTCCAGTTATAAGTAAGTACTAGGGATGTAATGTACAACATGATAAATATAATGAACACTGATGTATGTTACATATGAAAGCTGTTAAGTGAGTAAATCCTAAGAGTTCTCATCACATGCAAAAAATTTTTTTCTATTTCTTTAATTTTGTAAATATATGAGAGGATGGATGTTCACTAAACTTATTGTGATTATCATTTCATGATGTATTTAAGTAAAATCATTATGCTGTTCACCTTAAACTTATACAGTGCTATATGTCAATTATTTCTCAATAAAACTGGAAGAGAGAAAATTAAAATTTTATTTAAAAAAATCTGAAACAAAATGAATTGATCCAGGCAATGAGTTGATGGCATAATCACATAGAAAATTATTTCAAATGAATGAAAACACAGTAATTCCATTTGCCTAGTCAGATATACTCTGAGGACCAGAATAAATAAATGAAATGTAAAAAAATATCTTGAACGATTTTCAGTAATCATATTATTAGTTATAACACTGATTATGCTATTCTGAAACTATTATACACAATCTAGGATACACAAAACTAATCATGTTTATGCCATTAAGAAACAATATTTTGGGACTTCCTTAGTGGTTCTGTGGTTAAGTCTCTGCACTCCTGATGCAGGGGGCAGAGGTTCAATCCCTGGTGGGGTAACTAAGATGTCACATGCCCCATGGCGAGGCCTAAAAAAAAAATAGAAAAGAAAAGAAAAAAAAAGGGAAACAATATTTTTTTTTAATTTTTTATTTATTATTTATTTATTATTTTTATTTTTGGCTGTGTTGGGTCTTCATTTCTGCGTGAGGGCTTTCTCCAGTTGCGGCGAGTGGGGGCCACTCTTCATCGCGGTGCGCGGGCCTCTCACTATCGCGGCCTCTCGTTGCGGAGCAGAGGCTCCAGACGCTCAGGCTCCGTAGTTGTGGCTCACGGGCCCAGCCGCTCCGCGGCATGTGGGATCTTCCCAGACCAGGGCTCGAACCCGTGTCCCCTGCATTGGCAGGCAGACTCTCAACCACTGCGCCACCAGGGAAGCCCCAATATTTTTTACAGTAGTAGAAAATGGCATCAATATAAAATCAAAGAAGTTAAGTATAAATATTATAATCTTAAATTTAAAATATTGTGAACTTGTATTTTCTTTTAAACAATATTTATGTATTTCCCAGCTCTATACACTGAACAATGACCAATGCAGCATCAGTAAACATTCCTAAAATCCAGATTGTGATCTCTAAGTATTATTTCCCAATAGTGGGCTCCTTGGAGAAATGGATAATTTGAGTTCTGGAGCAAGAGATGTCTAAGATGATCTTGAAATATCTTATACAAGATAACAATGAGACTACCAAAGACTGCTGAAGTTTGTCAAAAGGATTCAGGAGCCAAATTGATGAAGTTCCTACTAGTCAAAAAGTGGCATAATTTTGAGTAAAGATAATTACTGCAATGGATTGAAACATATAAAAACATTTTTAAAAGTTCATTGATCACCCATGGCATATGATACAGAATCAACTCATTATGCTGAAAACTGATAAAGAATAAGAGTATTTTGTCTTTCTCATATGAAACTTACTGCTGGGTAACTAAAAATTGTGAGAGGAAGTTTCTCTTTACAGAAGCATTTCAGCCAATAAATGAAGAAGCAATGATAGAATATTAACACTTTATAACCACTAATGGTATAATGGATCTATTGTAAACAATGACCATCACCGGCTATCAACATCACAAAAAAGAGAGACAATCAGACCTTATGTGCTTCCTGGTGGAAGTGCCAATACTTATGAAGAAGTCTTATAAAAAAGCAAACCTGAACATAAGCAAGCCAAGCCTTGAAATCTAACTATAAATTTATAAAAAGTACAGGGCTTCCCTGGTGGCGCAGTGGTTGAGAATCTGCCTGCCAATGCAGGGGACACGGGTTCGAGCCCTGGTCTGGGAAGATCCCACATGCCCTGGAGCAACTGGGACCATGAGCCACAATCACTGAGCCTGCGCGTCTGGAGCCTGTGCTCCGCAACAAGAGAGGCCGCGATAGTGAGAGGCCCGCGCACCGCGATGAAGAGTGGCCCCCACTTGCCGCAACTAGAGAAAGCCCTCACAGAAACGAAGACCCAACACAGACAAGAATAAATAAATTAATTAATTAATTTAAAAAAAAATTATAAAAAGTACAGGGGACAAAGGGTAATTATTAGGTCAATGACTGTTTCTTCAACAAATATATTTCTGGGAAAAGAGAGGGCCGAGGAAGGAACAGAAGGATTAAAAGAAACTTAAGAGACATATCAACAGTTGCTATATGTGGACTTTATCTGGATTCTGATGTAAATCAAGAGTAAAAAAAGAAGAATAATTATGAGCCAATTACCGATATTTTGATAAAGTTTTTAAAAAGAGTCCTTACTTTTTAGAGATGCATACAAAAATATTTGTGCTTAAAATAGTATGGTATTTGAGATTCCTTCCATAATGATCTAGTTTGGGGTGTGGTGGAATGGGTAGGAATATAAATGAAACGAGATTGGCCACGCTAATTGTTGAAGCCAGGTATTCTATTTTTGTACATGTTATAAATGTTCCATATTAAAAAGTTAAAATTTTTTGTTTGAATGAGGGAGATGAAGATGCCATTTCCTGACATTGTAATATTATAAGGAGGACCAAATTGGGAGTGGGGAAGAGATATAGAAAGAGGGAGATTAATAATTTAACTTTCAGTTCTGAACATGGCTTGAAGTTCTGAGAGACATGCGAAAGAAGATACTGAATAGTCAGACAGGTATAAGGTTTGAACCTCAGAAGAGACATCTGGACTAGAGATCTATATTTAGGATTTATCAGCATAGGGGCGGGAATTGATACAATTACTTAGGGAGAGAATGTATTGCAGAATAAAAAAAATTAAAACCTACTGAGTGTCTATTATGTACCGGCACTATTCTGAATTCCTTAAATGTATTCACTTAATCCTCACAATAACCCCAAGAAGTAGATATTACTATTATCTCATTTTTATATATTAGGAAACTGAGGCATATAGGGTGTAAGTCTTGTCTACAGCGAGTTTAAGCACTGTTTAAGTAACCAGGATTAGTTTAAGTAACCAGGATTCAGATCCTTGAAGTCTGATTCTGTGTAAACACAGAACATCCCAGGACTAGGACCTGAAGAGCTCTGATATCTGGTAGAGAATAAACCAGAAAAGTACTCTGAGAAAAGCAGCCAAAGAGGTAATCAAGAAATAGTTAAAAGCAGTGTCAATATAAACCAAAAAAAGAGAGAGCATATTCAAGTAAGGGAGTGGTCAATGGTCTTGAATGGTGCTGAGGGGTCAAAGAAGATGCGTACTGAAATTAATTCTATCACTGATGGCCAGCTCAGCTCTGTCTCACATTAGTTTATTTCCATCAAGATACTTTTCAACAGTATGACTTATGGTGTGATTCTAACTTGATAAATAATAAAGAAATTATAACTTCTACTGATATACATAGAATAGCTTCTACTATAGCATATCTTGCCTTAAAATACGTGAAATACATAAATCCAAACACTCAAAATATAATTTAGAGAGGATTTTTCTGTGGTTAACAATAGAATTCCTTATTGAAATTATTCATCTTATGATTCTTTTATATGGGGATTTTTCCTAAGACGTTTAAAATGATTCAATTTTCAAATCAGTCGGACATGAAATTTTTAAAGACACGTTTGATGTGCAACCTGCACTATGATTTTTACGTATTTTAGTGCTTGCTAGATTAGGAAGAATTTAAACTTTCAAGAAGAATGAAGCTTAAAATCTGTTAAATAAAAATGATTAGCTTTTCCTACCGCTGAAAGATTATCTTCTTTAAATTTTCATATCTTATTTTCAGTTTCAGTGAATAAATTGTTAGCATTTATGTTCTTGGGTTCTTAGGGAGAATCTTCACATTCTCAGGAAATTTATTTGTCATATGGATAATTGTGAGCTCCATTTTCATCTGCATATACACAGTTCTTGAGGAATTTTCAAGCACCAGTTACATTGTACATGGTGGAAAATGAGTCAAAGATCTTCCTTTCAAATAATCTATTTGTAATCATCAGTGTAATATTAGCTTATGTTTTCACTTTGATGAAAGAAACATGTACCACAGAGTATTTTTTGGCTTGAATTTTTAAAACCTTAATAACAATTCTAGAAAATGGGAGATGATTACTTTCCCATCTATGTTTAAATGTTGGCCTAAAGATAAAGAAGCAATTATTAACCAGCTGGCTCTAATCTGAAAAAAAAAAAAAATTAGAAGAAATTGATGTGGTGCTTGACATGAACTGCATTATCTGAGGAAGCCTATGAAAAGTAAATGTACTACTTCTCTTCCTTTGTATCTACGGTGAGAGAAAAGGAAATAGTAGCTATATTGGAGTTGCCAACTACAGGACCAGAGCAGACTAATCATCTAGCACAGTGACAGATAGTGGGTGTTCAGTAAACAGTGTAGAGCAAACAAATGAATAAATAAATAAATAACAAAGAACCTGTGTTTGCACCAGTAATGAAAAGCAGGAGGCAGTGTGTTAAATAATGATAGCCAGTTTGTACTGCATGGTTTTCAAGTGCCCAGCACTGTGAATAATTTTAATAGCCAAGATTCATTACTGCCTACCATGTGCTCTACTGCTTACCAGATCATTACTAATTGAAGCCTCAGTTGGTAGCATTATTATCATCATCATCTCTCACTGCTTCATGTTACAAATGAGTACTCTGAAGCACAGAGAGGTTAAGTTATTTGCCCCAAATCAAAGAGCTGGTCAATGGTTGTTCTGGGCTTTGAAAAGCTTGTCTTCAAAGCCTGCTCATCTAGCCATCAGGCCATGTTGCCTACATTTGGTATGGTTAAAAACTCTCTATTTATTGCATTTGCTAAAATCCTTCCAGTTCACCCAAACCCTCAGGGTGTGTCTTAGTACTAAACCCTTTCAAGGGGGTCTGTGGGGCCTGTCTCTGCTACCAGCAGCCTTATCGCCACTCCTGGAATACAGTTGTCTTCCAGAATCACTGACTTTCAGAGCTGAGTAGCAGCACAGAGATCAGTATAAGGTAGTAGTCAAATACATGGGTTTTGGTCTCAGGCTAGATCCAAATCATGGCCTTGCCCCAGTATCAAGAATTTCTTAAAGTTCTGTTTATTATTATCCCACCTTGGAAAAAGAGGCAAGTATAGTGAGAAGAAAGTAGTTGCGTACTGCTTACCAGCTACTGACTATGTTGGTTCAAGTTCCTACTTTTACTAAACTCTGTCTCAGTCAGCAAAACAGGGCAATCTGGTCATTCAGGAGGGGGTCCCTGCTTCTAATGAGTGAGCCTTGTTGTCAATGATTCCTTACTTCTGATGAAGCAACTTTGTGAGAAAAGGAGCAGTGACAAGCTACCCCAATCTTCTGACAACAGAAGGGGGAAAAGTTAAGATCATGTTAGTACTAAAATCTAGTCTCGTGGTTTTCTAAATGCAATCTGCATACTCCTGCGGTCTCCAAGACACTTACAGGAAGTCTGCAAGGCCAAATATACTTTAATAATAAAACTAAGATGTTACTAGGAATTCCCTGGTGGTCCAGTGGTTAGGATTCTGGGCTTTCACTACTAGGGGCCCAGGTTCAATCCCTGGTTGGGGAACTAAGATCTCTCAAGCGGTGTGGTCAAATAAATAAATAAATAAATAAAACTAAGATGTTATTTTTCTTCTTCATTAGGTTAATATTTACTAGTGGTGCAAAAGCAATGGTGGGTAAAACCGTTGGTCCCTTTGGAAGAATCAAAGCAATGACACAAAACTACACTGGTAGTTACATCCTTCATCATCATGCACTCGCAATAAAAATAAAATGCCAGGTTCACTTAAGAATGTCCTTTACAGAGAATTCCCTGGTGGTCCAGTGGTTAGGACTTTGCACTTTCACGGCCCAGGTTCAATCCCTGGTCGGGGAACTAAGATCCCACAAGCTAAGTTCCGTGACCAAAAACAAAACAAAACAAAAAATTGTTTGAAACCTGAAAAGAACGTCCTTTATAAATCAATAAAATGATTACTTTGTTAAATCTATACATCTTGTTAATGTTCTGTATAATAAAATGGGAGATACACATAAAGCCCTTCGGCTGCATTCTGAAATAAGAAGTTGCCTCTAGGAAAAGAAATTCATGCAATTGAGTAACAAATAGAATCAGCTTATGTTTTCATGGAATATCATTTTTACTTGAAAAAAAGACTGGCAGACAAATGATGGATTATCAGATTGGGTATTTGGTACACTTTTCAATTTTTTTAAATTAACAGGTAAGCCTGTCACTTCAAGGAAAACAACAGATGGTATTTTTGCCTCTGATAAAATTTGAGCCTTTGAGAGAAAATTAAAATTTGGAAAACTTGAGTCCACCATGATGAACTTTACAATTTCTCAACACTTAAAATCTTTTCTAATGAGATTCATGATGGTTTTACCAGAAAATTTTTTTGGTATTGTATAATGAAATGGGTCAACATTCATAAGATCTGAGTAAGTCAGGGAACAAACATTTTCCCAATGACCAATGAATAATGTTACAAAATCATGCATTAGTAAAAGATCCATTCCAAGTTTGAGATAGATCTGTAGATTTTAACACAACCAAGTACACAAAGTTAATTTATATGGTTGCAGATTCCACTTTGCTATTAACCTTTAAGAAACTACTACTCATAAGGGTTTGGTATAGTATAAAAGATAAAACAGGGACAGATAGAATAACATCCCAATATCAGAAATAAATTGCTGAAGGCCTGAGATTAGAAACTTGGCTCTTAAATCCATACCTCCCAAGTAGAAGTTTCTAATAATATTATCCTTGTCTTAGTGGTAGTTAGATCCTCAGTGGTAGTTATTAAGATCCTGAAGAAAGACATGGTTCCAACTTGATCCTTAATCAGAACTTAAAAATTTAGAAAGAATTGGCCTACAAAATAATTTCCAACTTTTTAATGCTAAAATATTTTGAGGACTTCTACATTTAGTACTTGTGTTTTGAGCATCCATTGACAAAATGCTATAAGGAATTATATTCAGCCTATAGGCAATGTGCGGTATACATTTTGATTCAAGGAAACCCCTTTCAATGATCTAAATCCCACAAATTGGAACTCAAAGATCTTTATCTAAACGTTTGAAAGAGCTAATAACAGGGGTAGCCCTCAGATAAAGACTAACACAGAAGGCAATAATTTTTCCTGTCAGCTGTGGAGAAATCTGAATTATGTGCGCGTGTACTTTATATTTTCTAACTCCTTGTTTAAAACTTCTTGTAACTTCTTGCTCTATGCATCCATTCTTTTCCTGAGTTCTTGGATCATCTTTACAATCATTACTCTGAACTCTTTCTTGGGTAGATTGCCTATCTCCACGTCACTTAGTTGTTCTTCTGGAGTTTTATCTTGTTCCTTTGTCTGGAATATATTCCTCTGCCATCTCATTTTATCTAAGTTTCTGCTTGTATTTTTATGTATCTGGAAGGTTAGTTATGTTTCTTGACCTTGGAGAAGTGGCCCTCTGTAAGGGATGTCCTATGTGTCCCAACAGTACACCCCCTCTCGTCACCCAAGGGCCAAGGACCAGCTGGTTCCAGGGTAGGTTCTGACCTGTATTTGCAGACTTGGTTACCCAGGTGACCAGATCATAGTTTTTTTGCTTCTGGTGTCTGCCCCCCTGGTGGGTGAGGTTGGTCTAGAGGCTTATGCAGGCTTCCCGGTGGGAGGGGCCAGTGCCTGCCCGCTGGTGGGTGGGCAGGGCCAAGTCAAGGGGCGTGTCTAGAGGTGGCTGTGGGCTTAGGAAGTCTTTAGACAGCTTGTCTGCTGAGGGTGGTGTTGTGTTCACACCTGTTGGTTGTTTGGCCTGAGGTGTCCCAGCACTGGAGCTTACAGGCTGTTGGGTGGGGCTAGGTCTTGGAGCTAATTATCCAACCAAGATGCCTGCCTCTAGCAGGAGTTCAGGTAGATGAACACTCCCCGATATTTCCACCACCATGTTTTATGACCCCAGAGAGAGCCACAGCAACCCCCTGCCTTTTCAGGAGACCCTAGACCCCCTAAGACCAGCAGGCAGGTCTGGCTCAGGCTCCTATGAAGTCACTACTTTTGCCCTGGATCCTGGTGTGCAGGAAACCTTGTGTGCACCCTCCAAGAGTGGAGTCTCTGTTTCCATCAGTCCTGTGGAGCTCCTGCATTCAAGCCCCACTGGCCTTCAAAGCCAAATGCTCTGGGGGCTCCTCCTCCCGATGCCAGATCCCAAGCTGAGGAGCCTGATGTGGGCTCAGAACTCTCACTCCTGTGGAAGAACCTCTGTGATATAAGTATTTTTGTTTGTGGGTCGCCCAGCCAGCAGGTATGGGATTCGATTATATCGCGAGTGCACCCCTCCTACCATCTCTTTGGACTTCTTCTTTATGTCTTTGGACGTAGAATATCTTTTTTGGTAGGTTCCAGTCTTTTTTATGGATGGCTGTTCAGCAGTTAGTTGTGATTTTGGCATTTTCGTGAGAGGAGGTGAGCTGAAGGTCCTCCTACTCTGCCATCTTGTCTCCCATCTGTCTCAAAACTTTGACCAAAAGGCATGATGCATGCACAAAAGATGGGTGCAGGCTATCTTTCTCTGCCATCAGCTCAGGCAAGTATTTCTCCTCTTCCATAGTGCAGCCTTCGGACCGTCCCCGGGGAGGCACAGGGTTCCCCACGGTCGGACACAGGCTGCTGGGCAGCCCTCTCCCGCCCCTCACTGTGCACCTGCTGCAACCTCACACCACCCAGCGGTCTAGCTGCTGTCCCTCCTGTATGTGTTTGTAGAAGGAGTCTCTGTTTTCCCAAGAGGAGTCTGTGTGATGCCTCTCCAAAGTTCTAGCTGCTTGGGATTGGTGGGAGAAATGGGACTCAATCTAATCTCCTTTGTGAAGACAGTATTACTCTGGCTTTAACCTGTGTTCCAGATACATCTCATTTCATCTTGAAAGATAAAAACGTACTGCATTATTCCATTGCCAAACCAAACCTGAAATCAAAACAGACAGAGGTGCAAAATAAAAATGGCTGTGCGCAAATATGAGTTGTCAGTGTCTGGTCACATCCTGCCCAACAATTAGATTCAGAGCATTTCAGATTCGGCAGAAATCTTACACATCATCTTGCCAATCCTGTTTTGAAAGATGAGGAAACTGTGGCCCAGAAAATCTAAGTGTCTTGCTCAAGTTTTTACAGTGAGTTAAGGCCAGAGACAGGACTGAAAATCACAGACTTTTTTCTATACCACAACTTAATCATCTAATTGCTTTTTTTCCTTGATTGTCAGTTCCCTATCTCTAAACCTAGACTGAGGGTTTCCTAACCACAACAAAAGGGACACAGCGTGCTAAAGAATTAGTTAAGTAGAATCAAGGAATGCTATTTACTTTAAAAAAAAAAAAAGATTTGTTAAATGCTAAAAAGTTCATAATAGTCTAGTCATTTGTCACAGGTTCTTAGGTTTCAATTACAGGAAAACATTATTGCCAAAGTCCACAAGCGCTATCCTAATTTTTCAGATTACTTCCTTAGAAAGTGTGCTTTTGATCTGTTCTTCCATAGAAGAATAAATGTGCAGACTTCAATGCTTAATAAAGTTGAAAGCTTCTCCCTGGGGTAACTGAAATTCTTATCAAAGGGGCGATAGACCTGGTTGCAGCTGCAACAAAGAAGTGCCATATAAAGCCAAGTGGAAAGCAGTTAAGCATCACTGGTGGTACAGGGCCATTGAACACGGTCATATTAATTGGAATCTATTGCACAGGACATTCCACTACATGCTGGGCAAATGACCCTGAAAGTTTTGAGTTTCTCTGGTGTATAAAAAAAGTTCAGATGTAAAAATAATCATACAGATGGTGGATTCTCTATCCTTGAATGGGCATAGATACCCTGAGATCTAGGTGGCTGAAAATTTTCTTTTTTTAATAATATCCTTTGAGTGAGTCACCATATATGCATCTTCTTTTACAACCATTTGAAAACTTGTCTTCTAATAATTTCACACAGAGCTTTCAGCGTAGCAACATTCAAAAGAATAAAACTAATGAAACACAGCAACTTTTACATTTTTACTTTTGTGCTTTGGGAAAATTCCAATTAAAAGATACAAGGCAGTTCAAGTTGCAATTTCTTTATTGCTTCCAAAATGAATAACCTCTAATCTAATAGAAAAATTAGAGAGATTTAAAACCAAGGTAGTATGGAACATGTTTCGGGTACACCAGGATGCAACCCTCTGCACTTATGATTTAAATTTTTGTACCCTTAGATGCTCATATCGTTCCTGATTGCAGGTAGTATGTAAAGAGCAATCACTGTATTTGTCTTTTAGGTAGAAGCCATTCCTGAGCTTTATTACAGGCTCTTTATCTTACCCTTTAAACTAAGTATTAAAAGAAAACACCACAAGATATAATACTATCAATGGGTAATCTTGAAATGTCAGAATTATCATTAAGATATAGCTACCTGATAAGAATAATCCCTTACTCAGCTTCCCAAAGTTTGCCCAATTTTATAAATAAATGGTCTAGAATACAAATCAGTGGAAACATAAGCCCTAGCTAGATGATGACCAGAGGGTGAATGTCCTTTAAAAGTATTGTACTTCAAGCCAACTTTCATTTACTCGAAACTGGAAGCCCCAAATTCTTATGAACATCAATCTTTTTATCAAGCTATATAACACATACTAAAAAGATGCTGAGTTTATAATACATCCAAGTTCTTGTCTCCCCCAGGGATCAACACATAATGTTGACTGGATTTTTGATTAACATATTTATCTAAAACATAACATTCACGAGAAGTCCAAGCACAGAAATCAACTCATTTGCAAGAATCTTTTCTTAAACTAATTAAAGCAAACAGAATAACTGTGCCTTTTTTATTCCATAACCATAACTAGTATCTTCTTTACATTTACCTTTCTACAAACAGGTAAAATTTCGATGATTTCTACCTTTCACAAGATGATTACTTCAGAATCAGTTGGAGCCCCCAACAAGTGGGCATTATTATTGCCAAGGAGATATTTACAACCAGAGCTCATTAGAGAAGAGTACCTATGGAAAACCTACCTCTTTGCCAAGTGTCAAATATCAATGAATATAGTATTTAGGTAGCAGCAACATGACCTCTTGAGTCACACTCCATTGGATAGAATGGAACTGATAAAAGATAAATGACATATGAAAGAGTATGATATTCTACTCTGGGCCTTGCTTCCCCCTGGGTAATGTCTTGCATTGAGTGAGAGCCAGAACAAGATTTAAAGGAGATTACTAGATAGGCATATTAGACTCTGCCAAATTCTCTCCTTATAATGAATAACTCTGGATGTCACTGGTTTCACTAATGATTACAGTAATAATCCAATGTGGCTATCACTGAATAAAAGGTTAGCAGGACATTAAATGAATCATTTTCCTACCGAGTCATTATATTGTTCATAAAGCTTTCTCTCACAGCCCTCTACTAAAATTGCTGTGGCCATAATATTCTGTGAGAGGTGTGAACAAGCACTATTCTATAAGTGGTCTCACCATAAAACACAACAGTAGATAGAAATCTGTAATAGGAATAAGCTTTTCCTAGATTATCTACTCTCATAAATGTATATCACCTATTATTACCCCAACACTTTATCTGTATGCATATTGGGTAATCAAAGTAGAGAATTTTCATCCCCAGAGTACAAAGGTTTTCAAACAATCATGTTATTGTTGTATTATTTTTGTTAGTTACTGGTAAACTGTGATAAATTTACCTGCCTAAAAGACCTATCAGAAGCCTTTGAGGAATGTTTGATGGTCCACTTAACTAAAAATCAATCATTGACAATATAACATAGTAGGTTTGGAACCAGACAAATCTAATTTGAATTCAGACTACAATACATATAAATTCCACAACTTAGATCACATATATAAATTCTCTAATCCTCAGTTTTTTCATTTCTAAAATGAAAACGACAATACTTTCAATACAGAGTTGTTATGAGGACTAAATGTGATAATAAATTAAAAACCCTTAGCACAGTGTCAGACACATAGTAATTACAGGGATAAATGGTAGCTATCAGGGCCACCAACAGACTTTACAGGTCTTTTGAATTAGAAAAAGCCCTGTGGGGACTCAATTTGGAAAGCAGAGCATGAAATGGATTTTAGCCTCCCCTGGCCACCCCAGCCAGGTGCTTCTGTACAGTGTACAAACTGCACAGCTGTACTTAGAGGATTTGGGAGGTACTATCAACTACAGCACATGAAAGTTCTATCATTTAAATAATTCCTTGTGAATAAGTTTTTTCCTCTCTCTAGGAAGCCCCTGCTATTTTGATATGCAATGAAAATCAGAAGATGATGAGACAGATAATTTCACACACCACTGGTGGGAGTATAAATGGTGTAATATTTCTGGAGGAAAAAATAGTAAGAGTCTTAAAGAGGCTTATATCTTTTGGTTTAGTAATTCCATTTTGAGACCTTACTCTAGAAATAATCAAAGATACAGAAAAATATTTGTATAGTGTTATATATAATAGTGAACATTGTAAACTATCTAAACATCTGATTATAGTTTAATGGAACACTCTACATCATGTAAATTGCTCCTCAGAGAAGCTTTGATAATAGAGCAAAACACTTACTAAAATGTTGAGTGGAAAAAGCAAGATGCAGAATTGCATATTTTTATGATTCCATTAAAAAATATATTGAAAAAATCCTGGGATAAATGACAACCAAATATTCACAGCATTTCTCTCTGAAGAGCAATCACAGGTGATTTTTCTTTTTTTTTTTTTTTTGTGCCATATGGCACGCGGGATCATAGTTCCCTGACCAGGGATCAAACCCATGCCCCCTGCAGTGGAAGCGGAGTCTTACTACTGGACTGCCAGGGAAGTCCCTTCAAGTAATTCTTGACACATTCTCCTTAGACTGAGCATTTTTATTATTATAAGCAGAAAAGGAGTTATTTTTTTAATTTTTGAAAAATTAAATTGCTTAGAATAGCAGCTACATTAGTTCATTAGCGCTGGTCCATTAATGGGTTAACTAATATAAAGCACAATGAAGGTTTAATGTGGTTGGAAGGAAGATTCCTAGAACTAGAACAGGAATTCCTAGAACTGAGACTATTTTGAGTAGTTTGAATTACAAAGGAGAGGATAGCTGAGGCTTTAACTTGGTTGGGCAAATGGACAGTTAAACAGTGTGAAGGATGTCTGCTTCTGGCCAAGGTGGAGTAACTAGGACCAGTTATACCCTCCTGAAATAACTAAAAGCCTGACAAAATATATCAAATGATAGTTTTAAAGACATTGAGCATTAGGCAGGAAAGGATAGTGACCTCTGAGTCAGAAAACAATAAAATGAGTTTTACAATTGTGCAGCTTACTGCCTTGAGAAAGTTTCCAGGCTGTGACACAGGGAGAAATACCCAAGTGGTCCTTCCTGACTTGAAGAATTAAAACTGGGCTTTTGAGGAACCCAAAGAGCTAGAATTCACAAAGTAGAGTCCCAGAGAGGAGAAATCTGCATTGAGAGAGAATTTCAGAGGTCTGCACAGATTCCACCTAGAGTATTTAGCTGAGTACTGATCAGTACATACATTAAGGAAACTACTGGAGACCAGGGAAAAACATTCAAAAGATTAGAGGTGTAATCCTCAGACCTCATACAAGGCTGGAGAGAAAAAACAATGAATAGAAACTGATCTAGAAATGACACAGATGATAGAATTAGTAGATAAGGACATTAAAATATGTATTACACACATTGTAATGTTCAACGTTCCACATGTTCAACAAATTAGAGGAAAGGTTGAACATGTAGAGATATGAAAGATATTTTTTGAAAGACAACTTGAATTTCTAAAGATGAAAACTACAATATCTGAGATGAAAAATACACTGGATGGAATTAACTAGAGGAATACATTGCAGAAAAAAAGTTAGTGAATGAAATAATGTGGAAATAGAAACTATCCAAATGAAGAATGCCAAGGGGAAGGGGGGAGACTAAAAAAAGTAGAAGAACATCTATAAGCTGCAGAAGAATTTCAAGCGGCCTAATAAAAGTGTAACTGAGGTCCCCAAAGGAAAGGCTAGATGGGAGGACAGAAAAAAATTAGAAGAAATATGGCTAAAAATTTCCCAAATTTGATAAATACTGTAAACCTATGAATCCAAGATTCTCAGGAAACCACAAGAACAAGACACACGAAGAAAACTAGAGTGAGGCACATCATAAACAAATTGCTTAAAATTATTGGTAAAGAGAAAACCTTAAAAGCAGCCAGAGGAAAAAAGACACATTATGTACCGGGGAACAAAGACTACAGATTTCTCACTGGAAACAATGGAAACTGGAAGACAATAACACTTTTAAAATACTGAAAGGAATAAACTGTTTACCTAGATTTCTATACTCAGCAAAAACATCTGCCAAAAATGAAGGTAAAATAAAAACTATTTCAGATATACAAAAGCTGAAAGAATTCATCACCAGCAAGCAGAACTGCACTATAAAAAATGTGAAACGAAGTCCTTCAATCAAAAGGAAAATGAAAACAGACCGAAATCTAGAACTACACAAAGGAACGAAGGACACCAGAAATGGTGACTATGTAGGTAATTATAAAGATATTTTCTCTTATTATTTAAATCTCTTTGAAAGATAATTGACTGTTTAAAGCAAAATAATAATATGTTTTGGGGCTTATAAACTATGCAGAAGTAAAATGTATTACAATCATAGTACAAACACTGGGAGGAAACAAATGGAAGTATACTATTATAAAGTTGTTATACTATATAAGAAGTGATTTAATATCACTTGAAGACAGATTACGATGACTTAAAGATGTATACTGTAAACCTGTAAACTCTAAAGCAAACACTATATAACCATCAAAGAGTTACAGCTAATAAACCAACAAAAGAAATAAAATGGAATTATAACAATGTTCAATTAATCTAAAATAAGGCAGAAAAAAAGTAAACAAAGAACAGTCGAGACTAATAGAAAACAAATAGCAAGATGACAGATTTAAACACAAACATTTCAATACTCACATTTAATGTAGATGGTTTAAACACTCCAACTAAAAGACAGAGATTGGCAGACTGGATAAAATAACAAGACTCACCAATATTCTAAACCTACTTAAAAAGAATGTTAAATAGGTTCAATATTAAAGAACAGGAAAGATACACCATGTTAACACTAATGAAAATAAAATAAAATATTAATATCAGACAAAGCAAATTTCAGAGCAAAGAATGTTTCCAGGGATAAAGAGGGTCATTTTGTAATGATAAAAGGATCAATTCATCAAGAAGACATAGTAATTCTAAATATTTATGTACCTAGTACCAGAGCTTTAAAATACACGAAGCAAAAATTGATGAACTTCAAGGTGAAAAAACTTATGATTAGAGTCAGAGATTTCAATTTCCCTCTCTCAAAAATTGACACATAGACGAGAAATCAGTAAGGGTATAGAAGAGTTGAACAACACTATTAACCAACTTGACCTATTTGACATTTATAGATCAAACCACACAACAACAGCAGAATACACATTCTCTTTAATGAATCTGGAACTTTAACAAAGCTAGACCATATATCCTGGGTCACAAAACAAAACTTAAAATGTTGAATTAATTAAAATAATTTAAAGTATGTTACCTGAATATTCAGATAATAACTGAAAGATATCTGGAAAACAGTGTAAAATTTGGAAACTAAAAAACACACTTCTAAGTAAATAATGGGTCAAGGAAATCAATAGGGAAACTATAAAGTCTTTGCAACTGACATAATATGAGTACAGTATTGTGAAATTTATGAAATACACCTTAAGCAGTATTTAGAGGGGAATTTATAGCATTAAACACCTACTGTAGAAGAGAGGTTTCAAATAAATGATCTTAGCTTCAATCATTAGGACCTAGGAAAACAAGATCAAATGAAATCCAAAGTAAGCAGAATAAAGGAAATAATAAGACCATAGCAGAAATCAATAAAATAGGAAACAGAAAAGCATTAGAGAACAAGCAATAAAAAAAAGCTGGTTATGTGATAAAAATCAATAAAATTGACAAACCTATAGTAAAACTGATCAGGAAAAATGAGAAAGACACAAATGAAAGATCAAGAATGAGAGAGGTGAATTAACTTCAGATTCCACTAAAAGAAGATACTAAAATTATAATAATGAAGTATTATGAACAACTTTATGCCATTAAATTCAAGAATTTAGATGAAATATTAAACTCCTTGGAAGACACAAACTACCAATTTCCTTTGGAAATTCCAACTCTGCTCAGTTAGGCAAAAGCAGGTTAGTATATAATTGAAAGAGAACAGAAGCAAGCATGGAAAATTACAGGGCATTGTTATAATGATAGTTTTTAACACCCAGAAATTTTTAGTTCCTTTATGATAAGTTCTTTAGCAAAAAGGCATCAGTAGAATCTGAGAATATAATTTTAAATGTGTCAAAGATATAATGGAAAGCATTTGTCTTTTTTAAGGCCTAAAAAAAAAGGAGTCACTGTTTTACATACTTTTAATATAAGATCTTCTGTAAAAAGTAATGTTAATGCAGTGATTAAGGCAAAATTAATGATTCTTGTATTCACCAGAATTATCTTTTTATGAACTTGGATAAAATATCTATAATATTCATAAATGACATGAAATGAGTATCTATAACATATAAGGGGCTTCCACAAATTAACAAGAAAAATAAATGAGGCTATATAAAAATGATCAAAGGATATTGATACTGTGACAATTCACAGGAAAAAATTACAAACACCCATACATTTAAAAATATTAGGGAGGGTGGGAGCGAGACGCAAGAGGGAGGAGATATGGAGATATGTGTATATGTATAGCTGATTCACTTTGTTATAAAGCAGAAACTAACACACAGTTGTAAAGCAAGTACACTCCAATAAAGATGTTAAAAAATATATTAAAGCATGTTCAACTTTACTAGTTATCAGAAACATGCAAAGTAAATGCAAAGCATGAATGCAAAGCATTTTTCACCCACTAGATTGACAAAAAATAGAAGACCACAATAATAATCATTGCTGACAATGAAGAAATGGGAAGTTTCGTAATTTCTTTGGGGAATATAAACTGCTATAGCTTGAGAAGAGCAGTTTAGCATTATCTATCAAAGTTTAAAATGCACATATGATGAAGAAAGGATGTACCTCAATGATGCAGAAAAAGCATTTGACAAAATCAAACACACTTTCGTGTCAAAAATACTCAACAAACTAGAAACAGAAGGGAACTTCCTCAACCAGATAAAGGACATCTACAAAAACACCTGCAGCTAATATCAACTTTATGGTGAAAGACTGGATGTTTCTTCCTAAGATCAGGAATAAGCAATATATCTGCTCTCACACTTCTATTCAACATTATATGTACTGGAGTTCTAAGCATAGCAATTAGGCAAGAAGAAGGAATAAAATATGTCCAGATTAGAAAGGAAGAGCAAAACTCTCTCTATTTGAAAATGATATACTCTTGTATGTAAAAAATTTTAAGAAATACACCAAAAAACTACAAGAACTAATAAACAAGTTCTGCAAGTTTGCAAGATTCAGGATCAATATACAAAACTCAATTACATGCACCGGCAATGAACAATCCAAAGCAAAATTAATAAAACAATTCCATTTATAGTAGCATCAAAAATAATAAAATACTGGGAATTCCCTGGCAGTCCAGTGGTTAGGACTCTATGCTTCCACTGCAGGGGGGCACGGGTTCAATCCCTGGTTGGGGAACTAAGATTCCGCATGCCATGGTGCAGCCCCCCAAAAAAATTAAAAATTAAAATAATAATAAATATGAATAATAAATTTAACCCCCCAAAAAGTCAAAGATTTGTATGGTGAAAATTGTAAAACATTATTGAAAGAGATTAAAGAGATATAAATAAATGGAGACACATCCCGTGTTCATGGATTAGAAAACTTAATATAATTAAGATGACACTATTCCCCAAATTGATCTATAGATTCAACACGATCCATATCAAAATACCAACTGGAGTTTTTATAGAAATTGACAAGCTGATCTTAAAATTAATGTGGAAATTCAAGTGACCTAGTATAACCAAAACAATCTTGGAAAAAAAGAACAAAGTTGAAGGACTCACTCTTTCTGATTTTGAAATTTACTACAAAGCTACAGTAATAAAAATAGTGTGGTACTGGAACAAGGATAGACATATAGATTAATGGACTATAATTGAGAGTACAGAAATAAACCATTATATGTACAGTTAGTTGATTTTTTACTAGGTGGCCAAGATCATTCAATGAATGAAACAATAGTCTATTCTTAGATAAATCACTGTTTTCATACCAATGGACCACTATGATTTTGGGGGTCAGAATCAAGTGCCCACTGTTGAGGTCAGGAATTCAAGGGCCCTGGGACTGACACCTCTGACATAGAGTAGGTGAAGAGCAATTCCCATACAAACACCCCCCCCCCCAATGCTAGGCAGATACAAATAACAGATGTCAACTATATCAAACACAAATTTTTTTTTCTGACAGTTTGAACGTGAAAGGAAGTAGAGGTCAGTATAGCTAAAGTGGAATGTGGAGATGAGGAACTTTATTAGAACAGAAGTGACAAGTACATTTAAGTGCTTGTGCATAGTAACAAATAGTGAGCATTTAAAGATACAAAAGAAATGGAAGCTAATCAATGAATCTAAAGAGTAATTATTCCCCACTCTCCCTTAGAAAGTATATTCAATAAAGAAATTTCTTCCTTAATCCTTGGAAGATGACCCAGACTCTTCCTTAACTTTCTTTTTTTTTTTCTCATAGATTGATTCTATATTTTACAGGTAGTACAGAGAGATTCTTTATACAAATATTGTGTGTGCCTTTACCACATTTACATACATATGTATATGAACATTTCAAACATATTTTGATCTGGGGAAATTAACTTTCTTCTTCTTGCTAAAGTAATACAACGTTGAATCACCACTTTAAATCACATTGTACAGTCTATAGAGTCATTGGAACCTGAAATTCCAGTACCCAGGACTATATTAATCAGCACTTCAATCTTCATTAATGATAGGATTCTCTCCACTCACCCTTTTACCCAGGAAGGGCAAAATTGCAGGCAGGCCGCAGGTGGCCTTGGCAAAAGGGAACGTGGTAGGCTTCTTTTTCTTGTTTGTTCACCTCCTCCCGCATTCTCGGCTGCTATTGCTGACCCCTCTAAGTGGGAGTACTAGGGGGAGGGAGAGGAAAGGGAGGCAGAAAATTTCTTCCAGGATTGGTACTATTTTAAGATGTCAGGACTTCCCTGGCGGTCCAGTGGTTCTGACTCCCCGCTTTCACTACTGAGGGTGCGGGTTCAATCCCTGGTCAGGGAACTAAGATCCCCGGTCAAAAAAAAAAAAGTCTGCATTCTCTGGTTTGGCAGATATTTAAAGCTGAGTCCTCTCTCTCTCTCTCTTTTTTTTTTTTAATGTGAGGCTTGCAGGATCTCAGTTCCCTGACCAGGGATCGAACCCAGACCACGGCAGTGACAGCACTGAATCCCAACCACTAGGCCACCAGGGAACTCCCTAGAGCTGAGTTATTCTTCAAGATGGCTTTATGGATCCTTTGGAGACTAACCTGATAGACCCTTCCAACTGCAACGCCCATGACATGGGTCTTTCTTTCTGTACTTACAGCTACTGATCCACCCTTAGCTGCTACTAGAAACAACAGCCCATTTATCAGATTCTCTGTTGAAGACCAATCACCTTCCCAGGCAATCTTCTCGGATAAATTTCTTGCTTTGTGAAGTTATAAATTTTCCTTATTGTTTAAGTTAATTGAGTCATAGTTTTAGGTTATCTGCAACCAAAGGCACTTTTACTGATAATAGTGATACATTAACTTTTATTTTTCTCTTCCTGGTATTGTTTATTTTATGGGAAGGGAGTTGCTGATTGTGTGTTTGATTTCTCTTTAGGAAATTTCAGTGGTCCTGTTCTGGAAGCTCGAAACTTATGGCCTTCAAGGCCTCAGAGAATATTGAGAAAACTAATAAATTGATTACGGTTATGAATAAAAATTATAATAACGAATTATTTTTAAAAGTCTTTAGAATCTTATCCCCAAATAAACTAAGGGCAGGGTTCCCAGATTTTTATTCTTAAACCTCCCTAAGTGAGTTTTTTCTGAGATTGACAGATTTTATTTTCACTGTATTTTGAAAATTAGATGCAATGCCCATGTGTTTTAAGCAGTAACTGTAGTATATTTGCCTTAAAAACTGACAAGAAACCAAAAGAACTAGAACAAAGAGCACTAATTTTGTACCCAGCTGCATGCTAAACACACAATGAACCAATTTGAACCCAAATATAACTGCTATTTTCAGATGTTTGTTTAATTTCATAAGTAACACATGAATATATTCTATTACGAAAGATTCAATCTCCAAGTTCCTTTCCTTTTTATAAGTATTTGCATACATACACACATATAACTTTAAATATTTTATATAAATGTAGTCATCATAAATATACTGTTCTGTGGTTTGCATTTTTACTTAATAATTTATTTTGAAAAATTTTCCAAATCAGTATACAGAGCTCATTTTAACAACAACATAATATTCAATAATGGAGTGCATATAATTTATTTAACCATATCTAGTAACTGATATTTAGGTTCCTTCCAATTTTCAGTTATTACAATGTTGCAATGAACCACAGACATTTCTTTATTCATATTTTTCTGTAGCATTTAAAAAAACTGAGACAATATATACCTGGAACAATAAAATATCCTTTAAATCACTCCCAGATGCTTGCTTAAAGTTCTTGCTTCAACTACATGTAGAGAATTATCTAAAACAGGTTATAATAATATATCATTGGAACAAAAAATTACTGCCTGCATGGACATTACCTAAAATAGTATACCTAAAAAATGTCTCATGTCTCAAAATGGAACTGCAACAGACAAGTTCATGAGCTGACTAATCTAATTGGGAATGCAAGCTGACTTTAGGCATGGCCTATTAGACCAAATTTCCTTTTTCTCCTTCTTTCCTTCCCTCCCTTCCTTCTTCTCACACTTGTAGATATCACCGACAATTTATTAAATATGTTCGAATACACCTTTCAAGTCTTGGTACTTCCATTACCCACTGAGGTTCATTTGTGTAATAATTATGACATATGGATAGCTACTAAGAGTTGTTTCTAATGTCCACAATCAGAAGACTAAAAGATCAGCTTTTGAAAAGTGGTCCTCTTCTAAGCAGTTACAGAATTAACACTTGTCAAGCTGTTTGTTTTTCATTATAAGGGAAGACTTGCATTATATTTTTATTGTCTGAAAGAAACCTCGGCCATGCTTTTCATGTTACCATGTAGTCTATAAATAGATTTTCTCATTCAGCAGAAAGGAAGCAGAAATTTGATACGTTTTACATAAAGTATCAGATATTCCTGTGGTTCATGGGTCAACAAACCGAACGATGACACCTCACATATTACAGTCTGCATTAGCAGTAATTCTTAGTTTGGAAACCTAAGAAGAATATTGTAACAGAATCAAGGTCTGAAGGCATCAGAGGGTATTTTTAGACTTCTGTGGGGTCATGATCTGCTCTTTTTAGGTGTGGATTTCACGTATTAAAATTCAATAACTTGTTTTCCCAACTTCACAAAGCCCTTAAGGCAAAATGCATAATGAAAAATTCCTTGGGGTCCTAAACAGTAGCAAAGGATACATTTTCATTTTAATCCCAATATTGTTTTCAGCAGTTCTTCAACTTGTTTACTGTTGTGTCCTAGGTCTTCTCAGGCAGCAGGTTGTAAAAGGCTTCTGTGATTTGGCAGTACAAGAGCCCATAAAGGAATGAACAAGTTATTCCAATTAGCACAAAGGCCAGGTTAGATATCAGTCTGCAGATGTAGGTAACATTCCTTGTACATGTAAGGAAATTTTGTTAAACAAAACTTCTAGTCAGGTTGGATTAAATTTAACCATACTAGAGAAAGAAGAAGTTCAGAGACTTTGTAAATAGCTTTCTTAAAAGGCTATAAATCTGGCTTAAGTCTCTCAGTTGAGTCTTTTTACAAATCTTAATTATACTCTCTCAGCAGTTTTGTGCTAACATCCAGAGCACTCTCTTCGAACTCTGACCAAAGATTGTTTTGAAATGTAATGAGTTAGAATCAAGTTTGCATTTGTATCTGCAAAGTTGATTAAAAAAAAACCAGAAGAGATTTTCATTCTAGTTCTGATTCTACTCTCAATAATCTTAGGTAATTGTCACAAGTATTTCATATCATTTGTGATTTATAAATCATAAATGCTTTCTCAAATTTTGATTGTATGATGACAGTGTTCCAATATTATTCAAATTTTTGAAGTGTGAATTTAACATGGTTTTATTAATCACATAGGACAAAAATAAGTGACTACCATTGGCTCTTAATTTTGCAGCATATCCAGTTTATTTGGTTCCTGGTCAGTGGTGGCATGGGATTGGACTGTGAGAAGTGGAAGTTTCATTCATTATTCATTTTCCATGACCAAGGTTTGCCTAATTTCACCACGAACCCTTTGGCCGCTGCCATTTTATAGACAAAAAGTAAAAGACATAGAGATGTTGAATAACTTTCCCAAGCTCACATAGCATTTTAGTAACAAATCAGAATTAGCTTTCTGGAAATTTCAAGATGTGACTTAACCTACCAAATGATCTTAAAATACCAATGCAGTGACTGAAAATAGGAATGCATTGTAGCTGATGCCATAGAGCAGTAGTGTAGAAGCTTGTTATTTTTATCATTTTTCCTAAGAAGGAAAAAAAAGAACAACGTATATAAACAGAGTAAGAAATATAAATAGCCAATTAACATATAAAAATAGGCACCATTACTAAGAACTAAAAACAAGTAGATATACATAGAAAAAAGTCTGCCAGAGCACACACCACTTAATAGTAGTTACCCTTGGGAATCAGGATTGTGGAAGGAAAGACTTTTATTTTTTAATTTAAATGCTTTTGTATTGTTTATATTTGTTACAACCAAAATATATGATAGTCAACAAATATTTGTTGAACTTCTATAGCACTGTATTTGGAATATATCAGTGAACAAAATAAAAATTCCTGTCTCCATGAAGTTTATATTCATCTTCTGTTACACTGTAGTTCAAAAAACAGCTGAGGCATCTTTCATTTAAATTTAATTCAAATAACTGCAGCAGAAAAAAATAGAGGGAACTGCTTTCTCAAGCAGCATAAGTTACATTGAGCTGGATTTGTTTTTTTTTAATGACTATGAGAACAAAAGACCCATGTGAAGGTGGAAAAAGGAACAAAACAAAAAAATAAAAACAGACTTTGGAGATAGATAATATTGCAATATGTAAACTATATTTATCTCCAATATCAGCCATGTTTTATGATTTCAAAAAAATATCTAAAGCATGAATCACAAAACTTAAAGTAAAGCAAGAATAGGGGTTAGTGTTTATATTTGTACTAGAACATGGTTTCTGTAGCACATTTGAGAGACTTTTTATTTTTATAACTTGAGTGTCAGATGACAGAAGGAGGAAGAAACCTATGAAGGAAATGAGAGTATAACAAAATACAATCTGAATTGGGGCTTTGAATCTTAGGCCAAAAGGTTCAGCTAATGTTGAACAAAGTATTGTAAATATTCCAGAGCAGGGGCATTTACTGCACTGCAACTGAATAAACCAGGTGGCCAAGTGATTGCTTCAAAATCTCCCTTTAATTAAACATTGATTCGCTTCTTACAAGGGTGACTCATATTTCTGACTTTTTTACTAATGAATACATGTAAATGTTTCAAATGTTTCCAGACATATACATGAACACTACACTATTCATGGTGTGGTTTCAATCAGGTTTAATTTTTAGATGTTTGTAAGTTTATATTTGAAGATTTTCTTTGCTACATGATACAATTTTTCTGAATTTGATTTTGGATGCTGCAACAAAGTTTTCAAAATACTATGTATACATTGTACTTTTTCAGTCATACTGAAAAGAACACTAGTTTCCAAGTACTCACCCAAACCAATCATAGCTATATTCCTATTGAATACAATAAATTATGCTATAAAGAGCTACTGTACTTATGAAGGTAAATTCTGTATCATATAGTCATTCAACTTTCATTCTGTTAATCTTAGATTCTGAAATATATACATGTATGTATTATATTCATATATAATATATTACATATACTAGATATCACATATGTTCTTTGTATATTGTATGTATATGCTTTTTCTTCATTTATTTAACTAGTGAATAAGAAACAACCAAAATAACACCAATGGAGAATGATTTCTTAATGATATGCTTAGTATATTTAATATTGTTCTTTTTCAAACGTTAATACTTACCAGTTAAGCTTTCCACATTTTTCAAATCACATTTTCCTGGGAATGAGGTGAATTATGTATTATAAAATGAATCAAAATACTCTTGATTCTTTTATACATGATTCTTCTAAAAGTTTCTTGGTGAAGTCAAATAGTCATCCAAGAATTGGTAGACTTTTAAAAAAAAATTCTCTATGATCTTTTATTGTTAAGTTATATTTTTGTTTTTACCTCCTCAAAGCAGAAGCTCTATTTTATGGAATATGCACTAAATTGATATTGAAAATCCTGAACTCATTCCTAAAACTCTGAATTTATGAAACTCAAATTAATTGGACAAGTTGGAATGATTAATTTTGCTGAGGTGTTAGGAATCAGAAAGAGTAGGTGTTGATTCTCTTTCAATACTAAATTAATTCCATGTCAATGAAAAGACACACAAAATAGTTGCCTGTTGTTTAATAGCCTTCAATAAACGCTAAGGGAAAGGAAAAGAGAAATAAGTAACAATTACTGAAGACCTAAATTTTCCAAGAATTGATACAAATGTTTTTCCTTAATCCTCACAGCAGTATTATGACATAGGAAATGTTATTTAACAATTTAGAGATGAGGGAAAGTAACTTTCTCAATGTCACACAATTAGTAAGTGGCTGTGTGGTTCAGCCAGGATTGGTGACTTTAGAACTCAGTTCTTAATGACTGTACTCTGCTGCCCATCCGATTGGTCTTAATTTCCTTTTGTCTCCTTGATTACTGTTAATTTCTTATTTTCATGCTTCTTTTACTTTTCCCCCATTTCCCTTCTTTCTTTCCTTTTCCAATACGAATGGAGAAAGGCAAGTAAACAACAAATATTCCTTCATTGCATTGGGAAAAATACATCAAGGATATCCTAGATATTTTGCCTTATTTATTTTCAAATTCCTTACGGTAAGGGAGGAATCCTAAAACAGCAATCCTAAAAGGTTTCATCATTTAGGTACTTGCAGGAAATAGATGGCATACTCAAATTGGATAATTTGAGGAGATTTTTTTCAAAAGAGACTATTTTAGAAGTATCATCAGGATATAGGGAAACTACATGAGATAGTGCAGTAAGAGTTGGGTTCCCTTGCCAGTGCTAGGCCTGCAAGGGGTGGAAGGCTGCGGGGGTGAGGCTGGGTTTATGGCTTCCTGAACCTAGGGACTCAGAAAGCTCTGTGAAGAGGGTCGTCTGACAGGTACTCTGATCTTCAGTCAACGGATGCAAATAGATGCAGGATGGTGGAACTAGTTCCCATAGCTCTCTACGTTCTTACCATCTCCTACTAGGGCTCTCTTGGCAGCCTCTACCCAAAGCTGAAAGGGAAAAAAGCCTGTGATGCAGTCAGTGCAGGTCAGCCTCCTGAGGCATAGAGCTGGCTGAAGAAGAGTGGAGAGAGAGCCTAGAGAGGCAAACAGAAGGCATCCAGCACAAGGTCCAAATTGTGATGAGAAGAAACAGAGCAGCTACTTGAGCTAAGGGGTATTTCCTTGTTTTCCAAAAGCTTTCGTTTTTGCTAATATCAGAAATAGCTTTCCCTGATTAATCCCATCAGTATTCATGTAATTTCTTTGTACAAATTGCAATGTCATTAAATATTTTAATCTGTTCCTGATTAATTTATCATTTCTTTCATGCGTATCATTATTTCTAAGTTTTCGCAGTGTGTATATGTTATGTATGCTACTACTGAATCAGAAATGGGCAGCCTGGGGCCTCTTAGGTCAGATGGCTAGGCCCTGGTACTACAAAACACAATGTTGAGAGTAGCTATGGCCCCCAGACCATACTAGCCTCAGGCAGCCTGTATCAAACAAAGCTTAAGAATAAGGGCACTGAAGCCAGACTCTGCTACTGGCTAGCTGTATGAGATTGGACAAATTATTTCTGCTTATGTTACCTATTTATAAAATAGGGAGTAATGATACCATCTATCTCAAAAGGTCGTTCCAAGGTTTAGAAGAATGAACATGTGCAAAGTGATTGCAGCAATGTCTGACATATAGTAAGCACTGAATAAATGTTAAGTTTTGTAATCTCAAAAATTAATGTTTTTGTTGTGACACGAATTGGCTGATTACAGGAAGACGGTAAAAGTAAAGATGGTTTAATATAAATTACAATTAAGAAAGCAACTCAGGGACTTCCCTGGTCGTCCAGTGGTTAAGAATCTGCCTTCCAATGCAGGGGACGTGGGTTCAATTCCTGGTCAGGGAGATAAGATCCCACATGCCGCGGAGCAACTAAGCCCATGTGCCGCAACGACTGAGCCCGCGTGACGCAACAAAGAGCCCCTGCATTGCAACAAAAAGATCCCGCGTGCCGCAGCTAAGACCCAACGCACCCAAAAATAAATAAATAAATATTTAAAAAAAGAAAAGAAAAGAAACTCAAAATGACTTTGAGACCACATAAAGAACCATCAGGGCAGAAAATACATCTAAATGACTAATTTGCAGGCAAACAACATAATCCCAGAAACCAACTTTGTAGTGTGGGGTCTCACATCTAATATGCTTAATGTTTAGGTTGACTATTATATTTCCCTCATTGTAAAATATTTTACCAAGTATTTTTGGGTCATTCCAAGTGACCACAAGCTTAGGTCAAGTTGTATTCCCCCTGGCTTCTCTTAGCTGATCCCATGTCTCAAATGTCTTAAATCAGTCACTTTCTCTCTCTCTGTCTCTAGCTCTGCTCTTATTTCATTTAATGCCATTTTATTTTCCCTGTTCCAATGCTTCTTTCACCATTTTTATTCCCACAGTTCTCTAATTAACTTTGCCTAGTTTGTACTTAGGGCCCTGGATTATTCTCTCTAGAAACCTGTAGCTTTATCAACTTTATTCCTGTCAAACAATTTCTGCCTCATACAAAATGACTGCCTTTGTGTAGTCACTTTATATATTATCCATAAATTTTGTGGATCAAAAAACTGAAAGCATAGAAGGCATGCATCATAGATAAATGAAAAATTATTTAGTAGTAATCTAAGAAGGTCAATGTTTTCCAAATTGTAAGCCATGACCTATTATGGGTCATAAACTAAGTTTAAGTTTAGTCAGCAGATTCCAGAATTTTTTAAATTAAACAAAGTACAATGAAATACGTAAAATAAAAAAAATCAGAATGCAACTGTAAAAGTATTCATTGTTTTATGAAGCTTTTGTTTTAGTTATTTATATGTATATATGCTTGGTCACCATGTAAAATGTATTTCTTATTCTGGATCAAGATATAAAAAGTTTGGAAGGCTTCTGATATATCACATTTACTTGTTTGTTGTTTTTAAAATGCTCTTAGTCCTTTTTATAAAGACATTTATACATTTTCAGTTAGATTGTAATTTCTTGAGGGAAGGTACACATTCTTCTTTACCTTTTGTATAACAGCTCCACAATTCAATTGAACCAACAGTATTGAAAGCCTCAAAACATACTATTCACTAAGTATCCAATATATATTGACCATCTTGACATCTATGCAACTAAAGAAAAATGAAGGCAACGATAGCTGAAAATAAGTGTGTAAATGAAATATTCTATTACAATAGGCCTCCAATTTGTCTTGCTATTTGTGAGATCCATTACCATTTGTTAGCACCATTCAATTAAATGAAAGAATTTGCTATATACTATATGCCAGACCAGGCATTTTGCTAGGTGTTTAAATTAGACATGTGATTAACATACAGTGTCTGCTCCCAAAGAGTTCATGATGTACAAAGGATATGTGTTTTGATGAGACAGGACTGAATTATAAGTATTGAGTATTAAGTGTTTTTGTCTCACGACATTCTACTGAAGTGGGCATCATTATTCCTACTTTTAAAGAAGAGGAAACGTGTCTAGAGATGTAAGGTTTTACTGGGATTTTAATCCCTCTGAATTCAAAGCTCGTGATCTTTCTTCTATATCTACTATATTAGGCCTAAGATTTTTACGTGGCTTACTTTGCCAAATCCCAGAACATGGAGAGGCATAGGACTGTAACATTTGCATTTATCAACTAATCAATAATTATCTTTTGAGCACCTACTAGATGTCCATGTTCTAGAAGGAAGATCAACATATACAAATTTAGGACAGAAATTAACCACTGAATTCAAGGAAGCCCATAAGGTTGGACAAAATCGATTGCCAGAGGAATGGAGTTTATGAAAACCACTATGGATGTCAAATAGAACATCAGTTCAAGTTAGGTCTGGTTACAAAAAGCTTTTCGAATAAATCATGGCTCCTATATCATAACACAAAATTGGAATAGCCCCAAGAAACACTGCTTGTATGCCTCACCAGCACCCCCAGCCCTCATTGACTTTATTTTTTTAAAATATTTATTTATTTATTTGATTGCACTGGGTCTTTGTTGAGACAGGTGGGTTCCTTAGTTGCGGCATGCATGTGGGATCTATTTCCCTGACCAGGGATCAAACCCAGGTCTCCTGCATTGGGAGCGCAGAGTCTTAACCACTGCGCCACAAGGGAAGTCCCCCTCATTGACTTTAAATATGTAAATTTGGGCCAAAATGGCTGAGTACATTAGCATCAAGTAATTATGGTTTACTGCAATAGTTTTCCATAATTTTATAAAACTAACAGTTTCCCCTGTGGCAGGCTTACAGTGAAGTCTAAAATGCAGACAAGATAAAAGTAGAGCTGATTATGGAGAGAAGAGTGGTGACGCAGAGCAACCCCCTTCCCTAGCCAACAGTGTCCAATTGTTGTATGATTAGAAACAAGTCATATAACAGCTATTCCTTGATTAATTCATTATTTACTGGGCACTGGTCCCAGCCCTCAGGGAGCAAGAGAAAGTTGGATGAAAGTAAACTTAGACAGCCTGAAGGAATTTACAAGGCATATTGTTACATTTCATTTTCTCACAATCATCCTGTGTGGTAGGTTCCAGCAGAGATTTTAGACAACTTGGCCAAGATTGTGTAGCTCCAACCTATTATTTTTAAAATTGATTTACAAGTGGGTTTATAAATATTCTTAAAATAATGTTGAAATCAAAATATTTCGAAATACATGATTCCTTGACAATGCCAAAAATCCCTTGCCTTTTGTCTCAGAATAATAATATATTTGATTAGTGATGGCGAAATGCATCTGTACTTTTTCACTGTCTTATTCAGTATGCTTTGAGATTTCCTGAGTAACTGAACATTTTACATTCTTGGTTTTCTTGATTTTAATTGACATGCAAGGAAAACTTAAACTTTTCATGTCAACTTTTTTATGCTTACACATTTTATGAAATATGCCTAAGCGTCATATACATTGATTCAAGGGATTAGAATCCCAATTATACCTTAACATCTTGAACATGTTTCCTCTTCTTTAAGATGGAGATAAAGTTGCCCACCTAATGAGCATCTGTTTGTAAGCTATTTTATAAAATTACTTGTTAAATGTCAAGCTTATAAAGATTTATGAATGTGTCTTTAGGTATTATCATTATAATTTCTTATATTCCTACTATAGATGCGTAAGTGTAATTTCTGAAGATCTCAGCTTAAACCTCACTTCCTCCAGGAAATAGTGCATTGCCTCTCCCCATGATTATGTTATGATACTCTACTCTGGGCTCTAACAGAACACTTTCCCCATATGGAACTTGTCTCATTTTATTGTAATTGCTTCTTCAGTCACCTTTCTTGCCTGATAAACTGAAAGCTCTTAGGGAACAAGGACACTATCCATCTTTTGCACAATGATATCACATGTGTGTATACAACATAGCAAAACTCTAGTAAATACTTGTAGAGTGAATAAAAAGTCAAAGTTGGAACTTTTTCTCCACTTCATAAAATTTGATTTTCAGTATTGAAAATTATTACTTTAAAAATAATTTCATTAGTAATGCAATCCCCTAAGGTTCTGGTCACTTTACTCTTCCTCTAACCCATTAATAAATTTTTGAATGGAAAATGCAATAATAATAATATTAATAATAACAAAACAATATCATTAAAATGCCTTCACAGTATATTTGCCTGGAAAACTGATGCCTTTGAATGAGGGATCATCAAGAAGATGAAATTCAGAGTTATCAAACTTGTTGAGTTGCTGTGATTTAATTACATATTATTCTCCAAAATGTCATCTTACCAAGGACATCTTTTTCCCCAAGAAGATAATTCTTAGTAGAGAAGAAAAAAATGTTTCTATTTTCATGCCATGGTAGAAAAAGAATTTGCAAAGCAAGATCAGAAAAAGAAATATAATAAATCTATAAGTGACTTTCAGAAAACAAAATTGTAATAAAATATCAAGACTGGGTGCATTAATAATTTTGTTAAATTCTCAAGCCATTTCCTACGTGAAGTTATATATTAGTTGGTCTTTCTCATAATAGATGCTGAGCCACTCTTAGCAAATTATGACCTATGAATAAGAGTATTATGGTTACTATCTTCATATTTAAGCTTATACACAATGTGATTAGTAAATTGGAGAATTTGAAGGAAATTGAAGATCCAAGAATTATATCCTTTTTCTTCACTTTTCTCCCACTCTTTACTCCTTGGGGAGGGGATGGGGAATCCACATAATTTTTAAAATTTTACTCAACATATACCCATCAAAAGAATATGAGATTCAAAGAAACTGACCATGTCTTTTCTTGCTCTTTACATACTTAGCACTTAGTAAATGCTTGTCATGTTGTATATATTCCAGAAATGTTTAATTGATAAATGAATGAAAAATTGTTTTTATAAGAATCAGTTATTCTTAATATTACACTAGAATTTTCAAAAATCCTATCTTAGACTCCATACAAATGTATATTTGGTTACATTGATTATGTTAACCAATATATCTAATAATGCCCAGCAGAGGAAAAAAAAAACCTTATTTATGGATAAAAACTAGCTTTATTCAGTGGACTGAATCCAATACACCCTCTACATCCGCTGTTCTTTTTTTTAAAATTTATTTATTTTATTTTTGGCTGCTTTGGGTCTTCTTTGCTGTGCATGGGCTTTCTCTAGTTGTGACGAGCAGGGGCCACTCTTCCTTGTGGTGCACGGGCTTCTCATTGCGGTGGCCTCTCCTGTTGCAGAGCATGGGCTCTAGGCACATGGGCTTCAGTAGCTGTGGCGCATGGGCTCAGTAGTTGTGGCTCGCGGGCTCAGTAGTTGTGGCTCGTGGGCTCTAGAGCGCACGCTCTGCAGTTGTGGCACACGGGCCTAGTTGCTCCGCGGCATGTGGGATCTTCCCAGACCAGGGCTCGAACCTGTGTCCCCTGCATTGGCAGGTGGATTCTTAACCACTGCGCCACCAGGGAAGCCCCATTCCCTGTTCTTAAGACTTCTTAATAGCAGTGTGTCACTAGTATTACTGCAACTCCTTTTTAAAAATCATTAACTTATTCACAGGGAACACAATGAAAAACTCACAGAAGAAAAAAAAAACGAAACAGTTAAACCAGGTTAAAAGATTCATCAAACCTAAGAAAACCAAAAATTTTTCCACCTATCCTCAACTAAAGCAGATATCTTCTTTCCCATTTTTGCCCACTGCATCTACCTGATTTAATGTTTATTTAGGAGTATCTTCCTCTTAACATCACCAAGGATAGATTTAAAGCAAAACAATTTTAATCAAATTCACATGCAGATTATACGGGCTCCAGCCAATTCCTCTTATCATAATTGACCAGAACTGTGGTACTGCCGTGCTTTATAGAATTTTAGAATAATTTTCTCTGATGCACATTTCATATCATTATGAAATAATATGGCCTATTTAAAAATATGTTTTATAAAACCAGTTCCCTCTCCTGTCTTATTAACTCTTGAGAGACTGGACAGTAAAATTTTTAAAAGATATGTATTTCCATCTTTTGGGCTTTGAAATTTCCGTCATATTGGAAATTGGAGAAAATATTATTAAATTTCACATGTGTTTGAAAGTAGTTTTACTTATCCAAAATCTTTTTAAAGTAATGCAAAGCATATATATCATCTGCAGTTATCTTTCAAAATGCCTCATTAGAAAAGTTATAGTCAAAATTAGCAAAAGTGGTTAAGTTCAAAATACAAGGAATTTTATAGCAAAACTGAAAATGCCTATCATGTTTTAAATTTGCAAATCATCTTTAAAAATTTTAGATGTATCATACATTCATAAAAGCATGTAAAATCAGTCCAGAGAATAAAAATAACAATAGAATGAATGTTGATAAAGCCATTAGCCTAAAATATAAAACATTGCTAGTATTTTAGAAGCTCTTTTCGTGTCCCTCCCAGATTGAAAATCTTCCTTTCACCCATCCCAAGAGGTAACTGCTATCCTGACCTCTCGGCTAAACATTCTCTAACTTTTCTTTATAGTTTGTATCACCCATCCCTGAGCAATTTCACGCTTCTTGTTTAGTTTTGAAAATCTGAGTAACAAGCCTGAACCTAGATATATACAAAAAGGGCTATATTGCCACTGTTACATATACCTTCCAAGGAAAATAGAAACTGAACTGCGTTTGTATGTCATAATCTTGCTTCAGCTTCCCTGAGAGTGTAAATGAGCCCTTTTTTAAGAAGTCAGTGACCAAGGCCATAAGTGAATAGGCAAAACATCTGTCAGGACAGTAATGTAGGTCAACTTGGAAGATACAGACAATGCAAGGCAGACAAACTTACAAAAGATCGTTACTTAATAATATCATCAATATAGCCAAAACATAACAGGAATATTTATATGTTTAAATATATATATATGTATATTTCTCTGAAGTATATAAAAATATATATGCACTATATTGCATCATTGCATACATGCAATGGGAAGTGATTAGGTTCTGAGAATCAAGCCTTTATGAATGGGACTAGTGCCCTTATAACAGAGGCCCCAGAGATATTCCATGCCCCTCCCACCATGTGAGGTTATAGTGAAAAACAGTTATCTATGAGGAGGTGGGCTCTCACCAGACACTGAATTTACCAGCACCATGATTTTGGACATCCTAGCCTCCAGAACAGTGAGAAATAAATTTCTGTTGCTTATAAGCCACACAGCCTGTGATATTTTGTTATAGCAGCTCAAATGGACTAAGACAAATATATATTTATTTGTTTTAGAAAATTAGAAAGAGCCTCTGGAATTTAAAAATATGATAGCAAAAATGAAAAACTCGATAGAGAAGTTAGGGAAATCTTCCGGAAAATAGAGCAAAAATATTAAGAAATGAACTCTAGGAGAGAAAAGATTAAAAAATTAGAATATCAGTTTAGGAGATACTGCATCCAAATAGTAGGCATTCTAGAAAGCAAAAGCAGAGAAAAAGGAGAAAGAGAAAGTGTAAATGAAATAATTCAGGAACATGACCTAAAAAGAAAGAAAGAAAAAGAAAAGACATGAGGTATCTTGTGTCCAACACATATATATATATATAAATACACTCACACCAAGGCACATTATCATGAAATTCCAGAATACTTGAGACAAAAATAAGATATTATAAACTTCCATAAATCAAAGAATGATCATACAAAAAGATAGGGGATTGGGGTTTCTTCAGACTTTTCAGTAGCAACATTGGAAACAAAAAGACACTTGAGCAATGCACTTCAAATGTCTGAAGGAATATGATTTCCAATTTAGAATTTCATAGCCAGCCAAACTATCATTGGCTATGAAGTAGAATAAAAATACTTTAAGACACAGAAAAATGCAAAAATTTTCTTCCCCACATTCTTTCTGAGGAAGCAACTGAAGTAAACAAGGGCCACTAATACAGAAGAGAGGTGAAATGAATCCCCAGGATGTTGGTGAAGGGAGATCTCAAGATGATATCTGTATATCTGGTGAAGAGTATAACCAGTCCAATTTAGAGAAGGTAAAAACATCTCTGGGAGAGACTTTGGAATTGAATTGTTGATAAGTAGTTAGAACATTAAGTTAAAAAGATATTTAAACTCTAGGAAAATATAAAGTCATCCCTGAAAAGTAATCCTCATTTATCTTATGGCTCAGCTCTGATTATATGAATATATATATATATAATTGATATAACCTAAATTTCTATAAGACTAAATTGGAGGAAAACAATAGAAAGTGTACATGTTGTAGGGGAGGCAGGAGAAAGAAGAGACCTAAGGTCTCCTCTTCCATAACAAGAAGCCAATAGATAATGCCCACATATGATTTAGAAATATAAAAGATAGCAGAATAATAAGCTAAAAAATTAAAAGTGGTTGTCTCTGGGAAAGGGGAAATAATTATAGATGCGAGTGGAGCACAACAGTTTCTAAAATTCCTTGAGAACTAATTGATTCTTTAAATTAAGTATAATTTTGGCAAAAAGAAAAGCTCAAGAGGAGATATATAATTTTTAAAAAGAAAGAGTGTGTATCCTGTGTGCACTACAGAGAATCCAGGACTGAAAGTCTGAGGTCTGGTAGCACCAGTGGTGACTGAGAGAAGTGGAAGGATGTTTAGAAGGTCAATATACAATATATCGTTCTCAAGTTTAGATTCCTATTTTAACCTCAAGTTATCAAATCATTTTTTCGCTTTTAAGCTGACTTCCTTCACCATCTTCTCTAGGCAACTCTTATCATCTAACTCTTATGCCCATTCCACCTTAATTAGGTTGCTAATGGTATTAAGATGTAATATAGCAGTTAAGGGCATAAACTTTAGAATCAGAAAGACTGACTTTAAATTCTAACTTGATCCTTTATTTGTTGTATGGTCTTTGGTGAGTTAGTTAACATCTCTGAGCTCTAGTTTTCTCTTTTGTGAAATGAAGAATAATAATGGCCACCTCTAAGGACTAATGAGAGGATTAAATGAAGCAACATATGTAAAGATGCTGAGTACACTGGCATGTAATGAGTGCTCAGTTATTATCAATAAACTCTAGAATAGTATTACTGTTAGAATCAATATTTTAATTTAAGTATGAGACAATTATTTGAAATCATTATGGGCATTTTGTGCTTTTTTAAACTACTCATCATGATTCATTGTTGGATCATGGAATCAATTCAATGGATCATTATTAACATTTTAAAAACTGTAAAACAGAGTAATAAGGAATAGACCAAGGTACTTTGTACTAAGAAGCATTTATTTAAATGTTTGAGAAATATTGGCCTAAATGTTGATGGGAGGGAAGCATGCTATTTGAAGTTTCGTAGTGTTTCTCTCCTTTTAAGTAAAAGAACAGTTATGGAAAAATAGATTAAAGATGATATAAATAATTGTATGTGTTTCTCAAATTCTTTGCTACAATAATAAATTATAACGAAAGCCTAGGGTCAAGTCCATGTTTACAATAGGTTAACTCCTACTTTTCAGGACTACCAAAGTCCAAAAAGGAACTTTTTGGAGTCCATTGCATCCTAGCTCATCTTTTATACCTAAGAATAAAATTCTGAAGTATTAAAAACAAGTTTAGTTTATAAAAATGTCTTTGACAAAATTTTTATATTTTAAAAGAATCAGGGAATTCCCTGGCAGTCCAGTGGTTAGGACTCCACGCTTCTACTGCCTGGGACCTGGGTTTGACCCTTGGTCGGGGAACTAAGATCCCACAAGCCCTGCAGTTTGGTTAAAAATTAAAAATTAAAAAAAAAATAAATGAAAGAATCAGATATATTTTTATTACCCAGACCTTGGTTTTTAAATACAATTCCCTAGTAAAAGGAACCAGGTTTCCTTGGAGAAATAGCTGGTTCCACAACCATCTGGGGGAATGGAAAGTATAAGATGAACCTAGAAAAATTTGTGCAAGAAAATACAGATTGCTCAAATATTGATGAGCCACATTAAAAGAACTCCCAAGCCAGTCTGAAGAGGTTCCCATTGGCTAAATCTGGGACAAATTATGAATCAAAAAAAAAATTGGAAAAATATTATTCTTAGGCTGGGCTACAGAAAATATAAAATGAGCATGAAACATCTTATAGTAATATATTTTGATAAAACTATGTGCTCTCCAGCCTGAGCTTCTGGTCTTACAGAGAGCCACACCTTTGTTTATTCTACCTTTAATGGGTTCCCATTGTCCTTAGTATAAAATTTAAATCCCTTGGTTGTTTGCCAGGGATCTCTAGCCAAGTTCATCTTTTGCCACATCTCCCCTGCACTCTGTGCTCCAGTCGTTCTCCCCTTTAGAAGCCTTCACACAATCTTTTTTTCTCTGACTAGTATACTGTCCCCTTTACTACCGTCCCACTTCTACCTAGTTAAATCTGGAATCAACTTTTTCAGGTTTCAGCACAGTGGTGCTCCCTCAGAGAGGTGAATTGACTATAATAGGGTAACCACAATAGAATTGGGCCTGCCATAGAGAGTTCTCTTGCCTTCTGGTCCAATATGCTTTCACAGTTTTCTTTCGTATTAAATTACATTATGAATTTAACTACAAATAAATGCAGGAAAAAAAAGCAACATTCCAATCACCCTAACAAATTAAACTTTTTTCATTTGTTTAAGCTCGTCTTTATTCTTATCTATTTGTGCATGTACGTTTTACATAGTTGTCATAATTGTGCAGATCAACTTTTATATTCTGCTTTAGTTTTTATTCACATATTTTAAGCATTTTCCATGATGTTTCATAGATTAGGTATTTATTTTTATTATTCTTATCTCCTGCATTAATTCATCATTAGAGTCCACAATATTTTGAGTACTAGGCATGCTAATGTGCAGAAGCAGAAGTAAATCATTGCTCTAGGGGAGTTTATGTCTAGTTTACATTAGTCAGACATTTTGCTTTCTATCTTTTATTAATGTTATTATTAGTCTATATTAATAAGATAATATATTCTCCTGTGCTCTGTGAATTAGGCTAAGTAGCCTCTTTTCCCAAATAGTCCCATTGATAAATTGCACTGACTGTTACTCTAATTTCTCCTCATAAACTTTCCCTAGGAAATCTCATCTGCTTTCCTGACCTTAAATGCTAAATATTCACCGGAGTCTCCCCAAACTTAATCTCTACTCTATACTTCTACTAAAATCTTCACTGAATGTTTTGAAGACACCTCAAATGCAATTATTTCTCCAACAGAACTCCTTATCTCCCTGCACAAATCTTCCATTATGTTCTAAATTAATGGCATCGTTATGTACCCAATCGTCCAAGTAAAAACTTAAATTTATCCTTGAGTCTCTCCTCATTTCTCATCATATATCTAGCTACTAGTTCCCGTTTCTTCAACATTTTAAACATCTCAATTTTATCTCTTTTTCTCCACTCTCATCACTTTAGTTCATGTTCTACTTATCTCTCCTCTATGCTTACAATAGACTTTTAAATGGTTTCTGCCTTCTCTATTGTGGTTTTTAAATCTTTCTTCCTCTTTACTGATAAAAATTCCCTTTCTAAAACCCAAATGTGGTCAAGTGATCTCCCTACTTCTAAACTTGCAATGGTTTGTTCATTATCTGACACCATCACCATCATTTGTTGAGTACCTGGTATATCCTAGGCCTTCTTCTAAGTACTCTATATATATTATCTCATTTAATCCTCACATCAGCCTTTTTGGAGTGGCCACTCTTTTCATCCCAGTTTTATGAATGAGAAAACCAGGGCACAGAGAATTTAAATAATTTTCCCAAGTTTATAGCTAGTAAGTGGCAAAGCCAGCAGTTTGAATCTGGAGTCATTGCTCTTAATATTACATTACAGCTGCCTTTCAGAAATATAATAATTCCAAACCTCTTAATGTGGCTTACATTATTCTTCCCAGTTGGATCCACATTATTCTTCCCAGTTGGATCCAAAACCCATCCATCCATTCATTAATATTTATTAAGTACCAAATGTAATTGGATATTAAAAAAAGAAACTTCCTTCAAAGAGCTTACGGGTTGGTGGAAAATAATATGAGAAAAATATTAAAGTTCAAATTTTGCAATTAAGTAGTATAACTTAGTGAAATAGAAATATTCTTAATTCTATGTGAACAGAGTGAAAAGCTTCAACTGGGCTGAATTTTCCTTCTTCATACTTTGGTCGTTATTCTTGGTTTTGGGGTTTGGAATGAGTCCTTCCTTGACTATATGACAAACTATAGTTTCTTCAAGATGCCACTAAATTGGACTTCCCTGGTGGTCCAGTGGTTGGGACTCCGTGCTTCCAATGCAGGGGGCACGGGTTCTATCCCTGGTGGGGGAAGTTCCTCATGCCGTGAGGTGTGGCCAAAAAAAAAAAAAAAAAAAGATGCCACTAAATTGTCTCTGCCCTATGGGAACATACTGGATTCTCAGCACAGAATTGGCATTCCTCCTTCGTCCATCTTACATGGTACAGAGTAATACTAGATAGTCTGTTGAATTCTCATTGCTTATTTATGGGGCTGTCCCCCACCTCAACCCCAGACCCTAAACAGAGATCAGTCTTATTTTTCTTTGTATTCCTTTTTATTACATCTAGCACTGGGTATATACTATCAATAATTGTTTAAACCATAAAAAAAAAATGACAGCAGTCAATACTGTTTACTACGTGCCTGGTTTTCTTTTAACATGGATAAATGGAATGATGAATGAATGAATAAATGAGAGAAATAGTCTGGAGGGAGGTTGACTGGTTAAAGCTGTGCTTCACAGATTCTCAGAGTCACCGCTAGGTTCTACTCTCTTTGCATTGTAGTAGGCAGAATTCCAAGATGGCCTTCATGATTCTTGCTCCCTGGTTATCCATGTTTTTGTGTAGCTTGAACCTGTAACTTGCTGCTAACCAATAGAATATGGCAAAGGTATAGTTCTGCAGATGCAATTAAGGTTTTGAATAAATTGACTTCAAATTAATTGAGATATTATCCTGGGTGGGCCTAACCTGATCAGGTGAGCCCTTTAAAAGAGAGTCTGAGACTATGAGGGTTAATTTTATGTGTCAACTTGGCTAAGCTATGGTGCCCAGTCGCTTAGTCAAACACCAGTCTAGATGTGGCTGTGAACGTATTTTAAAGATGTGATTAACGTTTAAATGTTAGTAGATTTTGAGTAAAGCAGATTACTCTCTCAGATGTGTTTTTTCCAACACGAACAATTCTCCAGTTCTCAGTGGACGGTGACAGGGTGTCCTACGAATTTAACTCAGTTCTGACACTACCTGGAGATAGCATCGGATCCCATAGGATAAAGGCTCAGTCCCACAAGTCCGCCCTCTCTTCAGATGCCAATCTTGAAGTCCAGGTTGTCACCTGTGCTTCTGACCAACCTATAAATTGGAGAGTCCCACAACCCCCTCCTCAAGTTTGACTAATTCACTAGAGCAGCTCACAGAAACATTTACTTATGTTTCCTAGTTTATTATAAAGGATATTAAGAAGGGTACAGATGAATAGTCACGTGAAGAGGTACAAAGCGTAAGGTCTGGAAAGGTCCCAATTGCAGGAGCTTCTGTCCTTAGGGAACTAGGATGCTTCACACTCCCAGTGATTTCGGACACACGCAACAGTAAGTGGCAGCTTGCAGCAAGCAGCCGTGAGCAGTAGCTGGAAGCAAGATCGTAGTTCCCAGTCTGGGAGTCCTAACTGCTAGACCACAGAAGTCAGCGGCTAGGGCCTAAACCCCCAGTTCTTGCCTGCCTTGTCGGGAAAGAATTCAGGCGAGGAGGCAGAAGGTAAAGAGAAAAGTAAAAAGTTTATTGGAAAAGCAGAGTGCATGCAGAAAGAGGTACAGGCCAACTCAGAGAGAGAGTCTCGCCTTTGGAAAGTTTCAATCCTTTATAACGGGGCAGTTTTCCAGGTCTTTTGTCTTTCTTCTGGCCAATCATCTTGCTTTCTCCCCCCTGGCTAATTTGTCTCAGGACCCTCCCCTTAGGTGCACACACACCTCTCGGCCAAGATGGATCTCGATGCAAAGGAGTCTGGGGGAATCAAGACTCATGGCCTGGTGTTGTCCCCTGACTTTTGAGCCCCAAGGAGCCTTTCTGTGCATGTGTAGTGTTTCCCTTGCCCCAAGGAGGGGAGAAGCGGAGATCCCTTGATCCTTTACTCAAACAAGGTTTTTCCCCTCTTTGTTCTTGCCATGACTGTTACCTTAAGGCATCCACAATAGATGAAGTTTGGCTATTTACCCTGTCCCTGTCGTAGCTTCCATTTCGCAGAGTAAACAGGAGGCTGATTTTAAATGTCTTAACCTGGAGCGCATCTAACTCCTGTCTCAGGAAATGTAAACAGGAGACTAGTTGTTAAGTGTCTGGCCTGAAGCCCCCTTTTTCCTGCCCTATGAAATGTAAACAGGAGGCCAGGTGTAAATGCCTAACCTGGAGCCCATCTGTCTCCTGCGTCACCAGCAGGTGGATGTGTTCACCAACCAGGATAACCATCAAATGTCTTTGTTCAAGAATTTTTAGTTTTAATTTCCAGCCTCCCTGTTCCTCCTTTCTCCTTCCCAGAGGTCAGCGGTGGGGCTGAAAATTCCAACCCTCTGTTCAGATCCCTTGGTCTTTCTGGCAACCAGCCCCATCCTGAGGCTATCTAGGAGCCCCACCTTAAGTCAACTCATTAGCATATACTCTGGTGTCAAGTCTCCTTAATGAATAACCAAAGACATTCAAACCACTCAGGCTGGAAGTCCTGGCAGTAGCTGATGTGGCAGTCTTGAGTCTGAGGGCAGTCTGGAGACAGAACTCCTTCCTTTTGGGGAAATCTCAGTCTTTTAAGGCCTCAACTGATTGGAGGAGATCCACCCACAGGAGGGAGGGTGTGGTATAATACATATTCTGAAAGGAGAAGTTATGCTGTTTTAAGCCTCTAAATCTGTGGTAATTTGTTTTTTATGAAGCAACAGAAAAATAATACAAATTTTAAATAACTTACCATGCCCAAGTAAGGTTCCTGGTGATTGATATTTTGATTATTGGGGTTTTTTTTGGAGGGGCATGTCATTTCATTTCAAAAATTACAGTTTTTAAAAAATTATAAAAGGTAATACAGGCACTTGAAAAAATATATATATAAGAGAAACCAATTCTCCCCCCTCTCACAAATAAACAGTTCTGCAGCTTATTTCTCTTAATGATATATGTGGAAGAGCTTCCCATCTTTGCACATATAGATGTACTACTTACTTCAAAGGTTCCCATTCTTGGTTCATAGCATTCTCAGTATCTCAGTAGTCACTACACTGCACAAATAAATACCTAATGATTCTGTTTATTAAGTAGTTAGATCTAAAAACTTAAGAAGCATTTATGTCATAACAATTCAACATATATGTGAAAAATAAATAAGTATAAACTAGTAGAAAGAATACTTTAATCTCATTCTTAAATAATCCAATTTCTTGCTAATGGGATGTGCCTATCCATTGGTCACTACACACCTCTCTTGGAATCACAGAGAACGTTACCACCCTCATTTTCTGTTCCATATTGATTTTTGCTTTATTGTTACATTAATTGCTGAAAGCCCATGCTTGCAAAGATGCGACATCAACAAATGGAATGTAGCATGACTTAATGTTGAAACTAAACTACCTTGAAATAGCAGTGTGCACAATGTCCAACAGGTGTCAAGCATTACTGTGTTTACCTAAAAAATGTAACATATCTTCAGGCACTCCTGTGAATTCACTGCCATGTCCTGGTGCCTTTTGTTGCTCAATTTGGGAACTCTGGCTCTATCCCATTCCTTTTAATGGGTGCATATTAATCAATTTTATGGATTAAGTTGTTTTAATTACTGCTCTATTAAGGGTTAACTAAGGTTTTGCTGGCTTTTATTTCTTTTCCTCTTTCATTAATTTTTTTCTTAATTGTTTTTGTGAGTTCCTTCCATCTATGAAAACTCCTTTATGAACAATCCTGCAATCTTATTGAGTATATCTGTAGAATAAATTCCTATAAATTGAATTGCTGGCTTAAATGTTATGGTTAATTTAAATAGTAATACCATTAAAAATATGTCTCTGAAGAGGATTAACCAATTTACATATTTGTGTATCAACATGGCATTTTCCAATTTTTTTCTAACACTTGTTTCATGAAACTTTTAAACCTTTATCATTCAAAGAGGGAAAAAGTGGTATATAAATGACTTTTTTTTCCCTTGGCCACGCTGCAGGCTTGTGGGATCTTAGTTCCCAAACCAGGGATTGAACCTGGGCCCTCAGCAGTGAAAGCAGAGTCCTAACCACTGGACCACCAGGGAACTCCCAAATGATGTTTCAATATGTATTTCTCTGTTGGGAGTTTTAGTTGTGAGCATTTTTACTATGTTTTTATTTATATTTAGTTTTATGTCAACTGTTCATGTTCTTTGTCCATTTTTCTGTGGGATTATGTTTCCTTATGACTTACAAGAGATCTTGGGAATTCGCTGGCAGTCCAGTGGTTAGGACTCCACGCTTTCACCACCGAGGGCCTGGGTTCAACCCCTGGTGGGGGAACTAAGATCCCGCAAGCGGTGTGGCCAAAAAAGAAAAAAAAAAGTCTTTAGTAAAGAACTTAGTCATTTTTACTTCTGGCTAACTTTGACTCTGTTTACGGTAACATTTTTTTCCTTTGAGAAGTTTTAAGTGTTTATGTACTAAAATTTACAGTCTTTCCCCATTGGCTTCTGGGAATTTTGTAATGGCAGAAACAATTAAACAATAGTTTAAAATTTATCTATATTTACTTGTACTATTTTCATGACTATTTTGCACTTAAATCTTTGTTTCAACTGGAATTTATTTTGATGTAAGTAGTAAAGTAGGGAAATGCATTTGTCAGATTAATTAATGCTAACTGCTATATTAAACAACCCTAAAATCTTTGTGGCATAACATTAATAAAAATTTCTTTCTTGCTCACGCAGAGTCCAAACCAGAAAATGACAGACTTCATTTGGACTTCAAATGGGCAATCCATGCTCTTATCTCTTATTAATTATTCTTCAAGTGGGTATGTAATCTAGTTTTTTTTGCTTTAAGTTCAACTTCACATTAGGTTAGGGTCTAGGGTGGAACGAGGTTCAGTTTCTGAGCAAAATAAAATGAGAATGGTCCCTTCCTTTCTTTCTTTCTTTTTCTCTCTTTCTTTTTTAAAATATTTATTTATTTATTTATTTGGTTGTGCCGGGTCTTTGTTGTGGCAGGTGGGTTCCTTAGTTGTGGCTCGCTGGCTCTTTAGTTGTGGCATGGGAACTTTTAGTTGCAGCATGCATGTGGGATCTAGTTCCCTAACCAGGGATTGAACCCGGGCCCCCTGCATTGGGAGCACGGAGTCTTCACCACTGCGCCACCGGAGAAGTCCCTGGTATGGTTTCTTTCTTCCTTCATCCTGGGTTGCCTATCTCATAGGGACTCTACAATATCAAGACAACTAAACTCAACAGTTTGGTTTAATGTAATTTTCTTTTATATTAATTCTTATACTCAAAGTCTGATAATATATTGTGATTTAAAAAATCAAAGATACCTATAGTGCTTCCCTGGTGGCGCAGTGGTTAAGAATCTGCCTGCCAATGCAGGGGACACGGGTTCGAGCCCTGGTCTGGGAAGATTCCACATGCTGCGGAGCGACTAAGCCCGTGAGCCACAACTACGGAGCCTGCGCGTCTGGAGCCTGTGCTCCGCAACGGGAGAGGCCGCCACGGTGAGAGGCCCGCGCACCGCGATGAAGAGTGGCCCCCGTTCGCCGCAATTGGAGAAAGCCCTCGCGCAGAAACGAAGACCCAACATAGCCAAAAATAAATATGAATAAATAAATAAATAAGTTTATATTAAAAAAAAGAAAACTTAAAAAAAAAAAGATACCTATAGAACAAAAGTTGAAATCTTTTAAATTATGACTCCTGAGTCTTTTATCAGCTATTTTTAAAACAGGGCACAATTTGTTTTGGAAACTGTTGGTTAAAATATTAAAAGTTATTTTAGACTTTCTAAATCTCTGTTTCTTGAGGAAGAAAAACTCCTATAGTCTCTATTTAGTCAAGTTAAAATTACTTTCAAGTGAACTACTTTGAGAAGATGTAAAATGATGATAGCATGTTTCCATATCACATTTCATGAAGACAACTCAAACTAAATATAGTGCCACAAAATTGATCAAAATCTTAAGTTCTTAGTGTTCCAGTAGTTGTGTATACAAAGTTTCATTATGTGTGTATTTAATTATATTTTTAAGGAACATTTTCCTATTTAATTTATAATTTTTAAAAATTAGAAATACTTTTCAATGTAGAAAATTTGTAAAACATAGAAAACATGAAGAAAAATGATCATTCATAATGCAACTGCCTGAAGATAACCACTGTTAACATTTTGGTAAACATCTTTATATTTTCATGCAACATATGTATATATTTTCTGTACAAAATTGATTCCATATACAGTATTTGACAGTCTTCCTTTTCTAGTTACATTATAGACATTTACTCATATAAATAATATTCCTCTAAAACTTTAACAGCTGTGGAATATCCATGGTATAGTTTTTAAAAAATGAAAATACTTTTTTTTCCTGAGAATCAAGTGATATGCTCATTCCAAAAAATTCAGACAGTGCAAAAAAATATAAAAATTATAAAATTTATGTCAACCATAAGTCCACCTTCTAGAAATATACAACTATTAATATGAACTTCCAAGCCATACATATATGTATTGAACCTGTGCCCTCCCGCAGTGGAAGCACAGAGTCCTAACCACTGGACCGCCAGGGAAGTCCTGCACACACATTATTTTAAAGGTGATTATGTTTGCTGTTTTGTGACTTTTCCTTTCTTTAAAAATTTTTAAAATTTTACTTATTTCCCAGTTTTATTGAGATATAATTGACATTCTTTTCCTTTTAATAATGAATGTCTTTTCAAGATGATGAATATAGATCTATAACAAAATTTTAAAATTTGTGTAATATTCCATTACGAATATAACATAGGGGCAGCAAACAGGGTCGGGAGGTAGGCTTTGAAAATGGAAATGTGGGGGACTTAAATCTAGTTCTGGTAACTTAAAACTTATGAGGTCTTAGGTAAATGACTGGTTGTGAGACAGGCTGGGACCTGGGACCCTTTGCTGGGAACTGGGCCCCTTTGCTGCAGTGCTTGCACCTGGACACACTGCTCCTCGAGCAACAAAATACAAAGAAACTCTATGGGACTAAAAATAACTGCATGCATGCACAGTATAGGGCAAATCCTGGACAAAAGATACAGAGACCAAAATCCCAACTAACGCTTTTGAAGAGCTTGGAGCAAAAGCAGGGTACTGAGCATGCCCCCTGCACACCTAAGGGGTGGGCAAACCACCTAAGGCAGCCTTCTGGCCTGAGCCCTGGACACACCCCTCTCCTCACCCCATATAAAGAACAAGCTTGCCTCCCCCTCCCCTCAGGGAATGAGCAAACAAGGGAACGTGTTGTTTGTTCTCAATCCCCCTTGCTGCAGCACGGGCCCCAATAAAGCCTTGCCTGGGTTTCTTTGCTGGCCTCTTATCAATTTCTGTTGATTAAGGAGGCCAAGAACCCTGGTCGGTAACAGTTGCTGCAAATCTCAATTGCTTAATGGAAATCATAAGTGTTGGACACGTGAAGCCCTTAGCAAATGGTGGCTATTACTCATTGATGGGTTAGTGTGTTTGCGTTTTCCTCACAATGATGAACATTTTCAAAAGAACATTCTGTACATAGCAATATGGTGCACTTTTGAAGCCTCCATTTCCTTTCCCAACCTCTTGTTTCTAGCAGGACTAGTAAAGTGTTGGTGGGAAGGGGTTTGGTGGGGGGAGAGGGGGTTGTCCAAACTCAAAATGTTTTTAGCATGCAAGGCCTGAAGAGGACCAATCTTTATTCTTCAAAGTTCAGATAATTTGGCCTTGGTCCAAACGGAACTTTCACAGCCCTACCCAAAGTCACTTACATTGAGAAACAAATGCGAAGGCCAAGGAAGGAAGAAGAAAGGAAGGAAGGGGAGGGAGGAAGGAAGGAAGATCTGTAAAGCAAAGTAGGACACTCATACATTGCTGGTGGGAATGCAAATGGTGTGGCTGCTTTGGAAAAAAGTCTGGTAATTCCTCAAAAGCTTAAACATGGAGTTGCCATAAGTCAGCAATTCCAAGTGTATACCCAAGAGCAGTTAAAAGATCTGTCTATACAATAACTTGTGCTGGAATCTTCGTATCGGCATTATTCCTAACAGCTAAAAAAGTGGAAACGAACCAACTGTCCAACAGATGAATGAATAAGTAAAATGATGTGGTGTATCACACAACGGTATTTTTGACAATAAAAAGGAATGAGTAGTGGTATGTGCTACAACATGGCTGACTCTTGAAAACACTATGTTAACTGAAAGAAGCCAGTCATAAACGACCACATATTATATGATTCCATTTGTATTTAATGTCTAGACTAGGCAAATCTATAGGAAAAAGCAGATTAGCGGTTGCCTAGGGCTTTGGGAGTTGGGGTGAAATGGGGAGTGACTATCAACAGGTAAAAGGGTATTTTGGGGGAGTGGTGAAAATGTTCTCAAATTGGTTGTGGAGATGATTGCACAAATCTGTGAATATACTAAAAACCATTGAAGTGTACGCCTTAAATGGATGAATTGTATGGTACGTGAATTATATCTCAATAAAGCTGTTGGAAAAAAAGCAAACTAGGGCATTATAGTTCTGAAGGATCATAGTAAGATGGTATATAAAGTGTTGGACACGTGAAGCCCTTAGTAAATGGTGGCTATTACTCATTGATGGGTTCGTGTGTTTGCGTTTTCCTCACAATGATGAACATTTTCAAAAGAATATTCTGTACATAGCAATATGGTGCACTTTTGAAGCCTCCATTTCCTTTCCCAACCTTTGGAGATGTAGAAGTGCTGCTGGAACGTTATGTACATTTTTTTTTTTTTTAACTTTTGGGTTTATTTATTTATTTATTTATTTATTTATGTCTGTCTGTGTTGGGCCTTCGTTTCTGTGCGAGGGCTTTCTCTAGTTGTGGCAAGTGGGGGCCACTCTTCATCGCGGTGCGCGGACCTCTCATTATCGCGGCGTCTCTTGTTGCGGAGCTCAGGCTCCAGACGCGCAGGCTCAGTAGTTGTGGCTCACGGGCCTAGTTGCTCCGCGTCATGTGGGATCTTCCCAGACCAGGGCTCGAACCCGAGTCCCCTGCATTGGCAGGTAGATTCTCAACCACTGCGCCACCAGGGAAGCCCCGTTATGTACATTTTTAAAGGACCCCCCCCCGCCCCCTTTCCCCAGAAAGGCTAGAGCTAGGCCAGTGGGCATTTCCTTGAGGCGGTAGAGTGCCAGCAAAGCATCCTTTTCCAGAGTTTTTCTGTCAAAACGGTAATACAACACACAGAAAAGAATACTTCCAGTATTATTTCCAAAGGTCTTGGTTTGGGAAAAACTTTTATTGTTAAAACAAATATTCAAAGTATCTCCATCATAACGCTTACGGTATTGCTGTAGGTTCTGGTAGAAAAGCCAAATTGGTCTGCTTTGATCCTGTTTGTGGAAGTTCGCGTGCACTGCAGCAGGGGAAAACTTGCTCTCCCTCTCTCTCGTTTCCCTGATTACCTTCTAACAATGATATTACCCCCTACATTTTGCTGCGGCTTGTGAACACAGCTAAGTTGAACTGGACGTACTTAGTTTGACTTTTTAAACAGCTAAAGTGGTAACAGGTGGGGAGAGAGCTGGGCCGAACTGTGTGGAGTCGGGAGGAGGCCACCGATTTTTTTTCAAGACCGAGGCGAGAGAGTTTAGAGCCCATTGTATGTCCATTTATAGGCTCCCTCTTTCCCCCAAAGTTTGTGCCAGTGGGCGTCTGAAGCCCCCAGAGTGGGGGCTTCTCTAAGTGGGGAAGCTACTTCAGGGCTACCAGCACCTCAAGGAAGTTTCAGGGCACGATGCCCGAAACCGGCAGAACGCAGAGGCGTGGGGCAGGCGGCGCCCGTCCGGCCAGTTCAGTCCCCGCCGGCTGGAGGCCCGGACAAGCTGGGGCGGGTAAGCTGCGCGCACCGGGGGGCGGAGACGTAGGGGCGGGTCAACAAGGTCGGGCGATTGTGTCGGGAGGCGAACAGAACGTTGCGGCGGCGGGCGGAGCCGGGGGATAGTGATGTAAGGAGCGGGGGGGGGGGGATCCCGCTGGGAGAATCAGGACTGCGCGGTGAGACCCCAGGGGTGTGGGGCGGGGGATCCCAGTCCCCGCCCTGTTTTCCCCGTCCCTCCCCCCTGCCTCCTTCACGCCCCTCCCCCTCCTCCTCTCTGGTTGGAAAGTTTCTAGAATCTCTTCCCAGCGGCCTTTGCGGTTCCAACATGGCGGAGCTGACGGTGGAGGTTCGCGGCTCCAACGGGGCTTTCTACAAGGTACCGACCCTTTTGCCGCTTTGTCGGGTCTTCTGGGGGATGGGGCAGGTTTGAGGGAGGGTTGGTGGTCCTGGAGAGTGAGGTTTGGGGTCGAAAAGGGCGGCTAGGCCAAAGCCTGAGGCCGCTAGGTTCATCGCTTCTCCCCCCTCCACCCGCGGTTTAACGGTCTCGGGGGCCCGGGCTCCGTTATGTTTTGAAACAACACGTCGGATATCTTTTCCGTATTCCTATTTATGAATCTTCTTCTTGGATGCTAGTGTGGCCCTTGGCGGGCCGGTGAGGAGAAGCCGAATGGCGGCAGGGAGCTCCCTGGGAGCAGGCCCGAGCTCCGGGAGGTTGGGGGCAGTCGTGAAAGGAGGTGGTGGGATTGTGTAGTCACAGCCGCTCCCCCGCCCCTCGGACTGGGCCGAGCGGGAGCGCCTCGGCCCGCTGCTCCGACCCCTCCCCACCCCCTTGGGGGGGCGCGTCGCGGAATCTTAGGAATTCACCTTTGTACTAGGGTTTCGGGCTAATAAACTTCAGTGTCTGAAGGGTGAGCGGGTGCCGGATTGAGGGTTAGGATCGAGGAGAAAACTAGAAAATCTTGAAATGTGGCGGGTAGAAATATTTTTTGCGGCCTGGGAAATTGGGCGGCGCCTGAGCTCCTCTATTACGGAAGAAAAGGCGAGAGTTCTAGGCTTTAAGATTTAAAATGTGAAATGGATTAAGGAGACACAGGTGGGGAGGTGACTAGTTTCTTTATCGGTTACCCAGTGTTTTGGGAAGGTGTTGAGCCGCCCCCCCCCCCCCCGAGGTTTTTTGTTTCCATCGGGTGGAAGGAGGTGCATTACTATAGCATCGGGTCTGGAAAACGGAAGAGGAATTCGAGAGTAGAGGAATTTAGTAGGGGCTTCCAGTGTAGGGGTGACATAAATGAAAATGAAATCCTTACAGTTTAGTTTTGCCATTATAACGGTCCTTTCTCCCGATTCTCCCTTTCTCCCAAAGTATGCCACGAGGTTACGAGATCAATACAAAATCTCCCCAGCTGTTGTCTGTCAGTCAATCTCACTAAGCCAGCATCTCAAATGTTTGAGAGTCCTGGCTATTTTTATGAAGGGCCTTCTCCTAATACAGGAGTAGTATTGTGAGTACGCAGAATGTATTCTCACTGGGTTTCGTTTCAGCGTGCCTTTTATCCCGCACAGAATTTTATTTTACTAGGTGGTCGTAATTCCTATTTTCAGCGTTGCTTTTCCTCTCCTAGTTTACTAATTATCTATGTGGAATTGGTTTAGCTATCACGTGGTTATAGCATGGTGGGGAATCACAGTTGGCGTCTGAAGGATCTCTGTAAGTATTTACAAGTTTGAATCTTCTTAGGTGGTTAGCATAAAGTAGAAACAGGGACTGCTTGGTGGAAAGGAGTCCTTTAATGTGTGACTGGTTACTTTATCAGTCTATGTTTAACAACTAGGTGTCAGACGAAAGACCTGAGTAAAATTTGAGTAGATACTTAATTAACTTCTGTTCTTTATTTGTTTAAGATGTTTTTTGGTGTGGACCATTTTTTAAAAGTCTTTATTGAATTTGTTACAACTGTTGCTTCTCTTTTATGTTTTGGTTTTTTGGCTGAGAGGCATGTGGGATCTTAGTTCCCCTACCAGGGATCCAGCCCATACTCCCTGCATGGAAGGCGAAGTCTTAACCACTGCACTTCCACGGAAGTCCCCTTCTGTTCTTAAACCTAATGGTTGCCTTCTCTGAACGACTGCAGATACAGTTGTGGCACAGTGCACAAAGAATGGGCTTATACTTTTTCCTGTTAAGGGTAGATAAGGTTCATCATATTTGTATCATTTTTACTATTTGGCTATTCAATTCTTGTGTAATGGAGGTATGCATTTTTTCCTGGCATATCGAAATACAGAAAAGATTATTTTGCCTTAACAAATTATTGTTAGCATGTTGATGGTAGATACAACACCATTTCTTTTTATCCAAGTATATTTTATGTTGTTCACCTGCTATACATATACTTTATTTTTAATTTATAAGGTTGAATAATAAGATCGTCAGTTTGAATGTTTTAGTAAAGATTGTTTACCATCTTACTTTGGTTTCGCAAAGTTTTTTGGTTGTTTTATTTTGCTTTTGTCAATTCATGAATCAGATGCCCCCATTTTGGAACTCCAAAGTATTTGTTGTTGATACCTATCCATACTATACAAAATCTGCTTGATTCTTAGACTTTGATTCCATTACCCATTTTTGCCTAACAAAGTAAAGTTAGGTGGTTTTTTGGCAGAGGTTGGGAAGGACTCTAGTCACGTTGTCTCTACTGAGATAGCACTTGAACGTTTGGAATTTTATGTCCTGCCATAATCCATTTGTACATGCACTTTGTGGAAACTACGGTCTTCGAACTCTGGAAGAGTGAGCATGATGAAGTGGAAGGAGCCCTGCATTTGAAGTTAAACACATAGGAATTCTAGGTCTGTACATACTTCAGCTTACTTAACATTGTCTAGCAATGCACCCTTGACCAGATATCCCTGGGCTATAGTCTTTTGTATAAAATGAGGCTTTTGAAGTAGTTCAGTAGTCTGCAGTATTTTTTATCCCATGAAACTGTCCACTTGGAAAAAAATTGGCTTACCGCAGAAACAGTTTTATTAATTTTAATTACATGAATTTTTTGAGATTAATTTGCATATGGTAAAGTGCATCTTTTTTGACATACAATTATGTGAGCTTTGATAAATGCTAACAGTTGTGTAGCCACTACCACTAGCATGAAGGGATAGAATAGTTCCACCATCCCCTTAATTTCTATCCTGCCCCTTTGCAGTCATCCTCTCTCCACACCCCCAGAACCTGGGGTGGTTTCTGTCCCCATAGTTTTGCCTTTTCCAGAATGTCCTAAACAGAATCATACAGAAAACTGTGTAGAGTTTTCAGTTTGGCTTTTGTTTAGTGTGGAAGTAATTTTATTTTAAGTAATTTTTTTTAATTTAAAAAATAATACATGGTCAGTGAGGGATTTTAGAAACTATCAGAAAAAAACAGAAGTTGCCTTGAGATAACAACAGGTAACATTTTGGTGTATTTTTTTCTTTCAGTGGTGGTTTTCAATGTACAGGTGACTCTGATTTTCCTCCTCATTTTCTCCCCTTTTCTCTGCCCTGCCCTCCCCCCCGCCAACACACTTGGCTGTAAATGCGAATTGCCATTGAAGAACTTCAAAGTCATGGGATTAGTAGCCAGTATCATCATGCTTGAGGCAGTGTGCTGTAGACATTGATTAAAGATTTTTAGTGGAACTGAAACTTCATTGCACAAAATAATTGGAACCGGTGAAGAAGATTCAACCCCAAAATAGAGTAGTCTCTTTTTTCCCCCCAAATATTTACACAAATGATTGCATACTAAATACTTTGTTCTGCATCCTGCGCTTTTTACTTAACAGTGGTTCTGTGGTAGTTACAGACATAAAAACTTGGTATACTCTTGTTTGAAGCCAGATAACTCTATAGGGGTTGGGAAGAATGGGAAATATGGTAATTAAGCACTTGATGGGGGATGTAATTTTATATAAAAATTCGCTTTTGTAGCCTTTTTTATCTGGAGTGCGGCAGCATAGGGTTTATACTACTGGTCATGTAAGATGCCTTTTTTCTTTTTGTTTCCTTTTTAAAGCTTTCAGATGGAATTTACATTTTCTGATAGTGTATTTACAGAGTTGTGTAACCATTACCACAATCTTATTTTAGAACATTTTCGTTAACCCCAAAAAAACCTTGTGCCCATTTGGGGTCATTAAAATGCTTTTTAACTGATGTATATGATCTTAAGCTTTGTAATAGCATTTTAGCTTGCATAGCCGTGAGCAGAATATAATTTTAAATAGAAGTTGAAAGTAAGTCACTCAGTTTCTGGCTCTTGGAGAGGAAAGTTTCCATGGTGTTCCAAGGAAATGTGTGATCTCTAAGATGGCTGAATGAATTTTCAGGCCTTCTCTGTAGAAGATAGAATTACTTTTAGAGCTCCGTGATTTCTGGTTTTGACTGTGTAATTGATCAACTACAGAACGTTTTAAAGTGCTATGATATTTGCAAAATTTCCTTTTTGCTTTAGTTTAATATTTAAATGAAATTTGAGAGTAATTAAATCATGCAATAGGTTTATTATTGCTAATGATGATGGTCTGTAGAGTTACAGTAAAGGAGTTGTGTTTTGAAAATGTACTGACTTCAAAGTTAGTGTAGAATATTGTTGATTTCTTTGTGGAGATTAGTAATTGAGGAAAAGATGGTTGCTCTCTTACTGGGGACACTATTAAATTAAGAACATACAGTTCCAGATATTTTGAAGCTATTGTTGTACATGTTTTAAAATGCAGTTTTTTAAATATGTAGAAGAGCTAGGATTTAACTAAGTGAAAAGGCCACTTAATTTTTAAAAATTAAATTTAAATACTTAAATACTTTTCCTGTGGAGTTGTGTTTTTGTATTACAAGAACAATGTGTAATTAATGAAACATCAGAAAACACAAAAGCAAAGAAAGAAAACTGTAATCTCGGGACTTCCCTGGTGGCGCAGTGGTTAAGAATCCACTTGCCAATGCAGGGGACACGAGTTTGAGCCCTGGTCCGGGAAGATCCCACATGCCGTGCCACAACTACTGAGCCTGCGCTCTAGAGCCTGCGAGCCATAACTGCTGAGCCCATGTGCCACAACTGTTGAAGCCCACGCACCTAGAGCCTGTGCTCTGCAACGAGAAGCCACTGCAATGAGAAGCTTGCACGCCGCAACTAGAGAAAGCCTGCGTGCAGCAACGAAGACCCAACACAACCAAAAATAAATAAATAAGTTTATTAAAAAAAACCCCAAAAAACCGTAATCTTACCTATCTAGAGAATTTGTTGTCAAGGCCTTGGCTTTACTTACAGAAAACATACTTTTTTCCATATTTTTCTTTCTATACATGTTTATATTTTTTATATCATCAGATATTTGTGTGTATTCTGTGAGTAAAATAATAGTTTACTATTATTTGTTTATTACTATTATCTGTTATTTACTGTGTATTCTTTGAGGCTTGTATATGTATTTCCTGATTTCTCTCAGGGACTGCATGAGGTATGTGTTTTTATCCTCATTTTACATATTAGGAAACTGCCAATAATGATTAAATAACGTCCCAATTACACTGTAGCTGAAATGAGATTTAACACCAGGGCTTCTCACTTCCAGTTGCCTAGTTCAGCATAGTATGAGAGGTTCGCCAAAGGAAATCTCACGGCAGTAAGCTTGTGTTTTAGCTAGGAAGACAAGGCAGACACTTGACTGGATAATAACAACTCAAGAACTGAATTCTCTACCACAGTGTTAAGGATGTAGCAAACTTGCTTTTTTGTAGTTGAAGAGCAGTATGCATTCTGTGATTGACCCTTAATTCTCGTACTAGCTAGTTTGTGAGGGCTTAGGTTTTTCATCCGCAGTATGAGGCACTTGGATTTCTTTTGACAATTTATCAAGTGGTGGAATCTGCTAGATTGTTAGTTCACTAAGGTCCTATCTAGCTCTAACAACAATAACAGCTATTATCTGTTGAGCACTCAGACTATCAGACTGTGTAGGTACTTTACATGAATTTATCTTATTTAGTCCTCTCAGTCAGAGTGAAAGAGATAATGTTACCCCATTTGAGGAAACTGAGGCTAAGCGAATCTATCCGTAAAATTAATAGGCTGATTCAAGATTCATAATGATGTTTTGGACTCCCAGAGGGCCTGATCTCTAACCATTATGTGATTTTTTTTTCCAAGTACGAATATATGGCTTATCAAATTATTAATTATAAATTATTCTGATGAGTACAATGGGAGTCAAGAGGACTGAATTGGGAGGATTCCTGGAGAAATGATTTGAGCTTGCTTCACATTACAGAAATCTGCCCTTTCCAATGGTAGCCACTCGCCATGGAGCTGAAATGTACTAGTCTGAATTGAGATGTGCTTTAATTGTAAAAGTCATACTAGATTTCAAAGACTTAGTATGAAAAAAGGAATGTAAGACTGCAGAGCTTTAAAATTTTGGTTACGTGTTGAAATAATATTTTGGAAATATAGGGTTAAAATTATTAAAATTAACTTCACCTGCTTTTTACTTATTTTAATATACTTAGAAATTTTAAAACTAGATATATGGCTCAAATTATAATTTGTGCTGGATAGTTGTGATTTATACCATCCTTAATTGTTAGCTTTATAGTGTTCGTTATGTGTAAGGTATTTTGGGAAATGTTTGAAATGCTTTTTTATATATGTATGAAACGTCCTGTTCAAATTTTAAGATGTGACACAGTAGTTATCAAAAGGCTTGAGAAAATTCTTTGGCAGATGTTTAGCTAATAGTAGTAAATTCTGTTGTGATGCTGGTGTAAAATTTTCTAGGACCAAATCTAAATTTTCTAGGACCAAATCTAAATTTTCTAGGACCAAATAAATAATAGCTTGAGCAAAACAAAATTAAGCAATGCAAAGCATTACTTTTGTTAATCTGTACGTGTAATATATATTTACACGTACAACAATCTCTTCAATTTATTTTTCCTTACATTTAAGAGGCTGATAGCCGTGGCAAAATTGAACCAAAGTTAAATCTAAGTTAAATGTTAGTTGTTATAACTTGTCTTCCATACTCTAGCCTCAGCATATTTTGCTTAGCTTTTTTGGGAGCATGAGTAGAGGTCTCCCCAGTAATAACTATGAGATTTATAGTTGTTGGCAAAGCAACATGGCATTTCCCTGTCAGTATTTCTTAAGAATCAGGAATCTCATCTTTTGGGTTCCTATCTCCGTGCCTTTCTTATTCTGGCTAATTAATAACAGTAAAACTTCTTGGGACTTCCTTGGGACTTCCTTGGCAGTCCAGTGGTTAAGACTCTGCACTCCCAATTCAGGGGGCAGGGGTTCAGTCCGTGGTCGGGGAACTAAGATCCTGATGCTGCACAGCGTGGCCAAAAAAAAAAAGTAGAACTTTTCTTGTTTCATAGCTTTTTGCTTTAATAGTTTTCCAGGTTATTTTCAAGTCTGAAGTTTTCCAGTGACTTGATATGTGTAGTTAGTTCATTAGTAGACCTTCAGTACATATTTGTTGAATGAACAAATGGATCAGTCATTCTTGGTGTCTGGACACTCTTTTGACTTGTTAATATCTGTATAAATGCATATATACAAAACTAAATTATTTCTGATTTTGATTCAAACTGAACTTAAATTTTTTTTTTTTTGAGGGCTTACACATTGATCCTGGTCAAGCTCAGATATGTCCCAGAACTTTATGCATATATAGAATTATAGAGAACTTAAACTCAACTCTTGGCAACAGGAAAGTCATTATAGTTTTGTGTGGCCATTTGAAACCTCTGAGTCTTTCTATTTCAGGAACTGTTGGATATTATAAACTTGTGAAATTAATAAACCAAGAACATTACTAGTATGTAAGCATTAGTAGATATTTATGTATTCTTATGAAATCCTCGCATTTTCATTGTCATTTTTTATTCAGAACAGTTAAATGTTCAGTACTAATGGATGCCGAAGGCTTGCCTTGAGTAACTTTTTTCCTTAAAAGGACTTATTCCATAATGATGCAATAATTTCTGTAATACATAATTAGTAAATTTGTGGATTTTATTTGTAGAACATGTGTCCATTGATTTGAAATAATTTCCAGACATAGATGTAGGTCCTTTAAAAAAAAAAGTGCGTATTGTTTGAAGTTAAGAAAATTTTTGATTGCAGCAGTCTTGAATGTGCTCGTTACGGGAATCAAATAACAACCCAGATCTTTTAGGGGTTGTATGTAAACATCAAACAAACGAGTTTATTACTTAGAATGTGGATTTGAGATCACTAGAGATGGAAAAATTAAAAAGATATGGGGAGTGGTAATGTGTTTATATATGTGCTGTATGGAAGTAGTGCTGATTGATGGAGTATTAAAGATAATCTCAACTCTTAAAAAATATTTATACATGTATATGCAAGTGTATAATTTTATACATATGTATAAGCATATACATATTTGCTTTATTGTAAATTTTTTCTTTTTTTTCTTTTTCCCTTGGTTTCCCTTCTCCACGTGATCTCTCATTCACAGTCCATTTCGGTAGCCTGTTTGTAGCCAAGTATACATCGTGCCAGATTTTTCTTCATACTCATAGAATGTACATAGATACACATTCAGATACAAACGTAGGTGTTTTTCAATACTGCTCTGTAAAAATAAGATAATCTACATCTTGGCCATTTTTTTGTTGGAGTGTAATTTATTTTTTAATGGTTACATATTTCATCATAAGAATTACTGTGAAATCCAGCCATTCCCCAGTTAATAGACACTTTGTTTTCAGTTTTTTGCTGCTCCATGTGTGTTTCCATTGGATAGGTTTCAAAGAGCGAGATAGCTTGGTGGAAGGGAACTTTTACCTGTTAACTCTAATAAATGTTAACAGATTACATTCCGAAAGGCTTAACACTTTGTATTTTCTCAATTGATGAATGTCAGCTTTTTTTTTTTTTACATCCTTGCCAGAAATAGGCATTATAATCTTTGATTTTTGTGAATCTCTTGGATGTAAAGATTGCAACTTTGATTTGCAAATCCCCACATGTGAATTTTAATGTTTGTTGGCCATTTGGATTTGCTTTTCCATAAATCACTTGTTTTTCCCCATTTTCCTTCTGGAATGTCCTTTTTTGCTTTTTGAGATTTCTTAGGACTCATTATATGAATACCCCCTCCCCATCTATAATTTGTTAACTCTGTGGTATCCCTGGCCATAGAGAAGTTCTGTTTTTTACATACTGAAGTATTTTTTCCCTGTTAAGGGTTCAGGGTTTCCAGCCTCGTTAAGACAGCCTGTGTCCAGATTATACATACAGTTCCTTAGGTTTTCTTAAAGTGTTTTATTTATTTCATATTTACTACATCAAGTCTTATTTTGAATATCATAGACAGTTATGGTAGCACCGTGTATTAAACAATAATTCTCTGTTTTAAAGTTTTTGTTTTTGTTTTTGTTTGCACATGGGGAAATTAGGTACTGTTCTCATCAGCCAGATCTTCCTCACTTCTAAGATTGGGATGGGAGGAACTCCACCATCTAGGAGAGCTGGGTCCCATTCAGGGTTGATAGAACCTTCTGAGAATTGCTCCAGAAAGTTTCTAGGGTGCTCTGGGAAGACCATAAAGAGTTCCTGAAGGAGGATATTGTGACTTGCTTTTGGGCAAGTAAAGCCAGTTAAAAGAGTCTTATTTTCCTTACCTTACTGCTCTGGGCCCTCTCTTCTTTTACCTACTACATAGTAAGTAGTGGATCTGAGACCAGTCTTAACAGTAAAACCAGTATATTGTATTGCTCAGTGTTTTTTTCCCCTTCCCTAATAAGGAGTTCTTTCTGTATCTGTTAACTGTATACACAGTCCAGAAACATAAAGTTTGTTTATTAAATTCTTTAAATTACTTGACGTAAAAGTTCCAGGAAGATTAACCGTAGTATTTTTAGGGGGAGAAGGAGTAGCTTTAAGTACTCTTGGCACACCTTTGAGTGCCTAGGAATTACCTTAGTTTAAGAAGCTTCAACTCCTTCAGTTCGCAGACTGAGACTCATGTGTAAAATTGCTTAGGTCTGGGAGTCCCTAAGTCAGTTTTCTCAACCTAATAGTTTCTCATCTGAATTATAAAGCAGAGGAACACCGTTTTCTCAATTCTTCCAAGGATTGTGCATGGCTAGTACTATTCTAGATACATGGGAGAGAAGTTCATTACACACAATGAATAACTTGGTGATTGGGCTGTATTCTCGTAGAACTCTGATTAAGAAATAGTTTGCTGTATTCACTTTTCTCTTTTTTTTTTAATCCTGTAAAATGGATCATACATGTGTGGAGTGCAAAAGCAGGACAGCAGATGATTCTGACTGTTGACATGTTGATTGATTTTAGGTATAAAAGTAAGCCATGGGTGGAGATGTGTATATAATTGGAAGTTGGGTTTTAGAGTCCAGGGAACAGGTTATTTTTCCATATGTAGATTTGGGAAATCAGTGGAAGAGCCATACAATTTCATTGTATTAAAAACGGCATCAGTTGTAAGAGGCACTAAAAAAGAAGAAATGTTGCCAATTGATCTATGAGTGGTAGTTTTCTCTTTTAAAATTCTTTTCTATATCACCTGAAAGATTATCTTTGAACATTTGCATACATAAGGAAAATAGAAGCAAAATAAATTGGCTAAAACATTTTCAGGTTCAGATGATTGTGTTTCTTCTCACAATATCTTCCTCAGTGTCATGGAGAGCATTGATGTTGCAAGCATACTTTAAAAGAGCTATTATCTCCAGGATTTTCTTACAAGAATTTTCACCCACTCTGCAAGTTTTGATGCTGGTGCTTTCTTGATTTTATCAGAAGGTGTCAACAGAACAACCTTCTGGTAAGAAACCTAAATCCTTCCTAAAATGGTACTTCATTGGTTTGCTGAATGAACTATTGAGGGGTTGCAATCAAGTGCCACAGAAAATTGCAAGCAAACCAAGTTTGAGCATGCTTAACAGTGACGTTTATATCCTGGCAGCCATTCAGCTATTGGCTATTCTAAGATGCCATCAATTGTAGGAAGCATCCTGATTGCAGGAATGCACAATTGTTAGAATTGTTGGGCTGGGAAAGTAGACTGGGGCCAGAGAATGAATCACTAAACAAACTGATAATTGATCAAAGAATAACAAATCATCATCCATTTTGTCAGTTCTTGAAAAACAAAAACTTGAGGTGAATTTTGCATAAATTATGCTATTAACTTTTCTTTTCTCATGGGTTATATTTTTGTAATTACATTTATCCACAGCAGCAAATTTTAACTGTGGAGTTTGGGAAAATGGAGAGTTTACCCAGTCAGAGGAAAGGCCCTACGGGATCTAACAAACTGATTCCAGTGCCTCTTAATGTACTGAGAATTTATTTTAAACAGTTTATTTTTATTTATTTTTTAAAAATTTATTTTATTGAAGTATAGTTGATTTACAGTGCGTTTCTGCTGTACAGCAAAGTGATTCGGTTATGCGTATATATATATTTTTCATATTCTTTTCCATTATGGTTTATCACAGGATATTGGATATAGTTCCCTGTGCTGTACAGTAGGACCTTGTTGTTTATCCATTCTGTATATAATAGTTTGCATCTGCTAATGTCAAACTCCCAATCCATCCCTCCCCCACCCCACCTCCCCCTTGGCAACCACAAGTCTGTTCTCTATGTCAATCAGTTTATTTTTAGAAATACAGCATTTTATCACAAATTTGCTTCAATAATTGAGCCATCAACTGTAATGTCTTAATACATTGGAAAAGGCAACTAAAATATAGTTATTTGACTGTTGTGCCAAATAAATATAAAATTTTTAAATGTCATACCAGTGATCCTGAGAAAGACTTTAAAGAGAAGATCTTAAATTATATAAGAATACTTGATCAGGTTTGAAGGAGGCAGTAATGTGACTGTGAGAACTTTTTGCTTGCTTAGGAGAATAAATGTGAACTAGAGGTTTGATTCCTGATGATGAATCCTTGCTTTACCATTTCAGATAAGAGTCATTGAAAACATAGCCTCCATTTAGGAAGCTTGTTCTGTGTCTTGCTGGCCTCTTTTTGCTCAGTCTATTGGCAATCAGTAAACTCTTCTAACAAGAATTTTGAGGTTTAAGAGTTACAGCTTTAGGGCGTAAGTGTTGGGTTTTTGGGTATGGGCTTCCACTTTAAACCTCATTTTGAGGATTCAGACTGTCTGACTTCTGTGGTAATAGTTTGCTGAGTATTAAGGGTTTTTTTTTCATATAAATTTATTTATTTTTGGCTGCGTTCGTTCTTCGTTTGCTGCGCATGGGCTTTCTCTAGTTGCGGCGAGCAGGGGCTACTCTTCGTTGAGGTGTGCGGGCTTCTCATTGCGGTGGCTTCTCTTGTTGCGGAGCACAGGCTCTAGGCACGTGGACTTCAGTAGTTGCGGCGTGCAGGCTCAATAGTTGCGGCGCACGGGCTTAGTTGCTCCGCAGCATGTGGGATCTTCCTGGACCAGGGCTCAAACCCGTGTCCCCTGCATTGGCAGGCGGATTCTTAACCACTGCGCCACCAGGGAAGTCCCAGTATAAAATTTTTTAAGTTTCTACTTCCCCCTTTGTAAGATATGTGAATTTAGTGTTGTAATGAATTACAATAATGGGAGGTCATTAGTGGATTTTTGAAAAATCTGAAGTAGCAGGTGAATTTGAAATGATACTTTTCAAAGGAATATTTTTAGACTAGGATGATAGTTCCTAATGAGTTTAGTGGGAATGTCCTCAAAGGGATTCATGGATCTCTGCAGATTGCTAGGCCATCATCACTTAAGCAAAGCTTCTGATAAATTGATTAGTATATTAAACAAGGTAGCTGCCTTTCCAGTTGTAAATTAGATTTTGATATTTTGTTCTGGGACTTTGCCTTAAATAGGCTTTTTAGGAATGGTGCCTTATTCATAATAGTGTTGCTGCTAGAGGTAACCTTTTAGAGTTTAAAACTGGGAATTAGCAAAAGCATTTTGTTATTTAATTGATAATGATTTAATTGAAGAGAGTTCAAGACAGAAGATGAGGTTTTATTTATTTAATTTATTTTTTTAAAACATACGTTTATTTATTTTTCGGCTGTGTTGGGTCTTCGTTGTGGTCCCTGGGCTTCTCTCTAGTTGTGGTGCGTGGGCTCAGTAGTTGCCTGGTGCGGGCTTAGTTGCCCCGAGGCATGAGGGATTTTAGTTCCCAGACCAGGGATTGAACTGTCGTCCCCTGCATTGCATGACCGATTCTTAACCACTGGACTACCAGGAAAGTCCCAGAAGATGAGGTTTTAAATTCAGCATTTACAACCTCCTAGGGAGTAAAACTTTGGGGCTATATAGATGTATATAGTTTCAGCTTCTCTTTCTCTAAAATGAGGGATCTGGAAGGTCTGTAAAAGAAATTGTGTTTCTCTTTGGACTGGCTTTCCCACAGCCATCTGTTCTGACTTTTGATTGTATTTATAATCTCATTCTGTCAATTCTTGAAATTCATTCATACCGTGTGTATTATTGCTTATCAATAGGATTTTTTCTCCCTATGACTACCCTCATCGAGTTGAAAAACGTTTTTTTCAGCTGTAGTGTTCTGTAACTTCAAAAATGTGTGTTTAAGTTAGGCAGATATCTGGAATGCACCTTGTTCTTTCCACAGGACATTGAAGCTCCCACCTCAGAATTGCCAAGCACCTTGTCTTTTTTGTCTTGATTATTGTAGCTTTAAAATAATTTTCAGTATTTGGTACGGATAGTGTTTTCTCATTATTCTCTACCCCCATTTAAAAGTTGCCTTACTGAATGCCTTCTTGTTTGTTTTTAAGATAGGCTTTGATGTAATTTTATTAAGGTTAACTCCCTATTCCCTCAACAGAATTACACATTCCTTTGTGTTTTAGTAGGATCCCATTTAGGGGCATGTTGAAAATTTTAAAATATCAGGAGTGCTTTACGTTTCCCTAAATGGTCTATTTCTATTCATTAGTCAAGTTTCACAGATGTCTGCACATAGGTCGTGTACAGTTTTTTGTTGTTGAGGGCATTTCTAGGACCTTGCTGTTAGTAGAATATTTTTTGTTTGTTTTATTTTCCAGTGCTTATTTTTAGCTAGAAAATCTAATTTGGTTAACTTGCCACCTTACTGAATCTTTGAGTTTTCTTTTTAAATTTTTATTTTAGGCTAGATTGGATTTGAAAAAAAAATTCTTCAATTAGTGCTTCCAGGGCTCAGATTCCTGCTATTCCCTCTGTTCCTGCCTTACTCCTAATTTACATATAGTTTTTGGCATTCCTGGGTTTTTATTATATGATGCTCTGTTTGTTGTTTTGTCAGGGATAGCATTCTAAGATATTTTGATTACACTTTAAATATTTTAAAGTGCCTTGTTACTTATCGATGATTATTTTAAATTATAGTTAAGAGTTTCAAGTGTAAATATATACCAGGCTTTGTGAATGAACAAATTAAGGGACCATTTTATGATGGCTTGGGCTTCCATGTTTGTATATGTATGGGGAGAAGAAAAAGAAATGTCAGAGTATTCTAAGAAATACAGGTTCTGGGCCAGATGAGTATGAATAGGAAAAGAGACCAAATCCCCAAAGGTTGGACTAACAAGAAAGACAGAAGTTATGGAGACTTAGTCATAATGCCGCCCCCCTCCTGCCCTCCACCCATGCCATGTGCAGGAAAATGTTGCCATTGTTATTTGGTGTCTCCTGACTCTCAAACATTTTGGCAAAGACCTAACCCTGCCATTTTCCATCTCTTGAGTATATAGGGACCTACCATTATTCTGGTGAATTGAAAAATGTTGACTGTGTCCTGTATCAAATGCATCAATTTTTATAGAGATCTGGCCATTAGAAACTCCTTATCCCTAGAATCTGGGGTTTGGGGATTAGAACATGTTTTCTGTTCACTACAGTCCAAATACACTTTATTTGGGTATCAAGTTTTTAGCTTATTTAATCTGCTGCCTGAAAGATATTAGCAATAAGAGTAGGTTCCAGAGCTGTATTTTTTCTTAAAGTGTGTGAACAGTGTGTGCACCCAGACAAAGCTGATGCTGATGTTTGTGGTGGATGTAAAGTGGGGGTGGGGAGCAGTATAAGCACTGATTTTTAGATAGAAAAAAACCTTTTTATTATAATGAGGAGTAGAATTTCCCAGTGATTTGGAGCTCTAATTTGCACTTATCGGCTGTATAAATTATACAGAAATGATAAAGATTAATGAAACATTTCAAACTGAAAATTGTTTGTGAAGGACTAGAAAACGTCAGTGAAAGTGTAAATATGACTAATCTCTGATGGAAAGATGTTTTACTCTAATATTCATGAATTTGGTAATTCTCAGTTTATGAAAATAGTCCTTACAAATGGCAAGGGTATAACAGAGATGGATTTGCTGGGAACGTAGCTATGAAAGTGCTGACCAAAATGATTGCTGAAAGTAGATGTATGGATGAACTAGTAGAAATAGAGAAACTGGCCAGGAAGTCATTGTTGTAGCGTGATCAGATAATCACAGCTTGAACTAGATGGCAGCTCTTAGTTTTTAGTTTTGGGAGGACAAAGAAGAACAAAAAATGTCTTCAGAATTGCAAGGCAAGAGCTACTATAGCACTCTTTTTTTAATTTTCTGGCAGCCACTATATTTCTTTTATAAGTTTATTTATTTTCGGCTGCATTGGGTCTTCGTTGCTGCACACGGGCTTTCTCTGGTTGCAGCGAGCGGGGGCTGCTCTTCCTTGTGGTGCACAGGCTTCTCATTGCGGTGGCTTCTCTTGTTGTGGAGCACAGACTCTAGGCACACGGGCTCAGTAGTTGTGGTGCACAGGCTTAGCTGCTCTGTCATGTGGGATCTTGCCAGACCAGGGATCGAACCCACGTCCCCTGCATTGGCAGGTGGATTCTTAACCGCTGCGCCACCAGGGAAGCTCCAACTATAGCACTCTTGAAAGGAAAGTATCTTGAGTTTTAGACCTCACATGAAGGTATATGCATTGAAATTTCCCATAACACACAATTAAGTCCATCACAGGCATTTCTAGCTGGAGAGAGATCAAGGCCAAATTACAGAATCATAAAATTCAGTAGCAAATGTGGGAGGAGGGTGCTAAGAGACTAGATACATGACTTATATACATTCTGTGATGGGTGATCCTACATTATTAAAGAAAATAAAATGTTTTTATTTTCAGCCTCATCGGTTATCTTCTCTTCTGTAAGACTTTCTGTATTGAGTTCCAAAGATTTTCTGGGGTGGTAGTGCTGATCTGTTTGCTTTTTGGTTTTTCCACCGTCAGTTTCTTAGTCTTTGGTTTGCTAATTTGCTTAAAATAATATCTGACACATAGTGTTTAAATATTTTGGGAGGTAGATGAGGTAAACAGATGTATTCATTTTTGCCATGTTTTAACCAAGTACTGCAAGTGTGTGTATTTAATTAGTTTATAGTGTACATTATGGAGTGTAGTATGATAAAGACGTTTCTGAAAAGTTTTTGCTGAGTACCAAGTGGTTCAGAGTGTGTAAGCATTTGGCTAAGGTTGAGAACGTTGCTTTTCTGATTGACAGTAGTACAGTGTCATTTAATGTTATTTGTAATCATGAAAGAGAGGTTAAGTAACTGCCAAGGTCAAACAGCTCATGAATGATGGAGATGGAAATCAAACCCAGATTAGCCTATTCCAAGCTCTGGGTTATTATCAGTACTCCATGTTGTTTTTGTAGCTCTAATATAGTGGTTTAGAGTTAATTTAACGTTTAATTGAATATTTATTTCCTTTTAATTTCTTTATAGGGATTTATCAAAGATGTTCATGAAGACTCCCTCACAGTTGTTTTTGAGAACAAGTAAGTTATTTTTTTATTGATAGAGATCCTAATTTTGAAGATTGGTAGTGCCAAACTGTTTGCTTTTGGCTGTTTCTATTGCCAGTGGAAAATGAGTGTGCTTTTGGGTGGGGGTCATTGGTTTGATTATCTTTTTGAGTTCAAATAATTTTAGTTTTTGATGACTTCACCTGGTTTTCTGCTCACAGTTCACTTGGCACTTTTTCCATGACCCCTTTCTTTGTCAAATCACATGTGGATGTGAATCAGTAAGTAGTTTTTGCAAAAATAGACGGCACGAATGGGATTATAATATGCTTGCTTCTTAAAAACGCAGAATTTTGAAATCATGTTGTAGATAAGTATTAGGCTGTCTTTAATTGCTTGATTATTCATAAGGAATAATAAAAAGTTGTATAGATATTGTAAAGGTTAGGTAAGTTGTGCTAAAAACGTTAAAGACGGTGTTCTGGGCTTGGTTAGGAAGGGTTATAAAGGAACACTGTATAATTGAAGGTCAGAAAAGAAAGTGGTCAACTTTCACTTTTAAGCTGCTTCTGTAACTGCCTGAATAGATATTGGCCCAACAGCTGTTTCTTGTAGAAACAAGTGTTGAGATGATTTCTGTCTTTGAGCAGCTGCCATTTAGACAGTAAAGATGAAAGAAAGCACTCAAATGTCTTTTACTTGTCTCTTTTTTTGCCCAGCATTGGCACAGGGGAGCCATAGGAGCATTTTACGTGCTGGTGTACCTCCCAGGCATGTGGATGACCTATTAGAACTTAAAGTAGGAAAGCATTTTAGCTTTATCAACTTAGTTATAAAATACAGCCCACAAAAAATTAAGCAACAGCTCAAGTAGTAGTTTTAATACATTCATATTTGCTACAAAGATTAAAAGTAAGTTTTTTCTAGGTTTTAATTACCTATGTATGTGTTCATTGTAGAAAAGAAATTCTATCTGTGTAAGAAAATTTTTCATAATTTAGCTATTCAGAATAATTGAGTAGTTTTCTATATTTCTGTGAACATGTACACTAAGAAATTATGCAGCTTATATTTTATAATCTCTAAAATTGTGTTCCTTAATAAGTCATTTAGTGGTAAAAGTGTTTGTAATAAGTTGATCCCACTATAGCAGTTTATTACTCTGAACTTACCCTATTTCATTTGCAGAATAATGTATGTACTGTTACCTTAGGATGAGTAATTTGGAAGCAATATATAATTGTCAATGATGTTAACTATTTATAAACTTCATCAAGAGCCATGCAAAATCTGTTCTACCTCAACAGACTACTTGGAAAAAGATTTAATACAGAGGTTGTTTTTCTTTGGGGAACGCTAAATGATTGATTTGAAAAGTATACAGCACTAAGCATAGACTACATAGCTTCTGTATTAGGGGCTATTAGAATAATATATTTTAAAGTTGTTAATTCCTTTTCTAATCCTTCAGTTGGCAACCGGAACGCCAGGTTCCATTTAATGAAGTTAGATTACCACCACCACCTGATATAAAAAAAGAAATTAGTGAAGGAGATGAAGTAGAGGTATGTATTTATAAGTTTATTTTCTTGTGTGCATATTTTTTTGTTTTAAATAAATATTCTTGTTGGAAAATCTGTTTAGCTGATAGAGAATAAATCTAATTCCTTTTCTCCATTCTTTCTATTGGTAATGGCTGTGTAATGTAGCAATGCTTGAGTTTTGGAGCCAGAACTGGGATTAATGTCTCAATGCTACCATTTTTAGGTTTGTAGCCTTGGTCAAGTTTTTTTGTTTTTAATGACTAAAGTGAAAATAATTTGAGAATTAAAGATGATAGTGCATTTGAGTTGTTTTGCACAGAATCTGGCAGAGAGAACGTTGGTCATTATTTCCTTTTTCTTTTGCCATTTTGTCTTGTGCTTTTTCCTCAGTATCTTTGTACAGTATTAGTAGCTGTCCTTTATTGTAGTGATCATTAATATAGTTCCTATGTAACAATATGAAATATAATTAGCATACTGCCTTTTTGAATGTTCTAGAAATATTCAGAAAAATTTAAAAGGAAGAAAACAAAATCACTGCCCAGAGATAAAAACCACATTTCATGGTTTGCATATTCCCAGACTCTTCCTTTTTTCTCTTTTAAAAAATAAAAATTGTACTGCTTCTTTGTATCTTGCTTTTTTCACACTTAGTAGATCTTGAATGTCACTTAGTAGATCTTGAATGTCTGTCTTTATATTTATTTTTGATTAACATGCCTGCTGTTGTGTAAAAAGAAACTTGGAAATAATTGTCAAATAGAAGCATAATGAGTTTGTTGGAGATAGAAAATTTGATTTTCGATTTTTAAGAAATTGATACCTCCAAGGAGCTCAAATATGCTAAATGTATTTCTCACAAGGAGTTGCCTTGATAGTGTTGAAAGATTTTCAAATCTCATTTGTACCTAATTTATGTAGGCTGGGGTAGGAGAACTGGGAACACGGGTCGATCTTTAATGATGAAACAGCTATCTAAATAAATGTTTTTATAAACACTTAACAGTACGTACTTCATGCCATACACTGTTCTGAGTGCTTTGCAGATGAACTCAGTTACTTGCCACTTTTATTCTTCATAATTTTTTTAATGGTAAATTTTCTTTTGAGTTAATTGTAGATGTTAGGCTAGAAAGTCAAATTGTAGGGCTTTAACCCCTAACAGCTTGAACTCACATTCTAAAATTCTGCCTAGATTTTAATTCTTGCTCTAAGTAATTAGAGCAAGCATCCTTCTGCTTTTGCTAAATCAAAGCATGTTATAACTTAATTGTGTCAGGGTGCCACATGTGTGGCAGTCATTTCTGTGAGTAGTGCTTTTCATATTTTAAAAATTGTTGTTCAGACAGTTATTGTTAATGTAAAGGCTCAGTTTAAAGGAAAAACTTGGTGGAGTGCTGAGGGTGTTGTTACAGTGTGCTTTCCTCAGTCTCAATCTGGGAAGATCCTGTCCAGTTCCTGGACCATCTTTATGGCTTGCCTCCCCAGTTGTATACAAAACTTTATTGAATGATTTGGAAATTGATGATTACAGAGTGTTTTATTTCACTTTCTGTTTTATGGTTCAGTCTTGGTGAAATTTGTTCCTTAAAATTAATGAGAATCATGGTCTGGAATTAAGATATTACTGTTACTTTGTAATTTTTTTGTGCTTTTGAAATTTTTGAAAATTCATATAGGGAAGAAGTTTAAAATTAATCTTGCCACCTGTGGATTAATTGTTCTTTTTTGTTTTGTTTTTTTGCCAGCGTTAGGAATTTATTCTTATGACATAGAATGAATGCTTAGGAATTATGGTTGTTAGTACTTTATATTTTGTGTCAAATAACTTTATGTAAGCTCCCCCCCCTAAATTCAAAGTAACAAAACTTAATATAAAAAGTGAAATGATACAGAGTTACATAAAGTAAAAAGTGAACCTTTCCTCTTAGTGTAGGTATGTAGGTGTGCTTATCTGCCCACCCCAGCTTAAATCTTATTTAAGAGATGTCTCTTTAGATTTTTTTTTCTTTGAATTTATAAAGAATATGTGTGCTTTTTTAAGTTACAAAAATTGGGAATACATTCTATTTGTGATTTCTATAGTCAGTTAATTAAGATTCTGTAGACATTTTCAAGTCTGCACATACAGATTTAACCTCATTTTTTCTCACCACCCCATGATATTCCTTAGTATAGGTGTATCATAATTAGAAGTCGTTGAAATTATTGACAGTTGTTTTTTGCTTTTATCCCCTCCAATAAAAAGCAAGAGTTAATGTCCTTATGTAAATCATTTTCTGTTAGTATAAATCTTGGTGGTTCAATTGCTGAATCAAAGGCATGTATATTGAAAATTTTGATAATACCAAACTATACCATTTTGTCCTCCAAAAATGCTTTTTGAATGACCACTTCATAATTTTGCTAATACATTAAGGTGTTTGTTTCCTCATAGATTGACTGGCTGGATTATTATTAATCTCATCTGTAAGTTTTCATAAACGTGATAGAAGGAAGCTTTTGTCTTTATCTTCTGAACCTTGATTACTAGTGATATGGAGTGTCTTTTAAATTAGTTTATTGGCTGTTAGCCCCTTGTTCTGTTTATTATCTATTTTATTTTTTGCCCATGTAGTTTTCGATGTTGGAAATGTGTACATTTTATGGGTAAGTTTCTGTTATATATTGTGTTTTCTCCCAGGCATTCTTTAAAAAGCTGTACTTTAATGCTTTTGCCATTAAGAGTTTATATTTTTACTTATTCAGATCTGCCAATTTTCCCAGATTCAGATCTATCAGTTTTCCCAGTGTGGCCTCCAAGATAACCCATTTTAGTACTTCTACAGAGATGCACCCCCCCCCCCCTTTTTTTTTTAAAGAGTATTTAGGTTTTTAATATAACTTGATTCTTTTTAGGGTAATTTATTGCATAGTATATTGATTTTTTTTTTTAATTAAGTCATTGGCTACTGTTCTCTTTGTGCTGCTAGTCATAAATACTATAATAGCAGTGATAACAGCTGACACTAACCCATATAATATATATATAACTAACTGGCTTTTTAAACACATTCTATCAGTTTGACATAATAGTCTCTTGAGGGCCTCTTCTAAACTCTATGAATACTTTAATTAGCCTTTCCAAGGTTCATGTAGCCTGAAGGTTAGAAAGTTGAATAACTAGTGTAAGTTTTTGTCCTGATTGTTAATTCTTTCTAATATGTCATGCTGTATTACAGGGTGTTGTCAATTTTGTGCCACATTCCCAACTCTTGTTCTTTTGCAGCTCTAGGAACCCTTCCTCTTTGAAGAATGGAAAGGTGACTATGATTTGGCCATTAGTAATTGATTTAGAACAGAAATGATCCAGAAGGGAGCTTTTCATTAAGCTGTCCAGGCATTTATCTAAAGTTCAGCCATACAACAGAAGACCTAAATAGACATTTTTCCAGAAGACATACAGATGGCCAACATACAGATGTTCAACATGGCTAATTATTAGAGAAATGCAAATCAAGACTACAATGAGATATCACCTCACACCAGTCAGAATGGCCATCATCAAAAAGTCTACAAATAATAAATGCTAGAGAGGATGTGGAGAAAAGGAACCCTCCTACACTATTGGTGGGAATGTAAATTGGTGCAGCCACTATGGAAAACAGTATAGAGACTCCTTTAAAAACTAAAAGTAGAATTACCATATGATCCAACAATCCCACTCCTGGGCATATATCTGGAGAAAACTGATTTGAAAAGATATAGGCACCCCAGTGTTCACAGCAGCACTATTTACAATAGCCAAGACGTGGAAGCAACCTAAATGTCCATTGGCAGATGAGTGGATAAAGAAGATGTGTGTATACACACACACACGCACGCACGCACGTACGTACTTATATATACACACACAATGGGATACTACTCAGCCATAAAAAAGAATGAAAAATGCTATTTGCAGCAACATGGATGGAGCTAGAGATTATCATACTGAGTGAAGTAAGCCAAAGAAAAATACTTTATGATGACTTATTTTTTTTAAATTTTAATTTTTTAAATATTTTGGCTGCGCCACGCAGCATGTGGGATCTTAGTTCCCCGACCAAGGATTGAACCCATGCCCTCTGAATTGGAAGTGCGGAGTCTTAACCACTGGACTGCCAGGAAGTCCCCGTATGATCTCACTTATATGTGGAATCTAACATATGACATAAGTGAACTTATTTACTAAACAGACTCACAGACATACAAAGCAAAGTTGGGTTACCAAAGGGGAAGGGGTGGGGGATAAATTAGGAATTTGGGATTAACAGATGCACACTACTGTATATAAAATAAACAACAAAGACTTACTGTATAGCACAGAGAACTATATTCAATGTTTTGTAATAGCCTATAATGGAAAAGAATCTGAAAAAGAATATATATACACATATATATATATACAGACATAGATATACACATATATATACACAAAACTGAATCACTTTGCTGTACACCTGAAACTAACCCAATATTGTAAATCAACTATGCTTCTATTAAAAAATAATAATTAAAAAATTCAGCCATATGAACTTTCCATTCTTGTAGGTCAGGTATGGTTAAATATTGGCGATTTCACATGGCTTACTCTAAAATTTTATTACTTTACAAACATGTTTGGCTACTTCAGGCTTGCCCTTTCCAGCCAATTTATGAGACTTAGATGAAATTATAAAACATAAATTAGTGTCTGGTAGTGGCCTCAAGAAGACACTATATGGCTTATAATAGAAAGTTGGTTTTGAAAAGTTTAAGATTCAAAGGTTTATTTTTAAACCTAATTGGTGGCTTTGTGTTTGATATCTTAAAAAGTGGCATGTATTTTTAAATCTTTAAAGTATTTAATATAATTAAGTTTTTTTGACAAGTGTCTGCTTAATAGTTGATTTTGTTAACAAAAGATTGCTAAGAAAATTGGTAATTTCCTGGTGGTCCAGTGGTTAAGACTCTGTGCTTTCACTGCTGAGAGCCTGGGTTCGATCTCTGGTCAGGGAAATAAGATCCCACAAGCCGCGTGGCATGGCCAAAAAAAAAGATTGCTAAGAAAATAATGCTCAGCTTGTAAAGTTGGAGATGATGGGGAAATGAAGAGTTCTTTAGATTCTCTTAAGCTGGATATATAGTATAATGTTCTGGGATATTGGAAGGGCAGTAGAAAGAGTTTTTCCCCAGTGATTTCACATGTGAGGGGCCTTATTTTTTATTATAAGATGCCTACCTTATTCAGCAAGTTAATAACACACAAACGTGTTACATAGGAAACCTGACATCTCAAGCTAATAGATAATTTTATAAGACTTCTTAAGTTTTTCCTCTTGGGTTTAACATATTTGATATATAAAAACTTTTTTTTTGAATTGTGAAGTTTTCTGGTTGAAATACAGATTGGCAAGTTTTTGTTCTTGTGATGTATGCCTTTTCTTCCATCTTTTATGGCAGATAGTCAGACATTATGGTTCTGCATCTTTATAATTTAGTTATAATCCTGGGATAGGTCCCTTGAGAGAAATTTGATAAAGGGATTAAGAATAATTTGATGTAGAACACTCCCTTACCTTACAATTTTTTTTTTTTTTTTTAAATTTGGCCATGCCGCATGGAATGCGGGATCTTAGTTCCCTGACCAGGGATCAAACTCAAGCCCCCCTGCAGTGGAAGTGCAGGGTCTTAAACCACTGGACTGCCAGGGAAGCCCCCTTACCTTACAATTTTTTTAATTTAGTATTTTACTTATATGACAAATACAATATACATGTATAATTTACATCTTACCTTCTAAAATGTTTCAGTTTGATTCTTGCAACCAGTCTGAAAATTTTAGCTGTCTGTAGTTAGTCAGTCTTTCTCATAATATGAAATCAGCATTGTTAGTCTTAGTGCTTGGGAATGCTCATACATTAAAGAATAGGTGAACATATTCTTTATTACTTGTATCTTTTTCTTTTGGGGATTGGCCAGTTTCCAAGACTTATGAAACCCATTTGTTAAAGTATCAGCCACAGATACTAATGAGATAATACTGTTGTGTAAGTAGATAAATCACATTAGTGTTTTCTAGATGTTAAGCTTGCTTTCCTAATGTACATTTTCTGTTTCTTCATAGATTGTAATGAGATGAAATAGATATGAATAGTACTCAATAAACGTCTTTCATGTAGTTGTAAGACAGGTTATTATGATTAAGCATTCAGTTTAATGCTTAACATTATTTAGAATTAGGTAAAAACTGGTAGAAATTGTCTGCTGGTGTTCACATTATTTCTGTTTGGTTATAACTTTGAAAGGCATCGTTGAACATTATTAACTTGAATGAAAAGCTGATAACATTAGGATCCAGACTGGAATTCCATTTAAGTCATAATTTGGTTGTGTGCTAGAATTTGGAGGCCAGTAAGGTTTGACTTGGGTTCATTTGGTAGAAAGAATACTGAAATAGGCTTTTGGAATTTGATTCTTCCATGAAACTGTAGCCTTCTTCAATCTGGGTACTGTTGTGTTTTTAGGTCTCTCATGGGCACTCCTTAGTCTTTTTTTAAGCTCTTTCTTGGATTTGAAGAAACTTAGAATATTAGAGAAATGAGGGCCATTGCCTTAGAGTGTGAATTGCTTTCTTGGAATAGTTTGGGGATTTAAGTGAATTGAAATCTGAAGGGAATTTCTGTGAGGTGCTTTTTACTCCAATGACGTAGTCATAAATAAATTCAGTAATCTACATCTCGGACATAGTACGCTAGGGCGTGGTTTTAACACTGGGTTATTAAAATGACTTTTTATTGTGTTGAGTACACTGTTCATTTTGTAAAGGATGTTATTTGACCCACAACACAAAAGTGGAGGCAAATTCATAGCATTTTGATTTGAGCCAGGAACTTAGATTAATTTGGCTTTATGAGAGAGGCTTTGTCTTTCAGGGATCCGTTATTAATGAAGTTTACAGAGATGGATGTAAGTATAAAATGGAATCCAGCATTTTAGTGTTCAATGAGAACTAAAGCTGCAAGACAGTCCACAATGTTTTATTCTTTTTTGTAGGTAAACTTACATAGAAAACCAGATTCCTAGACGGTTATTCTTTGGTGAAATAGAACAGGTAGTTTATTTTAAGACCCATTTTTCAGCATTCAAGCTTGAGGCACCCATCCACTGTAGATCAACAAGAGATATACCAGTCTGTTTAGCTGAACTGCCTTTCTAAGATAGTGCTTGGAAAGGGCACTTCCCTTGTTCTCAGGATTTTCTTTTTGGTTTTTAATTCTCAGTATACTAGGGAAAATAGTCAACATTTACCATTTGAGTCTAATGGGCCATTTTTATTGTTTTTTATATTTTTAAGTCATTTTACATATAAATTTACAGAGGTAAGAATAAAAGGATGGTGAAGATAAACATTATTAGATATTTTAATAAGCATTTAAACAAAGAAATCCAAGTTTTTATTTCATGTTTTCCTGGTTTTTGACAATACAAATACCTAAAATGAGCAAAGTTTTCTGAATATTAACCTATTGCTCATCAGCTATCATGCATAAGTCCAGAACATAGCCATCTTGTAAATACTGATATCAGATTTAAAGTCCATCTCTGATAAGCTCTAGTTTATCATTTCCTCTCTTTCATCTTACACACTTGAATTATCAGAATGCAATGGTTTAAGAATACAGTTGACCCTTGAACAACATGGGTTTGAACTGCATGGGTCCATGTATACTCGGATGCCCCCCCATGCGGCTTGTGAAAGTCTTAGTTCGCTGACCAGAGATTGAACCTGGGCCCTCGGCAGTGACAGTGTAGAGTCTTGATCACTGGACCGCCAGGGAATTCCCACTCAGATTATTTTCAATAGAAAATACTACAGTACTGCATGATCAGTGGTTGGTTGAGTTCACAGATGTGGAACTGCATATACAGAAGGCCGTCTGTGTAACACTCAGCTTTCAACTGCATGGAGGGTTGACTCCCCTAACCCCTTTGTTGTTCAAGGGTCGATTGTATTTTGGAACTTTTGACGGCTTCTAATTTTATCGAATAGAATATTATCATCTTTGCTCTATAATTACATCACTCATATTTAACCAATTGGATTGACTAATGTGCATTTCTTCGTCGTCTGTTTCTTTCTAGTCAAAGAAGATGGCAGAGTATTTTAGGATGTAGGAAAAATAAGGTTCCTGGATTCTGTCTTAGATATATGTAAGGGTTCATTGGATGCTTAATAACAGTTGCAAGACAATGAGTTTTATTTTACTCTAAAAGTAAGAATTTCTTATTTTTTGGAAGATCTGTAAGAAAGGATAGAGTCAAGAAATAGTTAGATTTACTCATATAAGAAATGCAGAAGCTAAAATTGAGTTCACTGGAGCTTCATTGGTATATAGGCTTTTTTTTCCCTCATAGCTTTTCTCTAATCATGGTGTGCAGTAAAGTTGATCATGAAGTTTTGGCTTATTTACTTTTAGTTCCAGTATTCCACCACTTCGAAGATTACTCTCATCATCATCTTGATAGAAGCTTCAGGCTTTCCAAAACTGTTTGCCTATCAGTAGTTGTTTGCATTATTTCACAAATGGCTGTTAACATGTATTGATTGGTAGATTTCTCTGCCCACCTGTGTAGGGGCAACCTTAGTTTAATCAAGATTTTTGTGAGTGTTTCTTAGTCATCTCTTCCCAGCCTCCCCCCCCTTCTCATGTATTGAAAATATATCAAACAAACTGCTGTGTCATAAGAAATAAGTCTAATTCTCAATGGAAACTTTTCTAATGTATTATATTTTAAAATAGCTGATAATTATAGAATACATAAGATACAGGGTTTTTTTTGCATAGGAGGTTTTGTAAGGTATGTACTCTGCTAGATGGACTAAATGTGTGTATAATTTTTTTTGTTCAAAGACTTTTAGTACATTTAAGTTCCTCAGCAAGGGATTTAAATGTCATACCTTGAAGGAATTTTAAAATAGGAAGAAATTTTAAAAACTTTCTAAAAACAGTTCTTAATTTCAACATTTTATAAATACTGATAACAGATTTAAAATACATCTTATTAAGGTTCTAGCTTATCCTTACTTCTGATACTTGAATCATCAGAATGCCATGCTCGAAGATGAACAGTGTTGACAGAAACTGAAAGACCTATGTTTTACACTATGTAAAACTGTCTTGTAAGAAGCATTTCTTTAAAATAATACTTGGACTTCCCTGGTGGCACAGTGGTTAAGAATCTGCCTGCCAATGCAGGGGACACGGGTTCGAGCCCTGGTCCAGGAAGATCCCGCATGCTAGGGAGCAACTAAGCCCGTGTGCCACAACTACTGAGCCTGCGCTCTAGAGCCCGCGAGTCACAACTACCAAGCCTGCGCGCCTAGAGCCATGCTCCGCAGCAAGAGAAGCCACTGCAGTGAGAAGCCTGCGTACCGCAATGAAGAGTAGCTCCTGCTCGCCACAACTGCAGAAAGCCTGTGCAGCAACGAAGACCCAATGCAGCCAAAAAAATAAAAACGAAAATAAATAAATAAATCTCTTTAAAAAAAAAATAATATTTATGTTTAGTAAACCGTCTTGAATTTGGAATTCGATTTCCAAGGAGCCAAATTGCCCAAAGAGGGTTCAGTTTTATTTTTCAGTAGTAAAATTTAAGCGTATATAACTTTCATTAAATCATGTTTAGTACACCAATTTCATTTTGTTCACAATATTTTTTTTTTAATTAATTTATTTTTGGCTGTGTTGGGTCTTTGTTGCTGTGCACGGGCTTTCTCTAGTTGCGGTGAGCAGGGGCTGTTCTTTGTATTACTCTTAACAATAAAATTTTTGATTCTTGAATTTAATGGAAGTTTGCGCTTATAATAAGTCATTGTCTATAGTGTTGAAATCTTTTTGGATGAAGGAATAAGGGCATTTTTTTTCTTGCCAGGTGTATTCAAGAGCAAATGATCAAGAACCATGTGGATGGTGGTTGGCTAAAGTTCGAATGATGAAAGGAGAAGTAAGTGATGTTGAAACTTGCTTTGTGACTGATTTCCAAGGAAACACCTCCACTCTTGGTTCTGTAAATGTTACTCCAACTCTTAGTTGTTAAAAGCCTACTTCAGAAATAGTTAATCATGCCTTTCAAAAAGTCATGAGACCAGTAACTTATATTTGTGTTCTGGATTTGCAAACACCAAAACTGCTCTCCAGAGGTATAAATAACACAGGCATGTGAGGACCACCATAGTTCATGCTTGTAAGAATGTATAATCTGGTTTAGGCAAATCAGATTGATGTAACTAAGCTGTGCTTAGTATTTGTGCCACAAGGGGGAGGGTCTACTGGTTAAACTGAGCAAGGTAATTAGAACTTCATTTAAAGCTCATTATTTTTGTTCAGATGGGATTTTTAAAATATTTTGATGTCTTTTAGTTTTATGTCATTGAATATGCTGCTTGTGATGCCACTTACAATGAAATAGTCACATTTGAACGACTTCGGCCTGTCAATCAAAATAAAACTGTCAAAAAAAATACCTTCTTTAAATGCACAGTGGATGTTCCTGAGGATTTGAGAGAGGCGTGAGTAATTTTGTTTACTGTTGAATTGATTTGTGAATCAAGAGGATTTTTCAGTGCTACAAAAAACTTTTTTCCCCAGACGCCCAGTCAAAAACTTTGATAGAAAATCTTTTTAACAAACAAAAGTTTTAATGGGTGGTGTCAAAATGAAATACTGAGTTTTCATTATAATTGCCCTCTAAATTTAACCTATTATTTAGGTCTTACCCATGAATTACTTTCTCCCTAGGTGTGCTAATGAAAATGCACATAAAGATTTTAAGAAAGCAGTAGGAGCATGCAGAATTTTTTACCATCCAGAAACCACACAGCTAATGATACTGGTAAGGTAACTCCATATTTTAAGGTAGATAATGAATATTGTACAGATTTTATAATTAAATATTTCAAAAGATAAAAGCTAACTTGTTTTATAGTGACTTTATTAAAATACAGTGTGGGAGAAATTTTTTTGCAGTTATAAAATTGTTAATTTGTAAATTTCTCCTGGAGTAAGGAGGAAAAATCAATATAATATTCTTTACATCATAAAATCCTTAATGTATGGGATCCTGGATTCCACCCGCGCCCCCCCAATCATAATTTGAAGAGTAGATCTAAGTAATATGGAAATTAAGAAAGCAAAGTAAGATTAACTTGTGGCGGAGGGGCGGTGCATGTTAGGTGAGGAGAGAAGTATAGTAGACGAAAATCAAGGAAGGCCTTATGTGGAAGGTTGTGTTTGTATTACCTTGAAAAAGGATTTAAGTTTTTGAGTGATTAAATTGTGTGTTGATAGTCTGCCAGTGAAGCAACTGTGAAGAGAGTAAATATTTTGAGTGACATGCATTTGCGAAGTATTCGTACGAAGTTGATGCTTATGTCCAGAAATGAAGAGGCCACTAAGCATTTAGAAGTAAGTGGGTTTACTTGTAAAAGTTTTTTTGCGTGTTCCATTTAGTTTCATGAGTATGTTGTTCAAGTTCCACGGCTGAAACTACTTGACTGTTAGGTAAGGCAACTTGGGACCTGTTTTATGGCTAGTAACTGGAGTCATTGTGTCCTTAAAAAAATTACTTTTTTCTATTACTTTTATCAAACATAGCCTTTTGTCAGCTAAATGCCTGTTGAGTTATTTGTTAGGACTTGGATGACAGGTGCCAAAGAGCTTAAAAACTCACTAGGGATTTCCAGTAGAACTTTATTGCTGGTTTTTACTGTCCTGTATCAGTCACAATGCACTTCCTTAGTAACTGGTTCACTGTAACGACTCCTGGGTAAGAAGAGAGGAGGATACATGGCTTGTAGTTTTAAAAAAGAGCCTATCGTTGCTTCTCTCCATCCTAAGGTATTCCTGTTTTCTCCTCTTCTTCGCTGCCACACTATTAGGAGATGTGTTCCCCCCACCCCCTCCCACACGCACTTGTGCACACACACACTGTCTTAGAGAAATTAGGGTACGTTTATCTTTAGGATAAGTACACTAATGCCCTTATTAATTTAAAAGTTCCAAACAAGGGATATGTGAATGAGTTTTGAAACATGAATCATCTGAATTGGAGAGCTTCCTGTATCAGTAATTCTGGAAAATTGTTTTAGAATTACTGTTTTCTGTGACCATGATTAGATAGACAGGTCAACCTTTTTTCCCCTTCCATTATATGACCCCAAATGAATTTCCTTTATTCCTTTTTTTCTTACTTCTTTTTCTTTTTTAAAAAAAATTATAGTGAAATAAACATAAGATTTACCATCCTAACCATTTTTAAGTGTGCAGTTGATAGTGTTGAGAAGTGTATTCACATTGTTGATCAACCTTCAGAACCTTTTCATCTTGCAAAAGTGAAACTCTGTGTCCATTAAACAACTTCACATTTCCCCTTCCTCCCAGCCCCAGGTCACCACCATTCTACTTTGTTTCTATAAATTTGAGTACTCTAGATACCTTTCGTAAGTGGAATCATGTAGTATTTGTCTTTTTGTGAGTGGCTTATTTCACTAAGCATAATGTCCTCAATGTTTGTCCATGTCATAGCATGTATCAGAATTTCCTTTTTAAGGCTGAATAATTCTGGTGGTACTCACATATCACATTTTGTTTTTGCATTCAGTGGACATGTGGGTTGCTTTCTCCTCTTGACTGTTGTGAATAATACTATGAACATAGGCGTACAAAAATTTTTTTGATCTTTTAAATTCTAATTTGCCTCTTTTACTAGTGCACAAAACAACTTGCAGCAGCTTTTCATGAGGAATTTGTTGTGAGAGAAGATTTGATGGGCCTGGCAATAGGAACACATGGTAGTAACATACAGCAAGCTAGAAAGGTTCCTGGAGTTACAGCTATTGAGCTAGATGAAGATACTGGAACATTTAGAATCTACGGTGAGGTAAGCTGTTTGTCCCCCACCTTGGGTAACTTTCCTATAACATGTTAACTGTTGTCTGGAATTTCAGTTTCCGAAGGATGTAATGCTTTAAATTAATCAGCCTGGCAATCGTTACATGTATATAGGGGGATTAAAGGTTGTGTTTAATGTGTACTCTTCTCAAAAGTTCCTTAATCAACTGCTTCTGAATTTTACTCTGTTTTATGTGCATTACAGATAATTTATTCAAATATTTTTTGAGTGCTTACTGTCGGGCACTGGCAGTTATAAATAGCATATAATAGAATAGCTTTTTTTTTTAAAATGAGGATTATTCTTTTTTTTTGTAAATTTACTTATTTATTTATTTTATTTTTGGCTGTGTTGGGTCTTCGTTTCTGTGCGAGGGCTTTCTCTAGTTGCGGCAAGCGGGGGCCACTCTTCATCGCGGTGCGCGGGCCTCTCACTACCGCGGCCTCTCTTGTTGCGGAGCACAGGCTCCAGACGTGCAGGCTCAGTAGTTGTGGCTCACGGGCCCAGCTGCTCTGCGGCATGTGGGATCCTCCCAGACCAGGGCTCGAACCCGTGTCCCCTGCATTGGCAGGCAGATTCTCAACCACTGCGCCACCAGGGAAGCCCTAGAATAGCTTTTGTAGAACTTGAATTTGAATAATATTTTGTCACTGGTTAATTGTGACATCTGTGTGGACAGGAAAATAATCTGAAAAATAAATCAGACTTTTCTTCATTGAGGCCATCCTTCACATTAGAGTAAATGAGTTTTTTGGGGGTGATAATTTCAAGTCTTGACTTTTCATTTGAGTCATATAGTAAATCTTATTAGAGGCCTGATTTTTACTTCCGAAACCGTTAGAAGTGGGCCATATAACAAAGTAATTAAGATGAAAGGCTTTGGAGCCATACTGCCTGAATTGGAATTCTGTATCTACCACTTTGAGAGGGCTTGGAGAAAGTTACTCAGCTTCCCTGCATAATCTTCGGAATTGTAAAATGAGAATAATAATAGTGCTTACCTTACAGTTTATGAGGATTAAATACGGTTTTAAAATTTTTGCTGTGTATAATACAGTGAGCACACAATATACTTGACCTATGGTTATTAAAGGACAAACATTAGAAGTGGAAGTTAACTGTTACTAGAACTATAAATTCCTTTTGGAGAAGACACCCCCCCCCCCCATCTTCTAGTCTTTTAAAATCATAACCATTAGCGATTAGGAATTTTAATGATGTTATCAGTAGGTAATTTTTTTTAAATGCGTCTGCAGAAACAGCCTTTTAAATCATTTCTTATGTTGAGAATGAAAAAACAATGCAGATAGTACAGACAACATGAACAATTTTTTTTTTTAACACTCACCTGGAGAATTCAGCATAGGAGTGTGGGCCAGATGTATTTAGGATTGGGTTAAAATTTGGCTAATGTAAGTAAGTTAAACTCTCTTGTTTTCTCAGGAGCTTAAAAGGGACCTTAGAGATGTCTAACATTTTGGTTGTATAAGACTCTTTCCTAGCTGTTTAATGATTACTGTGAATTTGTTGGAAAAGTACTTCATGCATTACTTGACTTGAAATGTCACTCTGGTGGTCGGAGCAGAATCTTGTACTAGAGCGTAATAATTCAGTTTTTCTTATTTTATTTTTTTTGTAGATTGTGGGTTTCTTCAAGGTTGAATTTCATGTTTGTTTCCCCTCTCTCCCAACCAGAGTGCTGATGCTGTAAAAAAGGCTAGAGGTTTTTTGGAATTTGTGGAGGATTTTATTCAGGTTCCTAGGAATCTTGTTGGTAAGTACTTCTACTAAATGTTAAATAAGTTAAATGTTATTGAATTACATACAGTGACTTAATTGAAAATTAGCGTTTTCTGATATCTTAAAGTTATGTAGAGTATTTTTTTTATAACAGTTTGTCATAGTTTTTCTTAAGCCTTTTCATCCTTTGGCCTCTTTCTTAATATTTTCATTTGCTTGATGTCTTTATCATTCATATATCCATCAAAATTGTCATAGTACTTTTTGAGAAGGTATTTGTGGTAATTTTTTTTGTTTAATGTAGAAGAAAAAGTAAGAGTGGACTAACAATAGGGTAATAAACTTCTACACAGTAGGCCTCAAGTAAGTAATAGTTGTTGCAAAGGCATAGACTAAAGTTTAAGAAGTCATAGGAGGAGAGAGGGATGGTGATGATGATATGAGGGGAGGTTTCACTATTAAGTTTTTGACACTCAGTGAAAACTGCTGCGCCCATGGGTTATAAGTTAAGTGACAATTTTTGAATTTGAAGGTGCAGTTAAATCAGCATTATAGTTTGGGATTAGTTGTTTAACAGCTTTGTTATTAATATCCTCTACATCTGTGCTGTCTGTCCTTTAAAATGCTGTTTGAGACATATGGGAGAAGCTTTGGTCACATGTTAAATACTTAGTGATTATCCTAAAAGTTCGGCATAAATAAAGCATCAACATGATGTAGCAAAATTTACTAGGGGAATGGTTTTTTATGATTTTTTTTTTTGTCATCTATTGAATCTCATTAGTTTTTTGACCTTAGTGAAATAGTTAGAGCCCCTTGGGCTCCATTTATATATGGTTACACCTATAGGAAGATTCTATACATGTTTTACTTGTCAAATTCTGTAAAACATTAGTAGGTGAAAATTAAAAAAAAAAAAACACTTCCACTATTAAAAAAGATGTTTGTTTTGGCCAGTAACAAGTAGTGCACTTGGGATAATAGTGTACAACACAAGAATTTGGACAGTTTCGTGGTGTTCAACTGTATAAAAATCTTTTCACTTCTGCCCAAACGTTTGGATGGGTATGATATACTACCCGTTAAGTAAGCTCCACTTAATCTGTTCTTAGAAACCACTGTTCACTGTACACTGAATTGCTGGAGATTATGAGTTGAGAGGTTAAAATTAAATGTAAGTCTCAGGAATTGTACATAATTTTAATAAATGTTAAGATACAAAAAGTTACCAAATGTTTATTGTTGCCTAATGAAATTGCCTTTGACAAGAAAGCTGCTTTTGAAAATGATCCCCTTTGTTGTTTATATAATACTCTATTATTGACAGCTATCAGTACTAACATTTTGGTTGCTGCTTTTACAGAACATAATTTAACTTAAGATTTCTTCACTTGTAAAAATGATTTGGAGGTGAGTGTGTCCAAGGGAGTCAGGGTTCTTTCCAGCCCAACAATTCTATAGAAGATAGCCTTGGTCTTGTAGAATTCGTGGTAGTGTTAATTTTAAGTAAAAATTCCTGATATTTCAGAAATAAGGAAATTGGATGTATTTGTAGCTCTCAGATTTTTCTCTTTATTCATTTATCTGTGCAGTGATGTGAGTACCTGTCATGTCTCTTTTTTTCCTCCACCCTGGCTTGGTTGGCTTTGGTGATTTGGGTTATTTGTTTACTGTTTAGAAAATAAATATTAGCAACTATTATGCATTGGTGAAATACTCAGAAGTAAAGACTTCAGTTGGTTGGTGTGTATAATAGTAGTACTACATCTTCCTCCAAAATGTTTTCTGGGTGAAGCAGTGTTTTGAAAAATAGTACATTCTTAGTCCAAGTGAAAGAAAAAAAAGAGGACTGAGACGTAAATGGGAATGAGGACTACTTGGTAGGTAAGTTTCAGAGAGGATTCCCGCACATGTTCAGGTTCCAAGGGTTCTAGACTTGTTGACCATTCCCATCCTTCCCAAATCAAAAGTATTACATGAACGTTGATTTGAAAATTAATTGAAACTTTTCACCTCTTGGAAGCCTTCCTTAATCACTTCTCTACTCTGTCCCTTCAGCATTTATGCTCAGTGCTCATTATGCTACAGGTCTGCTTCAGTTTGTCAATATGCTTTGGAATTTAAACTGTGGAAATGATCAGTTAAAATACTGACGGTCTCTGGTGGGACTAAATAAAACTTGCAGGTAGGTCCTTGCCACAGACCCCAGAAGGGTGATGGATATTCACTCAGCACTGGTATAGTTCACAAGAAGGAAGGGGTAAAGATTTGGGGGAGGGGGTATGATATATCCATCTGTTTTTTCGAAAAGATATTTGCTTATTTTTATCAGGGTCAAGGATGGAGTTGCTGCTTGAGCTTCACTGTGTTAACATGAAGGTTGCTTTTATATGCTGCTGCTAGGGCTGCTCAGAGAAGACATACATCATGTGACTTCCCTGTCCTACTCCTTTGTTTTTTCTTTTTACCTGTTCAATTGCTGCTGCTTTTAAACTTAGGGTTATTGGGCAAGGAGGTTTGAAAATCCTATAATAGTGTCTGCTGTATTGACCGGCTTATTGTTGCCATTGTTTCCTTATTTATCTCCTTCCCCCCTTATTTATTCTTTATTGGGAACTGTTCTCTCAAGCATGCAATAGGAGAAACTTATATTTTAACCTCTTACAACCAAAATTAATTTATTGTGGAAATAGATTGCTGATATAGTATGAAATTTTAATTAATTGAGGATTTGGACTTAACAAATAAGATGTTGCTGTTAACTTAGGATACATCTATTTCATCTACTGATAGTTACTTGAACATTTACTTCTGTTACCAGGTAACACTACCCAGTATTGCTTTGTTACTTTATGGGTGTATGTTAGCTTTATAACAAGTGAGTTCCTAAGGGGAAGAGCATCTTCGTGTCCTCCTTTTAGTTTCTCCTCTAATTATTGGATACTCAATAACTGCTGTTGTGACAGACTTACAAGTTAAGTGTGGAGAAGGTAAATAATTTGAATTTTATGTCATTTTACAGTATTTCATATCTAGGAAGACAGCAGACTATATACATGTTGTATGTAGTTGTACAGTTCTGCAGTACTTTAAAAACTTACAGGTGTAAAATGTAATACTTGTTAAATGTCAACATTTTATTTTGGTGAAGAGAATATTCATTTTAAAAGAATCTTGAAGTCACAGGTGTCTTTTGAACAAATAGGAACTTGAAAATAAAAGCCAGATTGATGACTTTGTTAGTTGTTTGAATAATAATATATGTAATATGTCATAAATGTAAACAAATTGATGTGTTTAATGCCAAAAGTTTTCTTTTTGCCTTCATTTATATATCTAAGTTTTTGAAATAAATGGGTTGGACTTGATATTTTAAAAATAGAAAAATGATATAGAACATATTAAAAAATATTTAGACATTGAAAATGGCTTACATGTGAGTGGCACTGTCAATCTCAGTTAATAGTAGTTGCCTTAGGCGTACCGAAGAGAAGGTTTCATACCAAGGATAAAGTTCCTCAGTGGTCTTTAGGGTGAGTTAATTGAGAGTAAGAAGATGAAGTTTTGCTTGGTTTTTATAATTTGATAGTAAGTCAAATTATTTGGGCTGGTGTTGAAATGATAAGCAGTGTTGGTTTTTAACTTACCATTATATGTGTTTTCTCTTATTAAAGGAAAAGTAATTGGGAAGAATGGCAAAGTTATTCAAGAAATAGTAGACAAATCTGGTGTGGTTCGGGTGAGAATTGAAGGAGACAATGAAAATAAACTACCTAGAGAAGATGTAAGTATTTAAAACATAATTTGCCTGTGTTGTGTGTCTCCCTCCCCCCTGCCCCCCATTCGTTTTCTGGTTGACTTACAGTACTATTTTTTATATTTTGAAAATTGTTTTAGAAAAGTTATATCCGGTGAACTGCTTATGCTCTGCAGCAGATTTTTCTTTTTTAAAAAGTTCTGTTCCTTATAATGTTGCTTAACACACTTAGAAAACAAGTCATCTTTCAGTTGTTGGCCTTGGGCTCTTGGCTGGTTTCTCAGTACGTCAGTAAAAAAGCCAATTTTGGGGGGGGAAAAAAAAAAAAAGACTGATAATCCTAACAGTTCTTTTTTTTGTACTTAGAGTGTAAAGAATTTGATATTCTAAACAAAACAGTCAGCTGTGAAGGAATTCTTGATAAGTAACACTTCTTGACCTTTTTTTTTTAAATTTGTAAGCCCTAACCATTTTTTAATTGAAATCTTTAAGCTTTATGTTGCTAGTAATTCTGATGCCAACTTTCTGAAATTTCTTTTTCAGTCTTTTTCTTACATGTTGATGTCTTGTCCATAGTGCTGTTTTTTTCCTTCTCATCCACCACTGTAAGCATCTCTCATCTTTGTGGCTCCAGTGGTCAACTCTGTATAAGTTGCATGTCTGAACATAAGGCAAGGATTTTCCCCCAGATTATCTCCCAGAAAGCAGTACATTCACAGCTTCCTCAGTTTTGCATGATAGATAACTAGAGAGTTTGTTTGCCTATCGGACAGAGTAAGTTTTTTTCAAAAAAAAAAAAAAAGAGAGAGAGACAGAGAAAATTGTAGATTTTGGCTCAGATAAATAGCCTCACAGCTGGTATTCGATGTTGTAAAGATGCCTATGAAAGATACCATTTCCTTTATTCCTTTTACTTAGTTAGAATGTGGAGGTAAATACACACTTAAAAACAAATGAGAGAAAAGAAATGACTTACTATTATACAAACGAGTACTTGTGGATTGATTTCATCCTACACTGCTTCAAAAACTGCTGTGAACCTCAAGTAATTTTAACTGATTCTTAAGCAAGCACCATGCCCCAAATGGGGGGGGGGAATCCCATTTTTTCTTGACTTTAAGATGAGGATTAAAATCGAGGGTGTCATACTGTTATAATTGGCACTGTCCCCATTTATACTTAATATATAAAATAATGGTGATCCATTTGGCATACAGCCACTGCCTAAAATTGATCTGAAGATCAAGGTGTTTACTGGGCAAGGTCATTAATGACTCAATTATAAATTTCTTAGCTTGATACTAATATCTAAGTCTTCCCTTAGCTTGACTTATTCCCAGTTGCTTTCCAGTATTTACCATCTTGTTGCAAGCTAATTCTTCTAGGCCCTCCTTCATAAATTAAGAAGTTATTGTACTTCCCTTTGTTTGTAGTTTTGGTCATTGTTACCTCCATTTCTGTGCCAGAGTTAAGAAATTTAAATGCTAAAAGATACCAAGCACATTATGTAAATTACGAAGCAAGTTGGGATGTACAAGATAGGAAAGGGAGGAAAGAAATGTGCTTCTCACGTTTAATCTGGTTGCTGTGTAGGAATGCATGTATTATGTGTTGCTGTTTCTTCCCATATTTTAAAGAAAAGCTGGAAACCTAAACAGTACACAAAATTTTTCAATTTTCAAAACATTGCATGTGAAAACAAATCTGAAGGTTGATATTGGCTTATTTGGGGCCACCATTTCACAATTTAAGCTGTCTAGGGGCATTCCCTGGCGGTCCAGTGTTTAGGACTCTGCACCTTCACTGCTGTGGGCCTGGGTTCAATCCCTGGTTGGGGAACTAAGATCTCGCAAGCTGTGTGTCATGGCCAAAAAGAAAGGAAAAAAAAGCTGTCTAAATCCCCTGGAGACTCAGTTTGTAACTTGTTTACTCTGAAGTCTTTGGTGACTCATCTCTAGCCCGATACGACCTTTCCACCTGTATACCGTAGCTTTTATTGTCTATATAATTGTGTATTTAATGATTTTCTTTAAGTCTTAAATTTTGTTTTCTGGTTTATCTTATGTCTCCAAACCAGGTTACGGAGTTCCTTGAAGTCAAGAAATCAAATTCTCATATTCTCCCTTCTTCCCTAGCATAATGAACTGTATAGAGTAGGCACCTGGTAAATATTTGAAGTCAGTTAATTCAGGTTTTTTAAGATTAGATTTGAGTTTTTACTTGTAAAAGAAACACGGTTTATGTAAAGGTTAGAATAGCACAGAAAGGTATGGTGTAAAAAATAAATTATATTTATGTCCTGTTCATGTCTTTCTCTTCCATCATGTCTCATAGATTTTAGACTTGTCAGGTTGCCTTTTTGTGTCTTCTGCTCTTAAAAATAATGTTGCAACAAAGATCCCTTGTGACTGAATGGTAAATTCCTGGAAGTGCATTTGTTAGATCAAAGGGTATATGGCATTTAAATTTTTAGATCTTGTTAGTTTTCCCACACATTCCTCCACCAGTATAGAAAATGTCTGCTTTCCACATATTTGCCAATACTGAGTTTTATCACAGTTTAATTAGTGCCATTCCAGAAGATGTACATGTTATCTTTCCATTTGCTTGAAAGACATTTTCTATAAACAGATTGTCCTTTGCATATTTTTTGTCATTTTTTATTACTGAAGTGTGCAAGCTTTTACATTTTGAGTAAGTTAGTCTTTTTATGTATGTGGCAAATATTTTTGCCTTCTGACTTGTGCAATTTTGTGTCATGTTTGGCAGGGCATAGATTGTTCAGAAGTGCATTTCTAGTTTTTTCCCTCCAGTTTTTTTTTTTTTTTTTTGGGTGTAATGTTATCAGGAGCAGGATCAGCTTTATTTTCTTCTGAGTGCTAGTTTGTCTCAGTGTCACCTATTAACTGTAAATAATCAGTTTAAAAAATATTTTTAAATCTAGAAATTTCACTGAAATAACTTAGATATAAACTCATATATTCAGTAATAATCATTTACTCTTTACTCCAGTTTTTTTTTTCTTTAATGGTTTATAATACCTATTAAAATAGTCTGTAAAATACGTGCAGTTAAGGATGCCTTTTTACTGCTCCTTTTCTTTGGAGGTAACTTGGTTACTATCTCCAGTTGGGGGTCAAGGCATTCTGTTTCTCTTAATCCTTGCAGATCAGCTGTTTGGAAAGACTTTACCTTCTTTATCTACTTTGTAAAAGTCTTATTTATTTTTAATATTGACTTTAAAGGACAATAATATTCTTATGAATTCCCCTAAATTTCCACATCTGGGATGGCATAATTCACATTCTACCTAATATTCCTGTGCTTTTTAAATTCATGTCACTAATGCTGTACAATGAGATTATTATCGGAAGGTTTATTATCTTTTCTGAGATTATGATTACCTTTAGAACAGGGACTTTATCCTATTCCTTAGCATAGATTCTGGCAGTTAACAAGTGGATGTTATTTGGAATTAAGTAACTGGATATGAAATTGGCTGGGGAGCAAATTGTTTTCTCAGCTGTAGAATTGGGATATTTCTTAAAGTGAATTTTTAATGAACATTAAATAATGAACGTAAATAATATAGTCCCAGAAATACAGTATGTGATTAAAACTTTTTAGATCTCTTTTCTTCCCCTCCCCTGTCTTTTATTCACTTTGTATCCTCTGTTTTCTGCATGTGAATTTTTGAGGACACTGTCAAGACTTTCTCACTTCCTAATAAGCTTAAGTTAGAGTCCCTTGTTTCATGCCTTCCTAGTTGTAATTACTTCCTTATAGTCACTACAGCTTTAAGCTCCATGATAGCTGTGCTCTGTACTGTAGCCTTAGCAACTGTCCTGGTGCATTTCTTCTTTTTGATCTCCCATACTAAAATTCAATTAAATTTTTAAAAAATTATCTTGAAAATAAGTCACATAGTAGTTTCTTACGTAGAATAAAAAGTTAAGCCACACTTAATTCCATATTTAGATTCCAAAGTTAAGCCAGTTTGTTTAGATAACTGTTAGGAACTATTCTGTAAAATCAAGAAAATGAGGAAAGACACTGTGATTGGGTGAGTTTACTTAGGATCTGTTCATTGCCCTTAGCCAGTAGGAAGCTGTAAGTTTACTTCTTTAAAGGAAAAAAAAATCATCATCATATTCTCCTCCTCCTCACTTTTTTAAACCTTCCTCCTTTGAAATTCAGCTAAGTAAACCAGGTCTGGGTTAATCCTTTCATTTGCTTTAATAACTGGTGACTACTTGCCCATATCAGTAATTTCTTTACATTGCGTGAATATTGAGAGTCTGTAGATGGTAATTCTATTAATGGTCACGAAGTACTCCTTCCATTACACACATGTTGAAAGTTTTGCTATCTGAGCACATATTATAGGGATGACCTGGCTAATGGGTTTTATTATGTTTTTAAGGAAAGCACTACTGAAGTGATATATCTAGTCTGAAAATTCATGCCAGTTTGATGGAAAATTTCTTTAAAAGTTGGTATATATACTTAAAAGATTAGATTGAATTAGAAATTAGAAAACATAAATATTAAATACTGAGGATGTTGTGTTTTCTTACAGGGGATGGTTCCATTTGTATTTGTTGGCACTAAAGAAAGCATTGGAAATGTGCAAGTTCTTTTAGAGTATCATATTGCTTATCTAAAGGTTTGTATAGTGTTCATATCCTGTTGCTCTACACATTAAACTTTAATTTTATATTTGTAGTAAATTTTAAGTCTTTAAATATTTTTGTTAATTCAGCTTCATATTTGCCCTTTCTTTCTGCGTGAGAATATTAAAAGTCTTTTGCTGTAGTAAAATGATTGGCCTCATGTACATTTTTTCTCTTTCCCTCTGTACTTTTACATTTTTTTCCGTACTGTTTAAGACATGGTCACTCTTGTGTTTGATGCAGATAGGACACAGAACCAGGAATGAAGGTGGGCTTTCTTGGTAACTGATATTCTCTGAATCACATGTACTACCCCCATAGATATCAGTTGATAATTCTTAACCATTGTTTTTAATATAGTCTGTCTGGGTTGATGAATAAAGCGAAAAGGTTTTAGAAAAGAAATTCCCTATAAGTTGGATTGTCATTTTCTGCTCTTCTTATTCCTGTTGTTTTTTTCTTGTTTATAGTATCTCAACTGCTCTGTCTCTAGTTATGTTTTCCTTTTAGTCACTCATATCATTGGCTGCTGTGTTAATATTTTGAAAGCACCCCTGATAATGTCATTCCTTTTTTTAAAACTCATCTTTCCAATACTCTACTGCCTTTTAGCCAAGAGCTTTCTCTAGACACTTTACCTTCATTCACATCCTGTAATGGCCTCATTCTCTGAATGACCAAGTCTGCCAGTTCATCTAGGTCAGAACTCAAGTGTCATTATTTTGATAGGAAAGTAGGTTATTAATAGTACCTGTCATAAATGGTACCTTACCTCATTTAGCAGAGTTTTTACTCCTTGAAGGCTAGATCTGGTAATTTTGTGTAATTATTAGCTGTTTAAATAGGTTATTTCAGCACTTGTCTGTTGAACATCCCCTAGGTTATTCTAATGCTTGTGTGTAAACATTCCCTTGAAGGAGAAGAGTCATTGTCTTTTTATTTTGAATACCTGTAGCACTTAGCATGGTTGGCACATGATGCTAAGGCATTTAGTAAATGCTTGGTGAATTGAATTAGCAAATGACCTTGTAAATTGTGTTCATTAGGAATACAGTTATACTTTGCTGAATAACTGCCCAAGATCACAGCTTTTTTCATTCGTAGGACTGGAGTATAGCTCAAGCTCTGGGCTTTAAGAAGACAAAAAAATACATGTAAGATTTATCCTTTTTTGTTTTGGTTATAGGAAGTAGAACAGCTAAGAATGGAACGCCTGCAGATTGATGAACAGCTACGACAGATTGGTATGGGTTTCAGACCTTCTTCCACCAGAGGGCCTGAAAAAGAGAAAGGATATGCCACTGATGAAAGTACCGTCTCTTCTGTACAAGGTTCTAGGTCTTATAGTGGAAGAGGCAGAGGTCGTCGGGGCCCTAATTACACCTCCGGTTATGGTAAAAAAAAAATTTTTTTTTTTTTGGTAGTGGTTTCGGTGCTCCAATACATTTTGCTTATTATTGTTTTTGGGTTTTTTTAGGATTTATTTTTTATTAAATTAATTAATTAATGGCTGCGTTGGGTCTTCATTGCTGTGCGTGGGCTTTTTTCTAGTTGCAGCGAGTGGGGGCTGCTCTTTGTTGTGGTGCGCAGGCTTCTCGTTGTGGTGGCTTTTCTTGTTGCGGAGCATGAGCTCTAGGCGTGTGGGCTTCAGTAGTTGTGGTACATGGGCTCAGTACTTGTGGCTTGCGGGCCCTAGAGCGCAGGCTCAGTAGTTTTGGTGCACGGGGTTAGATGCTCCGCGGCATGTGGGATCTTCCCGGACCAGGGCTTGTACCCGTGTCCCTGCATTGGCAGGCGGATTCTTAACCACTGTGCCACCAGGGAAGTCCTGCTAATTATTGTTTAGTTCATCACTTTATCTTGGCTTTGAGGGCAGGAGATAGTTCTGAGGTACATGTTTTAATAGTGACAGCATGCTTTATATTAATGACAGTAAAAGGTTTGTAGTGTTCAAGTAAAAGGTTTGTGTGTAATGAAATGAAACATGTTTTTAAGTTTATAGCTCATGATCATGTTTGTTCTAAATATTTAGAATAAATATATATGCAACTTGTTTTCTCAGGTATTTTCCTTGTACAATTGTATACATTTTCCAATAAAAACCTAGTGATGGTGGTGATACTACTAGGATTTATCTTTTGCCTACCCTCTAGGAAAAGTAAAAATGAAAAAATACACTAATCACCGTGCCATGATTACATATAGCAAATCTGTACTGGTTTTTAAAATATACTATATTGGTTCATTTGGCAGTTTTGAATATTAATATCTCACATCTGGAATTATTTTGTGAAATACAGCATTTCAATAATATGAGGGCTTTAAAAGTTAGAACCTAGTTAACATTTTATAAATGAACATTTTTCTAAAATGTGTTTCACTGAGAGGATGGGGCTTAACCTATGTAGGAAGGGACCGGTGGATGGTGATTGTCAACAATTCTCTAATCCTGAATTTCTCAGTTCGTCTTCAGCTTTGGAGTTGTTCCATTTTTCTGCATTTGGACTTGGATCTTAGCAGTGACCTGATTTTTTTCTTCCCTTCTATCTTTCCTTCTCTCTTCTCTTCTCTCTTCTCTACTCCCCTATGCTCATCCTAACTGCTTTGGGAAAAAATTTCATAAGCCTTTTCCAGAGTAGAAGGCATTTAGGGAAAACAAATACATGAAAGCTTTACAGTGTGCAGATTCCACTTCCACATTTCATGTTTGACCAAAGGATCATCTAATGATGCCAGAGTTATATTAGATTTGTACTGTCTTTCATTTGTTGTAGAGTTGGATGGTCAAGTTTTCCTTCCCTTTTTTCATTACTTTAAAGTTAACCCTGTATTGAAGCCTGAAAAGAAAAATTCCAGTTACTGTGTTCAGTATGTGAAGGACTGAGAATTGAGAACTATTACAATCCTGAAAGCACATTGAATACAAAAGACAATCAGTAGTTAAATAGAAATGAAGTACATACTGAATGATTTTAGAGGTACAGATTACTAGTACAAATAATCAGATTTGGTTTTTTGGTTGACGAATTCATTGAACAATTTTATAAGCCTCTGGGAAGTCCACTTATTAACAAGAGGTCACTCTTCAGCAAAATGCTTTTGTTGACAGTAGAAATAAATTTAAATGAGAATGGTAGAGGAATATCATTTGGATTGAAGAAAGCTATGCAAATTGTTCAGTAGATGGCACTCTTACCTCTGAATCTTTGCAAACTAGTAACATTGTGTTTCTTGAAATAGCTGTTGAACTTAAAGTGGGCTCCAGAGAAATAAAAATTATTTGAATTTGGTTGTAGATGTTCTTGTCCGCTTAATAGCAGGTTTCTTAGGTGGTGAAAATATATATATATATATATATATATATATATATATATATAAGCTGTATAAAAATTTAACGTCTCTGAAGTTATATACATCCATTGTAATGGATGATGTCTTACAACTTTAATTGGCAGCATTTTCTTTAAATGGCACACAAAATATGACCTAATGTTGGATTTGATAAAATGCGGGGCTTTAGCTGTTAATATTAAGTTCAGCTTACGTGTTCATTTAAAAGGATGTGAACCATCTTCATAAGGTGATTTTAGAAGTTTTAGGGGAAAATCTGAGTTAAAATTCTGTTAAAAACAGGTCTTTTTATTTGTTGGAGCCATTACAAATTGAATCGGTTTCATGGATCATTTATAAAGCCTCCTCCCACCCTGACTTTTTGGATTCATGAACTTACATTTTACAAAATTGAGATTGGAATGATTGCAATGATTTTAACAGAGTATTTGTTTTCTGTTGATTATGCAACAAATCATAATTTCAGAGGCTTTTACAATACTATTATCTTACAGTTCTGTAGGTCAGAAATCTGACATGAGTGTCACTGGGCTAAAATCTAAGTGTTGGCATGTCTGTATTTCCTTTTGGAGGCTATAGGGAAAAATTTGTTCCTTTGACACTTCCAGCTTCTAGAGACAATCTCTGTTCCTTGGCTTATTGCCCGCTTCCTCCGTCTTATAAAGCCAGTAATTACAGAGAGTCCTTATGCTGCCATCTCTGGTTCTCTGTAGTTGAGAATGGTTCTCTACTTTTTAAAGATCCATGTGATTAATTTGGCCTTACCTGGATAATCTAGGATAATCCTCCCACCTCAATATCCTTAACCTTAATTACATCTGCAGAGTTTCTTATGCCATCTCAGAGATGTTTAATATGAAGGAAGTGGAACACTAGCCAGTTCATTAGCTTTTTTTGTTCTTGACCTTAATAGCTGTCTTTATCTACTGAAATCTATCTATGATTTAGACACCCTCTTTGAGTATCTTATCTTGAGTATTAGATTTAGGTTAAACTTAAGAAAATTGTTTTGCTTATGATACTGAGTTAAATACTACACTGTATTTCTAAAGATAATTCGAAAGGAACTTCTGTTAAAAAATGAGATACTCATCTAACTTCAAATCTTGGTAATGTTTTCAGGCAGGGTATATAGCTTTGTAAATAAATCCCAAAGTTCTGATACATTCCAAGGTTTTTTTTGATTGTTTTGTTTTGTTTTTTAGCTACTCATGAAATGGTAAACTACCCTTATTCCACCAGACCATGACATCAGTTAACAAAGTTCTTTTTTGTCATTTGGAAAAATAAGTGTTTTGATTCATTCTCTACTATGAGACTCATTTCTTAACAAAGATTCGAATGTCAGTACTAGAAGCTTGCTATATTTTTCTTAAAATGTATGTCTGATTTACCCATTCTTATATAATGACTAGCTACATCTATATTTAATGGCATATGGAGAAAAAAAGATGGATAGATGACTTATTTTTAAAGGAGAAAGGAAGTTGGTAAGCTTGTTTTTAAACTTTACGTTTTAATCCCTGTACTTTAGTACTTAGCATTTTGTGCATCTGAAGAGCTCTTGTGTTTTGCTTTTATCATTAAATGACTATGGAGTTAATATAGTGTATTTTTAGTTTATCTTTCTTATTTGGGAGTTCAGCATAAGAACTTCAAAATCATGCAGCAAATTCACATCTCAAGAGAAAATTGATATGCATGTTGCTAGGCTTCTGGGGGCATTTAGAGGTATAAGACAGAGCTCTCCCCTTTATTATATTGTAGACCAAGTGGGAAGTATATCCACATTGGAGAAAATAGAAAACAATATATGACAATACTTCATGATAGATACACATTAATTTTAAGGAAATAAGGGGAGAGGTCTGTTTTTAGTTCTTAGTTAAATTGGTTGGAAGCTACAGACATTGAACTGGGCTCTTAAGGAGATAGATTTGCATGTATAGGGTTCCCACACTATCAGAAAGTAGAGTTTTCCTGTGAAACCTTTTGTAAGCTGAAATGGCATAAAGTGAAGAAGCAGTTACCTTAGGACACATCTTGCTAATAGATGCACAAAATAACGTGAGATAAAGCACAGATGCTCACTGACACAGTTCAAAACTATGTTGGCTTGATGCTGAGTTTAGTTCCTGAGGAAGGAGCTGGGGGGTGCTGCTGTCACTGTTTGGGGTGCTTGCTGCCTCTGTAATGGCTTGCTGCAAAGCAAATGCTGAAGGCTATTTTCTCTTCGTGCCTTTTTTTTCCCTAAAGCAGAAATCCTCTTTGATTTCTTTTGGCTAGCGAAAACAGGTATTTGTGTAGGTCTTTTGTAAAAGCAAAATGATGTAAAATGGGCTTCCCTGGTGGCGCAGTGGTTAAGAATCCGCCTGCCAATGCAGGGGACATGGGTTTGAGCCCTGGCCCGGAGAGATCCCACGTGCCGTGGAGCAATGAAGCTCGCGTGCCACAACTACTGAAGCCTGCGTGCCTAGAGCCTGTGCTCCGCAACAAGAGAAGCCACTGTAATGAGAAGTCCGCGCACTGCAATGAAGAGTAGTCCCCGCTCGCTGCAACCAGAGAAAGCCCGCGCACAGCAACAAAGACCTAATGCAGCCAGGAAAAAAAAAAAAAGGTGTAAAATGAACTTTTGAAAAGCATAGGATACCTCTGTGCTAAGAGGAAAGGATGAAAAAATGCCATCCCAGAACTAGCAAAGAAGTGGGAATGAGTATGATAGTGATTGGGTCATATAAATCTGACACATTAATTGTGTTATAATAATAATGATATTGTAGGCTTTCATAGAATCTTTGCAGTGTTTGCATTTTTAAAAGGTCACTATTGAATTTGGTCATTGGGATGTTAGAAAAAGTCTGTAAACTTTTAAAGTCATGCTGAAGTTTTTGTCTCACTGATAATGGCTTCAACTCCATTGATTGTCAGGTTGAAGCTGTCTTTTCTCAGAGTAACCTAAAATTTGTTCAGTGATTTCAAACGCTGTATTCTTCTAACTTAAGACATTATTGGGTGAAAAACATAATTTTATGTAGAGCTACTAAAAATACACTCCCAGTTCATGAGACCATCAATTATAAGAAATATTCTTATTTCAGAGATGTTAAATGTGAAAAAAACGTGCCACCTAGAATCAGTGAAATAATGGTAGAATACAGTATGCAGTTAAAATACTCATTCTTCTAAATATGATTAAATTTGCTTTTAAATATTGGATAGTGGTTATTTCTTATTATATTGGGTTGGCCAAACAGTTCGCTTGGTGAGTGAATACATTGTGCAATAAAATTCTTGGTGAAAATGAAAAATGTGTCTTTTATTTTTACTTAAAACCAAATGAACCGTTTGGCCAACCCAATACTAACAATTTGTTAAAAACCTAAAAATGGGCAAAATTTAAAAAATATTTCCCTATATTAAGTGCATTTTCATATTGTATATGTGTAATGTTTTGTATGTTTTCTGCAAAATTCTATTGGCTATGTTTCTGCGCATCCAAACAGTTCAATTTTTAATCTATCTGACTAGGTAAATACTTTATTACTGGTATACAATATTAACATTTAATTATTTCTTAATAAATTTCAAATTCATTAACATTTTTATTTCTCTTTCTTTGGAGCAGCCGATCAGTAGGGTTATTTAAACGATGATAAGCAGGAAATGTTGAAAAATTTCACTTTTTTCTTTAATAGAAATATAGTTGGCTTACGTTTTCTTCTTTCCCAAGGTACAAACTCTGAGCTGTCTAACCCATCTGAAACTGAATCTGAGCGTAAAGACGAGCTGAGTGATTGGTCATTGGCAGGAGAAGATGACCGAGAGAGCCGGCATCAGCGTGACAGCAGGAGACGCCCAGGAGGAAGAGGCAGAAGTGTTTCAGGGGGTCGAGGTCGTGGTGGACCACGTGGTGGCAAATCTTCCATCAGTTCTGGTAGTCTTTTATATACTATGTCAGAATCCTTTCTTGGTAAACAGTATAATTTCATACACGTTAATTCATTTAACAGGGCCACTCATTTTTGGAAGTTTCTCTTTTAACTGTCTGAGGAAAATAGTAGAATATATATATATATACACACATACACATAGCAACATAAGGAAAAGCACTACAGAGTGTTTCTCAGTGAAAGTTTAGCTAGAATATTCAGAATGTTCTTGCTTAGTATAATGGGCTGGGGGGAGAATTGAGAATTGTCAGGGATCCATGGACTAGATTATATCAGGGATACAACCATAACATATTATTGTATGGCAACTTTTAATAAAACCACTCTTAATAAATTTTAAAAAAAGGCTGGATCAAATCATACTTTTTACAGGACTTTAAAGTACTCTCTAGTTCTAGTGATATTCTTCAAGTCCTAAGTTCAGTTTACAGACTTCCAGGGAAATAGTTTTTTATATTTTAGTACATTGTTCACTATTACCAAGGTTTGTAAAATTATAGTATGCTGAATTACAAAGTAAATGTACTTTACCTAGTGTTTATGATTAATGGATAAACTTAGTGTCTTTTGCAAAGATGCTAGCTTGCTAGCTGTTACCAAAGGAAACTTAGAAAGGAAAAATCGTGATTAGGTGAATTTCTTCTATAATTTGATTGGTGGAAGCAATAAATGCACATAGGTAAGATGGGTATTTTTTTTTTCTTATAAATTATATCTTAAAACCTTTCCTTTCCCACCCTCACCCCACCTTACTCCACCTTCCCTCTTTCTTTCTGGAGATGGGAGTACTAGTCAACATTCATTTCCACATTTTCCTATAACCAGTTAGAATTTCAAATTTTTTAGTATGCTTTTTTGTGTAGACTTGTTTTGCTTGCTTCAGTTCATAGTAAGAGAGTTCTATTATGTCATGGAGTGCAGGTGTTGAGTATTATTTGGAAATAGTTCATTAACATTGGCACAAAGAAGCAGCAACCACATTGAACTCAGTTATGGAGACAAAAAGCTGTTTCGTGGAATTGATTCATATTAGCTGAATATTTGTTTTCATTTTTATTTCTCTAGCCTCTGGGCAGGATTAGCTAGGAATGTGAATGTAAAAAGTAGCATGTAATAATATACTAGTTCCTAATACGTTTTCAAAACAAGTCAAAGAGAAATGGTAGAAAGCCAAGTTGTCTGCCCATCTTCTGTTTTAATTTTTCATTGCCATTTAAAGGTTTTTATATTTGTTGTTTTTCAGGTAAAATAGTGATACAGAAAACATTTTATCTGAAGACAGAGAGGGTATATTTTTATCGGGGGAAAATTGAAGTTTCTTATCATTAATTGATATAGTTCAATATAGGTCAGAATATTCCTAATAACTGCAGCTCTCTTAAACAAATATTTCTTGCCTCTGACATGCATATAGTGCTCAAAGATCCAGACAGCAATCCATACAGCTTACTTGATAATACAGAATCAGATCAGACTGCAGACACTGATGCCAGCGAATCTCATCACAGTACTAACCGTCGTAGGCGGTCTCGTAGACGAAGGACTGATGAAGATGCTGTTCTGATGGATGGGATGACTGAATCTGATACAGCTTCAGTTAATGAAAATGGGCTAGGTATGTAAGCACTTAGGGAAAAGATATATATTATTGTATAATATTGTTAATGTATGAAGCTTTTTTTAAAAAAAAAAATCCCAAACATATGCAATTCACAAATTGAATTTTTCCTAGTGTTTACTTCAGACGAGGTAGATGGCTTTGTGTCTGTCTTAAATGTCTAGTTCTCAGAGTTGTATAGCCAAATAATTTGAAACTGGGAGGGTTTATTAAAGTACCCTTTGATGCCATTAAAACAATACAAATATTCAAACTGCAAGGCACTTAATACTCTTACTGTTCTAAACCAAAATTGGGCTTTCAGTTTGCCTCTTTAAATGTTATTATAAATGACACTAATGAAGGTGTGTATACTGAGTAGGCATTGATTTCCAGAGGGCTAAAATGTCATTAACTTTGGTAAAAAAAAGGAAAACTTTATTCCTGAATGATGATAATTTAAATTAAGTCTTAGAGTTTAATCAAGAGTTAAAACCCTCTTAATTTCTGGATGATAATTCCATTTTTTATGTAGTAGGAATGTTTCATACTACAAAAGTATTTTTCCTGTGAGTAATGTGTATTGTTTTATCTTTCCTGTTTAATTAAAAGGTTCTTTCCCCTTCTTTAAATCTTTGAAGGAAAGAAGTTTTTTGTTTTTTTATTTTTTTTGCTTTGTTTTTTGCTTTGTTTTTGTCAGAATAGTTCATGGTGAACTTTGCAATTACAGATGATAGTGAAAAAAAACCCCAGCGACGCAATCGTAGCCGCAGGCGTCGTTTCAGGGGTCAGGCAGAAGATAGACAGCCAGGTAACTTGCGTGGACCTGTTGACAACACCAGGTTACAAGCATGAAAAAAATATGTCATGTGTCTGCTTTCTAAATATATTATACTTACATGTACACCTGTGCATATACATTCAAGATGTGCATTGCATAAATTGTTTACTCAACTAATACGACTACTACTCTTAAGAAAATGCATTCTTCCTTCACACCGTAAATGTGTAGTAAACCCGTCTAATTGAACTAATGTTGTGTCTCAATTTTTTTACATGGAAATACTGTTGAGAAGACCGCTATTTTGTCCACTTGGCAGATTCTGCATTCTTGAGTTGGGGCCTGCCATCCCAGGAACTATGTTGTAGATTGTGATTGAGGTTGAGTGGCAAAACTGGGCAGTTTTTGCATGGTGCCTGCTTACTATATCTGGGTTCAGCACCTCATTTTTGTGGGGTTTCTCATACCCACAGTTTAAAAAAAAAGTATAAATGAAAAAAATACTTGAAAGTGTCTTTTTCCTAGTAAGAGGAATGCATGTTATGTTTTTGTTTATTGTAGTGTGATGCCTTTTCCCTTACACCTACTAACTATTCAAATTAATAGTACTTACTTAGTTTTAGAATGTTAATTTAAGTAGATATAATTTTTAGTAACTTCAAAGAAACTTGTTTGCTGTGTCTATACTATCTTGAACATAATTCCATTTCCTTTGTATGGAGAATCACATGTATATTTACAATGAAGAAACTGTGTGCACCAGAAATAAACCCCTTTTAAACTAATCAATTTTGCATTCTTTCCAAAGCAAATTCTTGTGTTTTCCCCAAATAAAGAATGTAAATTCCAGTATCATTATTTAGAATTTTAAGTTTAGTGGTTGTAGAGACATTTGGGAAAACTGGTTAAGGGTATTATTTCCATTCTTGGGAAAAAGAAAGTTCATGTTCTAAAGATAGTTGTAAATTTAAAAGGAATTAAATATTGTCAAAATAGAAGGTTCCAGGAAATGTTAGTTTTCTCTTCTTTTCTCTCTCTTTAGTGTTAGAAATATCTTTTAGATGAAGAGATTGTATTTATTTTGTTTTTTGAAGCTGGCATAGCAGTGCATACCGTTTTTGGCTGTACTTTATAAATAAGGAAATTTAAGCTATTAGTAGTATGGGCTTGAGATAGAATAAATTACAACATAATTTATTAACTAGGTGGATGGTGGTTCATTACTAAGTCAAAGGACATAAAGGGAATAACGTAAAAGCCTTTGATAAAGAAGAGGAAGTGATTTCTGCATGGTATTAATCGAAACTTGAGTAATTTAGGGTTTTAAGTAATTTCGCAATGATTTGTGTTCTTTACTGCATTTATTCCTGTTTTACTCTGTTCTTTGGAAGTACTGATTTCCTCTTTAGAACTCATTGCCTTTCTCAGTGTGCCCTCTGCCCCCCAAACCAACACACACACACACACACACCCACCCCCACAAGATAGGATAGGTGGAAAAAGCACATCATTTTCTCCTTTGCCCCTGGAAGGAGTTCTACGAAGGCAGCTTCTATCCAAAGTTAATGTCAACATTCTCTGAAATAAACAATTATTTAATTTGTTCTTATTTGCTCAGAATTTCTTGTTGCCCTTGGTATAAATTAAGCAGTGAGTATTCTTTACTAAGAAAAGTATGACAGTATACTGATGTCCAGTGGATTAACTTTGGAGCCCTTAAATTCTAGAGTCCAAATTATGCTGCACAAATTGCCTTAATTTTTTTCTGGATATTGGAAATACTTATTAATCTGTTTTGAACTTTTAAGTGTCTTGTATTATAAAGACTGGCTATAAACAGGTTTTTCTTTGAATTAACCGAGGTTATTTTTAGTTTTACCTCCCTTTGGTAGGGGAGGGGCACTGATAAATTTTTACCTTTCCAGCTAAGTGCCTATTAATTAATTGATAAACTGTATCAAAGTATACTATTCTCTGTACATAGTGGATGAAGAGTTCTAAGAATTGTCACATGTTCAAATTTAGTAGTATGTGTGTCTATGCATCAGGGTTTCCAAGTAGCTGAGTTCTTCCAGGTGTCACTGAGGGCTCTACCATGGAAACAGAATGAATTCATTAAGGTGCTCTCCAAACTAGAATACTTCCTAGGATGCTTTTGCTTCTGTGTATGTAGATATAATGATGAAGTGGATTTGATAGTATCCCTCTCCCCAATTTTGGAAACTATTATTAAATGTATTTATAAATTCATTTACAGTGAATTTAAATGACCATTTATAAAGCTCCAAAATGAGCACACTGAGTTTCTTATAATTTGGAGGAAAAGAGACAGTTTTAGACATGAAACATCTTTATTTAGCGGTGTTTCTAAAGATGTGTATTCTGAATTAAGTTGTTTCCTTGAGATTTAAAAAGATTCATTTTAATAGTTCTAGAAAGTTCTTGGATCTTATAAAGAAAGGTGTCAGCATGTTAATTCATGATTAAGAAAAATGAATTGTAAATACAGTCCAGCTTTTTATTATATTAAAATGATTTATTTTCATATAATTTGAACCTGATGGACTAGTTCTTCCCGTACGTAGTGACTTTAAATTTTAAATTTACCCGAGTTTTAATTCTTTTCGTAATTTACTTGCTCCCATAATTTAAAGTACACCGTATTCCACATAATCAGGGATTTTTCTTCACCAGTTTCTGAGGGAAAGTAAATGCTTTGAAAGGAAGAGGCTGATTATTTTGATATTTCTTCAAATCAGTGAATTCTAAGTTGTAAGTCCTTGAAGAGAAAGTTCTGCAGTATAAAGTGAGGCCAGTCCAGTGTACTAGCAGACCAGAGGTAGTTTGTTGCAATTGGGTTGGCAGTAGGGTGTTAGTTTGGGTTAGTCTTTTCCCCTTTGGGTTAGTCTTTTCCCCGTATCCCTACTGCCATTGCAAACACAAATACCTTTTCAGTCAGTCCCTTGAAAGATTGGCAAGATGGGGAAAGGGAGTGGTTACTGAACTAATGGTGGACCTTTTCCCACCATGATCAATGGCCACATTTTTAGGTTGGTGTTCTGTCATCTTTAGTTTGCTTGCAGTTTTTTTAGATTACTCAGAATGGTTTCTAGTGTGAAATGTGAAAAAGGAACCATAAAATACACTTGGATATCTTACTGTGCTTTAAAAAAAAATGTTAAAAAACAAAACAAAACCAGAACAACTAATTTCTGAGTAAATCTTTTACATCTTTGATGAAAATTTCAAATTGAAGCATGCTACACCACGATTTGACCCAGTTTGCCCCATTTTTTCCCCCACTGATAAGTGCAAACACTGTCTGGGCTTAGAATGCTGCATTCCCTATTCTTGGTTGTGGATTTCTATGTCAGACTTACCCCACAACTGTAGACTAACCAGAAGCAAATGGCTGGACTCTTGTTGAAGAGGACTTTAATCTAGGCTTCCTCGCTCTCCAGCTTGAAATCTTCTGTAGTCAGCACTAAACCACAGGCACATTTTTCAGGGTTAGTTTTTGGTTGGAGGTGGTACCCAGCTTAAGAAAATTTTGAAATTGGGTAACCCACCATTAATTTATTTTAAAAGTAAAATTACTCTTTATCCATAAATAAACTTTAGAAGTACTTTTTCAACACCTGTAATTTTTTTCTCATCTTCAACAGTCACAGTTGCAGATTATATTTCTAGAGCTGAGTCTCAGAGCAGACAAAGAAACCTCCCAAGGGAAACTTTGGCTAAAAACAAGAAAGAAATGGTAAGGAGAATTTAACCTGTAGGTTTTGGTGTTTTTATTTTTGTTTTTGGTATGGTTTAGTTTTATTTTCACTTCTTAACTTACTTGTATGATCACTTGTTTCCCCAGTTAGACCAGTAATATTTTAGTTAAATACTACTCTTGATTTTGTTTTTGGCCCCAGGTAACTGAAAATATGCATGCTTGAGCCTGAAATACTTTTCATTTAGAACTCTAAATAGCATTCGTAAAATTCAGCCTGCCCAAAGATACTGGGCATAGAGACTGTTGCCTTAATTTGGGGAGCAATAGGCTGAATATACCTCTTCTCAGTGGTGGATAAAGACCTTTAAGTTTCAACTCTTTTAAATATTTTAAGGGATTTGATATGTAAATGTGAGTTCCAAAGAAAAGGTGAGTAAGTAGGTGGTTATTTGCATTACTTAGGGTATTAATGTTTATATCTTTTATATGGTGAGCTTTCCAGTGGTTAAAATGAAATTAGGTGCAAGTTTTCAGTAAACAGGTACAGATTCTTCCTGTGGTTTATGCACCGCTAGATACTAGAGATAAAGAGTTGAAAAGCCCAGAGAGGTGGAGTACATTGGTATTTGTTTTGAATTTTAAGAATGTTTTAATTCTTTGATCCATTGTGGTATGTGAAACTAAAATTATTTATTAGCTAATTAATGTTTATGTAGCTATTTTCCTCCTCAGCTATAGATTTCATTTATAAAGAAGTTGAAAAAGTTGTCTCCCTTTGGCAGGCAAAAGATGTGATTGAAGAGCATGGTCCTTCAGAAAAGGCAATAAATGGCCCAACTAGTGCTTCTGGCGATGAAATTTCTAAGCTACAGCGTACTCCAGGAGAAGAAAAGATTAATACCTTAAAAGAAGAAAATACTCAAGAAGCAGCAGTCCTGAATGGTGTTTCATAAACTGAAGAAGTTCCTAGTTTACAGTTCTTTTACATTACATTTTACAATAGTGCTTGTACAAGCTTGCCAAAGATAGAACATGGATCGCCAGTCTTTACATCGCACTTTCAGTTCCTCCATTTGGAATTCAGAAAGGGGAGGGATCCTGAAGAAATCATATGTTAAACATACTTTGACACCTACTGTGTTATAAAATATATCATCAGATGTGCCTTGAGAATAGTATATGTAACATTAAAAAAAGTTGCTGGCTATAGGAAATGTTATTTTGTTTTCAAAATATGGCAGAGATGGGGGGAGGTGGGTGGGGGTGGGATCCCTAAGGGAATATTCTTTATGAAAGCATTAGCTGCTTTTGTTACATTTTTAATAATATGCAACCACTTCTTCACCTGAGGAAAACTAGAGTGAAATGCAGTCTACGATATTTTGCACTGAATTGTAATTTCTTCATTAGTTTAGTCTGGAAACTGGTCTGTTTTAATGTGTTTTTAAAATGCTGTATGTAGAGGAAAATCTGCAGGCCACTGGAATACATTTGTTAAATTCTCATCTGCAGGGATACTGGGTGATATTGGCAGCGACTGTTCTACATTGAGGCTTTGTTTGGTTTATTTATTAAAGTGTACAGTATTTAAAAAATCAAACATAGCTTTAGTTAAAACACTAAGCTGAATTAGTCATGTCCATTCAGACATAACCTGAACTACTGAAAAGATCAATTTCCAGAAGGTTTATTCTGTATAAACTACATGTTAGTCTTCAGTAGAGTATCTTTTCCTTTTCTTTTTTCCCCCTTTTTTCTTTCTTTTTTTCCCTTTTTCCTTTTTTTTTTTTTTTGTTTTTTGGATTTTGGTTGTTTGATGTGCAATATGTTTTTGTATGCAGGTAGTAAATAAACTTTGATCTTCCATTTGCTGATTTTTAACTTTCTACTTTTTATACCAACTGTTGAAAAACTAGTAGTTGGACCTACTTAAAGGCCTAGAGTAGTATTCTGATTGCTTTTTAAGATGCATTTATACTTGCTCATAAGTAGTAGTAAAATATTAGCTGGTCAATTTATCATTTTGTAATGAATCCTCTGAAATCTTAGTACTTAAAAAAATTTAGTGTGTTAGAATAGAATGGTTTAGGGTATTGATCAGAGATTTGATATTAGGAAAGTCTTTGTAACAAAATTCTAATCATAGGCAGCTTTTGGAAGGCATTGGGGTAAAATCCAGAATTTTACTTTTGCCTTTGATTCTTTATTAAAGTTATTTTTATAAAGAAGTACAATGAGCAGTTTTTAAATAAGGAATGTCACTAATTTGATTTTTGGTTCTCAAGGAAATAATTTTAAAGGTTCTCATACTAATGAATGGATTTTTTGTAAATATTTTAGCCAGATGTCTTAATTTTAGGAAGATACAAACTTACACGAAGTGTGTTGCAAGGTGATATCAAGTAATTGTGGGTTTATGGGAGTTGCTCTACAATATTATATAAAAACTACTGAGCAAGAAGAAAGACAGCTCTTTCACTTGGCATCTGAAAAGTATTTTTTATGTGCATAATTTGTGTTAATTTGTTATGTGCATAAAAAAGCTAAGTGATTTTAATTTATGGCTGAAGGACAATTCAGGTTATAGTTAAAAATTATTTGCCAGGTCAGTGTATATAAAACCCTAGTCCTGAAATTTATTACTGTTGAGGTTAAAGATGTGGTATTACATGCTTTTTCCTAAAACCCTGATAACTGAAAATTTTAAGGTGTAGTGTGAATAGTGCAGTCCTTGAACATTGAATAATAATATCAAGTAATTTCATATCCTAATAAAATTACCCACAAATGTCTTTTTTTTAATCCACCGAAGTCAGAAACACGTAAAATTGTTGGCCTTTTTATTCTTCTCTTCAATAGTAGAGTTACAAATTAACTATAAGGTATGAGAAGAATTTTCATTAATCCCCAAATCAGTAAATATGGCATAAAGAAAATATGATTTTTCATGTTCTTCCAGGTAGAATATTCACTAAAATCCTCCTGTAAAGACTGTTTCAGTGGGAACGGAAGAAACACAAAATCATCTTAAGTGGGTTTAGCCCAGTGAGTTTTTTTAGAATAACCAGATTCTAAGAAATAAGTATTAAGATTTCATTATTTACAAATGACTAATCCCAGTGTCCTTTAAAAATATGTACTGCAGGGGCTTCCCTGGTGGCGCAGTGGTTGAGAGTCTGCCTGCTAATGCAGGGGACACGGGTTCGCGCCCTGGTCTGGGAAGATCCCACGTGCCGCGGACCAGCTGGGCCCGTGAGCCACAACTACTGAGCCTGCGCGTCTGGAGCCTGTGCTCCGCAACAAGAGAGGCCACAATCGTGAGAGGCCCGCGCACCGCGATGAAGAGTGGCCCCCGCTTGCCGCAACTACAGAAAGCCCTAGCACAGAAACGAAGACCCAACATAGCAATCAATCAATAAATCTTTAAAAAAAAATATATGTACTGCAGAATCATGATAGGCCTTTTATCTATTTTTTTTTTTTAATAGCACATGCTCAGATTCAGAAGTGAAAAGCCCACTCCCCAAAGGTAAATATTCTTGATAGAGGTAGCCTTCCAAACTTAGTTTGAGAGGGGAGCATCTTTTTTGGCTACTAGTTACATGGAATGTTGCTATGGGAAAGCTTGCCAGTACCCCAGGCCCGCCCCCCCCAAAAGGTTTTGTGCAGCTTAAATATTGTTTCAGCATACATATATGAAATCGTGTATGATATCTGAACTAAATCATGAATTAAGAGCTGAGATCACATGGGGGTAAAAATGGTCTTTTCCTGAAGCCTTGGGAAGCCTAGGATTCTTGGGTTTGGCATCACTCTTTTAAGCCTTCCACGGGCCTAAAACTTCTGCAAAATGGTATGGGTTTCTGTTGACAGGTCAGTCACCACTGTTAAAATTATAATAGGGATACATAAAAGTCTTAATTTTAAGTAACTCTATTTTAATGTGGAGGTAACGGCGTATCAAACCAGTGAGTTCATGAAAACTGAGACGTTGCTTAGGACAAGGCTGAGGGAGGTAGTAGCTTAAGTAAATATTCTTTAAAAAGCAAGTCCAGGTATATACAGACAAGCAAAATAACCAAAGAACAGGAAAACACTAAGCTGGTGTTTTACTATTTGTTCTGGATCTCCATTCATGTCAGCCGTTCTTTTGTGGCTGGGATCCATCACCTTGGGAAGTATTTTTGTAGCCACTGTTTGCTATGAGTCGTGTTTAACCTCAGAAGGGTCTCTGCAGAGTTGGTATGTTAGCTGAATATTGCTGGTAGATTGGGGAATAGTACCTACCATTTGTGTCCTCTGCAAACAGATTGACTTTTTTCAGATTAAAACCAACTAGTTAATATTCTCATAGGCTGTGCCTACAGTGAGCTTGTGCCGTAAGCAGATGATTGGCAGTTATTGGAAATGAATAAAGGAAAATTACTTTCATACTTAGATTTTCTAAGGCTTCAAGGAACTTGGATTTGAACTGGATCTGTGGGTTTAGCAAAATTCCAAAAGGCAACAAGTAGGGTGTTCATTGTAAAGTCTCAGTCTCCCTATCTTTGCTATTTACAATTTGGATCCCCTGTACCCTTTATAAGGATATCTGATATAGTGAATTTGCTGATCGCTTATTTTAAAATTTTAGTTTTTTACTAGGATGCTTGAATGGATAATATTCACTTATAACCCATGATTAACCTATGACAGCATTTGGGTTTTATTTCAGGGAACTGTTGCAATAAAGCAATAATTGCAATCTGCTATAGTAAAACTTTTGGCAAGTGGTGGTAATTTGAAACTGCACTCAACTGCTGGTTGAAAACGTCAGTTATGTTGAACCATAGGAAATTGCTGGGAGCTGACCAGTTTTGACCCACAGAAGAGACAATTTCTTATGGTTCAACCTAATAATACATTTTAAGGTATAATCATTTACTCCAGAAATCCAAGCAAGGGTCTAATCATCCAGAAAACCCCTAATTATTGGATGAGGGAGGTGCATACTCTATAAGGAAAATATTAATTTTGTTTTTTAAAATGGTTTATCAGTGGGTCACTTTAGATTCAGATTCATCTATCTTCTATATTACTATTTCAGGGTACTGAAGCACAGAAGGGAGTTACTATCTTTGTCGTACAAACTTTTTCTATATTCCGTTTCATCTAACTAGAGAGGCCTAGATTAGGTGATCCCATAAAGGCCTTTCAATATAATATAACTTGAGTGTAATCATATGTTAGACACTGTGTGATACTTAACCATAGTCTTATGTACTCTCAAGGAGTATGCTGAATTAAAATGGTGTGTGTTTTCTATTTATATCTGTCCCAGACATTTACAGCTATATTGTATGCAATCTAAAGATAAAAAAAGGGCAGAATTATTTTTCACTAACATTCTCAATTTCAAAGCCCCACTATTAAGTATACTAGTTAGCAGTTTCTCAAATTAGGGTGAAACCACAGGGATATTTTCTGAATGTTTCGTACCCTTTTTACTTGATGGATTGTCAAATGTAGCTACTCATTTTCTAGGTTAGAGACTGTTTTCATTACAGAAATTTTCCCATAGTTTTTCTAGATGAACTAATCTGTGCTTAATTGTTCCCTGGAGCTCATACCTCAACCTCTTTGAACTTCATTTTTTACCTTGCTGTTTTCAGGTTGTGAAGGAAAATGTCACGTAAATACTTCACTTGAAATTCCATTAACTGAAACAGCACTAAGGTCACAGCAAGTGTTAACTTGTTCCAGATTATACCCTAACACTGGACTACAACCTTGTCATTGGGTCAGGAATAATAGGTTAACACTGGATAGAAGCTCTTTCTATATCCTATTGCTAAAGCAACAGTTGGCTCTAAGCAGATACACAACACTGAACGACAGTGCCAGCAACAAAAAGCAGAGCTTAAGTCATTTAAGTTTCCTGGTACTCAAGGTTACTCTCAGTCCAGGGTTCTTTAACCAAAAACCTATTCTAGCATTCTAAGTAAGTGCTTTTTACTTTACCTCAGATTTATAGATTTCTTTCTACCATATTCTGTCCTTTTAAGTTTTGGAGCCAGTTTCTAAATTTTCATTGTAATTAACATGTTTGGGAGATCATTTATGCTGAACAAAATATGACCCCATCACACACTTCTGAAATGCAAAACAACTTTTATAGGTTGTTAACAACAAAGATGCCTTATAAATTCTCACTGAAACAGTAGAACTCAGTATTTTAGCCTGAAGTGTTTAAACTTAAGCTCGGTTAACTCTTAAATGAAGCATTCTGCCTGGGTTAATTTAAATTACTTCTGATACAAGGTTTTCTTTAAGGTAGAACATAAATTTTCAGTGTGCCGAATACTACATAGCTTTTTAGTGTGGCATGGTCCAACATGTTTAGGTTTTTACCCTGTGTTAAGATACTAGTTATCCAGTTTCTTCTACTTCTCATTTTACATCTAGCTGCCTTTTACCCTTCTTGCTTCTGTTTGTTGTGATTTAGAGCACAGAAAATTAAGGATAGCAGAGAAAACTATATAACCAAGCTTCTAGAATCAGAAAATGGGCTTGTGTTCCATCTATTTTCATACATGTTCTCAATTATTTCTTGAATGGTTTGGGTCTGTATGACTTGTTAAATGCTTCTATAGATATTCCCATCATTTGTAAAACAGCTGAAGGCAAGAGAATTTGCTTAAAAATAAGGGTGGGAAAAGATTCAACTTCAGGACCACCCATTACAGCCTACTTTCATCACCAGCAAAGCAGGTTTATAAAGTTTATTAAGTAGCATAGGACTCATCTATTGTCAACCTAGAGGCCCAGTGAAGGCAAAAGGGAAGAGGCTAAGTAAGGAAACTAAAGCTCTGGTATGCCAGTTCTAAACATTAAGGCTGTGAATAGGCATGTATTAAGGACTAATACATAGAGAACCAAATTATAAATGAACCTAGTAAATTGGAGAAGATATTCAGGGCTTATAGTTTCAGTAGCTGTGCAACTTCAGAAAGCATTTGCTCTAGTTTTTCAATTTCCTATCCATAAAATGTGGAGAAATATTCAGGGCTTATAGTTTCAGTAGCTGTGCAACTTCAGAAAGCATTTGCTCTAGTTTTTCAATTTCCTATCCATAAAATGTGGAGAAATCTTCACAATTTAAGTTGGCTGTTATTTTTTTTCCCCCCTCTTAACAGATGAGGAAGCAGAGCCCTAAGTGCATAGATACCTTGCTCAAAGTTGCCTGGCTATTATAGCAGAAGTTTCACTTGAAACCTGTACCTCCTATTCCCTAGTCCTATATTCAACCATAATCTTCCTCCCTTTTAAAGAAGTCTATATCTGAAAGGACCAGTGGATAAAAAGGGCCCAAGGTAGAAGTGTAATGACAAGTACCAGACACACATCTCAGTACCATCAAGGAAAACATCCCTGGGTTATCAGATTTGTGAAAGGTACCACAGTGTAGAGGTTAACAGCGTAGAACTTTGGGTTTGAGAAAGATCAGTTTTCTCAGCCAGCATGTTGCTTTGGGCAAGTATCTTGACCTCACTGAACTTCAATTTCATTACTTGTAAAATGTAATAGTAACTACTACTGGGTAAGGGGGAAATGCTTAGCACAACGCTAGCACATTGTAAATAGTCAATAAATGTTAATAATACACAAGCATTTTGTAAGAAAATACCATTAAAAGATGAAGGCTCTCTTATAGATCATCATACTTGCATCAATTACCGTGATCTATAGCCCTCATAAAAAAGATGACTTTTTTACCCAAGAAAAATGGTAGGTTTGCCTAACAGCTTTCAATGAAATATGGATTCTTCTACTTGAAAAAGGTAAGCCTAGAGAAAATAAAACATTACTATGAAAGAAAAATGTGGTCTGCTGTGCTCCTTAGTATTATTTTAAAGTGGTTTCCATTGTCTCAATACTTATCTTAGAAACAGGTATGCTGTTTTTTTGCATTAAACACTCAAAAGTACACCTTCGACATGAAGTTTTCCTTTTTAAAGTTAATGCTTGAATGCCTTTGGGCATATTTTCTATTTGAAAAATTTGCTTTTTAGTTGATAATATCTCTTCTCCTTAATTAAAGCTCTTGTTCATAAACATTTTTTTTGACTAGTCCAAAGGACTGAAATAAAAGGCTAGTATGCCAGAATACAGTTGATCCTCATTATTAGCGGATTCCTTATTTTCACGTTCGTACCTCCAAAGTCAACAATCACGGTGATTTCCTGGTCGGTTGTGGACATGCAAAGTGTGAAAATGAGTCACCCGGTACCTACAAAGTAATGCTCTGCCTTGTTTCAGTTTTCCTACTGTAAATAAGCATCCTTTTCGTGGTCCATTTAATGCCAAGTTTTTTGCATTTTTGTCCTTTTTATTGGTGATTTCACTGTTTAAGATGGCCCCCAAGCATAGTGAAGTGCTGCTGCCTAGGGTTCCTAAATGCAAGAAGGCTGTGATGGATTGGCATGAGTTATTGGCTGTGAATTTAATGTTAATGAATCAACATATATTAAATAAGATGTCTTTAAACAGAAACACTTGTAAACAAGGTTATATATTCACTGGTTGACAAAAGTGTTGTGACCAGAGGCTCACAGGAAACCCCTAGGAACCGTGGTTCAGGATTCACTAATTTAGTATTCTCAGTGACTTTATAGAACACAACTACTTTGAACAACAAGAATCAACTGTACCTTCATACCCCCTTGTCCCTGGAAACAGCCAAGTGCTTCGTCATACTCTAAATATGACAAATGAACTTGATCAGATTTTGAATGAGGAAATGGGATGGAAAATAAAAGCAGATATACCTCCATTTTGACATGTCCCTAAACACATTCCAGTGCTAAATATGACCACCTCCATTATTTTGACCTTGAAAATCTTTGTGTTCCCCATTAATAAGAACTTTAGGATGATTTAAGAAAGTTTAGATTGTAGGTAGTAGTACTTATCATCTTAGAACTGAAAATTAAGTATTCTGGCTGACCACAAAATAGCTATTTTAACCTCGGTGTTTTAGGTAGGTCCTCTGGTTATGATCCTTACATATTTTTTGTTAGACCAATAGCCATTTACCCTGAAATGTCATTTAAATATATCAGTGTATGAATTCTCGAGTCCTTAGTTATATTTTGATAACGGAGAGCTTTTCAGTTTCACTAATTGTGTTTTAACAAATGTGAAACTTGATTATGTAAAAAAATAACCAATTAAAGTAGTTTATAAATGGTCAGTCTCTTTTAAGGGGTTAGCTAAATAAAATGTACATACTTTCTCGATTAAAAACAAGACTTGTATTCTCAAATCTTTATCATACTGTTACAGTTTTTAATGTATGAAATCTGAAACAATTCAGATTTATCACTGACAAAGTGATAAATACATACCTAGATCAATTTCTTAGGTTAAGTTGTGGCTAAATTCACTTTTAAGTTCAAGGTTCTAAGTGGTTGGGGGAGTCCTCTGTACCTTGAACAGCCGCCTGTCTTAATGATATGAGCCCCTACTATAACAACCTGTGCTAATTCCATCATATTTATTACACTGTATTTTAATTATTTTCACATTGTATTTTAATTATCAGTTTATCAGTCTCCCATCAGACTGGGGATTCCTTCAGGGGGAGACTATCTTGTTCACCTTGTCTTGAAATAGGTACCAAATTATTTGACAAATGAGTAATGAACACTTCAAATGGCATGCATTTATCCATAATTATTGAGTATTAACCTACAAATATTCTATAATCCGATTTTAAATCCTCAAATTTATACCAAGGCTTTCATTTAGCTTATGCTAATTTTTAAAATGTGTAGCTTTGAGGCATTTTATTATAAAAAGCTGGTACTCATATACATAAATGAGTAAGAACTTAAAATTCATCATACATTTACTTCATTTTTTAGCTTGACCTTCTAGTAAATCTTTAGCTTCATTGATTTTGGCTGCTATATAAGGAGATCCTCCTACAGGAAGAAAAAAAAGGAATAGTTATAATATGGACTCTCCAATTTCTGCTTCATGAAAAGCTATTCTCTTGCTTCAAGAATTCCTATGCTTATCTAAGAGGTGAAATGAGCAGAAATGAAATTTTGACTTTTTTAAATAACTGTGGCACTGGAACTGGATGACCAAAAACATGGTTAATATAGTTGACCAATGGGAGGGAGATTTCCACAAAAAATGGCACCTTTTGAAAAAGCTTAAATTGATAGAAATAAGATTAAAAAAAATTCTCATACTTATGTGACTTTGAAATAGTGTAAGTTAACTTTTCATGATGATCACAAGTCATAAACACCGATTTATTGTACTGTGTTATTTTAAAACCATGAAATTTTCAGAGGTGCTGAGCTTAGTTGGGAAGACCCCACTTTGCTTTATATCCTTTTCCTGTTATCAACAGTCCCTTCATGATGTCACCTACATCTGCTTTCCTACTAAACTGCAGCAGTGATTTGAGTGATTCTCAAAAAAGTGTGGGCCTCAGACCAGCAAGCACCAGCAATCAGTAAAAAGCTTAGTTAGGATGCAAATTTATGGGCTCCACCCTAGACCTACACAATCAAGAGCCTTCCAGTTAGTATAAGCTAAGTTTTGTAAAAGGTTATGCAGTCAGATACCAACCAATTACAACCCTGTTTAAGCTCAAAACCCTCTTTCTTAATGAGAGGCTTCTCCTGTAAAGTAAAAGGACTTAAACACTGGAACATGGATTTTGTGGTCTACATTTTGGTATTCCATTTGATCTTTCAACACAGCCTAGGCTGCTTAGAAGTGTATCAGAAACTAATAAGTACATCCTATAGGTTTCTAAGTAGGTAACCACTAGTTAAAAGGTCTAAATGGATAGGAAAAAAATTAAAAGTTTTATTAGTTTCATTAACTGAAATTCAACATTTTCCTTAGGTAAGAATGTAGACACCCCCCAACCCGAACAGTAGTAGTAGCAGTATTTGAGACTCACTATTGTAAGTCACATCACAACTGCAGATCTCAAAACACGGTTAATGCTTATCACTACTTCCAAATTATAGTAGTTACTAGATCTGCTGATTAGTCTATAAATTTTTCACTCAGAACTTACTCTTTTAAGATACCTAAACAACAAATGGATCCAGCCTGGGAGACATTGCTCACAAACAGATCTAGGCATTTCCCTTATAATAGCCAAGAATTAGATACAAAATTATCCTATTAGTAACAATTAGTTACTCCAACAAAATGTGTTAACAATAGTTTAATGATACTTACCCTTGTCTGGGTGATTTAAAAGCATAATTCGTCGATGAGCATCTCTTATTTTTCCCTTATTGGCAGTAGGGCTAATTTAAAAAGGAAAAGGTATTGTATACTTCAGAGTAGTTCTGAGTCACATTAAAAAACTATATAAAGGTCAATTAAAAATTGTGAAAATGAAAAAAAATTGTGAAACGAGTAAGTCAACACAACAGTATGAAAAGCTATTTGGGAACCTCTTCTCTAACACACTAGGATGATTAATATTCTGAACCACAGAACTAAACAGAGCTCCTTAGAAAAATAAGGCATTCTTAAAAATTTAGTTGAACTTTGAACTATTCATTACAACAATCCTTTTATTGAAAAGTATGTTTAAATATGTTTAAGTATTTGGAAATGAAGGCAGAATTTCATCACAAAAAAATTTGTTACTCCGTTACAGAGAACAATATTGAGCACTGTGATTATCTGTTGAAAAATCTACCTTTAATGAGTTAAAAAGTACTCATGCGTCATTAGACCTTCTCATTGGACTTTTGTAGGGAATCTTTAGATCTTAAAAATGTAATAGATGGAACTTCCCTGGCAGTCCAGTGGTTAAAACTCCATGCTTCTACTGCAGGGGGTGTGGATTAGATCCCTGGTCAGGGACCTAAGATCCCGCATGCCGCACAGTGTAGCCAAAAAAAATAATAAAAATTAAATAAAAATGTACATAATAGAATAACTCTCTCCTAATAAAAGAGAGAAGGTCTTTCTTACACTTGCTTATAGCTCTAAATTTGGAAGAAAAATATTAAAAATGTGAGGAATTATTTTACCTTACACCTAGTATTAATGCTGCTTCCCGTTTTGTCATTTTGGGTTCAAACCCACCTCTGTAATAGCCACCACTGAAGGCCTGAAAGCGGAAATACATTTGTAAGAAAAGATTATCAAAATAAACTGAAAGCTGCTAAAAAATGTCTATAAATGTTCACAGAACCAGCAGAAAAACTAAGACACTTCAGAAAACTAAGTGCAGTTCCTATGGTATTTTAACTTTATAAATAGCAACAAATATTTTAATGATCATTAAACATCCATATTTTTCCCCCCCGGACAATCTAAACTGTCTTGAAGATACAAGACAAAATAACAGTGCCTCAAAGCCAGTTCTTCTGGGAGTGAAGGGAAGATTATTCCAAGCTAGCCATGTTCTAGATAAAAATTTGATCTCAGAATATGACTACATGTTTTAGAACAAGTGCTTTAGAGGATTCAGAGATCTTTTGAGACAAGTGGTTCAAGGACATTTTGAGGTTCAAGGCAACTACTAAAACAAGACTTTAAGATATATATTGAGAAAATCAGGCTATTAGATCCACTGACCTTGGTATGTCAGAAATTATATTGGTAAAACCTACCATTACCCTACTCTGTCACATTCAATCATAACAATAAAAAGCAATACTCTACAGGCTGTCAAAATCATATTCATTCTGAATTTAGACCACAGAAGGTATGATCATCACATTCAGTCATACTCTAGAGCCCAATTAACTGAAGTGTTACCCAAGTAATCTCTGTTAGGGAGTGCCAGAGCCACACAGTAAAAATGGATCACTTCAGACCCCTAGATCCCTCTGTGTTTGTGATGCAGAGCAGATGATACTGAAGGTAATGGTGTATGAGCAATAAAGTGATATTAACTTTCATGATACTAAAACTGTTAACACCTCTTCCCCAAATCTGTCACATGTAACATCTGATTCTTTAGGGTAGCACCATTACAAAGCTCAGAACTTCTAAACCTTCTTGGTGGGAAGCAAGAGAAGGGGTCCAAAGCAATCACTTAGAACTTCATGGATGTCTGGCTCTAGGCTTCATACACAGACAGCAAAGAATTGGCAAAAATGTTGAATAAGAAGCCTTACAGATTTTGGTAGACTTTGAAAAACTTGTTTTACTTGAGGCTCCATATGCTTCATGGCTTGCAAAGCGTAACGGCCTAAAAACAAAAGCAATAAAATAATTAAAAAGTCCGCAACCTCCTCTACTTCAGTTCCACCCCCAAACCATAAACAAACCTGCAAATCCTGCAGCAGCAATGGTGAGTCCAACTGCTACCACTGTACTGGCCTGGTAAAGGGAAGCAGAGTAAATATTCATTTCTCTCATTCTCACCCTTCCCTATCATGCCCATTCTCCCATTCCAACTTATTACAAGTTTTATTTCAACGGGAGAAATAACTTTTAGGATGAAAATATTCTGCCCAATGATCCTGCAAATTTTATATCCAATGCATTGAAAAGGTATGGGATTTTTCACTCAGGAAAAAAAAAAGGCAAGTCGATTTGCTTATTTACTTATACAACAGTGAAAAGGATAATTCCCCTCCCCTTTAAAACTTCTCTTTCACCTCCGGGCAAGTGAAGTCACATTAAAATTCAATCAAGAGCAACGGAAATAAAGTTTCTGCCAGAGAAGGGAGAACTGTTTACAGAGGTTTCCTGTAAATTCTGATTCACCGTTAAACGTAGGCTTAACTAAGAGACTAGCTTCTCATAGCACCTTCGGCCAAATACGTTCAGGAATCGAGAAGAGGTGTGTCAGCAAGAGAAAAGGGGAAAGACAGAGCAATGTAGAGAAAGGACTGCGAGGATGTGTTAGGGGAACAGCAGGTATAATCAAATGCGTTTCCACTAACCTCCGAGCCCCACGGACGGCAGGCACAAAGGCCCGAGAGGGGTGAGGCAACAGCTCTGTGTCCTAGAGGGTGACTCTCCGGGGCGCTACACCCCCAGCTCTGAGTCGCATTAGGGAGACATCTGCGGCTCCTCTCCTCCCAGACCTTGAGCAGAGGTTAAGGCCTCGGCCTGAGATCGCCCAAGAGGCCGGAAGGCGGAACTCACCATGGTTCCCGCTCGGCTCCTCTGCTTCCACCGGGAGCGCGGTTCATCCCACCCCACCAACTCTACGCCTCTACCACAAAGCGACGCGGCCACCACCAGCACTTACAAACCGCCCAGACACGGGCGCCCTAGGAAATACGGCAGGGGCGGCCGTAAACTAGGCCGGAAAACTGTCGTAAAAGGGGACAGCGGACGGGAAGGAAATGGTCGCTCAAGCCGTGGGCAGGTGGAGAACACGACTTCGGATTGGTTGGTGGGTGGGCGGATCACCTCCTTACTGGGCTCAAAGGTGGGGCTTCTCCTTGTTTTGTCCTTTGCGCCTGGGCCTAGAGTATTTAGAAATTCTTTCGGGGAAGGGTATTGGTATAGAAGGGCGTGAGCGTAGCTACGGTGTAGCTACACTCTGAACTTTTTTTTTTTTTTGCCTGCATATTAGCATCTCCATTTGGCATTTATTTTGTTTATAACTGCCAAGAGTAATGAATATTCTTAAACATGCCGTAACAAGTCCACCATGAAGGCAAATAAGTATGTAGCGGCACAGTATAGCAAAAAGATGTTCCAGAAAATCAAAGGAGCAAACCACATTGTTTCGGGGGTTCTGTAGCATTCATTTATTTAGAATAATTTGTTTAAATATGTGACTTGACAGGAACTTGTGTGAATGTTTGGGGTTTGGTTTTGTGGAATGGAATTACTACTTCAAGGACAGTTAATATTCTGATCATGGGATCTCAAAATCACCACAACTGAAAAATGCTATTTAAAATTTCTCCCCTTCTCAAAGTAAAAAGTAGGGTTTGGGTTTGCCCTTAGAGTATGTTTCATATATCCCTACATAAAAGGAGAAGAGAAAAATAATGGAGACAGTAGTGGAAAATTTTCAATGTGATGTTTGGATGATCAAAATAAATTTGGAGTTAATTCGCACTTCGAACTTACAAAGTATTAGGAGTCTGTTTACATTGCAGTGAAATTCTGCTTTGATGAGGTCATTGGTTATTAGACAAATATGTGAGTTTGTTGGCTTTCTTTTCCTCATCTATAAAAAGATTCTGCATTTGGATCTCCAAGATAGCCATGAGATTTTTGTAATGAAATTTATTGTCAGCAAACGATCCAACACTAAGACCCTAGTGTTAAGTGTGCATCTTCCTCTTTTGCCCCCTTTTATCTAGTTTTTAACCCAACAACTACAAAAGAAATAAGTGGGACATAAGACCTTGGGACCAAAATGGCCAGAAAAAACTAGACTGCTATGTTCAAAATTTCCTGTTATGTATAGTTTTGATATATACAAACTATGATATGCAGCTTGCTTGAGGAACACAAACCTAGCCTCAGGAAACCAGTGGTGGACAACACAGGGAGACATTTGAAGTGGAGATGGCTCTGTTTTGGGAAGCAAATCAAACTAGATGCACAACCTGTCTCTGTCACTTACTAGTTGTGTGAATTTGGACAAATTTGTCCAAAAGGAATAACTATTCCTGACTCTGAGTTTTCTCATTTGTAAAACAAGGGTAATGATGGCTACCTTGCTAAATTTTTGTAAGGATAGAGATGTACATTGTGTGTTCTATACATAAGTATCACTCAGTGTAGCTGTTATTATTATGAGGGAAGTCAGAGTGCAAATTGGTGTGCAAAGGCCTTCCCAATTCTCATGACACTTCACTCATGGTTGCAAGCCTGGTAATCCCTTCCCTACCCACTAAGGGCATGGAAAGAACCCTTAAAAGCAATTTTAAAAAATATCTATTGACTGGGACTTCCCTGGCGGCACAGTGGATAAGAATCCACCTGCCAATGCAGGGGACATGGGTTTGATCCCCGGTCCGGGAAGATCCGACATGCTGCAGAGCAACTAAGCCTGTGCGTCACAACTACTGAAGCCCGCACACCTAGAGCCTGTGCTCCACAACAAGAGAAGCCACTGCAAGAAGAAGCCCGTGCACCGCAACGAAGAGTAGCCCCCGCTCGCCACAACTAGAAAAAGCCTGCGTGCAGCAACAAAGACCCAGTGCAGCCAAAAATAAGTAAAAAATTAAAATCTTTAAAAAAAATGTCTACTGGCTGATGAATGGATAAGTAATCACTCCTTGTTTCTTCTAGCTTATGGTGTCTGCTAGCATACCTTGACTTGTGACAGCATAACTTCAATCTTCAAGGAGGGCCAGTGTCTTGAAATCCCTTTCTACTCTGTTTTCGCGTTGCCTTTCTCCTCTGTGTGTAGAATCTCCACTGCCTCCCTCTTAAAGGATACATATAATTCCATTTAGACCCCTATAATCCAGGATAATATCCCCATTTCAAGATCCTTAACTTAATCATAGCTGCAAAGACTTTGTCATATAAGGTAATATTCATGGGTTCCAGGTTTTAGGACTTGGTATCTTTGGGGGCTATTATTTCATCTACCATAGAGAATAAGAGAAGACAGAAGAGGGGACTAGCAGGGACAAGAGAATGAGAAAAGACTCAAGCACATATGCTCAATTTCTTCTTCCACATTTGTCAACCAGGCAAATCACTTCTTAGGGAGGAATAAGTGAGAGATGAGAGGGAGTAGCTAGAAGTACTCTTGAATTGTGGCTTTGAAACACTTTCTGACCATAATTCTTAGTAAGAAATATTGGGTTGGCCAAAAGGTTCGTTTGTTTTTTTTCTGTAAGATGGCTCTAGTAGTGCTTAGTTGTCTTTCTTTTTTTTAAAAAAAATTATTTATTTATTTATTTTTGGCTGCATTGTGTCTTCGTTGTTGCGCTTGGGCTTTCTCTAGTTGTGGCGAGTGGGGGCTACTCCTCGTTGCGGTGTGTGGGCTTCTCCTTGCGGTGGCTTCTTTTGTTGTGGAGCACAGGCTCTAGGTGCGCGGCCTTCAGTAGTTGTGGCACGCAGGCTCAGCAGTTGTGGCTCGTGGGCTCTAGAGCACAGGCTCAGTAGTTGTAGCGCACAGGCTTAGTTGCTCCGCGGCATGTGGGATCTTCCTGCACCAGGGCTCAAACCCGTGTGCCCTGCTTTGGCAGACGGATTCTTAACCACTGCTCCACTGAGGAGGCCCTGCTTAGTTGTCTTTAGCTTCATTTGAAACAATTTTTTTAGACTGTATTGTGACAGCTGTCATATCAGCATGCATTGTAAACAAAAAACTTATCAAAATTGGTGAATTTTTGTGTAGCCATTTTAATATTGAAGATGGAAGAAAAAAGCAACATTTTTGGCATATTATGCTTTATTATTTCAAGAAAGGTAAAAACACAACTGAAACACAAAAAAAGATTTGTGTAGTGTATGGAGAAGGTGCTGTGACTGATCGAACGTGTCAAAAGTGGTTTGCGACGTTTTGTGCAGGAGATTTCTCGCTGGACGATGCTCCACGTTTGGGTAGACCAGTTGAAGTTGATAGCGATCAAATCGAAACATTAATTGAGAGTAATGAATGTTATACCATGGGGGAGATAGCCAACATACTCAAAATATCCAAATCAAGCGTTGAAAATCATTTACACCAGCTTGGTTATGTTAATTGCTTTGATGTTTGGGTTCCACATAAGTTAAGCCGGGGGCGGGGGAGGGGGACCTTCTTGACTGTATTTCCGCATGCGATTCTCTACTTAAATGTAACGAAAATGTTCCGTTTTTAAAACAAATTGTGACAGGCGATGAAAAGTGGATACTGTACAATAACATGGAACAGAAGAGATTGTGGGCAAGCGAAATGAACCACCACCAACCACACCAAAGGCCAGTCTTCAACCAAAGAAGGTGATGTTGTGTATATGGTGGGATTGGAAGGGAGTCCTCTATTATGAGCTCCTTCCGGAAAACCAAATGATTAATTCCAACAAGTACTGCTCCAATTAGACCAACGGAAAGCAACACTCGATGAAAAGCGTCCAGAATTAGTCAACAGAAAACGCATAATCTTCCATCAGGATAACTCAAAACCGCATGTTTCTTTGATGACCAGGCAAAAACTGTTACAGCTTGGCTGGGAAGTTCTTATTCATCCACCGTATTCACCAGACATTGCAGCTTCGGATTTCCGTTTATTTCGGTCTTTACAAAATTCTCCTAATGGAAAAAATTTCAATTCCCTGGAAGACTGTAAAAGGCACCTGGAACAGTCCTTTGCTCAAAAAGATAAAAAGTTTTGGGAAGATGAAATTATGAAGTTGCCTGAAAAATGGCAGAAGGTAGTAGAACAAAAGGGTGAATACGTTGTTCAATAAAGTTCTTGTTGAAAATGAAAAATGTGTCTTTTATTTTTACTTAAAAATGGAAGGAACTTTTTGGCCAACCCAATATATTTTACCTTCTAACCCTAGGAAACAAATACACAGTTGAGTGCGTGTGCGCACACACACACACACACACACACACACACACACACATGCATTGAATTTAATGTGAATTTAAAGGAAATTAATGTTTTTGAGACAATACTTGTACTTGCTTCATGAGATGCGTGCTGGTCTTTTCTATTTCTTAAAAAAAATGCCAGGAAACCCATTAAGTTCACAGCCCACTAATTGGTCATGATCTGAAGTTTGGAAAACATCACTCCATAAAAATCCACCTTTGGAAATATGATGCCAGGCATATAAAAGTTGTTTTTTTCCACCTAAAAACTATGTGCCAGGCATTGTGCTAAATGCTTTATGTTGATTATTTCACTTCACTCCGTAACAGTAATATTTATTTCTGTTTTGCAGATGAGGATATTTTGCCAAATACATTTGTTTTCCCCTCCAGATCCCTTCTCTACTGTTTTCCATTCTGCTCTGTGTCCCAGAGGAGCACAGGAGGCTAGGAGGCTGACCTTAATGGACTGCATCAATGGGCTCCCTTGTCTTCTGGCTTGGGGTTCAGTTATGTCTGTGATCAGAAGATCGGAAGGCAGGAGGACAGTGAGTTCATGGTCTTCATTTCTCCATTTTCCTCTCTGATGGTTGCCAAAGGCTGGCTGAGTTTTTCCACTGCAGAATGCAGTTCCTGTTGTGTGTCTTCAGGTAATTACTCTCACTCCTTTTCTTTTTCATGTATGTCTAAGGATAGTAATGACTCCATTGGCGTCCAAAGCCATGCTAGACACTGGGCACTTGACCATCATTTGCTAATTTCCCTTAATCCTGTCCATACCTTCATAAAGGGTCCTTAATTAAAATTTCTTCAGTTACTCTATTGGGGGATGCCATCTGTTTCCAACGTGGATGGTGACTGTTATAAGAGGCTACTGCAATCAAGTAGGAGATGATGGTAGCGGTGGAAGTGGAAAGAAGTGGCTGGACTCCTGCTTATATTTTGAAGGAAGAGCTGATAGAATTTGTTGATGGATGAGATATAGTATGTGTGAGAGAGAGAAAGTATTCAAGAGTGACTCCCAAGCAGTAGGCTTGATTAGCTGGAAGGCTGGTGTTGCCACTTAATGGGAATGGAGAGACTTCAGGAAGAGCAAGCTGGCGGTGGGAGCTTTTGTTGTGTTAAGTTTGAAATAGCAACTAGATATCTAAGGAGTTTCAAATAGGCATTTGGATATTCAAGTCTGGTGTCAGGAGAGAGGTCTGAGAGTCATCAGCCCATAGATAGTCTTCTAAGGCCATGGAACAGATGAAATCATCCATTGTATGAGTGGAGAGAGAAGAGGAATAAGGGCTGTGTTTTTGTATTGTTCATATTTGGAATTTGGGGAAATGATGAAAAGCCAGGAAATTAGACTGAAAAAGCGTGACCAGAAACTAGGTGAATGTGGTGTCCTAGAAGCCAAATGAAGAAAGTGTTCAGTGGAGGAATTGTATAAAATACTGCTAATAGTCAAAAAAAAAGAACAACTGAGAATTGGCTACTAGAGATCTTTGGTGATATTTATGAGAAAAGTTTCTGCAACACAATGGGGACAAAAGTCTGACTGGAGTGGATTCAAGAGAGGATGGGAAGAGAAAGAGTGGAGATATGGATTATAAGACATCTCTTTCAAGGAATTTTGCTGAAAAGGGAATTAGAGAAATAAATTAGAGAAATCAGACAGAGAAGCAGTATAAGGAGAGGTTTTTTGCTTTTGTTTTTTTTTTAAGATAGAAGAAATAAAAGCATGTTTATCTGCTATAGGAATGAACTTACAGAGGGAAAAATTAGACAAAATTCATTGAATTATATAATTTAAGAATGAGAAGGAAATGTAGAGACCCTTTCCACCTCAACAGCTTTGTTTTATAAGTGAGGAAACTGAGCCTCAAAATGGTTGGCTGACTTTTCTAAAGCCCTGACAGAGTCCAGTAATTGCTCACCCTTATTGTCCACTTTCCAGATGTATATAATGTTTGGGTCATGAGAGGGTCATAGAATTGCCTTTCTCTATATTTCCTTACCACCCTTAAGGAATTTGCTCACATCTGGGTCAATGGAGTCTAAGTTCCTGACTAGCAGCCATTTAGCCCATAGAATCTCTTGTAGGCAGCTGCTCACAATGCTATATGTAAAACTAAATGTCACTCAGTACATATTTAGTTCCCTTCCCTTCTCCTTCATTCCACCCCTTTTAATCTTCTTCTTTTCCTCCTTACCTTCAGTGATCCTACCATGACCTGACAATCTACCAATGGGAATTCATCCTATTGTTCCCTGTTTGGAAGTGAATATTCTTCGTAAATTATCATACTGAGCTATGATCAACAGACTCCTTCATGAAGTGTTTTAAGAGATCCTTTCGCTATTATAGCTTGTAAAAGGAATGCTCTAATTCTGGTGCAGAATGGAAGGAAGAAAGGAGATATTTAGAGCAAGTGGGATGGAGGACAGGCCTGGGTAGGAATGTGAGGGCCTAGGGCAGTGGAGAAGCGGAGGGGATGTTGGAAAGTCAGAAGGGAAGGCTGAGGTTCAGCCACCCTTTCCTCCTGTCGGCCTTATCTGCATCCAAGTCAGGCGATCCCACCCTGCCTTGTGGCTATTGTAAAATAATTTATAACCATTTCTCCTGTGATTTTCTTTCCTTTTTCTTCAACTTGTTTTATTTTTTCCTTGCTGCGTCTGTTTTAGTCTGACTTCCTACTTTCCTTTCTAATTACAAGAACTGTTGTCATTATCAAAGTCCAGAGCATGTGAGTGGAGGGCCAGTCAGAGAATTGCAATGTGTCTGACCAGAGTGACAGCACCCAGAAGGCATGTATTTCTGGATAAAGGCTCTGCTATCTTCTCAGCCTGTGAGGGAGGAAAACTGAGGTGTTCAGGATTTCAGCGGAAAGTTGGAAATTGGGGTGGACTAGATGTGCTTTTTCCCAAATGGAGATTTCCCAACCAACCCGCCATTTCATTCCGCATTGCATGTCTTTTTCCATTGCCTTTCTCAGTCTTTTCCCCCCTTCCCTAGCCCGAGTTCCACTTGTATGCAGCAGCTTTATGCATTGAATAAATCAATCCTTCCCTGCTGAGCTGTCAGCAAATGGAACTGACCAACAGAACAGTCTGTGTAAGTGTGTCTTGTGGCTGGGCTAGACAGACAAGTGCAATTATTTGATTGCTGGAGATTGCCACTAAATGAGGGTGAAATAGTGGGTCTGAGACTTGTTGGTGAATATTATTAATAATATAGTGTCATGCATTAATAACATAGTGTCATGTGAAACAAAGCTACACTAGAGAGTCTGTCTGAAATCCCATTTTCAGTCACATTTTCAGGGAGCTAGCTGGTGGAGGAGATGGGAAATAATAAAGCAAGGTGTCTTTAAGCAGCTGGTTGGGAGTTTCAGTCTGACCTAGGCTGAAGTTAAGAGAATATGCATTGCTGTCATGAGTGTTTTGGTGGCTGGAGTGAAGCATGGGATTCATCTCTGGCTAATTGTCATAAAATTACATTACTATAGTCCTTCGCTATGAAAAATCATCTTCATTCTCATCATTAGAATCCTTGAGGAGAGGCCATTGCAAAAACTGCATGAAATTCTTTCTGGCAACTGTGATGTCCTCAGTTACTGCATAGTCCATTTCCTTAGCCCACCTACCACAGACAACCCTTCCAGACTCCTCCACTTCTCCCTTCATAAAACTCCTAGTCATGCCAAATGGGATTTGTCACCATTATTCTCAGATGTGTCCTGAAGTCCACTGCCCCTGGGCTTGAGTAAAAGTAATTCCCTTCATTCCAAGAGCCCTTCCCCAACCCCAGCTCCGTCCATCAGTTGAAGGCCTAGATCTAATTTGCCTTCTATGAAGCCTTCTTTGTTCATTTGTCTGGAACAGGTGTCCACAAACTTTTTATGTAAAGTAACAGTAAAATTTTAGGCTTTGCCACATGCAGCCTCTATATTCTTCTTTGTTTTCTCAAAATGTAAAGACTATCCTTAGCTCATGGTCCATTCAAAAACAGGCCACAATGAATTTGGCTCATGGACCATAGTTAGCCAATCCATGGTCTAAGGTGATCTCTTCTTTCTCTGAAGTCCTATACAATTTTGTTTGTGTTATACGTGCCGCTTATCACATCTAGCCTTGTATATAAATTATTGGTATACAAGTATTTTCTCTATTGGACTGAAGATCTTTGAGAGTAGAAATTAAATCTTGTATACTTTATTTAACCCCTACAACATCTATTATGGTATCTGAACACAGAAGGTGCTCAAAGGATATTTTTAAATGAATGCATAAATTACTTATAATATCTTCCAGCAAGAACATAATTTATTTCCCAACTCTTCCAAGCCCTTAATTTTCTGATAGGTAGGTCTTCCACCTCTATCCTGATCCTGGACCCCTTAATAAGGCTATGAGCACCATAAATGGAACTGGTAATTAGACACAGAATATTGTTTTCATTTATTAAATGTTGTATTCATTCAACACTTATTACATGCAAATCTCTGAGAAAACATCAATGGATAGACAGAAACTTCAGCTGCTGTGGTGCTTTACAGTCTAGGCTGAGAAGCATGAGCTTAATATTAGCTCTCCTCCTGATATGTCTCAATTTCACTTTCCTAGTTTTTCATGTCATTTACATAATAATAATACATTTTGCCAGTTGGTTTGCCAGGGTGCAGGAAATAATAAAACTATAATAGTAGAAGCTGACATCTATTGCACACCTTAGATAGTTATAGATATTCTTTTCTTTTTTTTAAGTTTTCTTTTTTAAAAAAAATTAATTAATTAATTTATTTTTGGCTGTGTTGGGTCTTCGTTTCTGAGCGAGGGCTTTCTCTAGTTGTGGCGAGCGGGGGCCACTCTTCATCGCGGTGCGCGGGCCTCTCACTGTCGCGGCCTCTCGTTGCGGAGCACAGGCTCCAGACGCGCAGGCTCAGTAGTTGGCTCACGGGCCTAGTTGCTCCGCAGCATGTGGGATCTTCCCAGACCAGGGCTCGAACCCGTGTTCCCTGCATTAGCAGGCAGACTCTCAACCACTGCGCCACCAGGGAAGCCCGATATTCTTTTTAATATGTACCACCACTTAAGGAATTTAATGAAGCAATTCATTGCATTTATTTATTTTGTTGTCAGTCTGGATAAACTGGTGATCACAGCTGTCACTTAACCAGATAACAGGAGATAAATCAATCAACTGGAGGCTATATCTTGATCACAAGCTAAATTAAGCAACATCATTTAGAATAGGCATATTGTGCTTAATAATTGGTGGAGGTTTAAAAAAATAACGGACTTAGTAAATGAAGGTGTGGAGATTTGATTTAAGGTCTGTTTGAATCCTAAGCCTCGTCTTTACAATGTAATCAAAATATTGTTGGATCACATTGAGTTTCATTCTGAGCACAGATTTGCACTGAAATGAATGACAGTGAAGCAAAAAATAAAAATAAGAAAGATAAACAACTACACATACAATTAGCTGAAAGAAATTAAGATATTTTATGGCAGTCTCTAAAGAAAATATCAAAAAAGGAGTAAGTTCTTAGTAGTCAGAAGAATTTCCTTAAAGTCCTCCTTCCTTATTGTATCTTTCTGTCTGCCTCATGTAAAGTCCATTGCCAGACAAAACTCTTAACTCTCCCGATTCTCCCCCAAGGCTGTTTGCCCAGCTCTTTCTCCTCTTGCCACCACTCCTCAATCAGTCTGATTCTCTTCTCCAGTTACTCTCTGCCCATCCAAGGTTTTCCCATTCTTTTATATTCTTTCCCTTTCTGCAGTGCACACTGTGGTAGGTCAGAAGCTAAGATAGCCGCCAGGATTCCCAGCCACTGGTGTACACCCCCTGTATGATCCTGTACCCTTGGGTGTGGGCTGGACCTGTGAATATGGTGGGAACATGGCCCCCTTGATTGATTACATCGAAGTGGCAAAGGTGATGTGGTAGTTCACTTCTGTAATTTCACTTTATGTAAGACCATTGTAGCAGACTGGAGTGAGATTCTCCTGCTTGCTTTGAGGAAGTAAGCTATCATGTTTTAAAAGGTCTTATGGGCAGGACCTGAAGGTGGCCTCTAGGAGCTGAGATCAACCTCTACGAGCTGTTAGCAGTAACAGCTATGACTGCAAGAACTGAATTCTGCCAACAATTTCAGTGAGCTTGGAAGACACCTCCAACCCTCAGATGAAATGGCAGCCCTAGCTGGCGCCTTGATTTCAACCTTGTAAGACCCTGAGCAGAGAATTTAGATACAATGTGCCTAGACTTCTGACCTAGTGAGATAATAAATGTTATTGTAAGCCAATACATTTGTGGTAATTTATTATGCAACAATAGAAAATGAATACATGTACATTAATTTGGTTTGTGTGATAAAGTCCAAAAATATCAGGGGAAAGGGAAAGGAGTGTATTTATGTTTCATACATTTCGATTTTTATGTTTGTTACATCATTATTCCAGTGGTTCTACTCTGTTTTCCCCACTATAATACACAAACAATACACCTGAAGAATGTGATACCTTTCCATCACAATAGTGGCTCCCTATACCTGTAAATCTCCAAGGGTGGAGCTAAGGCTTGTGTAGTTTGTCAAAGTCCCCTGGTGGCTGGGATATGCTTTGGGTTGAAAACTATTGCACTATAATATTTTAGGGACTGCTAAAACTGGGTCTGCTACCCATCTCTGGACTAGATCATACATTGACTTTATTTGATTTCAATGAGCTGGCAATTTTAAGTTATCAAAGTCAGAGACCAGTGAGAAAATTTTCACATGCCCCATCTTCATGATAAAACAAAGTGCTAGACATTACCTAGATATAATCTGCCTTTCTCCTGCTCCCTACCTCAAGAAGGTATTCTTCAATCATCAAATCAGTTCTGGGCTTCCAGGAAAGTTGTTATGGCTCTCTTGGTAATTATAGGTAGCTGGTAGGGGGGATACCTGCAAGCATCCACAGACCCAATGGTCTCCTATTTGAGAGAGGTGCTGGTGGAAGTGGTGAAGGCATTATGGCTCCTTTCATTCAGTTTGTTCATTGTTGATTAAAGTGACATATAACAACTCCTCTTTCTGGTTGAGGATGTAAAGAGCTGTGTTTCTCCCTATTTTTTCTCCCTTTTTTTTGGTCAGTGTTCATGCGGAGAATTAAATTGATTTCTTAAAGTTAAGACAGTTTTGCATTCCTCAGCTGGATCATGGTATATTTATTCTTTTTATGTATTGCTGGATTGGGTTTGCTAATATTTTATTTAAGGTTTGCACATACGTTTACTCAAGATATTGGCCTATAATTTGCCTTTCTTGTAATGTCATTTCAGGTATTGATGTCAAAGTTCAGCTGGCCTCATAAAATGAATTGGGATGGGTGGTAGGCTAGAAAAATGACCCCCCAAATGACATTCATGACCTAATCCCTGGAATCTATTAATACCTTATTTGGAAAAAGAGTCTTTGCAGATATGATAAAGTTAAGAATCTTGTGAAGAGATTATCCCCACAAGAGAGAGGCAGAGGGAGATTACACACAGAGGAGGAGAAGGCAGTGTAAGATGGAGACAGAGATTGGACAAGCCAAGGAATATCAACGGCCTCCAGAAGCTGGAATAGCCAAAGAAGGAATTCTCTCCTGGAAGCTCCAGAGGGAGTGTGACCCTGCTGACACCTTGATCCAGTGAAACTGATGTTAAAATTCTGGCCTCCAGAACTGTGAGAGAATAAATTTCTGTTGTTTCAGGCCAGTTTGTGGTAATCTGTTACAGCAGCCATAGGAAACTAATATATGCAGGGTTCTTTATTTATTGTATTTTAAAATTCTCTAGAAGAATGTGAAAAATTGATATAATTTCTTCCTAAAATGTTTGGTAGAAGTCACCAGTAAATACTTCTGAATTGAGGTTTTCTTTTGGGGAAGGTTTTAATTATAGATTTAATTCCTTTTATAGTTATAGAAATGTTGACATATTCTGTTTCTCCTTGGTAAGTTATGTATTTTTTAGGAATTTTCCCCTTTAATCTAAATTTCCAAATTTTATGGCGTAAAGTTATTTAAAATATTCTCTTATAGTATCTGAATTATCCATAATGATGTCTTCTTGGGATAGCTATGCCGTCTTTCTTATTTCTTGATCAGTCTTGTTAGACATTTATCAATTTAAATAGTTTTGTAGAGAACCCAAATTTGGCTTTATCTTCACTATTATATTTTTGGTTTTGATTTTATTAATTTCTGCTCATATTTTTGGCATTTCTTTTCTTTATTTGAGTTTATTTTGCTCTTCATATTCTAACTTCTTGTGATGTTTGCTTAAATTATTACTTTTCAGCCTTTCCTCTTTTCTAATGCATGCATTTAAGACTATAAATTCCCCTCTAAACAGTGCTTTAGCTATATCCCACAAGTTTTGATATGTAGTATTTTTATTATCATTCAATTCCAAATCTTCCTAATTTCTATTGAGATTTTGTCTTCTTTGATCCATTGGTTGTATAGAAATGGATTTATTCATTTTCAAACTTATGGGTTCTTTAAGTTACTTTAAAATTTTACTTCTTGCTTAATTGCAGTGGGTCAGAAAATATTCTATATTGTTGATTTGTTTGAAATTTCCTGAGACTTTCCTGCTTTATGGACCAGGATATGGTCACTTTTAATAAATATTTCATGTGTATTTGAAAGAGATATATATTCTGCCATTGTTCAATATATATCATTAATTTGTTCGCTAATAATGTTCAAATCTTCTATATCTTATTTATTATTTGTCTGTTTGTTCTAGCACATTCTGAAAGAGGTAGATTAAAATATTCTACTGTAGTTAGGGATTTTTCCATTTCAGCTTTTAGTTTTTTTGATTTTTGCTTTATGTGTTTGGAGGCTATGTTAGCATGCATAGAAATTCAGAATTATTATATCTTCCTGTTGGATTGACCTTTTATCCTTATGAAATATATTTTTTATCTCCAGTAATATTTCTTGCTTTAAAGTTTTATTTTCTAATTTTAGTGTGGCTATACTAATTTTCTTTTGGTTACCCTTTGCATGCTGTATCTTTTCATATAATTTCACTTGCAACCCTATTTTTTCTTTCTTCCAGTTTTATTGAGATATACTTGACATACAGCACTGTATAAGTTTAAGGTATACAATGTAATGATTTGATTTATGTACATCATGAAATGATTTCCACAATAAGTTTAGTGAGCATCCATCATCTCATATAGATAAAAAATAAAAGAAAGGCAAAATTTTTTTTTTCATTGTGATGAGAACTCTTAGGATTTACTCTCTTAACAGCTTTCATATATAACGTACAGCAGTGTTCATTATATTTATCATGTTGTATAACATATCCCTAGTACTTATTTATCTTATAACTGGAAGTTTGTACCTTTTGACTGCCTTCATCCAATTCCCCATCTCCCCAGCTCCACCTCAGGAATCTCAAGTCTGATCTCTTTTTCTATGAATTTGTTTGTTTGTTTGTTTTTGAAGTATAGTTGATATGCTACACTATGTTAGTTCCTGGTGCACAACATAGTGATTTGATATGTCTGTACATTACAAAATGATCACCACAATAGGTCTACTTACCGTGTCACCATACAAAGATATTACATTATTATTGACTAAATTCCCCACACTGTACATTTCATACTCATAACTCATTAACTGGAAGTTTATACCTCTTAATCTCCCTCGCCTATTTCTGTCATCCCTATTTCTTTAATGTAGTCTTGTAAGCAGCATATAATTGAAGATTTAAAAAATTCCAATCTGATAATTTTAGTCTTTTAACTTGTCTATTTAGCCTATTTATATTTAATATAATTAATGGTATATCATTTGTTTTCTACTTGACCCTCCTATTCTATATTATCGTCCTCTTTTCTTGTCTTCTTTTATATTAGTCAAGTGTTTTGTTTTTAAAATTCCATTTCTGCTCCTCCATTACTTGTTGGTTACACACTCTTTTACAATTCTTCTAGTGTCAACTCTGATAGTACAGCATGAATCTTTGACTTATTAAAATCTAATATAAATTAATACTTTTGCTATTTCCTAAAAGACTTTTCCCTTTTCTGCCTTTTGTGTTTTTGTTGTTATGCATTTCAATTATACATGTATTTTAAATACCAGAAACTTTATTTTTATTTTATGCAGTCAATATTCATTGAGATTTACTCAGATATTTACCTTTCTATTGCTATTTATTCTTCTTTTTTCTTTTCTTCATTTCCATGCCTCTGTCTGTGATCATATTCCCTCCACCTGAAGAAATACTTTTAGTATTTCCTTAACTGTGGGTCTGTTAGTGACCTGCAGTTTTTGTTTGCTTGGAAATATCTTTATTTTATTTTGTTTTTTAAAGGATATATTCACTATATATACAATTGTAGATTAATAGCTAATTTCTTTCACCACATTAGATAGATCATTTCATTGTCTCTGGCTCCCATTGTATTCTGGTGAGAAGTAAGATCTCAGTCTAATTTTTCACCTTTATCATTTTTCTTTGGGTGCTTTTAAGTTTTTTTATCTTTATCTTTATTTTTCAGTAATTTTAATATGAAGTACCTACATGTGGATTTTTAAAAATTTACACTTCTTGGGGACTGTTTTTCTTCATAAACCTATGGATTTTTTTCATTTTGACAAATTCTCAGTATTATTTTTACCCCATTTTCTCTCTTCTCTCTTTCTGAAACCTCAATTAGATGCATGTGAAAAATTCTTACTGTATCTGCTTTATTTTACTCTGTGAATTAGTTGACTGTGACTGAGTAACAAATTACCCCAAAATTTATGGCATAAAAGAAACATTAGTTATCTCACAGTTTCTCTAGATCAGGAATTAAGGAGCAACCATCATTCTGCCTTAAGCTTTCTCATGAGGTTGCAGTCGAGATGTTGGCCAGAGCTGTAGTCATCTAAAGGTTTGAAGGGGCCGAAGTGAACCCTTTCAAGACGGTTCACTCACATGGCTGTTGAAAGGAGGCCTTATTTCCTCAGCACATGGATTGCTCAAAAAGGCTGCTTGAGTGTCTCATGATATGACATCTGGCTTTCCCCAGATTAAGTGAAATGAGAGAGAATGCAAGGAAGAGACTGCATTGCCTTCTGTGACCTAGTCTTGTTAGTCATACACTGTTACTTCTGCCATATTCTGTTTGCTCGAAGTGAGTTAGTAAGTCCAGCTCATGCAACGGGAGAGTAATTAGGTTCTACCTTTTGAGAGGACAAATGTTAGATAATTTTTGGATATATTTTAAAACAACCACGTTTTGAATTCTGTTTTGTCCATCCTTTTCTATTTTTGTACTTTATTCTTAAAATATTTTTTTCTTCCTTTCATTTTACAGATTGTCTTTTTAAGCTGAGTTTAATGTTATTAAACACATTGATTGAGTTCTTAATTTTGGCTCTTATCTTTTTCAATTCTAGAATTTCTGTTTGGCTCTTTATAAATTTTCCAGTCACTGTATATAGTTTCTAGCTGATGAAAATTTCAATCTTTTCAATGAAAAAAAGAAGCATAGCTATTTTAAGTGCATATCTGATCAGTTTAATATCTGGAGCTTTTATGGCTCTGTTTCTCCTGTTGTTTATACTTATTCTGCTTTATATTGTCTTGCCTTCTCTTATGTCTTCTAGTTGATTTTCTGTGGATATTTTATTTGAAAAACTATTTGTAGAAATTATTTGGGAACTTGCAAGACATTACCTTCTTCCAGAGTGGATTTTTTTCTCTTCCTTCAAGTGTCTGCAAGCACTAACCTTTGGCATCACATTAATCCATCTTAGAGACTGATATTTTCTGGACTGTTCAGATGACTTGAAGCTGAGATTTCATTCTGGATCTCCCAACTCATAAGGTACAGCCCTTTGGGAGTGCCAATGCAAAGATGGAGGACTTACTAGAGCCCTTATCATTAGGAGGTCTGGACTCAATTTTGTTATTTTTGCTACATAAGCCTGTCAAAAAAGTGTTCTTTAGTATCTCAGTCACTTCACCCAAAATTGACAAATGCCATTAGGGCAGAAGAGGCCAATGTTCAACTAACCTTTCTGGATTTCTGACTTCTCCAGTATCTTAGACAAGTTATTCTTTAAACTTGTTAGCTCTCCAACCCATTCAGGTCAATGTTTTATATATGTTATCCATCCTTTGTTGGTAGGATGATCTGAATTACTTAATCAATGATGACTGAAATCCAAAGTCTCTCTCTTCTTTATAGCAATAAAAAAAAAAAAAAAACTAGCAAGATCTAAGAAAGAAAAACAAAGCTGGAGGTATAACACTTCCTGATTTCAAAGAATTCTTCAGAGCCATAGTAATAAAAACAGCATGATATTGGCAGAAAAACAGATACATGGATCAATGAAATAGAATTGAGAGCCCAGAAATTAACCCACCCATATATGGACAGTTAATAAACAACAGAGGAGTAAAGAACATACAGTGGAGAAAGGATAGTCTCTTCAATAAATGATATTGGGAAAACTGGAGAGCCACAAGCAAAAAAAGAAAAAAAGAAAAGAAAAGAAATGGATCACCACTATATGATACCAAACCCAAAAATCAACTGAATTGGATTAAAGACATGCATGTAAGACCTGAAACCATAAGACTCCTAGAAGAAAACATAGGCAACATGCTCTTTGACATTGTTCTTAGCAATATTTTATAGATATGTCTCCTCAGGCAAGGGAAACAAAAGCAAAGATAAACAAATGGGACTACATCAAATTAAAAAGCTTCTGCACAGTAAAGGAAACCATCGAAACAATGCGAAAAGACAACCTACCAAATGGAAGAAGAAATTTGCAAATAATACATCTGATAAGGGGTTAATATCCAAAATATATAAAGAACTCATACAACTCAACCCAAGAAACCAAACAATGTGATTTAAAAATGAGCAGAGGAGCTGAATAGACATTCTTCCAAAGAAGACATATGGATGGCCAGTAAGCACATGAAAAGATGTTCAACATCACTTATCATTATGGAAATGAAAATCAAAACTACAATGAGGTACCACCTCACACCTGTCAGAATGATATTATCTAAAGGACAAGAAATAACAAGTGTTGGTGAGGATGTGGAGAAAAGGGAATTAAAACTTCCATTTTAATTTTCACTAACTTCTAATTGAAATTTATCATTTCCTTCAATTATGAATGTAGGCAACAAAACATCATGATATTAGTAGTACCTGTAACTTTGTCATCAATAGAAATCAGATATTTTTATAGCACATTCAATTTATAATAAATCTTAAGATATCATTTATATTTACTGTACTTCAAATTAGAGTATTTTGAAATAACTCTTCTTATTTAATGTGTTAATAAAGAAGCATCCTAGGTTCATCTTCTTTTTTCTAAGAGCTTCTATTGTCAGCTCTGCCAGAAGAACACATCTATGAGTAGGTGGTTTAATGAGAACTGTGCCCCCTCCTATCTACCTACCATGAGTTTTGAACTTCATATTCTCATTTGAACACATGGTACTTTTACCTCATCCCCATTTTGACTTTATGGTGTTAATTTTTTGATACCTAGTCTCTCTGGTCTAAACAGAGTCTCAGTGCTACTCAGCTCCTGGTCTTCTCTGTCTTGTTATCTTTGCCCTCAGTTCTCACATTGAATTGGTCGCTACATTTTGCTAACTGTAGGTTTGAATTCTCTTCCCTCTTCTTCTTCTTTGCTGGTACTGCCTTGGTTTAGACTCTCATCAACTCTTGGGTGGATTATTAGGGTAGCTTCCTAATTGGTCAGTTAGGCCAATCTGTGTGTTTGTGTGTATTGTGTTTGAAAAAAAATCACAATTCTCTGGGCTAGTGTTTGAATGATACACACTCAACACAGACGTGGAAAGAGTATTGGGATGGAAGTAGGAGACCTGGGTACTAGCTAAAAAAGTACGTGACCTATGGAAATGATATGGTGGAGTAAATGGGATTTTCCTGAAGGAAATAGACTTTTTCCACTTGAAGGGGAGAAAGGACAATTTTTTTCCTATTTTCCTTTTCTCCTTTTATTAGGAGTAAAGGGGTATTAAACACAAAGTCAGAGGTACAGGATTACATGGAGATTCCACTGATGTGAGTTGAATGGCTTTTGCTTCACAAGCTGTTCTTGCAGGAGCCAAGCATGGATTCAAAGTCAGATGGTACCTTAAGACCTCTAAGAGCTATTCTAGTATAAGCCACATTCTGTGTTGAACTTCCTATCTTCAGGTCTTCCATAAAGTCTTTTAAAAGTGTTACTCTACTGTGGAATTTAGGGGAAGCATCTTTTCCTCTCCAAGGTTAGGGTGGGGACATCAACAGGCTTTCTAGTGAAATTATCCTCAGCAGAGCAGCAGTCTCCAAAGGAGCAGTCCTGGAAGAGGCCGTGTACTATAGTGATGAGATGAGAGGGCATAGCAGAAGATACAGAGGAAATTATTCGGGAGCATGCTTGTGGCAACTCACTAGGGAACTCCCAGAAATTATTCTGGGGGTGACAGGACCAAGAGAAACACTTTTAACTTCCAGGTAGTAGGCCAGTGGGGATCATATCATAATAACTTGAGTAATAACAAAGTCATTTCTGATGGTATGCACAGGCTGGTGACTTATGGGTTCTTCTTTAGTGAATAATTTGGAATTACTCTGGATCTCTTAAAAATGGTTGTAGATTCACTATGGCTCATAATCAGATGTGCAAACTGTCCAAGCCTAAGATGTAGAAGAAATACAGTTCTATATTGCTCAGAAGGCTCTGAGAGTTTCACCATTGTACACCATTGTATTTCCTATAACTGGTTGATCATCAGCACCTGGGGAGAAAACATACAGGTTCCTGGGCCCCACCTCACACTTCCTGAGTCAACAGACTGTTTTGACTTAGAAGAAATACTCCTTTAGGGAGTTCTTCAAGTTGAAATGAAAGGACACTAATTAGTAACATGAAAATATATTAAAGTATAAAACACATTGGTAAAGGTAAGTGTACTGTCAAATTCACAATACTTTAATATTATATTGATGGTGTGTAAATCACTTAACTCTAGTACAAAGATCAAAAAATGAAAAATGTAGCTAAAATAATTTTTTAATGGATACATAATTTTAAAAAGTGTAAAAAGTGATATCAAAATCATAAAGGGGGGGAGTAAAAGGGTAGAGTTTTTGTATGTGACTAAAGTTAAGTTGTTATCAGCTTAAAATAGACTGTTATAAGTTTTTTTTTTGTAAGACTCATGGTAACCACAAAGCAAAAGCATATAGTAGATATGCAAAACATAAAGAGAAAGGAATCAAAGACTATCAATATGGAAAATCATCAAATCACAGAAGAAGACAGCAAAAGAGGAAGACAGGAACAAAGGAACTACAAAACAGCCAGAAAACAATTTAAAAAACGCTAATAGTAAGTCCATACCTATTACTAATTACTTTAAGTGTACATGGATTAAATTCTCCATTGAAAAGACAGAGTGGCTGAATGGACAAAAATCAAGGTGTGTATATATGCTGCCTGCAAGAGCCTCACTTCAGCTTTAAAGACATATACGTAGGTTAAAAGTGAAGGGATGGAAAAAGATAGTCCATGAAAATGGAACCCAAAAGAGCCCAAGGGTAGCTATGTGCATAACAGACAAAATAGACATTTAGTAAAAATCTGTAACAAGAGACAAAAAGGTCATTATATAATGATAAAAGAGTCAATTAATCAAGAGGATAAAACAATTGTAAATATATATACACCCAACATCAGAGCACCTAAATATATTCAGCAAATATTACCAGATCTGAAGGCAGAAATAGGTAACAATGCAATAATACTAAGGGACTTCAGTAACCCACTTTCAACAATGGATAGATCATCCAGATAGAAAATCAATAGGGGAAGATAGGACTTGAACTATACTTTAGACCCAATAGACATAACAGACATATACAGAACATCCATCCAACAGTAGAAAAATGTGAGAATATACATTTTTCTCAAATGCACACATAACATTCTCCAGGATTGGTATATTTTTGGTCACAAGTCTAAAGAAATTTAAGAAGATTGAAATCATATCAAGTATCATTCCAAACCATAAGGATATGCAACTAGAAATCAATAACAGGAGGAAAGCTGGAAAATTCACAAATATGTGAAAATTAAACAACACCCTCCTGAACAATTAATAAGTCAAAGAAGAAATCAAAAAGGAAATTTAAAAGTATCTTGAGCGGGACTTCCCTGGTGGCACAGTGGTTAAGAATCCACCTGCCAATGCAGGGGACATGGGTTCAAGCCCTGGTCCGGGAAGATCCCACATGCTGCGGAGCAACTAAGCCCGTGCGCCACAAAAGCCTGCGCCTAGAGCCCAGGCTCCGCAACAAGAGAAGCCGCCACAATGAGAAGCCCGCGCACTGAAATGAAAAGTAGCCCCACTCGCCGCAGCTAGAGAAAGCCCGCATGCAGCAATGAAGACCCAACACAGCCATAAAAAAAAAAAAAATCTTGAGACAAATGAAAATGGAAATATACCAAAACTTATGGGATGCAGCAAAAGCAGTTCTAAGAGGGAAATTCTTGGTAATAAACACTTACATTAGGAAAAATGAAAGATCTCAAGTAAAAAAATCTTGCTTTACACCTCAAGGAACTAGAAAAAGAAGAACAAACAAGCCCAAAGTTAGTAGAAGGAAGGAAATAATAAAGATCAGAGCAGAGAGAAATGAAATGGAGACTAGAAAAACGATAGAAAAATCAATAAAATTTAGAAGTATTTTTTGAAAAACTAAACAAAATTGACAAAACTTTAGCTAGGCTATGAAAAAAAGAGAGAAGACAAATAAAATCAGAAATGAAAGATGAGATATTACAACTGATAGCACAGAAATTCAAAAGATCATAGGAGATTACTATAAACAATTATATGCCAACAAATTGGATAACCTAGAAAAAATGGATAATTCCTAGAAACATACAGTGTACCAAGACTGAATCATGAAGAAATAAAATATCTGAATAGATGTATAATTAGGAGGGAGATTGAATCAGTAATCACAAATCTCCCAGCAAAGAAATGCCCAGGACCAGATGGCTTCACTAATGAATTCTTCTGAACATTTAAAGAAGAATTAATGCCAATTCTTCTGAAACTCTTATAGAAAATTGAAGAGGTGGGAACACTCCCAAACTCATGATGAGGTTAACATACCAAAGCCAGACAAGGACACTTTAAGAAAAGAAAATTTAACCAAAGAGGTGAAAGATCTGTACACTGAAAACTGTAAGATATTGATAAAAGAAATTGAAGAAGACACAAATAAATGAAAAGATACCTTGTGTTCATGGATCAGAAGAATTAATATTGTTAAAATGTCCATATTATCCAAAGCAATCTACCAATTCAGCACAATCTTTATCAAAATTCCAATGTTATTTTTCACAGAAACAGAAAAAACAATCCTAAAATTCATAAGGAACCGCAAAAGACCCCAGATAGCTAAGGCAATCTTGAGGAAGAAGAACAAGCTGATTTCAAGCTGTATTACAAGGCTATAGTAATCAAAACAGTATGGCACTGACATTAAAAACAGGCACATGTATCACTGGAAAAAAATAGAGAGCCCAGAAATAAAGCTGCATATATACTGCCAACTAATCTTTTTTTTTTTTTTTTTTTTTGCCAACTAATCTTTGACAAAGGTGCCAAGAACACACAATGAGGGGAGTCTCTTCAATAAATGGTGTTGGGAAAATTGGAATGAAATTGGACCCCTATCTTACACCACTTACAAAATTAACTTGAAATGGATTAAAAACTTCAATATAAGACTTGAAACCATAAAAAGCTTCTGCACAGCAAAGGAAACAGTCAAGAAATGAAAAGGCAACCTGTGGGAGAAGATATTTTTAATCTGTATATCTGATAAGGGATTAATATCTAAAATATATAAAGAACTCATACAACTCAGTAGCAAAAACAAAAACAAGGAACAAATAATCCTATTTAAAGTGTGCAAAGGGGGACTTCCCTGGTGGTCCGGTGGTTAAGACTCTGAGCTTCCAATGCAGGGGGAGCAGGTTTGATTCCTAGTCAGGGAACTGATATCACACATGTCATGCAGTGTGGCCAAAAAAATTAATTAATTAAATAAAACTTTTTTAAAAAGTGCAAAGGATCTGAAAAGACATTTTTCCAAAGAAGACATACAGATGTCCAACAGGTATATGAAAAAGTGCTTAACATCACTAATCATCAGGGAAATGAAAATCAAAATCACAATGAGATATCACTTCACACCTGTTAGGTTGTCTATTATTAAAAAGAAAAGAGATAACAAATGTTGGTGAGAATATGGAGAAAAGGGAACCCCTGTACCATGTTGGTGGGAATGTAAATTGGAATAAGCATTATGAAAAACAGTGTGAAAATTCCTCAAAAAATTAAAAATTGAACTATCATGTGATCCAGTAATTCCACTTCTGGGTATACATCCAAAGGAAATGAAATCAAGATCTTGAATAGGTATCTGAATGCCCATGTTTATTATAGCATTATTTACAATAGCCAAGAGATTTTCCATATACCCTGTGTCCCCACACATGCATAGCCTCCCCTATTATTAACATCCCCAACCAGAGTGGTACATTTGTTACAATTGCTGAACCTACAAATGACACATCATAATCACCCAAAGTCCATAATTTATATAATGGCTCACTCTTGGTGTTATACATTGTATGGGTTTGGTCAAATGTTTAGTGATCTGTGTCCATCATTATGGTATCATACAGAGTATTACTGCTCTAAAAAATTCTCTGTGCTCCATGTATTAATCCCATTAATCCCATTCTGCCAACCCCACCGACCTCTGGCAACCACTGCCCTTTTTACTGTCTCCATAGTTTTCCTTCTCCAGAATGTTAAATATTGGAATGGCACAGTGTGTAGCCTTTTCATATTGAATTCTTTCACTTAGTAATATGCATTTAAGGTTCCTCAATGTCTTTTCATGTCTTGATAGTCCGTTTCTTTTAAGGACTGAATAATATTCCATTGTTTGGATGTTTACTAATCCATTCACTCACTGAAGGACATCTTGGTTGCTTCCAAGTTTTGGCAGCTATAAAAAAGTTGCTATGAACATCTGTGTGCAGGTTTTTGTGTGGACAGAAGTTTTTTATTCATCTGGGTAAATACCAAGAAGCATGCTTGTTGGATCATTTGATAAGAGTATGTTTAGTTCTGTAAGAAACTGCCAAACTGGCTTCCAAATTGTCTTCCAAAGTGTCTCTTACATTTCCATCAGCAATTAGTGAGTTCCTGTTGCTCCACATCCTAGCCAGTATTTGGTCTTGTCAGTATTCTGGATTTTGGCCATTCTAATAGGTGTGTAGTGGTATCTCATTGTTGTTTTAATTTGCATTTCCCTGATGACTTATTATGTAAACCATCTTTTCATATGCTTAGTTGACATCTGTATATCTTCTTTGGTAAAGTGTTCAGATAGTTTGCCCATTTTTAATGAGATGTTTGTTTTCTTATTGTTGAGTTTTAAGAGTTCTTTGTATACATTGGATAAAAGTCTTAGATATGTGTTTTGCTAATATTTTCTCTGAGTCTGGGGCTTGTCTTTTCACTCTCTTAACAGTGTCTTTCACAGAGCAGAAGTTTTAAACTTTAATGACATCATTTTTTTCTTTCATGAATTGTCCTTTTGGTTTCATATCTAAAAACTCAGTCAAACCCATGGTCACCTAAACTTTACCTATAATATATTCTTCTATATTGTATTTTATATATAGCTTTGTGTTTTACATTTTTGTCTATGATCCATTTTGAATTAATTTTTTGAAAGGTGTAAGATCTGTGTCTAATTTTTTATTTGCATATGGATGTATAATTATTCTAACACCATTTGTTGAAAAGACTATCCTTTCTCCATTTAATGGCCTTTGCTCCTTTGTTAAAGATCAACTGACTGTATAAGGGTGGATCTATTAATGGGCTCTTTAATCTGTTTCTTTAATCTACTTGTCTATTCTCTCACCAATACAATGCAGTCTTAATTACTGTAACTTCATAGTAAGTCTTGAAGTCAGGTAGTGTCAGTTCTCTGACTTTGCTTTTCTATTTCAGTATTGTGTAAGGGTATTATTGGTCTTTTGTGTTTCCATGTGAACTTTCAAATCAGTTTGTCAATATCCACAAAATAATTTTCTGGTAGTTTGATTGTGATAGCATTGGAGTTATAGATCAAATTTGGAAGAGTTAACACCTTATCCATATTGAATTTTCCTATTTGTGAACATGTAATATCTATCCAGATATTTTAGTTTTCAGCTCAATGTTTTCCATTTGTTTCTTTTGTGTAGGTTTTATTTCTGTACTGTGATATATATTTGCATTTATTACAAACATATTTTCCTTTATATCCTTAAGTATAGTTTTATAACTCCTTTAAAATCATTGTCAACTAATTCCAACATCTGGGTCATCCTGAGGTCACACTTCATTTACTGTCTTTTCTCTTGAGAAAACAGATTTCTCTTTCTTCATATGTTAACTAACTTTGGATTATATCCTGGACATTGTGAAAAATATGTTGTCAAGACTCTGGATTCCATTATGTTTTAAAAATATTTTTTACCTTTTGACTCCTTTACTCGTTTCTCTCACCCCCAAACTCCCGCCTCTGGTGACCACCAATCTGTTCTCGGTATCTATGAGCTTGAATTAATTAATTAATTTATGGATTCCATGTATAAGAGGGATCATACAGTATTTGCCTTTCTCTGTCTATTTCATTTAGCATGATGCACTTGAGCTCCATCCATGTTGTCACAAATTGCAAGATTTCATTCTTTTTTTTGCTTGTTTTCTAATAACAGCTTTATTGAGATATAATTCACATACCATAAATTTCACAATTTTAAAGTCCACAATTCAGTGATTTTTAGTATATTCAGAGTTATACACCCATTACCACTAATTCTAGAATATTTCTATCACCCCAAAATGAAATCTTGTACTCATTAGCAGTCCCTTCCATTTCCTCCAGCCCCTGTATACCACTCTTTCTATCTCTATGATTTAGCCCATTCTAGACATTTTATATAAATGGAATCATATGAGGAAGCCATTCTTTAGTAGAAGTGACTAAAGCTGACACATAGAAAAGAAAGAGAGAGACAGGGACAAAGGGAGGGAGAGAGCAAAAGATTAACTCATTTAACTTATTTTGTCCATAAGTAATTCACATATCTTCCCTAGACTCTCACCCACTAATCAAGAGGAAAAAACTGTTCAATATATTTTAAAGATTAGTCCAATACAATAATATAAATCATCAGTGCAGCTAAAACTCAGATTCTTTTGAAGAAATAGGCAAATCCTTGGTAATATGAATCCTCCCTTGGTTCAGTGGACAGAGAATGTGCTTTGGAATCAGACTACTAGATTTAAATTCATGTTCTATCATTTACCAACTACATCACATTGGGCTACTCATTTCCTACCTTGGAGTCTCAACTTCTTTTTCTGATAAGTCAGGATAATAATTCACAGAGCTTTTGGAAAGATTAAGTGAGATAACGTATGAGAAGAAAATAATACAGTTCCTGGAATGGATGATAAGTTCCATTCTTCCTTGGGAGTTTAGGCATAAGTGGGGAATGAAGGAATGACAGAGTCTACCAGAAAGGAGTATTTTCCCTTCTATAATGTGGAGTTGTTGTTGGGAGGCAGTTGTTCCACCAGGGACTATATATATATATTTTTTTTAAATTTAATTTAATTTATTTATTTTTGGCTGCGTTGGGTCTTCGTTGCTGTGCACAGGCTTTCCCTAGTTGTGGTGAGCGGGGGCTACTCTTCCTTGCGGTGCACGGGCTTCTCATTGCGGTGGCTTCTCTTGTTGCAGAGCACAGGCTCTAGGAGCACGGGCTTCAGTAGATGTGGCACGTGGGCTCACTAGTTGTGGCTTGCGGGCTCTATAGCGCAGGCTCAGTAGTTGTGGCAAACGGGCTTAGTTGCTCCGTGGCATGTGGGATCTTCCTGGACCAGGGCTTGCACCCATGTCCCCTGCATTGACAGGTGGATTCTTAACCACCACATCACCAGGGAAGCCTGGGACTATATTTTTTGACTTCACTTGTGTAAACTGGCTGTGAGTTACATCTCTCTAGTGGTATGTGGGTGTAAGGAACGTGTGTTGCTCTGGACCAGGGTTTTATTTTATTAAAAAAATTTTTTTTATTGAAGTATAGTTGATTTATAATGTTGTGTTAGTTTCTGGTGTACAGCAAAGTGATTCATTTATATATATATATATATGTATATATATATATATATATATATATATATATATATATGTATATATATACACACACATTCTTTTTCATAGTCTTTTCCATTATGGTTTATCACAAGATACTGGATATAGTTCCCTGTGCTATACAGTAGGACCTTGTTGTTTATCAATCCTGTATATAATAGTTTGCATCTGCTAATCCCAAACTCCCAATCCTTCCCTCCCCCACGCCCTCCCCCTTGGCAACCACAGTCTGTTCTCCATATCTGCGAGTCTGTTTCTGTTTCATAGATATGTTCATTTGTGTCATATTTTAGATTCCACATATAAGTGATATCATGTGGTATTTGTCTTTCTCTTTCTGACGTACTTCGCTTAGTATGGTAATCTCTAGGTCCATCCCTGTTGCTGCAGGTGGCATTATTTCATTCCTTTTTATGGCTGAGTAATATTTCATTGTTTGTGTATGTATGTGTATGTGTATATATATATATATGTATATATATATATATACACACACATACACACACACACATCACATCTTCTTCATCCATTCATCTGTCGATGGACATTTATGTTGTTTCTATGTCTTGGCTATTGTAAATAGTGCTGCTATGAACATAGGGGTGCATGTGTCTTTTCAAATTATAGTTTTATCTGGATATATGCCCATGAGTGGGACTGCTGGATCATACGGCAACTCTATTTTTAGTTTTTTGAGGAACCTTCATACTGTTTTCCATTGTGGCTGTACCAATTTACATTCCCAACAACAGTGTAAGAGGGTTCCCTTTTCTCCATACCCTCTCCAACATTTATTATTTGTAGACTTCTTTTTATTTTGCCACACTGCACGGCTTGTGGGATATTAGTTCCACAACCAGAGATTGAACCTGGGCCCCGGCAGTGAAAGCACTGTGTCCTGACCACTGGACCTCCAGGGAATTCCCTATTTGTAGACTTTTTGATGATGACCATTCTGACTGGTGTGAGGTGATACCTCATTGTAGTTTTGATTTGCATTTCTCTAATAATTAGCGATGGTGAGCATCTTTTCATGAGCCTGTTGGCTATCTGTATGTCTTCTTTGGCAAAATAATCAGTTCAGAAATTATTAAATAATTAAAAAATGTGTAGACGTACCCATTTTAAAATCAGATTATTATTATTTTCTATTGAGTTGTATGAGTTCTTTGTATATTTTGGATATTAAACCCTTATTGGATATACCGTTTGCAGATATAATATCTTCTTCCATTTGGTAGGTTGTTTTTTCATTTTGTTGATGGTTTCCTTTACTGTGCAGAAGCTTTTTAGTGTTATGTGGTCCCACTTGTTTATTTTTGTTTTTGTTCCCTTTACTTTCGGTGTCAGATTAAAAAAATCATTGCCAAGAACTGTGTAAAGGAGTTTACTGCCTATGTTTTCTTCTAGGGATTTTTATGGTTTCAGGTCTTAAGTTCAAATTCTTAATACATTTCAAATTAGTTTTTGTGTATGGTGTAAGATAGTGCTACAATTTCATTCTTTTGCAAGTGGTTGTCCAGGTTTCCTAACACCACTTATTGAATAGACTGTTCTTTCCTCATTGTATATTCTTGGCTCCTTTGTTGTAAATTAATTGACCATACATGTGTGGGTTTATTTCTGGGCTCTCTATTCTGTTCCATTGATCTATGTCTGTTTTTATGCCAATAGTATACTGTTTTAATTATTATAGCTTTGTAATATAGCTTGAAATCATATCAGTGAATGTGATGCTTCCAACTTTTTTTTTTTTTTTTTAATTTTTATTTATTTATTTATTTATTTTTTATTTATTTATGGCTGTGTTGGGTCTTCGTTTCTGTGCGAGGGCTTTCTCTAGTTGTGGCAAGTGGGGACCACTCTTCATCGCGGTGCGCAGGCCTCTCACTATCGCGGCCTCTCTTGTTGCGGAGCACAGGCTCCAGACGCGCAGGCTCAGTAATTGTGGCTCACGGGCCTAGTTGCTCTGCGGCATGTGGGATCTTCCCAGACCAGGGCTCGAACCCGTGTCACCTGCATTGGCAGGCAGATTCTCAACCACTGCGCCACCAGGGAAGCCCAATGCTTCCAACTTTGTTCTTCTCAAGATTGCTTTGGGCCATTCATGATCTTTTGTGATTTCATACAAATTTTAAGATTGTTTGTTCTATTTCTGTTAAAAATGCCATTGGAATTTTGATAGGTGTTGTATTGAATCTGTGGGTTGCTTTGAGTAGTGTGGAAATTTTAACAATATTAATTCTTCTGATCCATGAACATGGGATATTTTAAGTTTTATTTGTGTCTTCCTCAATTTCTTTCCTTAATGTCTACTAGTTTTCAGTGTATAGATCTTTCAGTTCCTTGGTTAAATTTATTTCTAGATATTTATTCTTCTTGATGCAATTGTAAGTGGGATTTTTGAAAAGTTCTCTTTCTGATAGTTTATTAGTGTATAGAAACACAACAGATTTTTGTGTATTGATTTTATATCCTGCAACATTACTTAATTCATTTATTAGTTCTAATAAACAAATTGTGGTAAAATTCATAAAACATAAAATTCACCATTTTAACCATTTTAAAGTATACAATTCATTGGCATTTAGTACATCCACAATACTGTGTAATTATCACCACTATTTTTTTTTTTTTTTTGGCCCCACCGCGTGGCATGCAGGATCCTAGTTCCCCTGACCAGGGATCGAACCCGCACCCCCTGCAGTGGAAGCAGGGAGTCTCAACCACTGGACCGCCAGGGAAGCCCCTATCACCACTATCTTGTTCCAGAACATTTTCACTGCCCCAAAAGAAAACCAGCACTAGTTGATCACTCACTTCCCATTCCTCCCTGCCTTCATCCCCTGGAAATCACTAATCTGCCTTTTTTCTCCATTGATGTTTTATATAAATATATGAATAGTACAATATGTGGCCTTTTGTGTCTGCCTTCTTTCACTTAGCATTATGTTTTTAAGGTTAATCCATGTTGTAGCATGTATGAGTACTTCATTGCTTTTTGTGTCTGAATAATATTCCACTATATTGATATGCCACATTTTGTTTATCCCTTCATTAGTTGGTGGATGTTTGGATTGTTTCTACCTTTGGGTACTATGAATAGTGGTGCTAGAGACATTCATATATAAGTATTTGTTTGAATAACTGTTTTCAGTTTTGGGGGGATATATACCTAGGAGTACAATTGTTTTGTTACATGTTAATTCTTTATTTAATTTTTCGAGCAACTCCTAAACTGTTTTCCAAAGGAGATGCACAATTTTATATTCCCACCACTCTTTAGCACTGAGAAAGCTCCAAAATGTACAGGGGTAGAGAGGGAGTAGATAAACCCCTGAGCTGATCTCTCCAGGAGCCACCGGATAGGTCAAAACACACAACCACAATCCTTTGAGAACAATGTCCATATTGTTCCCTCTGGCACTGTCAAGAGTCTGCACCACCATCTTCATGGTTGCCACCTGAGCTAGCAGGTGGGAGATTTTAGGTTAAAAATGCCACAACCCTTTCTTAACAGAATTCAGTAGTTTCTTTCCTCATAAGTGTTCTCTTGGATGTTGCAAGGTTTTGATTAGATTCCAGAGTTTTGAAAAAGTTGATTCTGACATTTTTTTAAGCTTAATCATTGCTTTAATGGTGGGGTGGCGTTTTGGAGTTCTCTACTCTGCCATTTTTGGTAATATCACTCCTGTTATTTATTTTTTGAATATATTTATGTCTTTTGTTTTATCAGTTTGGCTCAGCTCAGACTGAAAATTTAGTCTTTTCTGTAGAGAGCAATAGCTAAAATTTAAGTTCAGTTCTTTTAGCCTTATCTAGACTGATTGGAATTTGTCCTGTGCAAACATTGTTCAAGAGTTGGCCAGAGATTTGGGCAGAGTTTATACACAGAATTTTGGACACTCATTTCTGGTTCTCTTCTTTCTGGGATGTCCTTCTTTCTAGATGTTGTGGTTAACCTGGAGCCTTTACTTAACACGTCAAGCCAGTAAGACTGTGTGCTTCTATCTAGTTTTTAATGTCCCAAATGTCATGTACTTGGGCCTCAGTTCTTTGCTTTCTAAAAAAATTTAAGAGGAGTACTTAAAGAGAGGTTTCAGGCATCATCTAGTTGATATTGAGTATTTGGCATCTATATAAATCTTCTAGATCTGCCATAACAAAATACCACAGAGTGGGTGGCTTAAACAACAGAAATTTATTTCTCACAGTTCTGAAGTCTGGAAGTCCAAGAGCAGGATGTTGGCATATTTGACTTCTCCTGAGGCCTCGCTCCTTGGATTGCAAATGGACACCTACTTGCTGTATCCTCACATGGCCTTTTCTCTGTTCGTGCATAGCAGACCCCTGGTGTTTCTTCCTCTTCTTATAAGGACACCAGTCATATTGGATTAGGACCCCACCCTTATGACCTCATTTATCCTTACTTACCTCTTTAAAGGCCCTGTCTCCAAATGCAGTCAATTTGGGGGTTAGGACTATAACATATGAATTTGGGGGGACACAATTCAGCCCAGAACAGCATCTTTTTAGTCTCATGACATAACTGAGATCTAGGAGAGCTGTGCTTATTCCTCCTAGGCAGGGATGTAAAGTTTAAAAATAAAAAAGAAAGAAAAATTCAAAATCAGCTTCCCAAAGAAAATACCTGAATTATGAGTGTCAAGGCCATCCGTAGCTGGCTGAGTGACAGTTGTATACCAGAGCTCTCCTTGGTTTTGCTTTTCTGTTAGTGAAAACAAAATTTGTCATATGGAAGCAATCAGCTGAATATTTCCAACTAATTGTTAGTTCCCTTTAAAGGCAAAGAAGTGATAACAAAAGTAAAAGTTTACAGATATATTTTCTCTCTCCCTAAATATAGGTGCTGTTAGCAATGAGAAATCCAGAATGCCAGAGTTATTTTACAGGGAGAAATGAAATTGTTCTATAAATATCATAATTTCATTTTAGATGGTGTTGCTGGATGCACATAGTGCCTCAGTTAGAGAATGTTCTTTGAACACAAATATTGCAGACATTGGTAGCAGATACATATAGTTATGGTAAAGCTAGCTAAGTGCAATGTCTTCAGAATGGGAGTGTACTCATGACTCACCAGTTGCTGGTTGCTAAATTAGTAGTAACATGCTACCTCACTGCCCATTGGTCCTCTTTCTATGAAACTGGCTTCTACATGATGTTAACCAAGAACTCATCTTTAATGCCAAACTCTAGGCCTGCTTCAAATATTTGGGAGCCCCCTAAGGGGGCCTTGTTGGTTCACTTTTGTGCCATGTCGTAGAGATCATGTTTCCCTAGCCAAAATATTGGGACTCATGATTCTGATAATGAGATAGAAAAACTGAGATTGAGACCATTCCAGCACATCTAGGGTATACGATATAGTGTACGGTACCTATAAAGACAGGCCTAAGATGCTTGGCAAAGAAAGCCATTGTATCGTCTACTGGCTGAACTGTTTCTGGAGAGGAACTCCTATGGGAATGGGTTGACATGGGTATTCTGTAAGTCTTCAGAGTAACTTCAGCAAGAAACCAGAAGATTCTGGTTCAATTGGGACCTTAATTAAATTGAATTGATTAGAATATCCATGGGAAGCCCACAGCTTCCAGTGTACTTTTTGAAACCCATGACCAGTATGAACTTTGTTTTTCAACCTGTTTGCTAAAACATTTTAAGCAAACTAAATGAATCTTTCTTTTGACTGTGTTTCTAACTGAATTACCATCTGCTATTTGGAAATCATAATTAGTTTTGAAATTTACATTTAAATATAAATTGTGCACTATCACACTGATTGGTCTAAGATAAGGAGAAGAGAACTATTCTTATAGTTTGGTCTTATTATTCACTCCAATGCTTCATCTATTACATGGAATCCCAAATGTATCTTAAAAACCCTGATTGGTATATAGAGGCTTCAGCTGCTTATTATTCTTTCCTCAGCTCCTCATTTTTGCAGCATCTCTCATTCATTTAGAACACGGTTTTAATTTCCATGGCCACCGTGGCTTTTCTGTGTTCTCTTAAAGGAAAACTGCCAAGGTTGATAGGTTCAAATTTGACTTTTCTTCCTAAGTGCATTTATGCATTGCCAAGATCTTCCTGCTTCCTTACATGCTTTTGATTTTAATCGTTGATGCATTGCCAGTTGACTCAAGGACCAAGCAATTACAATAATGTCAGCCCTCAAATCTGATAGTGTAAATCCAGAACAGTACGCTGCTTTTCTTTGTACTTAAAGAATGTAACAAGAACAGTGCCCAGGAATCAATTTAAGAACAATAGGCTGTTGAGTTAAAGTATCATTATCATTAAGAGGTATTTTTACAATGCTTGGCATTTTTCAGTGGATGCAATGATTAGATCTATGTTCTCAGCCCACTCCTACCATGGCTTATTAGGTGACCTTGGGCAAGTCACCCTAATGCCTCTGAGCTTCCTCATTTGTAAAATGACAGGTTGGATTTGATGTTTTTCCAGGTTATTTCAGATTCTTAACTATGATTAATAAAACTACTCTGCTGAATACTTTTCAAGTTAATCCCACTTTTATGAATAAAAATGGAACCACAGTGGTATTGAAACTCTGGGTTATACAGTAAGTGTTATAAAACTGATTTGAATTCCTAATTCTTTTTGTAATTTTATTTATTTATTTATTTTATTTTTGGCTGCATTGAGTCTTCATTGCTGCACACGGGCTTTCTCTAGTTGCAGCGAGCAGGGGCTCTTTGTTGCGGTGCGCAGGCCTCTCATTACGGTGGCTTCTCCTGTTGCGGAGCACGGGCTCTAGGCTCATGGGCTTCAGTAGTTGTGGCGCACGGGCCTAGTTGCTCCGCAGCATGTGGGGGTCTTCCCAGACCAGGGCTCGAACCTGTGTCCCCTGCATTGGCAGGCAGATTCTCAACCACTGCGCCACCAGGAAAGCCCTGAATTCCTAATTCTTGATTCACGCTAACACTACTTTATTGGTTTTAAAACTTGAATAATACAGGGACTTCCCTGGTGGTCCAATGAGTAAGGCTCCATGCTCCCAATGCTGGGGGCCTGGCTTCAATCCCTGGCTGGGGAACTAGATCCCGCATGCATGCTGCAACTAAGTGTCTGCATGCTGCAGCTAAGATCCTGCATGTCCCAGAGAAGATCCCGTGTGCCACAACTAAGACCCGGTGCAGTCAAAATAAATAAATAAATAAATAAATAAATGTTTTTTAAAAAGCTTGAATAATACAAAGACAACTTTTAGAGGAAAAGATATTTTAGACTCCTGATGTGGTCAAATTATTTATTGTGAATTATGTAAATATTTAAGAACATAAAATTAAGCATACACGTCTTATGCTTGTAGTTTCTACAAAATAGAAGGACATCAATAAATTAAACATAAAAGACCTAAAAATTTAATTTAACTTAATAAGCTGGAAGATGTTGTTTTACTGAAACCTAATCATCTATTACTTGATCCTGTCTTATGTGATGGGTTTCTTTGACTTTGGCACACTTAATTAATAGTGCCATGTCATGACTCAACTGTTTAACTAGTTTCCTTTATTTATTTGCACAGTAAACTGGGATGTTATCTGGCCTCGACTAAGTGCAGCCATATCATTTACTTACTTAATCTATCTTTCCCTTTCCTTTTTAGCTTTTAATAATTAAAACAGTACAATTTAGTGCCAGTGTAAATGTAACACAGACATGAGCACTGAAGTTATGTGGCAGAAATTAGTTATTTATTTGTTCATTAGTAATTCATATACCAGATACTTCTATGTGCCAGGCCCTGTTTTAGGCACTGTGGATACAGCAGTGATTAAAAATGAAAAAGGCTCTGCCCTTACAGAGCTTATATTCTACTAGGAATCATCAGATGATTTAGAATATTAATTTTAGATTATTATAAAATGAAAATAGAAATAAAAATATTCCTATAAGGAACTTGTTGACCCTTGGGAATAAGTCCATGGCACATTCTAAGAGATCCATGGATCCAAATTTGAGAAAGCTTGCTCTCTTTAGTTTCTTTCTTTTGCATTATGAACTTCCTAACTTTTGCAATACATTTAAAAATAGAATAGTTTATCTAGTTCACAACTTTCAGTAGAATTTTAATTTGCAAGGAGTTGCAACCTGGGCCATATTGCCCAGTGAGCTAAGTTAAGGCATCATGGCAAAATGGAAAGAGCATCTGTTCAGGGATTTGAAGACTGGGACTCTTACCTTGGTCCGTCATTTAGCAGACTGTTGTGACCTTGAGGGGTGCATTTAATCTCTCTGAACCCCAGTTTTCTCATCTTCAAAATTGCAAGGGTGCCCTAATCATTTATTCTTATCCTTTTTTGGGGAACTATATAACTCTTTGAGAACCAGATGAATCCTATGAAGCCTATCCATACTAAATGGCTTTTACACACAAAATTTTGCTTATGAGTTCAGATGATTTATGAACTCCCACTACTCAGAGATAACCACTATTAATATTTTGTTGTAAATGTTTTCTATTCTTTTAGTTAGTGCTTGTTGTCTGTCTTAATACATTGTGGCAATGTTTCCATGGAAAAATATTCTTCTTCAACATAATTTTAATGGATGTAATATATTTAAGCATTGGCTTATCACTAGACATCATAGTAAATCCCTGTCTTTTGCGTAGTGTCAATTCTCCCTGTTAGTGGTTATTGTATCCCACATTTCTTTTGTAAATTCCTACTACCCAAATTTTAGCCGTATGTTTTGGGTGAGATTGCTTTAGCAAACCTGTATGATCAGGATCAGGGTGGATATGTAACCAAGTTAGAGCTAGCATGATGCAAGAACACATTTGACAGAACTTCTGGGAAAAAGAAGATTTTCATGCTCTGGATTTGGTGGTGTTCAAATGATGACCATTAAGTGGACCAGTTAGAAGATGAAGCTGATCCTCAGAATAAGCAGACTCAAAAGATTCATTCCGGTGACATTGTTGGAACCTGAATAGCGCCTTAAAGCCTGCCTCTCTTGGTTTTGTTTTTTGCCTTTTTTTTTTTTTTTTAGTTACAAGAGCCAACACATTTTCTTTTTGTTTAAACCCTTATAAATTGAGTTCTTGGTCACTTGCAACCTAAAGAACCCTAAATATAGGCATTTAGGTTACTTTCGAAATTTTGGCTATTATAAATAGTTACAATGAATATCCTCACACTGTTAACTCTTTGGACTATCTTTAATTATTTCTTCAGTGTTAATTCCTAGAATTCTTGAACATGATTGTCTGCCTCTGTTTTCAGCCTCATGTATGGCAGAACTCATTCAGTTACAAATGGATGTAGATTGAATGGTTTATTAGCGTGAACCAATGGTAATATAATATTTTTTCTTTCCAAACCAGTATTCAATCCACGATTATGCATTGCAATTAGTAGTTATGCTTCTGTAGTCTCCTTTAACTTGTAGTAGTTCCTTGATCTTTTTTTTTTCTTTCATGCCATAGATACTTTTGGAAAATATCTGCCAGTTGTTTTACAGAATGTCTCTCAGTTGGGTTTGCCTGTTTCCTTATGAGTAAATCCAGGCTAGGAATTTTTGATAGGAAAATTATATAAGTGATGTTGTGTCCTTCTCAGTGCATCATATTAGAGGGTATGTGATGTCAATTGTCCCATTATTGGCAACATTAACCATTTTCCCTTGGAAATTAGTAATATGTGGGAAGATTCTCTGACACTGTGTGAGTATCCTTTTCTCCTTAAAGTAACACCCAATAGTTATAACATCTTTTTCTGATTATTGCTTGAATTATTTCTGTGATAGTTGTAAAATGGAATTTTCTAACTCTATCATTCCTTTAACATTTATCAATTGACATTCTGCAGTTAGAATGAGCTTTTCCTTCTTTCTTATTCATTCATTCATTCATTCATTCATTTATGTTTACTATCAGTATGTACTCTTGCATTCCTGTTTTCTTAAATGTATTATAGTTCTTTGTTATTGTCAGTCTTTGTTAAAATAAACTTTTAACTTTGGAATAATTTAGATATACAGAAAAATTGCAAAGATAGTAGAGAGAGTTCCTGTATACTCCTCACCCAGTTTCCCCTAATGTTAGCATCTTACATTAATATAATTGTCAGAACTAAGACACTAACGTTGGAACATTTCTGTTAACTAAATTAGAGACTTTATTTGCCTTTCACAAGTTTTTCTAGGATCCAATACAGGATACCACAATTCAGTTAGACAATATAGTTCCTTAGTTTCCTCTGATCTGTAGTGGTTTCTCAGTCTTTCCTTGTTTTCATGACCTTGACAGTTTTGAAGCTTACTGGTCTGGTATTTTGTAGATAGTCCTTCACTTTGGATTTGTCCGATATTTTCTCATTATTAGACTGGGGTTATGGGTTTGGGGGAAGGATACCACAGAGGTAAGGTGCTTTTTTCATTGCCTTATATTTAGGTGGTGCATGATATTAACCTGATTCATCACTGATGACATTAACTTTGATCACTTGCTTAAGGCAGTGTTTGCTAGATTTCTCTACTGAAGTCTTCTATTTTCCCCTTTCCTTTCTCTATTCTTTGGAAGCTAGACACTTTTCTTTGGAAAGAAGCCCACACTCAAGTGGATTTAAATTAAGCTCCACTTCTTGAAGGAGGGAATATCTACATATATTATTTGAAATATTTTATCTTCTCTAAGGTATATTTGTCCCTTCAATTTGTTCCCATTTATTTATTTATTAAGTCATTTGTTTATATTGGTATTGACTCATGCATATTTATTTTATTCTTTGGGTTATAATTCAATACTACATTATTATTTTTTCTGCTCAAATTGTTCCACTGCAAGGGCCAGGGAAGATGAGATGAGATGCCCCAGCTAAACAGTGAAACAAGAAAAAAGGGACTACTAATTCTTCCTTCCTCTGCCTTTTGTTCTATTAAGGCCCTCAAGGGATTGGATGATGCCCACCACATAGAGGAGGGTAGTTTACTTTACTGAGTCCATTGATTCAAATGCTAATCTCATTCTGAAACACTCTCAGACACACCCAGAAATAATGTCTGGGTACCTCAAGTTGACAATGTTGTGGTCAGTCAACTTGACATACAAAATTAGCTATCACAATTATGTTCTAAAGGAGGGGTCAGCAAACTTTTTCTGTAAAGGGTCAGATAATTATTTTAGGCATTGTGGACCACATTACCTCTGCCGCTACTACTCAACTCTGCCATTACAGAAATCAGCCATAGACAATATGTAACAAAAAACCTTGGATGTGTTCCAATAAAACTTTATGTGCAAAAAGCAGGCAGTGATCTGGATTTGGTCAGTGAGCCATAGGTACTTGGATTCTAAAGTTACCTAGATTTTTTTTTTTCTTTTTTAATACATTTTTCTTAGGCTGAGGACATACAGTCCCAGTTCCTTGCATTCTTTCTTCTTTTCTTTTCTTTTTTTTTTTTTTTGAGGTCATATTATTTATTTCAAATGGAGTTATATTCTTATTTCTCCTTGCAGTCAGTTTTAGGGCTTGCTTTCCCAATTCTTGTTGATTTAATTTTATTAATGATTAGTAGACATTTTGATATTCTTCCTTCCAAATTTTGTTTTGTACCCTGGGCAAGCTGCTTAATTTAAGAGAAATAACTTTGGTTTTCTAATTTAAGAAATTACAAGTGTAGGCAGAGAAGTTAAATAAGAAGATTGCCCTGACACTGTGCTAAGTGCTTTACATGCAGTATCTTAGTCAATGCTCATCATAGTACTACCACATTTTATTGAATCTAAGATTCCATAGATTATAAGACATGCTTTTTCTCATTTCAGAGATGTTAAATTGTTAGAACTGATACAACACGATATTATGTAGGTACTATTATTTTTATTTTAAGAGTGCATAAATTGAATCAGAAAGGTTAAGTTATTTGCCCAAGAGTACATAGCTAGTAGGTGGCAGATTCAGGAAACAAATCCAGATCTTTTTCCCCTAGATGTTTTCTATTGCCTTCCTTCCCTTTTCCCTTCTCTCCCTTTCTACCTTTTCCCCTTCCTTTTAAAAAATTAAATTTTTTTTTCCCCCTGGGCTTACCATCTTTGTCCAAATTTGGCTCATCTGATTGCCTCTTTAATTAACAAGCTGCCTCCTTAACATCGTCTCAGGTTTTTTGAAACCCACCTTCTTAGGAATCCTTACCTTTCCAAATACTAGAAACGAGTTGGGTATTTCCCATTATCATGGCTTGTTTGGAATGTGCCACTTATATATTTTATTATTTATTTTATATAACATTAAAATTAACTTTCAGTAACTATTATAGGTCATTTGTATTATCAAACCTTTGTTAAATGTTTTCACAATTTTGTTTAACCAAAAAGGCCCTTTTAGGTATTGTCCATGTCAACATAATTTATTTTAACTTATAAATTTCTAGGGAAACAAAGTTGGCATGGCTATATTTGCTTTGGGATAGTATTATGTATATATATGCTTTGAGATAATAAAGGGATGATATGCCTAAGGGATAAATATAGGAAGAATAATTGTCTCTAATTGAGTCACATCATGAATGGACCTGTATATTGTCACATATTCAAATATCAATACTAACAGTATTACTGCTACTAAAAAATAATAATATAAAAAAAACAAATAAGTAGTGAACATTTATTGAATGTTTCCTACATTCAGGCGTGTTTCAATGTTTTATGTGTATTAACACATTAAGCTTACTTTCTTCTGAAATTCCATAAATAAGTACAATTATTATTCCCATTTTACAAATGAGGAAAATGAGACACAGAGAAGATAAATTATTTGAGTACTGAATTAAGTATTTGAAGTTATTTCACCTCAGTGATGATAAATATAGTACATTACAGATATATGTAGCGAAATAAGGAGAAATAAGGTCATGAAATAAATTTATTTCCAAGATATTATTTATTCTAAAGCCCCCCTCCGGTCTGGGGTCAGACTCTGAAGTTGTATGGGAGAGGCTGGAATATGGATTTCAGAACCTGGAGCCAAGGGAGCTCTGAAAAGCAAAGTTCAGGGTATAGTGGCCATTGTGGTTGCTTCCTCATTCCCCCTTCTCTTGGTCACCTGATTTTCTTTTCTTTTTTTTTTTTTTGTCACTTGATTTTCATTTGAGTATCTACTCCTTTGACTCAGTGCATGTGTTTGTGGGAACTTGACTTCACTCCTGTCTCTAGGGAGGGGGTCGCATATACAGCAACATAATCCTATCACCTCGCCAAGATTTTGG